>NC_054827.1:4002603-4709603 GCF_018345385.1 Vulpes lagopus
GGCCATGGCCCCAGCAGGCCCAGGGACCTCACTTCCTCTTAGGGTCGCGTGCATCCTCCTGTCCGGGGCTTTCACAGTTTCAGAGATGCCCCGGGCTCCACTGCCCCCTGGGACTCTGTGCTGCCCCCCCGAAGGGCTTCTGGGACCCCAGGTCACCCCTTTAGACTTCAGCTTTATCCTGTTTGCGAAGCCAGTGGCAGTGGCCTGTGAGCTGCGGCCTCTGAAACCTCCTTGCTGTCGGGGGGCTCCTCTTCCCTCTGTCCGGGCCAATGAGCTTGTGGGGCCGGAGCGCCAGGAGGAGGACAGGCAGGAGCAGGAGGGCACCCCAGGGCACTGGGCACCCCTGGGGCCTGCGCAGCCCTGCTGGCGTCTGGGGGTGGGGACCCCTGCCCTGGGCTGCACCTGCAGGTCCCATGGCCCTACCCAGACACGCTGCCAGCCCCCTCTCCACACCGTCCCCTCTTGCTGCAGGGGCCACTAGCAGACTTCTCCCAGAGGCAACAATGGCCCCGATGGCCCACCAGGTCGCGGCTGCCCCATTCTTGCAGCGGTGCCAGGCAGGCTCGCAAAGTAGCCTGCGCACATTTCCAGGCCATCGTTTTACTGTCCTGCCTGGAGAGCCTCGTGGTCCCTCTGGCCCCAGACAGGACACCCTGTGCCCATGGGGCAAACCGGCCCCATGACCCTCCCTCACCCTGGGCTCCTTGCAAATTCCTGGACGCGGGGAGCTCATCCCCACTGCAAGCTGGGCTGCTCCTGCACCGAGTGGCCCTGCCTTCCTGCCTTTCCACAAGCACATCTCCCTCTCTGTCTTTTGAGTCTAAAAATATAATCTTTTCAGAGAATCCTGAAAAGGCTAAGTCTTTCTAGATTATCCTATTGGCAATCCTCTCCATCATGTGGCACTTACATCGTTCGTACGTGACATTTATTTGATACTTTGTCTCTCTCTGTCCTCCCCCCACTTACAATAGTGCTGACACGTGGCTGTCAATAACCTTGGTCATCAATAAACGAATGGATAGGTGATGACTGTGTGCGGACATTGAAAATACTAGATTAACCCAAGGAGAAGTCACCCAAAGCCACCAAGACGAATGATAAAGGTTGTATAAGGGAGCAGCTGTTAAACTCTTGATCTCTGAACAGCGATATTCTCCGAGTGACCTTATTCCTTACAAATGAGCTAGGAATTGGGTAAAACTGGGTAGATGCTGTGTTTGGTAACAACCATAGCAAGGAAGACCAATATTTCCTTGACATGTGTTTTTCACTGGCCTAAGTGTTTGAGTAACGTTTCCAAGTCAAGTGTCTGTGAGAAATCCCAATAGGAATGTTCCAGAGGCTGATGGAAATGTCTACCTGGAGCCTGACCAAGGTCTGGGTATGAAAATAGGATCTGAGACGGGGACGACAGAGGTTCTTCTTTAATTTGTTAATTTGATGACTATTTACTGGGTACTTAGGCTGCTCCAGGGACTGTGCCACATTCTAGCTGATGTCACGGAGGCGATGGGAATCACCAAGAGGTGTGTGTCATGTGAGAGGGCACAGCCAGACCCACCTTGGAACCGAAGGGGACAACTGCATTGGGGAAAAGTGTAAGGAAGCAGAGAGGGACAAGAGGCAGCACGGGGCGAGGGACGAGTTTCACGGCAGAGGGGAGGAAGGGGCTGCGCCGCCGAGGGGACGCAGCCCAAGGGAGCCCCTGCATCTGGGCCTTTTCCCTGGGTTTTAGAGAAATGGGTAAAGTGGTAGATTGGAGGTTGTGCCTCTGCACGGTGACTGCTGGACAGGGAATCACACAACACAGCGCGAGTTCAGAGTATTTGTTTAATGGCTGTGCCTACGAATTACTTGAGTAGGTAATCATGTAACAGTGGAAGCGCATCCGCTAAAAGGATTATCGAGGCTCAGATTGGAGGTGGAAAGAGTATACGTTTGATTTTTTGCTTTGGCAACACAAAGGAAGTGGGGCCTCAGGAAAATTATTAGGAGAAGCGACCGTCAGAGGACAAGGTTGACACTCAGGAGAAGGGGGCCAACGATGTGTACGGTTGTCATGACCCCAACAACAACAACAAAAAATAGATGGAATGGTGCATATTGAAAATTATTAGCATCCCTGTAATGGAAGCTGTTATAGGGGAGGGTGTTTATCCAATAAGGGCTTCGTCTCCTAAAAAAAATAAATAAATAAATTTTAAAAAAAGGGCTTCGTCTCCTAAATGTTCTACTCCATGTGACTTAGTTTATTAATTAGAATTAATTATTCAATAGGTACATATATGGTTGTTATCACAAAGATCACAAAGCTCACGGACAACTCCCCTTGACTTGAAACACACACACACACACACACACACACACACACACATGCTTTCAAATGTCAGTTTAGGGAAATAAAACAAAAATTATTCAGAAATGATGTTATAGAAGAAAGATTCAGACTTCCATGTAAAATAGAAAACATGACAGCATGCAGGTAGGTGTGCGGCGTAAAGGCCATTTTAGATGGAACACAGAGGAAGCCCGCAAAAAAACATTAGAAACAACCCAACCGAGTCTAGATGGAGACATCCTGACTCATTCAGTAGGTTAAGGACTCAGGGTAAGAAAACTAAACGTGGTTGTGTTTCTGTTGTTGTATAAAATGTAGAGAAATCGCTGTATCCCTAAAATAGCCATCGCAAAATTAAGATGTATCAGCAAACTGCCACAAGGACTAATAATCAAGCCTGTGCCAGAAAGCCATCAATAAAGCACATATCCTGTCGCTTTTTCCCGCTGATTCCTTTCCGCCACCCTGGGAATACCCAGAGCCTGGCCTCGCTCCTTTCTCCTTGTCTTCACCTTACCATGGTTCCCCCGGGTTCTTCTCATCTGAGTTTTCCTTCTTGGGTCCCCCTTTTCACACTTTCTTGTCTTGCCTTGAATCCTCCTTGCCAGGGTGATGCCATCCTGTAAGCGGCCCCCTTGGCGCCCCAGTCTTGCTCATGGTGTCCCTCGGCCCCGTGAGACTGTGCAACTGATGAACCTGCAATTTCCGAAACTTAGTGTCCGGGCCACAAAATTAGCTCCGACGGTTTCTTTCTTTCTGATGACGTAAACTGAGTCAGCTCTTTCCTTGCATGGTGTCCACTGAGAAGACAACTTCTGATGCTCACCGGATGGTTTCCCTTCAGGGTGGAGCTCCCCCACTTGCTCAGTGAAGCTGCCTTTACCGTCTGCCAGCCACTCACCACCACCCCGGGCCTCCTTGTGATGCCACAGCAACCGTCCTTCCCTTCCCTGTGTTTAACTGGTTGTGTAGAGCTGTAGGATACGGCCTTTTGTATCTTCACACTGTTTCAAAGTCACATTTTAGGTACCTTCTTTCCTTAGCTTTATGTTCCTTAAAAATGGAATATTATTGATTTCCAGAGTCTATGGCAGGACCTGGCAGTTAGTAGGTGCTCAGTACTGGAGTGGGTGCACAGTGTAGTGTATGCTGAAGTCCCTTGAGAATTCTAAACTTCGTATCAAAAAAAAAAAAATATATATATATATATATATATATATTTTTTTTTTTGCTTGTAATCAAGAAAGCTAGTTGTGACCTATACATTTTCATTTATAAACAGAGGCCTGGAAAGTATCCAATACTTACTTCTTTGACCAACAGAAAACTTTGTAGACTGGTATTACCTCATACTTGCGTGTTAGGATCTATATTCCACGAGGTATAAGAGATGCATGATGCGGCCTGAGTGAGTTCTAGAATGCATTCCTTCAAGAGAAATAAATTCCAATGAAAGAGGTCTTCACTATGGAGACTTTTCTGATATTCGTGGCTTTGGCAAAGGGTTCCTGGAAGCCATGGGCTTTTGAGGCAGGCATCTGCAGTCATGACTCTGCAGGGAAGGAACACATGGGAGGAAACTGCAAAGCCCACCTGGTTCTAGAACCCCATGCTTGTGTTTCCTATTTCAGTCGATGGTAACTCTCCAAACAGTTTCATCTGAAAGCTTTTCTTTTCTGTAAAGAGGATCATAATTTTTAAGGTTTTAAAACCTTTTCCGTTATCACCTTCCCAGCATGACTGGGTCTTGGGGGGCTTCTTCACCCTGTTAGCTCTGGTACGAAATAGAACTCTTAGAGCACCTTGCACCCATTCATTCCATCTGTAGTCACTGCGAGCTGTGTGGGAGGCTTATGTCACTTGCGGGGGATCCAAGACACGGTTCTTTGACTGTGAAAGACTCTCGGTCCAGTGGGAGTTGTAAACAAGTAAACAAATCCGTGCTCTTCCAAAGGTCCTTGTGTGGTGGTGAAAGTGTCCAGATCAAATAAGGCGTCAGCGGACACGCAAGGTTGGAGGCGAGTCTTGCCAGATGGAGGAAACTGGCCAATAGGTCCTTGGGAGAGCGGGGCAGTGTGGGCAAGATGCCAGCATTCCAGGCAGGAGAAGGAGCACGGGCAGGAACAGGGAGGAGGAAGGTGACAGGCACGACGGAGAGGCTACAGATATGGTGGATTCCTTGTGTGCATCCCCCCCCCCACCCAACTGAGTAGGCGCAAAAGGGCAGGAGGTGGGCAGACTAAGAAGAGACGTGCATGGTAACAGAAAGCCAGCTGGAATTCCCTCCTTTCTGTAGGACACCATGAGTATGCAGTTGTGAGCATTTAGAAAATTGGCTTTATACAGACCCGGGGGCAAGACTGCCTAAGCTCCATAAGGACAGACACCCCAACCCAAGAGGTGCATGAATCCGTCTTGCCTGAGCCTATGTCCCCTTGTCCGCCTTTCAAAATATTTTCTCTGGCTTTTCTCGCCTTGACCTTATGGCATTAACTACATACATTTTAGCTTTTGTCCAGGCTACGCTTCTTGAAACCTTTGTCTTAAGAAACAATAGGTACAGAACAGAAAGAAACAGAAGAAAAAAAAATTTGTAAAGGAAAGTTAGCAGGAACTGTCACAGGTAAACGTTCACATTGCGCGTTAGCATAATCAAGACTGAGAAGTCTGTATTGAAGAAGTCTATTCAACATTTTAAATTTTCTTCAATCCCAATATGACCTCTAACTCCCACAAGTACCAAATGCTTTTTGCATATCCAACGTACAGATTTGGAGAAGAAAAACAAACACAAAAACAAACAAAAAAACTGACCTCTCCTTAACAGAACATTATAGAGGATCTTGAGTTTCTTGAAGGACAAGCTCTCTATGTGCTCATGGATACTCACGAGCCCTCCAATCCTCTTCTGGGTTTGGAATATTCCGGAAGCATGACTGTTTGATGGTACTATTGATTCAGACAGGTCCCTCTGCCTGCCTAAATTGCTTACGTATTAACTCAGAAGCTTCAAGAGAAATACCAGCTGTGGACATTTAAAAGCCAAATGTAAATTCTTGGTGTCAGAGCAGGGTGGGGGAGGGTGTTCCTGAAAGTCAGAGTTTGGGCTTTGAACGGAGGAAGCCAATCCCTGAGAGCGGGCGCCACCTAGAGGTGTCAGCGGGAGGGGCCCCTGGGCTTTGACACAGGGTCCCTGTGGGCACCTGTTTGGGATGCTCTGCGTCTCCTGGGGTTGGCGGCCCGAGAACTGAGGCCCATTCACGTACTAGAAATAGACGTACTGTTGTGTTGCTGGCTCCATGGCTTTCTCTGAGCCAGCTTGGAAGAAATCATTAGAACTGAAACAGAATCGCGCTTGACTTTCTCACTAATCCTGACAGAGTAGGTCCTGTATCCGCGTCTCATGTGAAGTGTGCTCGTTTGTGTTCATCGGGAGTCCAAAAAGAAAGTAAGTTGTAAGACCAAAAAAAAAAAAGACATTTTAAGAAAATGCAGTTTAAGCCTGATGGTTATAGTTTTTTAGTTTTCCTTGAAACTGTTTGTATTTTATATACTTCTTTGAAGGTCCTGCTGCATTTGAAATATATACATACCCGTGTCTACAGCTCGTGGATTATTCAAAGCGTGTAACTGTGTGTCGCCGCACAGATCCTCGTGCTGATCGCTGCACACGCACGTGCCTTGCATGCATGCACATACATTTACATGTGCACACACGTGTACACACATGCACATTTGCACCCGTGCACACACAGGCACACACAGGCATTCACAGGCACACATGCACAATGCTTGTGTTCGAAATTCTGACAAAGACTTTTTCTGATAACACAAGACTTTCTTTGCTTCTGAAATCCTGGAGGAGCAAAGCTTATTTCCATTTCAGCCCCTGAGTTCAATCACCATTTATCGACCTCCATTGTATGGAAGGGCATTTTAAACTTACAACAAAATAAAGTGCAGAGGTCTAAGAAGTAAGAATAAAAACTGGGGTGAAGTTTAGGGACTCGGTGCTGGACAGCTCAGTAGCTCAGAGACCCCTTCGTGTTCTTTGTTCTATTCTATCCATCATTATGTCATCGGGACTTTGCCCTTCTCTCCATGTGTCTTGAATGACTGTGCATTAAATACACAGGTACCATGGTCACCTGTGATTGTCTAAGTAACAACCTGCCCATCCAGCCATTCATTCCTTTGGAAAATATTGAGGACTGCCCTTGGAATCATCTGGAAGATGCATTACCTGGTTTTAAGAGTTTTATGCTCTAAAGATTTCATACTGATTTATAGGTACATAGATAGATAGATAGATAGATAGATAGATAGATAGATAGATAGATAAATGTGAAAAAATACCTTGGCTGATTCCAGGAATAAGCAGTTAATTTATTTTCTCAGCTTATGCTCCAGAGCTGTCCCCCAATCATCTTTCCCCCAATCTACTTACCCTTCATGTCCTATGCTAGGTAACCAACCAAGTAGTCTGTGTCCCAAACCTTCTGTTACACCGTGGCCTGGCTTCGGGGACCAGTGTCATGGTCCCCACGATGGCTTTAGTTCTCTCGTAGAATTAAAGCCCATGTGTCATGCCTGCTATACTAACTCCAGCCTACCAGAGACCAGTCCCGAACTGTGCACTTTTTGTAGAGAACCTACTCTAGCGTTTGACACATAGTAGAAGCTAAATGAATACTCAGTACATAGATAACATTAAATATAGGTTTTTTTTTTTAATATTTTATATTTTAAGATTTTATTTATTTATTTATTCATGAGAGACACACAGAGAGAGAGAGAGGCAGAGACCCAGGCAGAGGGAGAAGCAGGCTCCATGTAGGGAGCCCGACGTGGGACTCAATCCTTGGATTCCAGGATCACGCCCTGAGCCAAAGGCAGACGCTCAACCAAAGAGCCACCTGGGTGTCCCTAAATACAGGTTTTAAAAAGTTTATGGAGAGATAATTAGAAAATAGGTTAACCTTTCAACTTTTGAGTAAAGATAGTTGCTGCCTATGGGTTGATAGGCAAATGCCTAAAAGTTGAAGAAAGGAAAATTTGGATAAAGGTCTATGCCATTAATTCTATGGAAATTTAATGTTAAAAGCTGCGATGGGCAATACTTAAGTGGCTCTTGCTCCTGGCTTTCGGTCTGCCTCTGCATCATTCACAATCGCTTTGCTCCATGGATAGATTTCCATGTCAGATTATTTACATGGCATAGCATATTCTCATAGCAACGTGTTTTCATGGTAGGAAATATTTTGCCCAAGATGATCAAATTCGATGGGAATTTGAATGGCGACAGAATAAGTAGAAGGGAGAAAGAAAAGAAATTCCCAGAAAAGAGGAATCAATCTAAGAAAATAAAGAAGAAAACAAAAGTGGCCGTTGTACCTTGTGATCCTGCTGAGGGATTCAGCAGGACAGTGGTTCCCGGGTAATCTTTAATATATGACTCCTGCGTGAGGCACTATCAGCTTACAAACACGTCAGCTAGTCACGGCTAGCTCCAGAGTGAGGGAGAAACCAATTCTGCACAAGAGGACTCCAGGCCTATTTCCCCTCCTCCTCCTCCTCCTCCTTTCTCCTTTCTTCTTTCTTTCTTTCTTTCTTTCTTTCTTTCTTTCTTTCTTTCTTTCTTTCTTTCTCTTTCTTTCTTTCTTCTTCTTCTTCTTCTTCTTCTTCTTCTTCTTCTTCTTCTTCTTCTTCTTCTTCTTCTTCTTCCCTTTCTTCTTTCTTCTCCTTCTTCTTCTTCTCCTTTTTTCCTCCCAAACCTATTTATTCTTAATGATGCATTCTGCCGTGGTGATTCTCAGTTCAGTGTGGACTGTTCCTGGAGCGGCATCCCCCCCATCTCATCTCCCTGTCCTTTTCTCTTTGATGAACAATACCTTGTGCTGACATCATTGCCTTGAGGAAATGCCCACACTCTGACTGACACTAGAGAGATTAAAGTGGCCTCCTCTGGGCTCTTCGGCCATTTCGTACCTCATCCAATGTCCAGCCCCAAACACAAGTGTGCAAGCACGGTCAGACTCCCTTACTTTTCTCAATCAGAATGTGTCTGCACCGTGCCCTCCTCCATTTGCCGGCCGGACAACCGTGTCTCCGTGGCAAGACTCCAATCCCCACAGCCACAATGCCCCACAGAAACCCATGCCTCCATGTATCATCCACAGCCCATTTCTGGGTTCATCCCTATCAGTGAGCAAATATCCTACTTGAGTTTTAAAAATTATTAAAAATAGAAAAAATTTAGCCTTTGGTTTTTCTTTGAATTTCCCAGTAGGGAGGCAAAAGTATTTTATTTCTCAACTCTGTATATATTATTTCTATTTTAAAGCCACACCAAATTGTATCCCACAAGTTTTCTCATTCTGGTCATTAGTCAGCATCCATGCGTGTGACCTAACATGAAAGGCACTATCACCATGGCCTGGCTGGTGGTGTTTAAGATGGATTGAACATCTCAGTGCCAAATGAAGGACTTCTTTGCACATGGCCCCTGAAAAACTTTCCTTTATCACCCATCTGGAGCAAAAAAGCCTAGCATGAGTAGTACTGATGGGGAGCCTGACAGGACCTGCGTCAGTTGCTCTTGGAATGGAGCGACCCATCTGGTTCATAGACAGCATGTACCCATTAGTGAAATATGATTTACATTCAAACTCAGTTGCTCCCCATTTGGTTTATACACTGGTGAGAGATTTTCCAGATGTTATTTTTGAGTTTATAAATATGCTCGCCTGGGTGAAGAGCCTATATATTCTTGCATTTTGGACGTTAGGGTGCTGAAAATGACTTCAGATTCAGTTTTAATCCAACAACTCATTTTTTTTTTTAAGAGAAAGAAAACCACATGACTCAGAATTAAACACCAGGTCTTGGACATACGGAAAAGAACCTGGTTGGGGATCAGAAAATCAGGGTCGTATTTCTGGGTGAGCCACTGAGTCATTGTCCTCAGCTTCCCAGAGTAGGAGAGGAGTTAATTGGAAAGGTCTCTTGCCTGAATGCTGGCTTATGAACTGCACTGGGGTGATGAAGTTTTTCAGCAGCCAATAAGAAATGTAAGGTAAATTTGGTAAACTTTTCATAACTTTTAATACTCATTTATGTTGTATAAAACATAATGAACTTTTGTTCTGATCATTTTTTTGCTCTTTAATAAGCAAATGGCAATAGTAGAGAGTATTATTGTATAGATAACCACTGTCTACTGATGACGTCAGGAACTGATTTTTAAAAAAATACAATTTAGAAAAAAAAATGACATTCTATGAAATCCAAAATTTCTAGGATCTCTAACCTGAAAAAGCTCTAAGGTTCTGCCAATTCTTTAGTCTGGAAGGATAACATATATTAAGTAAATTTTTATCATTTTCCGCTAATAACAGGAAAATTAATCACATGAGATCACAAGGGATGAAGTACACTTTCCGTTTCTTAATGAGAGTCTCTATATTAAAGTCTTTTAATTCATTGGGTTTTGGGGTTTTTTAGAAGTTATTTGTACCTATGTCTTTGGATGCTAAGTTTCTAGTTTTCATTAAGGTTGTAAATAAATTAGAAATTAATGTAGGTATGGGAAGCAAAAAAAAAAAAAAGCAGTAAGGAGGGAAGTAGCTAAAGGTGTTTTGAACATAATAAAGAACATTTATTCACCAATATATTATTTGAAAGTATGGCTTGGGTATGCAGTAGACAGCACCCATGCTTCCTTGTAACTGAACATGAATTTATTGGCCCTATTATCACATTACTACCCCACAAAATGCTGTTTTCAGCTACAATTTTTTAAGTTAATTTTATTTTATTTAAGTTCAATTAATTAATATATTGGTTATTGGTTTCAGAAGTAGAGGGTAGTCATTCATTAGGCTTATATCACACCCGGTGTGCATCACATCACGTGCCCTCCTTGATGCCCATCACCCAGTTACCCCATTCCCCCACCCGCTGCCCTCCAGAGCAATTTTAAAACCAAAGATACACTGAATGCTCAGTATCCCTCCAAAAGTAGGGGTATAGTTTATAGTTTACTTAATTCCTCTTTTGTTCCTAAGTAGTATATTGATGACATTGACAGAATGTTTTCTGTAAATAAGATTTTTGATTATGAGGGGCCCCTGGGTTGCTCAGTGGTTGAGCATCTGCCTTCGGCCCAGGGTGTGATCCTGGGGTCCTGGGGTCCTGCTCCCTGCATGGAGCCTGCTTCTCCCTCTGCCTGTGTCTCTGCCTCTCTGTCTTTCATGAATAAATAAATAATTAATTAAAATATTTTTTATTATGAAAACCAGTTAGGTTTTTACACCCTCAAAGAGTCCCACTGAAAAATTGTCATTTAATGTCCAGAAATACATAAGGGAAATTTGGAGGGAAAAGTTTGTGAAGAAGGTATATGTGTGTAAGGCTCTTTGCCAATTCCCTGGCTTGCAAGTCACTTTCCTTAATGTTCAATTTGCCTGAAACTTCCCTTTAAAATGAAAGATACTGCCATTTTAGAGAATTTAATGTAATACAAGGGATGTTGCTTTGTGAAGCAGTTTATGGTGGTTTTTTGTTTGTTTGTTTGTTTGCCAATTTAGCAGAGCTCCTTTCTGCCCAATTTGGCTAACTATCCCTTTGAATGCTCAAAAGTGTGCAAAAGAGGGATCCCTGGGTGGCGCAGCGGTTTGGCGCCTGCCTTTGGCCCAGGGCGCGATCCTGGAGACCCGGGATCTAATCCCACGTCAGGCTCCCGGTGCATGGAGCCTGCTTCTCCCTCTGCCTCTCTCTCTCTCTCTCTCTCTCTCTCTCTCTCTCTCTCTGTGACTATCATAAATAAATAAATAAAAAAAATTTAAAAAAAAAAAAAAGTGTGCAAAAGATAAAAATAAAAATAAATACATTGAAACATATCGTAACATTTTCAAAGGGGCTCCAACTGTCTCATTGTACATGAACTGCTGTGTTTGGGGATTTGATGACAATAATTCAATGACTTTGATTTAGGTAAAGTTATTCTGGATGAATGGCATTATTTCACAGAAAAACAGAGAATAAAGAAAGTCAAATGAATTTAAGAGATTGATGTAAGGATAGTGGGTTAGGGAAAGAAGTAAAAGAGAACGTCTGGATCTTTTGAATTTTCTTTCCATTAGTTTTACTTTGATGTGTGTGATTTATGTCAAGTAAGGAATAAAATTTTTTCTACAACCTATTCAGTGATTAGAACAAGCAAATTTCCAAGATGTAATTAACATGTAGATATGAATTTCTTAACAAAGAGATGTATTTATATTTTGGATTATTTTTAAGCCTTTGCTTTGTTGTTGTTGGCTGTATGTTTGTAAAAGTAATTTCCTGTAGAAACACTTTTTGCTTAGGGGAGTGAAAAGAAGGCCTAAGACCATCTAGTTTCTTGCTAAATTGCCGTCCCTTGCACAAAACATTGTCTGGGCAACAAAGAGTGAACGACTGCTAGGGAACATTTCCCATGTTGGATACGGGGGCCTTTGCAAACCTGAGCGTGGTATTGGTCTTGGGGCCTTATAGATAAGCTCCTGGCTATATACTAATTGAATTGGAAATATCTCTACTAATTTAATATGTTAAAGATTTACTGATTTCTACTGCTTTAAGTTACCCAGATAAATCAAGGATACACTCAAGCAAACCGAAGTGGAAAATTGGCTTTCTCAGATAAAGTTTTCCTCTGGGCTACTCCAAACATTAATGGAATATTATTTAATTAGCTATGAGTTTGTTTTACTCTAAACTTTTTGGGAAATTGACCCAATATTCCATTTCCTGGTTGAACATTTATAAAACTCCATGATAAACTAGTATTAAGCTACTCTACACAAGAAGAATCTTGTTACCTAGTTAGTATCCTCAGTGTAAATTTGAAAACTTGGCTTTCCTGTTTCAAACAGCTGAGATTCATAAGAGCCCTCAATGCCCACGGTATAATCATAAGAAGAGAATATTGGATTTGTGTGGGTCACTGTTGATATCATACATACTTACTTTTCACAACTGAACATGTCTCGTGACAGAAGAAGTTGGCAAAAAAACATATTAAGCAAAAACCAAACAGCAAACTTCAGTCCACCCTTTGGTGACACTATGCCTGATTGTGGGGATTGGGGGGAGGAGGGAGTCGGGGGCAGTTGCTGGCTGAAAGGAAATCCAAGTAGTTCATGATGACCAGAGAAGAGGAGACAACTGGGTAAGTGGTAGGAGAGGAGACTTGGAAAGTAGTTCCAGGACAGACCAGGAAATTCTCCCTGTGCCTTAATAGGCAGTTCTTGTTTACTAGTAACTTGCGGGACTGTAGCAGAGTCCTAGCAGTAACGTTATGGGACCCTATTAGTCATTGATAGTTCTTGCTCTGCCAGCAAGATGGAGGGAGGACACCTGATAAATGGGAAGAACTTAGGATCCAGATGCAGTCAGAAGAAGAGAGATTGAAAGCCCTTTGTATTTTAGTGAATTAGATGACTGCATTTCAAAAGCTTTATGTGGGTTAGAAAGGTAAATCTATGTATGGAGTGAACCTTGGATTCCAGGGAAGGTTTATTTATTTTTATTTTTTTATTTTTTTGGATTCATTTACCTATTTATTTGAGAGATAGGAGAGCAAAAGAGAGAATGCTCACAGAGGAAAAGGGAGAGGGAGAAGCAGGTTCCCCTCTGGGCAAGGACTCCCCAAGGTGGGACTCGATCCCTGGGTCTTGGGATTGTGACCTGAGCCCAAGACAGACTCTTAACCAGCTGAGCCATCCAGCACCCCCATTTTTTAATAGAAAATTTAAACATGTGCTTATACAATAAGTCATTAGAGGGCAAGATTCAAGAAAGAGAATGATCCAAGAAGCGAGGAGTCAAAGAGATGGGAGAGGGTAGGGTAGGATTTGTTATGGTTTATAGGTAAGAATAAGGAAGTTTTCAAGTGTGGGTTTCTCTGCTCTCAAATGCCTACCGCATAAGGCTGAATTTTCATCCCTCAAATCTAGAAGGCATATCAGTGAAGACATTTAAGAAAGCTACACTCCCTTGTATGTTGAAGGGATACTCAATGCTACTGTAATTTTCGAAACCTGGATATTAAGGTAAGCTGATATAAATCAGGACAGTTTTCTAGATGTTCTTTTTTCTGGTTTCCATGATGCAAAATCCCCACAAGTATATTTTCTCCATCTTTCATGCATTTTCTTTCTGGTATATTTTTAGTCATTTCTTGACTCATCATGCTCTTTTATAGAATTGGTTTTATGTCATTCTGCAGCATATCACAGCCTAGGTTTTATTACTCCACATTCATTCTCTTAAAATTATTTTCAGAACGAAAAAGAAAAAAAAGCAAGTCAAATCGGTATGATATTGAAGTTAAAAATATAATTTGCTCTTATAGTTCATCTTAGATTAATAAACTGCAGAAGGCAAATGAACAGAAACATCAATTATCAGCTTTCTATAGTCATGGAAATTCTCAAAACAGGTATAATAGAGTTTTAATAACAAGGTAATTATAACAGGCCAGCAACTTAATTCCTTGGAGAACTGCTTTTCTTTTACTCCTGAAAAGGATTCCAGTACGATATAATTTGTTTTTCTTTCTTTTTCTCCTACTTCTTCACCCTTTTTTCCCTCTCGTGCTCTATGTATTGACTGCAGAAGCAAACCTAACAAGGGGTTTACCTTTAGAAGGAAGAAATATATATTTGCTCTATTGCTACATCTCTTTTCATTCCTATTACCCGAAAGTCTCCACCCATATGCTTAGATGCTTTACATCAATAGAATCATGATATGCATAGACTTTCATATTCTAACATCACACTCAATAGGTCATAAATGGGTGTGTGTTTTTGGTCTCTCAGTTTAAATAAAATCGATTGCCCTGATAAACTGTCATATGTTTAACTGTTCCTCTGTTGTTGGGATTTTAAGTTTCACTTTTCTCTGCATAAATATTTCATGCTATAATGAATGTCATCTAAATATAGATTTTCAGGAATAGAAAAATTAGACTAATTAATAGGAACATAAGTGTGGTTCTTGCTCTGTGCTGATTTGTTGCTCTCCAAATACAGACCAATTCCTAAACAATATCACCAGGTGTGAGTCAATTTCAATATAATTATTTTAGCCTTTAGCATTATACATTTTAATGGCTTGTTATTTAAAAAAGATTATGAAATCTTACATTATCTCTATTGACTTTTCAATTTATGCATTTTTTTAAAAAAGTTTTATTTGAGGGGTGCCTGGGTGGTTCAGTTGGGTGTCTGATTCTTGGTTTTGGCTCAGGTCATGACCTCCGAGTCATGGGATAGAGCCCCGTGTCAGGCTCCACCCTCAGCATGGGGTCTACTTAAGATTCTCTCCCTCCCCTGCCTCCTCCCCCCGCTCCCTTGCTCATGCTCTTTCTCACATAAATTAATACATCTTTAAAAAAAGTTTCATTTTTTTTAAAAAAGTTTCACTTGAAACCGTCATGTAAATGCTTAACTTACCTAGTGATAAACAACCTGTTTATAATGAAAAGGTTTTTTAATCATTTTCTTTTTAAGAAATATTAATGGTTAGCAACAATTTTAAAGAAATAAGTAAAAATAAAATCAGCTATTTAAATTTTAGATAAAGTTCAATATGCAAAATAAGTACAAAGGAGTTGATTAAAGAAAAATATTATTCACTTTTTAAAATCTTTCTTGAATATGTGAAAAATACCTAAATTGTTCATCTCTCTTACTACTAGTCAGATAATTGCCAGCCCCAGCTACTTAAATTAATGCCAATATGGTTTAGATCATAATAATAGATGATCACACATTGATTATGATCAATCATAATAGATCACACTGATAATCGTGTGATTTAATTCTGTCATTTGAAATAATAATAGTAACTATTTTGTTCATTTATAACTTTTCATATAATTTGTATCTATCTCAGTTTGTATTCCTATATTTATCACTACATATACATTACTTTTTCCCACTGTAGTATTTTTAATAACAATTAGAAAATTAGAAAACACTTTTCTGAAGTTAATAGAATACCTCTTTCAAATGTGAAGACAATCGCTTCTTAGCCTTTTGGCCAAGATCAAATGTGAAGACAGATTTTATACATACCTGAAAGAGGTATATGTTATAATATCCATTAAGGCATTTTAAAGGGTATTCTATAAATTGATGGTGTGAAAAATATTTATAAGAAATATTATACAATGGGATATTATTCAGCCATCCAAAGGTATGGGATCTTACCACTTACATCAAGGTGGATGGAACTGGAGGGTATTATGCTGAGTGAAATAAGTCAATCAGAGAAAGACAATTGTCATCTTGTTTCACTCATATGTGGATTGTAAGAAACAGCACAGAGGATCATTAGGGAAGGGAGGGAAAACTGAATGGGAAGAAATCAGAGAGGGGGACTAACCATGAGAGACGCTAATCTCTAGGAAACAAACTGAGGGTCACTGGGGGGGTGGGGGATGGGGTAATTGGGTGACAGGTTATAAGGAGCCATGTGATGTAATAAGAACTGGATGTTATATGCAACTGATGAATAACTGAACCCTACATCTGAAATTAGTGATGTATAGATGTTGGCTAATTGGATTAAAACAAAAAAAAATATTGTGTGCTTTATATCCTTCCAGAGGAAAGGGTATTTGTTTACATTATACAGTCGTTTTTGAAATTTGGGAAAATAATATTGTAATCAAATAATTTGCTTCTAGAATCATATAGGCAATCACTCAAAACTCATCAAAATTGGGACTATCTACAAATCACCCAAAAATCAGCTTTAATGGCATTGTTTCCTTGAACATATTTTGAAATCCTAGTTTTTCTGAATATATTTCCATGTCTTATGAATAATCACTGGCACCAAATGGCTGGAACTCCCTCTCTTCTCTCTGGGCATTATTTCAACTAGTCACTCATCTTTCTGTTCTTCAGACTGAGGAGAAAGAACATAACTCTGGAAAGATTTCTTGGTGAAGTAGGGAGAAATGATGTATTTTTTGAAGAGCATAGAATAAAAATGTCATAAATGGACAGATCATGAGGCTAGAGGCTTCAAGAAAAGAAAGCACTAAATAAAACAAGAATGAGAAAAAAAAATCTGTCTCCAAGATCTAGGACTGATTTTCTGGAGGATTGATAATATTAAAGGCTGTTCATTTCCTGTCTTAGGATGTTCATTTGTAGAAGCATGCTCTCAGTAAACAATTCTCAATTCATACTTCAGAAATAGTTAGCACAGGCACTTATTTCTTCCACGGCCATATCTGTTCAGAGCACAGTGGCCAATGAATTCAGCTGACCTCAACATGTATTACTGGGCAAAAGAAATTTGGTGATCTCTTCTATCTGAGTTATAACAGCCATTGCAGTGAGACATGTTGGGGCTGTGGGTGGGTGCACAATACACACCATTCCAGGTTTGATCGCATCCTCACCATGAACTTCGGTGTCACTTCCAAATGGCTGGAATGACCTTAGACCCTTAAGGTCAGTGTCTTCATCCATACAATGGGAAAAAGAGTTCCTTCCATTGGATTGCTTGGAAAGCTAAGTTGCATTTATAAGCAAATAATCTGGCAAATAGCAAACAGAGAACATTAATTTGATGATATTACAAAGAGGTGAGGAACATGCCAAGGCTAAAATAATTTTTTATAGCTTTTGCCTCATAAGATTTATCTTTAATATTTAATCTTCAGAGTGACTGGGTGACTCAATTGGTTAAGTGTCTGCCTTTGGCTCAAGTCATGTCTCAGGGTCCTGGGATCAAGCCATTCGTTGGACTCTGTGTTCACCAAGGAGTCTGCTTGTCCATCTTCCTCTACCCGTCCCCCCCATTCATGCTCTCTGTCTCTCAAATAGATAAATAAAATCTTTAAAAAATAAAATTTAATCTTTACTCCAAATATATATGAATAAATAAGAATAAACAGATTTCTTTTAAAGGGGATATTTTAAAAATTAGATGAGCAGGAAAAGCATTATGATGAGTAATATATTTTCTTTGGGTTTAACAAATTAAAAATGTGAAATGAAACTATATAAAACAAATACTCTACACCAAATTCTCTATTCAAGAACAATTTTATTCAAGAGAGTTGAGATGAAAGCATATATGTCAAATCATGCTTCATTTTTTAAAAGAAACTATATAATATTGTCATCACAAAATTAAAAAATGCTGCTGTTAGAATAAATGAGATAGGATTTTTTATAAGATAATTTAGGCTTTTCATTATATACCGTTTCCACACACATGTTTATCAAATTTTTTAGTCAATCAGGTTGGATCTGACTGTCAGCGTGGAATAGAAGAGGTCTAGTAATTCCCATACATTATAGTGGATAAGACATTGGTTATAAAATATTGAATCTTATTTATTTTATAATCTAAAAACTCTTGACAAACTCAGGAATTCTTGGAGGAGGAATAGTGGCTTTATACTTAGATTATGGGACACATTTCTAGTTTTCCTAATTTTTAAAATATTATCAAATGATGGATGTTCTGTTAGTTCGCTAACTTGGAAGTGGAAAAGAATTCTAATTCTTAGAAAACAAACACAAGAGTAAAACCTGAAAAAACTCAATTTTCTTCTTACCACCCCATGAATTGATTATCAGAGACAATATAACAAGATTATATTGTCAATAACTGTTTTGAAATTAGATTTCTTAGGTATAGCACATGTAGTCCACCGTCAGCACATGTAATTAAGGACTAACCCACAGATGCTCGAGTTTTTAGTTTTAAATTATCTCCAATTGTGTATTTATGTGTATGTATGGATGTATGGATGTACCTAACTACCTACATCCCTGCATACCAACCTACCTGACCCTCCAGCTCTACTGTGCCAGTGACCAAGGATCAAGGTGACATACGAGTGGAATGGCTGCTTTTGATTGCAAGTTCTCTGCTGATTCGCATTCAGAATCTATCTGTTTAATAACGGAGGATACTTTGATTTGGAGAAGATAGACTCGATTTCCCTTTATTCATTGCGAACAGGCTTTGCTCATTCCAGAGAGAAGAGGTACAAGTTTTTATTTGCTGCTACAATGAATCACTGAAAATTTAGTTCCTTAAAAATCATACCCCAAAATGTATTCCTGGCAAGATTCTCATTGACCTAGAATCCAGGCTCAGCAAGTCTGCTTTTCTGAAGGAAAAATGGGCAGCCTTTTCCCTTGTCTTTCCCAGCCTCTAAAGGCTGCTCACATTCTTTTGCTCATGGCCCCCTTTTCCCATATTTGAAGCCAGCAGACTCACATCTTTCCAACCATTTTCTCCAGTGATAACTCCTTTTTATCATAGCCTGGAAAAATTCTCAGAGTTAAGAACCCATTGTGATAGCACTGGATCCATTCAGGTAATCCGGGAAAATTTTCCCATCTCAAAATCCTTAATTCTGTATCTGTAAAGACCCCATGGTCAAGTACATGAACACATGCACAAGTTCTTGGGAGGAGGATGGGCATATCCTTGGTGGGGGGCATTATTCTGCCTTCAGAAATGCCAAAATACGTACAATACCGATGCTTTCCTACTTCTGGGTGTTCGTGCAGGCTGTTCTCGCTGCCCAGAATGCTGTCTTCAGGTTTTGCCTGCCTGTGCTTTGTGTTTCAAGCATGAAAGTCCTTTCTTTATGGGCATTTTTGGATATTTAGGTCCTCACTTCTATTTTCTTTTTCCCCTTTGTAATACTTACCACAGCTATTATATAAATATGTATTTGAGCATGTATTTCTGTAGAACTGGCTTCCCTCTGGCACTGCAAGCTCTCTGAGGGCAGGTACCATGTCTTATTCAACTGCTAATTGATATCATTCACATGATGCTCAGAGAGAGAGAAACCAAACAACGGCTTTTGAATGAATACACCAGTGATGTACTGAAGACTACATGCTGACAAAAATTAATTTTGAATTTAAGTATAAAAATACAAATTTAGTTTTTCAAGACCTGGGTAAAACCCACTCCATAAAAGATTTTATACATTTCTATGACCTTTTTATGTTCTTCCATTCTGGTGAAAAAAGTTATGAAATGCAAAAAGAAAAAAGAATATGCAGAAAGATCGAGTAAGGCATTAACATGCCATATTGTCACTGAGCTCTTGAAAAGCAAACAGGCAGATGCTTCATTTTCTAAAGCACATTCAGTAAAATGAATAAAAACCTAACTATATTGTAAAGAAAAGACATAATTCATCGAGCAGCCACATCTCATTTTGTTGTGTCATTATAGGGGTGATAATGCTGTCTAAGACAGCTGGCCAGCCCACCAGCCCTAGAAATGGCAGGATGAAAATGTTTTCTCTGGGGGAAAAAAAAAAGTGCTTTACACTTAAATTGAGACACAAGCCTTAAGAGCTGTCAGTTGTGGGAGTTGGACATCCGTGTTGTCTCCATTACTTCTTTCCAAAGTACAATTATCTACATGTAAATAAAGGATTTTTTTCTGGTCCAGGAATTTTAGGGTTGTGTTAAATAAATGTTGTTGAGCCAGCAAATAAAGTAACAATCTCCTCATAACTTCCACATATAATGGTCATCCCTCATAATTAGGTATACCCAAGGTCTTTGCAGGAAGCAAAAGCTTGAATCTGGCCCCTGCCCCACAAAGTCCAGGTGCATAAACCACCCTGAACATATTGTGAATGTTCCATCCACACAGTAATGGCCTTAAAATTATTTTTCTTTGGCCTTTAACTTTTCATATATATTTTGGTAAAATTTGAGAAAATTGTAGAAATGAAGTAGTTGGCTGAGGGCTAATAAGGGTTCATGTATATTTTGCATTTCCATTTACTCTACAGTTGTCACTTCCTGCACTTTACATATTTTTAACTTACTGGAAAAAGAATCCACACCAATGTTTCTTTCATCTCAGATACTCTGAGTATGTAAGATTACTTGATCCTTACAGCAATCATTTGGATTGTGAAAGATTCTTGTGAATTTATATGTCAAGTCACTGATGCTCAGTGAAGTTAGGCGCCTACGCAAGGTCAACTAGATAGAAGGTGGTGGCTGGAATTTGAATTCCTCTACTTCTGGTTGCAGCATATTATAATGTCTTAGGCACTGAGCATCTAGATATGAAAAACACGATAAGGAAGAATTAAATTCATAAAATAACTCTCCAAAATTGTATTATGGAAATTAGAAAAAAACATCAACCCAAATGCCTTTTACCCTGCTTAGCTTTTATTTTTCCTTTTTAAATTTTTATTTTTTTAAAATTTAAATTCCAGTACAGTAAACATACAGCATTATATTAGTTGCAGCTATGCAACACAGTGATTCAATAATTCTATACATTACTCAGTGTTCATCATCACTGTGTATAAATGTGTATAAATGTCATATTTATTTATTTTAGATAGTTAACATATAATGCAATATTGGTTTCTGGAGTAGAATTCAATGATTCATTACTTACATAGAGTAGCTTTTTAAAAAGGATATGTAGGGCAGCTCGGGTGGCTCAGCGGTTTAGCGCTGCCTTCAGGCCAGGGCCTAATCTTGGAGACCCAGGATCGAGTCCTACGTAAGGCTCCCTGCATGGAGCCTGCTTCTCCCTCTGCCTGTGTCTCTGCCTCTCTCTCTCTGTGTCATGAATTAATAAATAAATATTTTAAAAAATAAAAAGGATTTTTAATTATTATGACAGTACAACAAATTTATTTCAACTTAAATTTCTAAAGACTTTTCACATTTTTATCTATGTAATTTCATCATTGAGATTCAACTTCTCCACTTAAAAAATAAGTATATTAAGTAGAGAATTGTGGGGTTCTGTGTAATCCTGGCTTGCATTGATTTTTCTGTGATTTCTATAATATTCTTTGTTTTTAATATTCAGTACTTTTCTTACATGTTACAATAACCAAAGCAAACAAAAATTGATGTGGCATGATCAGAAAAGAATTATCATCAATGTATTGAATAAAGGAACTGTCTTGGAATTCTAGCTAGAATCTTGTCATAATGAGTACAGCATTACATTTCATTGTGTTTGGGTAGTTAAAGAGGAACACTTGAAATTTCAGACAACAACAATAAAAGGAAGCAAATCTCACTGAGATATTATGACCAAAAATAAATTATTACCAGGAAAAATTATAATGATAAAGATTTGTGGGTGTACATACTTAATTATCATTTAGGATTTCATGGTAACTCCCCAAGACAATTTTCAAGATATCCAGAGTCCTTGACATTTTAATAGTTACCATTTTTTATTTATCTCATTTTTCCCATATTCATTAAGAATCATAATAATCTTGAACTGTTCATAAAATCTTGACCTAAAATTTTGTCACAGTAAGCCATTGCAAGGAGAAAAAAAAGTGTTGTTCTTCAGTGCAAACCTATACAAAAAACATCTAATTTTCCATCCAGAGCGTCATACTTGAGTCTTGAATTTGTGGAAATATTTGAAGATCAAAGGACCTGATCTCTAAAAACTATTGTTGGATTAGCAACATTCAATCTGGACTATGGGTGTCCCTAGCGTCATGCACTGAACATGGACTGAAGAGGTGATTCATTCAAAGTGCAGTGCAGGGCTTTGCGGAAGAGGGAAGGATGGCTTGACCTGTCCATCCTCCAAACGCTTGCTCTTTGGTAGGCAGAATGCAGTCCTGACGAAAGCTGGTGGTCAAATGACATTTTGAACATATTTCTATTTGCCTTTTTTTGTCCCGGTATTTGTTAGGAAGACAAGCTGTAATCAAATCATGTGACTTGGCTCCTAAAGCACCCTACCCACTTCTTTTTCACTCTGACATGCTCTTCATCTATATTAAGCACCAATGCATTTTGGAACTACACTTAAGATACAGATCTCAAACTAATAAAAATCACCCCCCAAACAGTTTATGTGTTGATGACTAAAGCAGAAAAAAAAGTGTGAATTTAACATTTTCACACATTAGGTTAAATATAACCTCAAGTGTAATTTTGACGTCGTTATATTTTCTTCACTTAATGCATTATAATGTAGGATTACACCAGGTGTTAAGCTACATAATTTTTTCTATGTGCAATCCCATGCAGATGTGCAAACTGAGGAGCAGAGAGGTCTTCCCCATGTTCTCATTACATAGTTGTGTTGGAGCTGGGGTTGACTCCTGCCCTGCCTTTTTCTAAAAGCCATGCTCTTCCATGCCCGCCACCTTGCAAGCATCCCCATGGAGGGACACAGTTGTCTAGGACACACATACACACTTGGAAATCCATAGAACCTGAATAGAAGCAAGGTGAGGGCAGTTCTGATTAAAATAAAAGGAGGGGATACTTACCTGGCAGGGGAGATACCATGATCATGAAGCTGGTTTTCCCAGGGCAAGGCTTAGCCATTGCACTCCAGATGTGCTGACCCCTCCGATTTCCCAAATGTGGGAACCTCTCGACTGTATAATTTGTGGTAGTGGGGGACTGTGTTCGCACTTTCCCCTGGTAAAAAAAATAATAATAATAATTTAAAATTTTTTTAAATTAAAGGAGGGGAAAGATTTAAAATAAATAAATAAAAGGGGGGAGAAACAAGTGATATCACTATGGATATCTATTCAGAAATATCATTTTAACTCTTCCATGCTGTGAACTGTGCCATTCCAGAGGTCTGTGAACTGTGTCTCAGAATAACATGTTTAAATGCACACAAAAAAATATAGATTGCAGGAAACCAATTATATTGAACTATACTCTTTGGGGATCCATGACCCCCTATCTGGGGAAGGCAGGCTATGTTGGTAATGGAGACTTTACCCCATACAGCCACATGATTAACAATGTTATGTTAAAATCAAGGCAGCTGAGGTAGACATTGCTTACACATTTCTTGAAAGATTCATTTTCAATACAGGAAAGAAAAAGAAAGTTATATTTTTCTTCGTCCACAAATCCATATTTTATTTACCCATAGGTATGGCTTATCTGCAGTGCCAATCTGACCCCTCAGGGCTCCAGGAGACCTCATCATCTCGTCTCTCCTGCTGAGGGAAGGGACAGCAATTAACAGTGAAGAAGAAGCAAAAGAAATGCCATCATGCTCTTTATTCAGTGTCATTAGAATTATTGTAAAAACAACAACAACAACGACAACAACAAAAAACTTGCTGTTAGGTGCTTTCTGGTGCTATTTACATGATGCTCACTATCTTTTAGTGAAAAAATAAGACACTATTATAATTAAGGCCAGTGCCACCCCTTGTCATTAGACATTTGGTTTGTCCATCATCTAATGGCCTGTGCTAGCATGAGTATGTCAACATGTAGGAGTAAGCCTGTGGTTTTTCCCAAGCTTCTAAGCCCATCCTATATGAGTAATGTTGGGGACATTTTATTGCTTCCTTGATTATAATTTCCATACTCTTTTTTCCTTCAGTATTAGAAGCAGCAATACTGACCATTGAATGGAGTTAGTGTTGGGTGGTGAGATACATAAACTCCATAGGGCAATATTTTAGGTATTTTACTTAATAATTTTTATTATTGTATGTAAAATGGGCCGACATATTGGTTGGCCGTAACATTTAAAGTAGTAGCAAATGGACCATATATATTTTTTCTGTGTTTAAATGACTAATATGCATATACTACCTTATTTTTAAAAATAATTTATTTATTTATTTATTTTAGAAAGAGAGAGAGGGGACACATGTGCAAGGGTGGGTGGGGCAGAGGCAGAGGGAGAGAGGACCCCAAGCAGACTCCTCACTGAGCACAGAGTCTGACCTGGGCCTCAATCCCATGAGATCACAATATGAGTCGAAACCTGTACATTTTTTTTCTTTTATAAATTTATTTTTTCTTGGTGTTCAATTTACCAACATACAGAATAACACCCAGTGCGCATTCCATCAAGTGCCCCCCTCAGTGCCCGTCACCCAGTCACTCCCACCCCCTGCCCTCCTCCCCTTCCACCACCCCTAGTTTGTTTCCCAGAGTTAGGAGTCTCTCATGTTCTGTCTCCCTTTCTGATATTTACCACTTATTTTTTATCCTTTCCCCTTCATTCCCTTACACTATTTTTTATATTCCCCAAATGAATGAGACCATATAATGTTTGTCCTTCTCCGATTCACTTATTTCACTCAGCATCATACCCTCCACCTAACTGACTGCACCTCTCAGGCGCCCCTCATATATACTACTTTAAAATCAGTCATAATAGGAAAAGAATTTTTCATAGAATTTGCAAAGGAGAAAATAAAATGTATGCACATCCCCATGTCTTGGAATTAAGCACCGTACTTCTTCTTGTCCCTTCCCTGGGTGTATGTGAGGGGTCTGATTGAGGCATGTTGGTGACAAAGTATGAACAAGACCGGACTGTATATCTTCCACATGTGGTTATAAGGTGCCCTGTGGATGCCCCCACATCCTTTAGCATCACCCCCTCCAATTCCGTACCTTTTCAGCTGTGGCCAGTTATTAACCATTCTCACTCTGGAGAGATTCAGTTCTATTCTCAGGATGCTGGTTTGAACCTTGGCTGGCACCTCCCGTGGCTGCTACCACCCCCACCCCTCCAGCGGGCCTGTTACCTGCACCCAGAGCTGGAGCTAGAGGGACCAGGCACATTCTCCTGTGGCTCGTGGCACCACCTTCATGCCCCACCACCCAGGGTGGGCAAGAGGGACAAGTGGGGAGGGAGCTGCCCCATACATCGGCCAATCTCTGCCTGTCTCCGGGTTGTTTCCCTCTGTAACCTAGCAAAGCTGCAGTTCTGAGGGGTGAGCATCCAAGTGTGGCCCTGTCAGAACAGTGCCTTTGCTCTGGACTCCTTCCCGCCTCAGGCTGTCCTGCACATGAGACCTCCACCTTCCCAGAGCCTCCTGGGACTCTGACCCTCTTAGCCTCTCCCCTTGGAGGATGCCAGTTGTGTTTGAACAAGCTGGACAAGCACACACAACCTGAGTGTGAGCATTCTATTTGATGTCCTGCATATCTAAGTTAGCAGCACACACTGCACATTTTCTGCGATAGAACATGCTCTCGGTGCATTATTTTCACCGCGTGCATGATATTTTAATGCACAGGTATGACATGGCACATTTACTCCCCACCTGGTCACTTGTTATCTACCCAAGTTGTGTGTCTATGTTACTCTATGTGCCCGTATACCCTAACCCAGCCCTGGACTTTGCAGAGCTGAGGTGAGATGATGTGAATTGATGACTTATCTTGTTCAGATAGCTCTCCAGAGATCCATAAGGCACATACAAGTACTCAAAAGACCTATTTCAAATAAGATGAATATGAAAATGGCATTACCTTAAGGTGTCCTGAGATCAGTCCTGAGTTCTAAAGGTCTGATTGCATTTGGTTTATGAGGTGCTCAAAATGCTCAAAGTCGGAGAGACATCAGTATGTACGGTATATAGTCTTACACAAGTGAGGATGCTCTCAAAGTTTGTGACTTACAGAATCAAGTTCCTAGAAGGACGTTTCACAGAAACGTGAGTGTTGTTGGCTTAATCGTGTCTGCCACAGGGAGTAAGGGAGTGGTTTGAGTGTGAGCCTGGAGACAGATGGAGGTCCCTTGAAAACTCAAATGATAGAAATCTTCAAAATGCAATACATACCCAATCCTTTATGCCTGCGTTAGTTAGCTGTGGCTGCTCTAAAGAAGTAGCACATACTGAGTCGCTTATAACCACGGAAATGTATTTCTCACAGTTGCGGAGGCTGGATTTCTGAGATTGGGTGCCTCGTACGGTTGGGTTCTGGTCAGAGCCTGTTTGTGGGTGTCAGACTACAGATTTCTTCTTTGCCCTCACATGGTAGAAAGAAGGAAGGGGGCTCTGCGGGGGTCTCTTTGCAAGGATAGGATCCCATTCATGAGGCTCCATCCTCATGCCCTTATCACCTCCTAATGACCCCACGGCCTGACACCAGCACATCTGGGGTTAGGATTCCAATATAGGAATTTTGGCTGAACATAAATATCCAGTCAATTCCACTGACATATAGGTGACGGCTAGACTGACCGGGATCGTCTGGCTACTTCCAGGCCCACAGGTTTAGAGTCTCACTTGAGTTCCCAAGCAAATATTCCCTGTAGGGTGACCAACCATGGATTTGTTGCAGAGCAAAGCCAATGCTGAATAGAATATCTACTAGCTGAGTGATGTATATCAAAAAGGCTCTTGCTCCAAGTTTAGGGGTTTTGTCTCCAACCACGTTCAGTTTATTCAGTGTCAGTGTTCAGTCTGAATGTCGCAAATATTCACAGTCACCTAAAGTCACGTGGTGGGGGAGTGGGATCAGATGGTGGCCCATTGATATCCCAGGAACTACTGGGTAAAGAGAGTAAGAGAAGGATCCTCTAAAACAGATGCACTAGAATTGCTGATCAGAGCTCCTTCTAAATGTGGTGGAACAATCTCCTTGAATATATTAGAAGCCACGTATTGGAATTATTGTGCAAACAGTCATCCTTATAATTTGTGACATTACCTAAACATACACGGAAGACACTCAACCATCTTTGCTATTTTAACTATTATAGTTTAAGACACCCTGTTGTGCCTTAACAATGTGCTGGAAAGGAGAAGAATCGTATTTAATATGGACAGACTTCTTTGTTTCTGCTTTGTTTTGCTGTGTGTATGGCTCTTGCAACAACATTACCAATACGTTTGTTGTGAGAGAAGGGGAAGCAGCGGGAAGCTTGTGCGTCCCCCCTGGAATCCCCAGGGATGCACGTCCCCACACGGGCGCCCTGGCCACTGGTACAGATGCTGGTTTAAGGAAGCTGACTCGTGCTACTGGTCCGTGCCTTTGCTCTTCCTTGAATCGTTGTCCCATTTTCATGTTGCCTAGGTCTTGAAACTTACGTTGATTTTGCTGATTCACATCTGCAATCATTGGACGGAGCTTGTACTTCAATTCAACCTTAAACACCATGTAAACAGAACCACCATCAAAATAAAATGGCCTTTCCATTTTTATGTAGGAGGAGATTATATATTTTGCAAAAGCACACAGAACTGAGATCAATCTGATGAATTTTTCATACGGTTTTTCATTTTCTTCCAATTTATCTTTTGCTTTTCTTTCAACAGTTGAAGCTTAAGTAGCTGAGGGACAGTGACTCGTGGATGAGGCACAAACAGTGTCTAGGTGTGGTTCAGGCAAGGCACACTTCGGTGGGTAGTCCTCTGCACACGTACGCTACATTGCAAGCAAATCAAGCAGGGCAGTTTTATTTTTATCTTGTTTGATGAGTCAACGGCATCTATTGGTTTTGAGCTCTTTTCCTGTGTTTGTTAGCAAGTTCTAACAAACATTCTCTCTGGTTAGAAAGCCCAAGAGCTTTCATTCTAGCAAAACCAGTAACTAATGTCATGTTTTCACCTCTCTGAGCTCCTGTTCTATGTCCATGAAACATGAGAATATATTGCCTCCGAATCCCTTCCAGTTAAAAAGCTGGTATCTCCAGGTGAAATTTTAGTTTCTAATTTGCATTTCTGACTATATTATTTTACTTACATCAGTTATACAGTGTGCTATTTGTATGTGGCTCAAATTATTTTATGTCATCCAAGTAATGTGTGCTAACTCATTAAATGCCACAGTCACTGTGGGGAAACTGAGGCACAGAGAGGCTGACTTGCCCACCGTTGCTGAATCCCTACTAATAGTAGAGGCTAGATTTGATTAAAGCCAGAAAAGTCCCCAATTCCCTCTTCTTAGTCACTATACTACACCTCCTGTCTTTTTCTAAGAAAAAGGAAATGTGAATATTTCTTGAAATTGTGTTACTTTGGTGGTTTAGAACTGACTCAAGGCTATACACATCATGTACCAATTACGCTTAGTATTTTAAAAAGCTGTGCTCTTTTAATTGATCCTACCTTAATATCTGGCAACTTGATGAAATTTGTCTTTATGTGACAGGTAGATTTTCAGTGATTTATCAGGATAGTTTTCTTTAATACTTAAACGATTAAATAAAATAAGAAAAAATACTTTTAAACATACACATATTCCACTATATTGCATCCCATTATAAATGAGGGTTAAGGACATCAGTAGATGACTTTTTTGCCTGGGGAATATAGCAGTTTGATCCAGGAAATACAGACGTTGAAGCCTACTTATCCATAGACAGATGGCTTCATCATTTTTCAAAAACAGTCCCACTAAATCAATGTCAGGTATGATAGCAACATTCTTGAAGGAAGGTCAAGGGTGATCACAAGGGTAGCGCATATTTTTTTTAAAAATATAATACTCATTTATTCATGAGAGACACAGAGAGAGAGGCAGAGACACAGGCAGAGGGAGAAGCAGGCTCCCTGCAGGGAGCCTGACACAGGACTCGATCCCAGGACCCCAGGATCACACCCTGGGCAGAAGCCAGGCGCTCAACCACTGAGCCACCCAGGTGTTCCAATGCATCTTTAATATAAATGTATACAGTCACCCTCTTCTTACTATAAATGTGATTTTTTTTCCCTGTAAATCACAGAAATACATTTTGGTAGACCTATATATTTTCTTTTTTTTAATGACTTGGTCAAGTGAGAAGCCCCACGAGTACTATTAGTATTCCTAACAAGGGCAGTTGGCACTAGGCTTCATCCTGAGTTACTCAACATTACGTATTGCCATAGAGACGTATGAAGAGGTTCTCCGCAGATGAGCAGGGATGGGCCCACACCCCTCTGGTACAAGGATCTAAGCACGGATGTGTCTGCAAGGGCAGGGCGCATGTGCAAAGGTGTCCCTCATCTCAGACAGGTGACTGGCGAGTGGGTTCAAGGGATTGTTCTAGTAAACTGAAGTGCTAATCTCATGAACTGTCTTTATTAGATAATTAACAGCAACTGTGATAACCAAGACTGGCGTGCCAGTGGCTGTACCCAGTATCAGTAAAAGGTTCACATCGGGTCCGATTCGGGTCGAGGAGCCCAGTCTCATCATGTAGGATGAACTAGACAGGCAGAAACACAGCAGATGAACATGCCTCCATCTGCTCCAAGATCTCCGTGGGCAGCTGCTCTGTCAGACCTGATGACAAATGCATGGACGCCTCCTGGGTTCCTGGTCTCCTTCCCTTTACCCGCCCTCTCCCAGAATACATATCCTGGAGGCTCCTAATAGAAGTATGTGTTTTTTTTTTTTTTTCTCCTTTCTAGGAATTATTTAAAAGCCACGGGTTGATTATATATATTTTTTTACTTTCTCTCTTTCTATGAATAATAGAAAGGCAAAAGTTTAACCAAATAAATCAGAACTGTTTTGAAACCTTTTATACCCTTACCCAGAGCATCTTAGCATTACAATGAACTATGGAGGAAATGGATCCAGTTCCTACTGGATTCTCTTTCAAGACTCTTAGCAAACAAACCATCATAAGGATGTGTAGGGATGATTCAGTCAAGGCCCTCCTCCAGGATACAGTTCCTTGCAGGATATCTCAAGACTCATATGGCAAAAATAATCTAAGGTAATAGATGAGCAGCTTCCACCCCACGGGGTTTTGCGTGGATTGAATCAAAGCAGCTCAACGTGAACCCCTGTCATCTGGATGCAAGACGTCGCAGGGGCCTTGGGAGCCCAGACTGGGTGCTGAGGCGAGTCCAGGGCACATGCGGCCTCTAAAAGCCTGGCTACCATTTTCCTGGCTTATCAGAGTCACATTTCACATAAAGTGAAGTGTCCCTGACTGCCAAAGTCCTCTTAAAAGAATCCTGTGCCATTTAAATATTTTAGAGTTAATGTAGTAACATCTTCAAATCTAAGCTTATTTAATTAAATGTGGATACAGCCGGCAATCACCTTTCAACGTGCTTTAAATCACCTCCCTGACTGGAGAGAAGCTCGCACTATTGCCGTTGCTTATTTATTTATGTACGTATTTTTTCATCTTCTGGCTCCAGACGAGATAAGGTGCCAGGGAAGGAAAGCCACGGGGGATGTGAGGGACCACGCGTAATACATGCTTGGCTTCTGATTAGCAAAGTCCCAGCAACGCTGTCGCTGGGTGGCCACGGGCTGTGCGAGTGAATGGGGAAAATCAAGGGTAAAAATGTAAAACCACGTATGGAGCATGTCAAGCAGAACTTCCGAGACGGTTATTTCAGGGGTAAGAATCTTGCCTTCGTATCTTACCACTGAGGGATGGTGACTTACGATAGTCTGTGAGTACTAAATTGTGGTTCCTTAATTCACACTGACTAAAACGTACTTCCTGAAAGCTACTTAGTGCTCACATTTGTCATTTAAAAGGCATTGCATCTTAGTATTTTCCTCGATTTCTGTGAATGGAGGAACATAAATATTCCTTAAAAGTCATTTTTAAATATCTAGCATGAGCACACATCAAAGTACGGTATTCACTTCTGGACAGCCTTCAGGAATGTTCTGGAATAGTGTGTTTGAGTCAGTATCAGTATGTATCAAGTCAAGAAGCATCACAGACTTCTTCGGATTTGAGAACTTTTCCCGCCTCAAGCAAACATTGGCATCGGTATCAAGAGTTCTGTTGAGTCCTATGGAGGTTTATTCTGATTGCAACTTGAATTTACTTTTCTCGTTGGATCGAACAACGGCAGTGAGGAATTAGGGTAGCTTCTCAGCCCTGGGAGGCATACCTAGGGCCTTTTTTTGTGATTAGTAAAAAACATCCTTTATGTTTTAGGCAGTTTTCACACCGTACAGTTGCGTCTAATCGTCACAGTTGCACTGATTAGCATCTTCCTTTCACAACGAAGGGAAAGCTGTCCTGGAGAACTGGCTCGGTTCTCCCAGGTTCTGGGCTGTCCTGGGCCCGCCCCCTCACCGCATCCCATGCAGACTTTAGGCTCCCACAATGGGCCAGGCTCTTGGCCACTGGAGATGAGCAACTACTCATCTTCAATGCCGAACATGGGACCCCTTCTTCTCATAAGTTTGCAGTGATCCCGTGATCCCGTGAGCATGACAAAGTCGGTGCAGCCACCCTGGGCTTCTAGTGTCTTGTAAGGTTCCATGCTCAGGACACTCGGCCATTTCTCAAATATTCTGGTAGCTTCTGTGGGCCACAGGATGGTGAGAGCCTGGCACTGCCCCTACACGGAGGCTGCTCCCCGACCACCACATCTTCCGTGTCTCACCTGAAACGCTCTATGTCCACCTGGGCAGTATGTGCCCATGAATATTTATGTATAAAATAAGAGTAAAATCTACCTGGAATCGTTAAGGATAATTTGTGTATTCCAGGCTAGATCTGAAGCTAGAAGTGCTGTGGAGCTGCTAATCCAATTTGGTTATTTAATGTTTCTCGAATAGTAAAACCATGATCTTAGAATTCGAATTATGGAATCCAAAAAGTTATTCTGTTAATTGAAGGCACGGTTATCTTACGGCACTCCGGCCTTCTGGCTCCTAACAGAGCATCCTCTCCTAATCTTAGAGATTTCTACATATAGGATACGCTTTATCTTAAAAGGATAACTAGCCCAAAGACACGAGCCTATCTTACAAACAGATGCTCTTGCAAATTTGTTATCCATTGGGCACTTATGTTACTATTTATATTACTGTTCGTTATAGCCATTTATTAATTGGCTATTAAATTAAATAACAAGATTCGCAGACGCATAAATCAGCACCTTTCTTTGGAAGATGGAATACCATTGATCAATTTGTAAGTAAAGGATTAGTAAATGTATTTCTCTTTACTTCAACTTGTGTTAGCAAAATGATTTTTTTTTTTTTTGGTTCTGTACGTGGATCATGTGTTCTTGACCTTCTGTAATGTGTGCTATTTTTAGAATGATCGTTTATCAAACATCCAGTTTTATGATGTTTACTACTTATGGGCACCGTTCTCTGAGTATTTTAAGAGCACTTGAAGAGTGGTTAACCTTCACAATAAACCTACAATAAAACTGTTACTATCCTATTTTAAGGTGGAGATATTGTAATGCAGAAAAGTTAAATAATTTGACCTAAATCACAAGACATTGCAAGTGCAAGGCCAGGGTTCAAAGCCGATGAAGCTGGCTCTAAGCCTGAGCTTCAGTGATGATGCTGTGCTCTCTTTGTAAAGATTATAGTGGGTCTGATCCAAATGGCTCCTCCAGCTGTGACTGAAGACGGAAGGACTGGTTGCTATGAGCAAGCATGCAAGTGTTCATGGCCAACTACTGGGCTCACCTATTGTTTAGAAGATAGACACTGATTCCTAAATATCACACGAGTAGACTTAAAATGAGTACATTGACCTTGATGAATAGAAAAGAAATATATTATCTCTGCTCATGATTAGTCTCCTGTGCTGTCCTGACAAAGAGTTAATACGATATAGGATTTCCACAGGTTACTATGCTATTTCTTTCATGGTTATACACTTTTTAAAAATTTTCGTTACTCGATTTTTAGAAATTTTGATTAACATTTCCAAAACTTAGTTTTTAGGGGCAAGTTTACTAAGAAGAGGGCAGTATGGATAATTTCAGAATTTGCCACCATTCTCAGGAACAAACACTGATGCCACCCCTGCCATGTGTACAACGTTATTTGGTCTCTGGGATTCTCCTCGGTCTACAAGCTCACTCACTCAGTTTTTATTTTTTATTTATTTATTTGTTTGTTTGTTTATTTGTTTATTTATTTATTGATTGATTCATTCATTCATGAGGGACACAGAGAGAGAGAGAGGCAGAGGCACAGGCAGAGGGAGAAGCAGGCTCTATGCAGGGAGCCCGATGTGAGACTGGATCCCAGGTCTCCGGGGTCATGCCCTGGGGCGTGGGCAGGCGCTAAACCGCTGAGCCACTGAGGGATCCCCACTCACGGTTTTCAAAGTTTCTTCGAGACTATCCTGATGGCTGTGTCAAGTTTGTGAGCATGTTGTCTTACGCCTCACCTAAAAAAATAGGTTTTCAACAGCTAATTATTCGTACTACTATAATATTTTTTCTAAGAGATATTCTTAAAAGGTTATTTTCTGTAAATCAGTTGTTTCAAATTTCTCTCCTCACCACCGAATTATTATTTTTTGTTATTGTTAACACGGCTGTTAGGAAATTCAACATTGTGCTTATCAACTTAACAGAACTGGCAAAGATGTAAATAAGTTAACATGGAATTCTCCTCACTTGCTAATTGGAACTTACGGGGTGGTGGGCTGTAGCATATCGTGACAAATAAGCCAGGAGCAGCTTGGTGCTAGAAGAGAAATAGCAACCCGTTCCCTCCCACAGCTGAAGAACATGCTTTCAGGGGCCAACAGTTACTAGTAAGCCACAATCCACAACATGTCACGCACGTGGGTCTCTTAGGTGCAGTTTTGTTGAGTTGCTTTCCATTGAATTCCTGATTGAAAGAACAAAATTTTAATTTAAATCGCACTAGTAATAATCATTAGTCCTGAATACATCATATTAAATGTCTTGAATTATTCCTGATTTTCTTACAGAAATGTTTTTCTGGTAGTATTTTTCTTACAGAATCCAAGTTTTGATTCATTGAAAATAATTTTTAGAATTGTTTATTTTTGAAATGTCGGAAACCCATTTTTTTTTTTTTTACCCCTTATATATATCTCAGGGCTTCATTGAATTGATGCATTGATAAAAAAAATTTAATGAAATAGAGTTCACTCCATATTTTTTCAGGCAATCTCTCAAATACAGAGTGGAACTGTGTTGTGGGTGTGACATCTGTCAGTGGTGTCAACATGATCATAGCACAACCAACTGCCTGTTCTCTCATCTCAAGTAACCCCTCTTCATTCACAAGACTTTGATTCTTGCTTCAGTGGCCCCATTTCTTTATCAGCCAATATCTTAATTTGCTAATTGAGATTCTACTAGGTTTCATCAGATGCATTTCCCTGTTCAGACATATAGTCTGGGATTCTGACTTCAATGATATTAATTTCTATTTCAATAATTAAGATCTTGTCCAATTTGCATATTTTAACTTGTCTCTGCTTTCCTCATTTCCTCCACCTAGGACTGGTGACATTAGTGAAAAAAATCTTGATCTTCTGTTATTTATATAATTGTTTGGAGTCTTTCTAATTAATGACCTCAAAATAATAGAGCATTCACCCTCTGAATGTTTTGAGTATCTGCTTAGTGTTTAGTCCCGGAGAGTGAATATACATGAGACTCACTCTTATTCATAAAGTCCCCTTGGAGTAGAACACGCCTTTCTTTCCTGTGATCACATATCATTGAACATAAAAGGGACAAGCATTTATTGAGCATATATTATCTGCGGGGCACTTGCTAATAATGTTGCATGTTGTCTCAGCTAATTATTGAGCGAATCCTTTGGGGCACATATTTTATTAGCCCATTATACACGTGCAATCAGCCTCTACTGATTCCTTCAAAAAGTATATAGAAATTATGTACTTTGGGCCGGGCATGTTTTAGGTGCTTTGAATAAATTCACTAAAACCTAGTTCCAGCATGCTGCCTTAGGCGTCTCCTTCAGACAATGAGGACAGTAATCCAGTATGTCCCCCACGTGCTTTCCCCCAACATATCAATCAGTTTGGAAATAGACTGACTGGAATTCAGGACTTCATTAATATCAGGTGATCGATATGTCTATTTGACTCTATGTTGTTTTAGTTCTGCCATCATTACTTTTCTTGGGGTGTTTGAGCTTTGGAATTGAAAAATGATTCAAGTATGTTAAAATATCTACGTGTAACATATATGTGTGTGTGTTTATCTACGTCTGCGTACATGCACACTCGCACACAGACTCACACACACACAACCCAGAATCACCTACTGAAACAGTGGTACTGACTTTGTGGTTATGTCTGAAATCATGTTAAAATCAGTTGAGGCAGAAGAAAATGGATAATTTAATTTGCACCAGTGGATATTAAAAAGCTGCATTTGCTAAGTAGTCAATCAGTCAACTAAATAGCAAATACTTATTTCAATTTTTTAAAAAATGCCATTTTGTTTACCTTATGTTTGGCATTGTTTGGGGGAGGATTATATTGAAAAGGATGTGAATGAATGGAGTCAGCCTAAGTCAATTAATATGTAACTTACAGTCAATAGGACATAAATAGGAATTAAGAATTGATTGTAAGCACTCAAAATAATGAACCACATCAATGTGTTTCTGTTCAGCTGCATTACATGTGTAGCGTAAGATTATTATTATTATTAGTGATTTATAACAAATGCAAAATTTATTTATTTATTTTTTTTTAATTTTTTTTTTTTTTTTATTTATGTATGATAGTCACAGAGAGAGAGAGAGAGGCAGAGACACAGGCAGAGAAACAAGCAGGCTCCATGCACCGGGAGCCCGACGTGGGATTTGATCCCGGGTCTCCAGGATCACGCCCTGGGCCAATGGCAAGCGCCAAACCGCTGCGCCACCCAGGGATCCCACAAATGCGAAATTTAAATCAGCAGTGGTTCATGTCTATTTTAGGTTTAGCACAGTCTCATTTATTGTTCAAGTAGATGCACCCAAATGCATGGTTCTGCCTCCCAACACTTGGGATTAACCAGTCAGTCATATCCTGGGATGTTTGATGTACCTAATATTCTATTTTCATATCTGGATACTCTGTGGTTTATTGTTGTGCACTATTTTCAGCTGGGCTTTTTATTTTTATTTTTTATTTTTATTTTTTTTAACTCCATCACACTGGCTGTGGCAATCCACCATCCCTGCACCATTCCGTGGTTAAAAATAGGCTAGGTCAACTCTGGCAACTCGCCAACTCAGAAATAAACTTACCAGTGAGCAGAGGTGGATAAATACTGAGGGCTTTGCATGTGCCACTTGTTGTTTGGGTTGGTGGAGGGCTTGGCATCCGTCAGTAAAGACTTAGAGCTCTCAGATAATGCAATTTTAGATGTGGAGGTGACTGTGGCTAGTGCCATGTTTCCAGTCGAGTAAGACAGATTTCCAGACAAGCACTGAGATCTTGATCCTTAGACAAGGTCGAAGCTGGCAGGTTCAGGATTAGAACTTGTGATTCCCTGTGTCCGCTGCTCAGGGACGACAGCGGGGAGATCAACAGGGATGGGGACGGTGACGGGGATGTCCCAGCAGAGGAACAGGGCCACCGTGAGTGGGGGCAGACAGCACCATAGATGCAAGAGTGAGAAAATAGGAAGGAAGGAGAGAATCAGAGAGGAAATACTGCTAAATAGGAGAGAAGGAGACATGTGGAGAGGGGGGAGATCAGAAACGTGGATCTTTGTGTCTAAGTTGAAAGAATGACGTCACCAAACAACACGAATGGCTTTGCTGACCTGGGCTCCTGAGCTAACCCGTGTAACCCGGACACACTGGGTGTAGGAGCAAGCACCGATCACCGTGCTCCCCATGGCACCTGCACACCCTGCGGTACACTGGGCGCTTCCCCCAGTGTGTCCCTGTGAACCTGGCCCCGGGCTGACGGGGTGACCGGGTGACGAGCTGGGTCCCGGGAGGTGCTCAGGTCTTGGGAGGAGGCCTCAGGGGGAATCGGGCCTTCTGGGGAGGTCCTGCAGAGCTCCCCACCCCGGCCTGTAAGCACCTGTGGGAGGAGGCCCATGGGGAGCTAGGTGGCCTGGCCTGGCCTGACCACCCCGGCTCCTGGACATAGGGCCCTGGGGTGCTGTCCCCCTGGGGTGCACGGTGGAGCCCCAGAGGCCTGCATGCACCACCGCAGGCCCCTCCCCGCCAGAGGATGGAGGGCACAGGCTCTCCGTCCCCTTGAGTCTGGACGTGTTTGTGACCTGTCACCCAAAGGAAGAGGGTGAAGGGGTTCGTGTTCGTGGGGGCCCCAAGCCTCAAGCTCTGCTCTGCACCCCCGGCTCCCTGCCAGCGCCGAGGTGAGCACCGCAGCTAGGGCGGCCCTGAGGTCAGGGGCCTGAGGCCACATGGTGGGGTGCAGCCCCTCAGTGCCAGCATCTCTGGGCCGCACCCCCGCTGGGCTGCGATGGGCCGGGGCCTCTGCGCTGCTGCCTGGGTGCCGGGCCTCCTGCAGCCCCTGACCATGTCCTGCCACTCAAGGGCCAACCATTTAGGGCAAAAGTCACCTCCAGCCCCTTAGTGTCGAGTTAATGTTCTGGCTGGTCACATTCCAGTTCTTTCTCTCCATGCACGACTTTCCCCACCTGGCACCATCATGGTCACGGAGCAGGGATGATTTCATGTCCCCCTCCTTTATTTTATTTTATTTTTTTTAAGGATTTGATTTATTTATTCATGAGAGACACAGAGAGAGAGGCAGAGACCCAGGCAGAGGGAGGAGCAGGCTCCATGCAGGGAGCCCGACGTGGGACTCGATCCCAGGACCCCGGGGTCACACCCTGGGCCCAAGGCAGATGCTCAACCGCTGAGCCCCCAGGGATCCCCATACCCCCCTCCTTTAACGTAATGCTATCTAATATTTCCTTTTTTTATATAATCATCTTTGACGGTAACATTCTCCCTTGAATAAAAAGATCCAAGTTTGTGCGAAATGTTTTCTTATTAGACTTGTCTGCTTTCAAAGCTTTGCTGCCGTAAATAATGCGGTGATAGTCACGTACAAACTCCATAGTATTTGCCCCCTAATTCACCTGCGACGCGCCTAAGGTGCTGTTCTCACGGTGCTCACTTTTACTTATCCGGTGTCTACCTGCCACCTCCCCGTCGTGTTTCAGAGCCAAAGTAATATTTGCGATTTTGAGCGTCTTTGGTTCCTTTAAGGCAGGTGTCAATTAATTGAACGTAGTCCACTGAACAATAAAAATATATTACTTGGAAGAAAGAAGCCGGGTCAGACTCAAGCCCAGCACTGTTACAAAATAATCAGGAAAAAAGTGCAAAGATAACTCCAACCCCAACAATGGAAGAGTCACTCTTCTAAGGATGTGACCCCGAGGTGCAGGCAATTAAATATAAATGGTTTTATTTAAGCGCCTGACGTTGTGATATCACCTTTGTGACTTGAGCTAAATTTTTCTCAGTAAGAAGTAATTAAAAATCACTTTTCAACAATGATCTTTCTTGATGGTTCAAGGTCTTACACTATTCCTCAGATAATATTATTCTTGGCAGAATTTATCTATGAAAGTGCAAAGTAAAAGTCAGTGAAAGGCACCCGGGGTTCATTTAAAAAGGAATATAATACACTTAGAGTGGAGAAGAGCGAGATAAGAGATTGCAATTCCCTAAGTATCCCGAAGAGCCGTCAATAATAATTTAAAGAACTTCGATATTAAGTTAAGGAATTGACATCAGATCTGGGAAAAATGTCAGTGCCGCTGAGAGGCCTCGTGTTCGTTAATGCCAGTATTTTATCCGAATATTTTCTGAGGGTGCGACTCGTCCGGCACCAAAACCATTCTGAAGATGTGTCTCCTGCTCCACCACCTCTTTTTGCCTCCCTGCTCTTGCCCCTGCCCCTCGCCTCCCCCGTCCTCTCTCTCCCTCCCCACTAGCACCCCACCCCTGTCTCCATCCTTTCTCTCCCCCCACCCCTGTCTCCATCCTTCCTCTCCCCCCACCGAATTCCATCCTTCCTCTCCCCCCACCCCTGTCTCCATCCTTCCTCTCCCCCATCCCTCTCTCCATCCTTCTTCTCTCCCCCACTCCTCTCTCCATCCTTCCTCTCCCCCCACCCATCTCTCCATCCTTCCTCTCCCCCACCCCTGTGTCCATCCTTCCTCTCCCCCAACCCCTGTGTCCATCCTTCCTCCCCCCACCCCTGTGTCCATCCTTCCTCTCCCCCCACCCATCTCTCCATCCTTCCTCTCCCCCACCCCTGTGTCCATCCTTCCTCTCCCCCAACCCCTGTGTCCATCCTTCCTCTCCCCCCACCCATCTCTCCATCCTTCCTCTCCCCCACCCCTGTCTCCTTCCTTCCTCTCCCCCACCCCTGTCTCCTTCCTTCCTCTCCCCCACCCCTGTCTCCTTCCTTCCTCTCCCCCACCCCTGTCTCCTTCCTTCCTCTCCCCCCCACCCCTGTCTCCTTCCTTCCTCTCCCCCACCCCTGTCTCCTTCCTTCCTCTCCCCCACCCCTGTCTCCTTCCTTCCTCTCCCCCACCCCTGTCTCCTTCCTTCCTCTCCCCCACCCCTGTCTCCTTCCTTCCTCTCCCCCCACCCCTGTCTCCTTCCTTCCTCTCCCCCACCCCTGTGTCCATCCTTCCTCTCCCTCCACCCCTGTCTCCTTCCTTCCTCTCCCCCACCCCTGTGTCCATCCTTCCTCTCCCTCCACCCCTCTCTCCATCCTTCCTCTCCCCCACCCCTGTGTCCATCCTTCCTCTCCCCCACCCCTCTCTCCATCCTTCCTCTCCCCCACCCCTGTCTCCTTCCTTCCTCTCCCCCACCCCTGTCTCCTTCCTTCCTCTCCCCCACCCCTGTCTCCTTCCTTCCTCTCCCCCCACCCCTGTCTCCTTCCTTCCTCTCCCCCACCCCTGTCTCCTTCCTTCCTCTCCCCCACCCCTGTGTCCATCCTTCCTCTCCCTCCACCCCTCTCTCCATCCTTCCTCTCGTCTCCCCCATCCCTCTCTCCATTTCACCTCTCCCCCTCATCCCTCTCCCCCTCCCTTCCTCAGCCTGTTTACTACTTTGCATTCTTCCCTGGAGCACAGTAGTACCAACCAGTCTTCTATCATGTCTCGTGTTCATCATCATAGAAGAGGCTTCAAATACCATAGAATCCAGCCAGGCTCCATGTGGAACTAGAAGTACCTCTTTTTTGAGGGCAGGGGGCTTACGTTGTTTACTATATGTGCCTGTGGTTTCTCAAAGATTTGATGACCTTCTAAATCTAGTACATAGATGAGAGGAAATGGACCCTCTAGAATGAAATTTTCTTTCCTCCTAATTAAAAGTGTGAGACCTCGAGCAGGGCACTTACTGTCTCAGAGACTTCATTTCAATGGAGAAAACAGGAACAATAGTAACTTTATCCCCTGGTTGAGTCAGGATGACAGGGATGAAGCATGTAGCCTAGATTCTTGGTTAAGAATGGTTGCCCTCCTTTTATTTGACGCTTTGCTTTCATGAGAACAGCATAGCCATGGAGGCTCTGTCCAGCTGTGCCCTCTGTGGGTGACATTCCAGAATTTTCTCCGTTGGGTGGTCTCATCTGTCTGCAGTGGGTTGACCTCCACCCCCGCCCGCTGTTTGCTCTACCCTCAAGGCTGCACCCTTGACACTGGTTGGTTCGGAAGTGGACGAGTGGCCCGGCCTAAACCAGCGGGCTCAGGGCATGGCCTTGTCACAGCGACTAGTCTCTGAGTGGACACACGAACTACTGTGCTGCTCACCGGTATAGCACCACCCGCGATTTTTATGTTGGGGTTTGGGAGAAAAGAAGCTCTGTTATGCTCTGAACCATGTACCTTGAGGCCTTGAACAACAGATATCATTCTGATGCCATGAGAGAATAGAGTTCCTACAAAGAAGAAAAGGATGCCAAAATTTGATCAGATTATGTGTGATGCCAATCTTACCACTGACTTCTCTGTTATATGAGAGAATGAATTTCATTTAAAACAATTAAGCCCATTTGAGGTGTGTTGTGTGTATGAGAACACATGCACAGCCTGTGTATATGTCTGTGTTTTATGGTGAAAACATTTCTGATAGAGTCCTGCATTTTCTGAGAAATTCAGAAATTCCCATTTACGATTAACATTGCTTTGAGTCTAAGAAATGGCATTCAGCTTTTTCAACCTCAAGAAAGCTATGCATTTAGTAATGTTTTTGTAGTCTCCGATTGTTGTGAAAAATTGTGATAATTTTGCCTTCCTTGTCTTGTAAATCCCAAGAGGATAACATTTCTTACCTTACCTGTGCCCTACAATTCAACTTTGTATCTCCCCTTCTGTGCCCCACAAACATCTCTTGCTCATCTCTATTTAATTTAATAAATAATTAAATTATTTATTTATTATTATTAAAAATTAATTTAAATTATTATTTTTTAAATTTTTAATTTTTATTTTATGATAGTCACAGAGAGAGAGAGAGAGAGAGAGAGAGAGAGAGGGAGAGAGAGAGAGAGAGGCAGAGACATAGGCAGAGGGAGAAGCAGGCTCCATGCACCGGGAGCCTGACGTGGGATTCAATCCCGGGTCTCCAGGATCGTGCCCTGGGCCAAAGGCAGGCGCTAAACTTCTGAGCCACCCGGGGATCCCTAATTTAAATTAAATTAAACAATTTAATTGTTTTCTTATGCATCTGTCCCTCCGTCTGTTAAGACACCCCTCAAGCACAGAGACCCTGCTCCAGGCACTGAATATGGGTTGAGGCTTGTTAGATACACTACAGAATTCCCACTGACATTTGGATTTCAGATAGAGAGCAATATTTTTAAATGAGTCCCAAATACTGCATAGGACATACTTAGAAGTTATTGGCTGTTTATGTGAAATTCAAACTTAGCTGGTTGGCCTGTATTTTTATTTGCTAAATCTACCAACTGTATATTTGTTCTACTGGATTGTTACTGCTTTTTCTACTGGGATTTTCACCACTGTACCCAGATACTATAATGGAAGCTACTTTTGGCCGTGTAACAATTACCCTAAAACCAAGCGAATGGTTGAAAAACAATATACACATACTATCTCATTGTTTCTGTGTGTCAGGAATCTAAGCTTAGCTTAGCTGGGTTCTGGGAAAGATTATTTGCTTGGCTAAACTATAGTCAGGCTCCCGAATCTTCTCTCAGACCCATCTGTGTACTTCTTGATAAAATCCAGGTTCAGGAAGTCATTTGTATCAGGACTCCCACCCTCGATCTCTGATCACCCACAATATCTGGTTGAGTTCTCGTCCCCCACCATCCCCTAGGTGAGGTCTGACATTCTGACCTGTCTTCAGCAAGAATCCCCTTTGGTCAATTAAGATAGAACCTTCCTCCCTCCCTTACTCCTGATCTTAGGAGTTGTCTATCTACAGATCCCCTACCCTACCCGTGAGCCATAAGTTTTTACTTCCCATGCTATATTTGGAATTGAGCCCAATCTCTCAACTACACTGTAAAATCCCCACTGCAGTGGACCCTGTGCCTATCCTGGCAATCCTCCTCCCTTTTCCTCCTCTGAATAAAGTGTTCTTCAGCATGTTTTAACAAATATCATTGCATGTTTGTTTTTTTTTTCTCTGCCAATACCTTCAGCTCAAGGTCCCTTAGGAATTTGCAGCTAACCTGGCACTAGAACTACAATCTAAACTTGTGGAATGGGTTAGGGGGTCTTCTTTCAAGCTCACACATATGGCTGTTGGCAACCCTTGGGCTCTTATTACCTGGGCATCTCCAAAGGGCTGCATATATGGAAATTGGCTTCTCCCAGGGCAAATCATCCAAGAGAAAAATGGAAAACACAATCCTTGTATAACCTAGTCTTGAAAGTGATTCCAATCATTGGGTTATATTCTAATTGGTAGAAATGAGGCCTTGGGTTTAACCTGCATTTAAGGGGAAGACGTTATAGGTCATAAATACTGGAGTGTGAGAATCCATGCAGCCATCTCGGATGCTCCTCACCACAGTGGGTTCTGGTGTGTAGAAGGTCATGAAAAGGGGGCAGGATCTATGGAGTCATCTTAGATCCTTATCGTGATGGGTTCTGACGTTATAATCTTCACTTTCCACTGTAGCCAAATTACAAATAAACTAGGGATTATTGCTGATCCTTAAGGATATTTTTGCCAAAGAAATGAGACAATATATGCTATAACTTGGTTTCTGAGTTAGCTAAATTTTGATGTCCAATAGGGAAGTCAATGGCAACGTTGAGTATTTAGATTTAAGTTCAAATTTAAATGTAATTTAATTGGGCAGCTCCGGTGGCGCAGCAGTTTAGCACCACCTGCAGCCCAGGGTGTGATCCTGGAGTCCTATGTCAGGCTCCCTGCATGGAGCCTGCTTCTCCCTCTGCCTGCATCTCTGCCTCTCTCTCTCTCTCTGTCTGTCTGTCTCTCTCTCTCTCTCTGTGTGTGTCTCTCATGAATAAATTAAATCTTAAAAAAATAAATGTAATTTAATTTAAAATATATTTTATTGTTCACCTGAGCCATCTTTCAAAACTTCAAAAGCCACATGTGTCCAGGTACTGATTTGTGCAATGTGGATATAGAACATTCCCATTGTTATTTTGGAAATGCTGATATAGTGCCTACTAGCTTGGTCCAGTGGTATATTTTAGGTAGAGCAGTATTTTTCTCATTAATAGACAAATACATTTTTATGCTCATCTTTTTAAACCATAAGTAGTTGCTCATCTACTAAGATAATTTGCATGATAAACTGTCCTTGATAAACCTTCTCCTGAGTGGAGATATTTTAAATAATATACATTGCTTTTCCCTTTATTGGAAATATTATCTACTTCTTTGGCGGTATTAAACTATGATATTCAAATGAAGGATGCTGATTATTACATTATGCAAAAAAGAACACAAAATCTAGTGTACTGCATGAGACATAATTTATGTAAAAACATGCACACAATTGCATTCAAGTATTTGATGTAAGTAATGAGAGAATCACACATAATGGGCATTTTTTATTAAACTGAGATTTAGTTGATTTGTCTTATGAATGAAGTTACTCAAGCAGATTGGATTGTGAGAAAAAAAAAGGATAGAAGAAAGGGATGGAAATTTCAGAAGCCCAGCACATAAATATCAGCAAACAAATAAAGTTGGCTGTAATTTGTCTGTATAGGAGAAAATAGGCAAGTTTGGGACTTGGTTTAATGAAATCTTGTGGGAATTACATATATTGGCATATATGTAATATGCCAATAATTACATATATTGGCAATGTATTTCTCCATCTCCAGTATTTATTGAACATTTGGTATATGCTCATTAAGGTAACTTCAGGGTAAAAAAGATTGATCAGACACAGATATATTCTTACTGATTTCTGAATTCACAAGTAGGGATAAGTCATAAATCAAATGATCATAATACAAAGTAGGAAGCAATTAATATGGCAAAAAATTAAATATTTTATTTATTCATTTGAGAGAGAGCACAAGTGAGGGGTGCAGGGGAAGAGAGAGAAGCAGACTTCCCATTGAACAGGGAGCCTGACACAGGGCTCCATCTCGGACGTAGAGATCATGACCTGAGCTCAAGGCAGATGCTCAGCCATCTGAGCCATCCAGGTTCTCCAATATGGCAAAATGTTATGTTATATATTCTAGGACGTTGGAGAGAACATAAGTTCAAGGAAGGCAAGAAATCTCTGCACCCCTACGTGCAGAAAAGGACCTGACCTAGAGTTCACTTTAAGTAAAATCTCAGTGAAGGAGCAGGTTAGAAAAGCTTCCTGAACAACAGCGTAGGAGAACTGGGCTTAAGGGGGTTGATTTGACAGGCATCTGAAAACAATGGGCATGAGGTCTGGCTGGAACCAGCAGCACGAACACAAAGGAACAAGCAGAGTTTGGTTCTTTATGAGGAAAAGCAAGTGATACAAGGGCTAGTCAGCAAAGTGGTGAGGAGTCCTAGCAGGTGAGAACAGAAAAGTCCGTGGGTCCAACATGGGAGAGGTTGTTGTGCCAAGTTCGTAGTGTAGACTTGAAGTCTGAGGTCATCCACAGCATGGAGATAATGACACCTGTCTAAAATAGCTCATAAAGACATTGGAATAGATGCATGAGAAAAGTGATATGAATGCATTTTAGGGAAAAAAATAAAAATGCTGGAGGAATTCAAGGGCATGACAAATTTCAATGTCATTCCAAAACTGACTCACTTGAGACTCTACATTCCCTGGCTACCTCTAACTAAAACGTATTAATTTGAAAACTATATCATCTATCTATCTATCATCTATCTATCTTCTGTCTATATGTCAATCTGTCTATTATGTTTATAATTTATTTTTGCCTGGACACTGAGTCCCTTTACTCCTAATTTATTTATCTTAAAAGAGGTGTTAATTATTTTCTGCCAAGAATTTGTGTTTGTAGATATGCAGTTTGGAAATGGACCATTGAGAATGCTGTGGTTGTCTGTGTTCCCTATTTTCCTACCCTGACATTGTAGAGCTCGCATCTATTTAATAGCATTTATCATTTCCAACACAAGGATGGGGGGTCTATAGAGCTAGGAAAGAAGAAGCATATTCTAACCTGTTGTATTTCATGTATAGAGATTGTTTTCTCAGGCGCACTTGAATTCTGTTTGTCATAAATTATCTAAATATGCTGAACTTCACACATTGAGGTAGAATGTGTTTCTTTTTATGTAATTGAGATGCAAATTGCATAGACTTAAACCAGAACATGATAGTCCTTCAAGAAAAAAGCAGACTTCAGGGTAAAAAAGTACCGATATGTACCGATAATAAATACTGAAAACCCTTTTGCTTCTACCAACAAGGAGGTTTTGGTAACTTTGGCAAGAGAAGCTCTTTGAGGGATAAAACATGTTACTGAATCTGACTTTGACTTCTCCAGAGTTCTTTGCATTTGAGAACTCAGATCATTATTTATTCTTTCATTCTTTCCACACTCTTTTAGGCACTAGTGGTCTTCTACTTGCCGAAGATACAATAATGGGGAAGATGTATGCGCACGCGCACCCACACACTCTTCCTAGCCAAACTCTCTTACTGATTACATTCTAATAAGAGGACAATTGTATTTATAAAAAGACAAAAGTAGGGGTGCCTCACTGGTGCAGTCAGTTAAGCATCCACTCTTGGTTTCATTTGGATTAGGTCATGAGATTGAGCCCTGCGTCGAGCTACACAGCTCAGTGTCAAATCTGTTTGAGACTCCTTCCCTCTCCCTCTACCCCTCACCTCTCTCTCTCTCTCTCTTTCTCTGAATACCTAAACTAAATAAATAAAAATAGATAAATAAAAGACAAACACAAGTGAGCTATCTAGTATCCTAAGGGAGATACGTGCCATGGAAATCATTCAAGGAAGGAAGACAAAAAGTACTGAGCCTGGAAGGAGGATATGTTCAAATGTAAAGACATGCATGTGAAACCTCAGTGAGAAGGTGCATCTGAGCAAAATATGAATGGGGTGAGGGAGCAAGCTACACACGGAAGAAGAGACTGAGGGCGGTGGTATAGACAGGTGTAAATATGCTCAGGCAGTTGCGTGTCTGGGGATTCCCAGGATTGTCAGGGGAAGCCCACGTGACTGGAGTAGAGTGCGGAAGCAGACAGAAAGTCAGAAGAGTAACGTGGGACCACATTTTATAAGGCCATTTTGGACATTGGGGGGATATTAGCTTTTACTGCAAGTGAGGTGGGCATTAGAGGGTTATAGGCAGAGGAATCATGGAATCTGTTTTACAGTTAACAGGATTTCTTTATGGTTATGTTGAGTATAGCAGAGCTTGGGGGAAAACAAGAATCATTTGGAGGCTACCCCTTTATCTACAAGAGAAAAAAACAGAGAAATGACAGAGAGAGAGGTGGCCCTATTGGGATATATTTTGAAGGAAGCCAATGGGTTTTGATAAAAGATTGAAGGTGAGATGTAAGGAAATGGAGAATAACTTTAATGGCCCCAGACTTTGGACCTAGGCAAGCGGGAAGATGTAGATGTCATTTATTTGGATGGGAGAGGTGGGGAGAGGAGGAGGTTAAGCACTGCATTTTGAATGTAGTAAATCTTTGGTGCCCACCAGACATTGCAACACAGGTGGGTATGCAGCTGGATTTTTCTCAGAAGAAGCCTCGGCCAGATGCGAGGTATTAGGATCCTATAACTGTTTAGATGGTATCTACATCACCAAACTGGTCAAGGTCACCAAGTGAGTTTAGTAGGAAGGAGAAAAACTTTGAGCACTGAGCCCAGAATATTATAGCAAGAAGAGGTTGGAGAGAAACAAAAGAACCTGTGGTGCTTTAAGGAAAATGTCCCCACAATAGAGATGATGTTAGGGAAGGTTGCAGACAAATGCATGGGGGCTGAAACTGATCATTCTGAGCGGGACTGAAGTCAGTGACCTTGAGCAAAACCGTGGGGTGTTGAGGTAATAGAGGCTGCGGGAGATGACCCTGAAAGGATGTGGAAGCGGGGTTAGGGTCTCCTTGTAAAGGAAGAAGAGAAGCAGAACTAAGCTTGCAGACAAAGTGACAGTGGAAGACTATTTTTATTTTATTTTTTTATTTGTAGACAGGATACGTAACAGTATGTATATATTTATTTATGAAGTGATGCTGGAGAGAGGATATGCAGCCTGCACACAATTGTTGACTTTGGCATCTCTAGGAAGCTCCTCTTTTCATCCTGCCCAGAGTGTTCCCAGTCCACACCTTCTGTTCACCTAGTCTTACTGTAGAGCCTTTATTCTATCATTTTTGCCATATAACTATTTAAAAGACAGTATATTACAATAAATCACAGAATTTTTTAAAAATGCTGCATATTATGATTCATCCTTAAAATCAAGATTATTCATCATTTAATCTGGTCACTTACCTTCCCTTTGCCCTCATATATTTTTGTCTGCCATTCACATCTCTTTACATAGTGGGATAGTGCTGTTAATTTCTGTAGAAAACAGGCTTTTATTTAAGTCAGAGGTATAAAGTTAAGTCTTTGAAAATTTATATGCTCACTTTTCTTCCTTTTTCAAGATTTATTTGTTTATTATTTGAGAAAGAGAGAGGCTGAGAGAGCAACAGTACACATGTGGCAGAGGGAGGGGCAGAGATAGAGAATTCCCAGCAGACGCCCTGCTGAGCGTGGACCCCAATGGGGCTCAAGCCCACGACCCTGCGATCCTGACCTGAGTCAAAGTCAAGAGTCAGACCCTTAACTGACTGAGCACCTGATGCCCCATGCTCACTTCTCTTAGCCTAGTCTGTAAATCATCATATTTTCTTTTGTCATTTCAGTCTTTCCTTAACATTAATTCTGTGACCTGAGATGCTTTAAGATAATTTAAAATAGTTTCTTTTAAATTGGACAGTTACCTGGCAACCTTTACTACTACTTATTTGGATACCTCTGACTTATATAAAAGGTTGTTTTCTACCGAAACAAGCAAGGTATTAAGCAGAGATATAAAGTGATTTACAGACACATGTTTTCCAAACTGCAAGGAAAAATCAATTTTCTCTCATTCAAAGAAAATCTTTTGCAAATATCATAGATTTGGCAAAACACAGGTCCTCTAGAAAATTTTCCTGCCTCATCTACTTTAACTTTAGATAGAAAACATACAAAATGAGTAATATCTTGGATTTATATATGAACTTAAGTGTTTTACATTTATAGATAGCTATTTTAGAGTTGATTTCTTCTTTCGCCTTTATCGTGGTTATCTAATACTCACTTGCCTTTTATATGGTGAACACATACAAAAAAGTTGCATGAACATCTATGCACAGGTGAACAGAATGGATACTCTTCCAGAATGGTTCTGCTCAATATGGTAGCCACAGTGACATATGACAATTGAACACATTGAATCTAGTTCAATTAACTAAATTTGAAATTGTATTTGGTTTTCATCAAGATGAATTCAAATTAAAAAAAGAAAAGCATTGTAAAATATGTTGTCATTAAATGTAATTCGTCATTTTGTTACTACTAGATGTCACTTTAATTGTTGAAAATTGAGAGTTCAAATAAGATATTTATAAGTATATGATACATAGAATATTTAGATATCTATCATGATAAAGAATGTAAAATGTCTGATTAATAACTTTTTATATTGATTACGTATTGAAGTGATAACATTTTGGGTATGTTAGATTAAGGAAAATATGCTATTAAAGTTTACTTTGTTTTTTTGCATTTGCTTTTCAGTGAGATAACTACAAATTTAAAATCATTTATAAGGCTCACATTATATTTCCGACAGTCCGTATTACTCAGCAACCTCTTCATCAAGAGTATAATTAACAAGAGATTTGGAATCCAATTAGGTAAAATATATACAAATAAATGAGGTAGAATAAATGGGTACAAAGATACCCGTGGTACTGGAGTTGCATGCTGTGGTTTAATGATCAACATTAAAATTAATAATTTGTGGGATCCCTGGGTGGCACAGCGGTTTGGTACCTGCCTTTGGTCCAGGGCGCGATCCTGGAGACCCGGGATCGAATCCCATGTCAGGCTCCCGGTGCATGGAGCCTGCTTCTCCCTCTGCCTGTGTCTCTGCCTCTCTCTCTCTCTCTCTCTCTGTGTGACTATCATAAATAAAAAAATAATAATAATCAAAATAAAATAAATAAATAAAAGAATCCTGGATTGAGTCTTTAAAAAAAATAAAATTAATAATTTGAACAGGTAACCACCGTGGTTTGCACGTTCGGTAAGTATCTGTTGTATATACGGGTATGTATCAGCTTCTATCTAGTATTTAGCCCTGGGGGCGTCCCAAGGATTAAAGGGGTTTGCAGATGATCAGATTAAAGATTTATTTCTTGAGCAAACGCCGAGGGGGGTGTCATTTCCGAGGTCACATTCTGCCCTCAGATGTCTCGGAATCAGCCCCTGAACGTGTACACATCCTTCTGCCCACCCTCTGTGCTTTAGGACATCTGTGGTCTTCTGAATACATTTTTGTATATTCTAATCCCTATCATTTTTAGGCATTATCAAAAATCCATTCCATTCAAATTTGTTTTGTATTTTTAACTTCTCTCAAAGATATAAAATATTTTGGTTATTTCTCGACATTTTTTTCTTCTAAAAAGCTATATGAATTCTCTAAAGTTCTATAATAATTTTTAGTATTTACATTTTAAAATGTAATTTATCTTAAAGTCCAAAACTATTCTTTCAAAGCCATGTGATTGGGGGATTGTTATGTGATGTTTATAAAGGAGAGAAGAAGGGGATTACTCACTTACTAACTGCTTATTATGTTTATTTGGTTTCCCTGTGTTCAGAGTTATTCTTCAATACCACACTTCTATCCCCCTCACCAAAAACAAAAAGCCTATTTATGGTAGACACTGAAAGTCACATAACAAGTGAGTAAAGCTTGATTCAAAGCTAATGTTTTTCTTTTCACTGAATTATATTCAGATCAGTGTCTCTGAATCAATGTAGGTATAAATGTAGAAAATTAAAGTAGAATTACACCTGAGTAAATTATCGCATTCCCAAGGCTGCTGAGCGTAGCAATATTGGTTCTACTAATCCATCCTGGTGATCGTGCCCGATTTAAAATTATTCTATCATTTTTATGCTTAACTTTGTTTTTGAGTTATATCCTTGGATTTCACCCCACTTAAAATAGGTGGATAATCAAGAGGGGTTTGAAACAACAATCACTTTAAAGGAATTCAGGTTTATCTGGAATGTAATTGATACCAAAGTTATGGCGTAGGTTTAGGTAATATTGCACAAAAGCAACATTACATCGTGATTTGGAAGGATAAAAATCAAAGTAACAATTAAAACAAACTTAAAATATCTAAATTCAACATTACGGCAAATCGAGAATTTGAGAAGCAAAAGTGTTTCTCAAACTAGGTAAAACAAATTTGTAAGTCCCGAATTCACCTTTAAATTTATTTATTAATGTCTAGGCAATTATACTACATTCCCAAAGACTGACCTCAAATTTAGCACTGAAAACATTTGCACACTAAAATTTACTTAAGAAAAATAAGAAATAAAGTGTCTTTTGTAGTAATGTGAATCCATTAAACTCTGCTGAGTTTTATTTAGCAAACTTTATTATTGGAAAATCCTCTATGGTTAATTGTAGGGTGTTTCTGAGATGAATACGGGTAAAGTAACAATTAAAAAACATATATGGAATTTTGGAAAGAAAATTTACTCAAAGCAGGCACTGAAACTAATTATGATGTCTTCACTGGCTTAGTTTATTTGGATTCATTTAACCATGTATTACTTGAGTGTTTAAATGCTGCCTTAATGCTTACTTGTTCATCAGGGTTGACATTAAAGAAAATTGCTTAGTTGAGCAAAGTCGTATGCAGATATATAATGGAGAGTCAAAATGTACAATAGCCCCGTAAAGAAACTCCTTTTAAAGGCACGTTGCATCCTATAGTTACTGAATATTTAAATGCAAGGGATATAAACCGATGAAGTCTTCAGTTAGTAAACCATTGTGAAATCTTCCAAAATAAAGGTTAGAGGATTAAAGTCTACAGAAGAAGAAAAAACTCAGTGTTACACCTCCCAAGAAATAGGTAAAAACAAAACTTTGCATAGTTTAAAACTGGCGAATGTCACTGCTTGATACTAACTGCAGAATCAGTAAAAATAACATCAGCCGTCTTTTCCTTAAAGTATCCTGTAGATTGTACCTGCTAAATTGCAATAGTTTTTACTGCTATTGTTTCCATTGGAAGACACATATTGAACTTGTGGACGTTTTACATTTAGGTCCACATCCCAAGTCACCGCTGGGGGATCCCTCCAGGAGAGGGTGAGGCGTGGCAGGAAGCGGGCTGGAGACCTTAGTCAGCTTGGGTTGAGTCCTTTCCCCTTGACCCCCGTGACTGCATGACCTTGAACGAGCCACGTAACTCTTTTACAGTTTCAATTTTCCCTTCCGAAAAATTGAGGAGGAACAACAAGGTTACCTCGAAGATTTCTTCCAATTCTATGGTGCGAAGCCTACATTTTTATAGTCAAAGGGCCTTGGATTTAAGTCCTAATTCTGTCCCTTGAACAGTTACATGTACAGAGGAGGTCACGTAAGGCCTCTAAGGCTCATCACTAACTGCAGATGCTCACAGGGGCCTCCTGATAGGGGTGTTGGTGGAATTAAGTGAGATATGTAATGCGTCACATAGCAAGCTTCAGTCTTAGCTTTTATCAGATGTTTCAAGAAGTTATCTACAAAATTACTGGCATTCCCTTGGAACCTGGGATTATCCAGTTTTCAAGCAGGGCTGTGATGAGTATAAATGGGAAGAAGTAAAAAGAGGGATGCATTCTAAAGAATGGCAAACACTTTATTTTTTTGATATTTGCACAGAATGGTGTATAATAGTTTATGAATAAGTCTGATGATGTATGCAATGACATCACACCATACCATTTCTTCAGCAGAAAACAATTGCAATGAGGTCTTTTTGGAGTTTCTTTTTTTAAGTTTTTAAAACTAGGGGCCCCTATCATTCTTCTGTCCCCATGTTTACATGATAACACCAGCAGTGGTAAAATGACATTTTTATCAAAATAATATGGATTTAATTCAGTATGATGTTATTGAAAATAACTGCAACTCCCCACAATGGGGAGGCCCAGAGATGGAGTGGGTGGGGCTGTGTGTACATGCGTCTGTGTGTACTTGAGCACAAGAGATTTCACAGTGCCTACAACTAAGCTGTGATACCCACAGTATGGAAAAGGTGGCTCTCACGTATACAAAATCTGTCAAAACAACCATTTACTTTGCATAGGTAAGATGCTTTTCTTATTTCCAACGAATGGCTTGACCTTGAGAAGACACCTGACTTGACTATTTTTTATTTCTTATATAAATATATTACTTTCTAGGAGTATCTGAGTGGCTCAGTCAGTGAAGCAGCTGCCTTTAGTTCAGGTCATGATCTCAGGGTCCTGGGATCGAGTCCCACATCAGGCTCCCTGATTGATGGGCAGCCTGCTTCTCCCACTCCAAAGCTTATGCTCCCTCATGTGCACACACACTCTCTCTCTCTCTCAAAGAAATAAGTAAAATCTTAATATATATATATACATATATTTATGTAAAATAAAACAAATTAAAAGTTATATATACACATATTTATATATATTTATATGTATATATTATATATATAATAGTTATAGTTATATAATAGTTCTATATGTAACTATTATAACTATTTAACTATATAACTACATATATATATATAACTATATAACTATTTAATATAACTATATATAACTATTATAATATAACTATATATAGTTATAATAGTTATATATAACTATATATGTATATATATAACTATATATGCATATATCTATAACTTTTAATTTGTTTTAGTTTTTAAGTTCATATATAATTGATGTACAATGCTATATTCGTTTCAGGTACAATATAATGATTCAACAATTCTATGCATTACTCAGTGCTCATCATGATAAGTAATTCTCTTCACCTATTTGTATTTTCCTGATGATGTGTGATGATGAACATGTTGAACACCTTTTCATGTTTCTGTTGGCCATCTCTAGGTTTTCTTTAAAAAAACAATTAATGTCTACTGCCAATTTTTAATTGGAATTTTTGGTGTTTAGTTGTATAAATTCTTTATATATTTTGGATATAATCCCCTTTAAAAATAATTTATTTATTAGAGAGAGAGTGAGAGAGAGAGAGAGAGAGCGCACTAACAGGAGGAAAGGCAGAGGGAGAGGGAGAAGCAGATTCTGCTAAGCAGGGAGCCCTACGTGGGGCTTGATCCCAGGCTCTGGGATCATGAGCTCAGCGGAAGGCAGACACTTAACCAACTGAACCACCAGGCACCCCTTGGGTATAACCCCTTACTGTATATATAATTTACAGAGCTTTTTTTTTTTTTTTTTCCGGTATAGTCCTAATATTTTAATTTTGTTTTTTTTATCACTTGCCTTAGGAAACATATCTAGAAAAATGTTTTTATGGCTGACATCAAAAAGATCATTGTCTTATCTTCTGGGAATTTTGTGGTTTCAGGTCTCACAGTTAGGTCTTTATTTTGGTTTCATTTTTGTGTATGGTGTAAGAAATTGGTCCTGTTTCATTCTTTTGCATGTAGCTATCCAGTTTTCCCAACACCCTTTGTTAAAGAGACTGTCGTTCCCCCTTTGTATATTCTTTCCTCCCTTTGTTGAAGATCAGTTGGCCATATAATCATGGGATTATTTCTGGACTCTGTATTGTGTTTCATTGATCTATGCATCTGTTTTTGTGCCAGTACCATACTGTTTTGATTATTATAGCTTTGTAGTATATGTTGGAATTTGGGATTGTGGTACTTGTTTTATTCTTTTTTCTCAAGTTTGATTTGGCTATTTGGGCTCTTTTGTGGCTCCATACAAATTATAAGATTATTTGTTCTATCTCTGTGAAAAATGTTATTGGTATTTTGATAGGGATTTCATTGAATCTGTAATTGCTTTGTGGTAAGTATGGTGTATATTTCCATTCTTTTGCGTCATCTTCAATATTTTTATTCATTCAAACAATTTCAACATTGTTTTATGTTTAGGTCAAAGTTGGCTTCATTTTTTAAAAGTCTAGGATTCAACTACTGTTACATTAGTGTATTTGATGAAGTGTTGTTTTCTAAATTCATTACTTTCTAAAAATCAGAAAATTTCCTGTCTTTTGTGATGAAATTTGACTTTAGAAAAAGTTACCCAAATTTGTACATTTTCTTAAATCTTAGTTTTAAGTAAATCATCAGTTTGAATGGTTAAACCTTAGAATTACTAAATTTAATTTAAAAATAATTCCTGCCATAAAGTAGTGTCAATGGGCATTGATATAGCTTTTAAAATCTTTCAGGTACAAATTAAATATATACTAAATATTATTCCAATGATTAAAGCATGTTAGCACTGCACATCCATAAATAGGTGTATAAAATCCTATTTTCCTGATTACATTCCTTTTGGCTGTGCAATTGGAGCAGTGAAGGCTGGAGAAGTCAGGCTCTGGAAATAGACAGCCCCTAGTTGGATTTCTGGGTCCACCATTTAGAGTAATACTAAGTAAGTTCTAAGACTCCCTGTACTTCAGATTTTCCTTCTATAAAATGAGGATGATGGTTTTACTCAAATGATTTGGATGAGGACTGACTGGGATGGTCCACTTAATGCATGAGGAGCAGTGGCTGTCGGGTACTAATCCCTTGTACTGCTACTAGTGCTCCTCTATGCCTATGACCTGCAACAATACCACCATCCCCATCCTCTCTAAGCCAGAAAAACAAGAAAAGAAGAAAAAGGGCTCTTCTGTTACCAACTAGGATAGAACCTAATAGGTTGTCATAAAACTACTATTTGGGGAACAATTGTCTCCCTTTGAGTAAGAAACAGATGCATCCTTTACCCTAGAGCTTGACAAAAGTGTGCCTCAGTCATTGGGTGTTTCCCATCTTGCTGCAGGGGATGAGCACCTCCATCCTCATATCATCTCTCATAGAACCTGGACGCAAGACCACACACACAGATAAAGACATAAAGGGCTGACACTGGTATGGTGTGAGCTGAATTTAGCAAATCAAAAAGTCCAGACTTAGGAAAAATTTTACTGGAAAAGATGGTGGCCATGGGGAGAGAGCTAGGCTCTGAATATGAGTCTGAAGTCTGAATATGGCTCAGAATCCCACATGAAAGAGGTTTATGGTGTTTTGTTCTGTTTTGTTTTTGCATTTTTTTTCATGATGTAGGGGGATAAGCAGGGCTAGCTGGAACTTTGAGAGGACATTAAGCAAGTCATTGAGCCAGCAAGCTAAGGGTGAGCCAAGTGGACAGCTTTCCAGAGCATGGTTCTACAGTGGATGTGGTCAGTTGATCTCAGAAAGAATTGTTAGGTGGGGGTGTACTCTGCTCCCTAATGGGTCCTTAACTTTGAGGGCTAGCTAAGGTCAGGGGAGAAAAGGATCCTGTGGGATGAAAGGGAGCCTGACCAAGATTTGGTCAAGCCAAGGTGGGGGGTTCAGTCTGTACAGGTGGGAATACTTGGTCCGGAGGGTCAGCCCCAGTCCTGCCTCTGGGGTGCTGGAGAGAAGGAAAGAGAAGTCACTGACTATAAGTAGCTAGGCTCTTTAAGAAGTCCTTTAAGCCCTGTCTTCTCCCACCTGGACTTCTAAAAATGCACAAAAGCCAAGTGTCTCTCTGGGTAGGAACTATCACTGGGGCTATGGTTGCCTCCAGGAATGATTTTCCTTCAAGCTTTGAGAAAGGCTCAGTCTTCTGTCTCTGGCTTTGCCCACCCCCATGCCCCCAGCTGTGGTAGTAGGGGAGGCACGGGACGTCCGCATGTCAGGTATCTGTGTTCCAACTCAACTTTATGTGTGGACTGGGACATTTAAGTTTCATATATTCACTTGTCACAAAATATTATTCAGCCTCTGATATTTTTTTGACAATTTAAAAATGGGAAAATATATTTTCTTTTACAAGACCAGGCAGTGGGGTTGGACCACTGACAGCATCTCATTGACCTCCATTCTGGTCTTGAGGCTCCTCACACGCAGAAAGTGCCCCTCAGCATCTGGACGACGTCCCCTAGCTAGTGTTGTGTCAGATACACCCATAGTAGGCCAAGGAGCTTCAAGTTGCTTTTTAAGATAAAATTCCATATCCTTACACAGTCTTGAGAGGTAAGAACTATCAACTCGATTTTATATAAGAGGAGATTTAAGCCCCGATAAAAATTACATGCAAATAAACACATATGGATTAAAGAAAGAAGTCTATATAAACCTACACGTAGCAGATATTTATTAAGCATATACATTATAATTGTTTTCCTCAAGTTATTGATTTTAATATCCACCAGTAAAACAAAGGTTGCAACTCTATCACCTCCTATATCTTTAGGGTCATTGTTTCTGCTTTATTCATTTGCATAGACTTTACTAACTGGATCCCAGATCTTCTATTAACTACACTCTCAATGACGATGTCATGGAGCAGTGCTGCCTATTGAAAATATAATGTGAGCCCCACGCATTATTTTAAATTTGCAGTCATCTCCTTGAAAAGCTAAGGGAAAACGTGTTAATTTTAATGACAAATTTTAATTAACCCAATATATCCAAAATAGTACCATCATTGGATCTGGTGTGGCTGCTTGGATCCATGACCTGGTTGCTCCCAGAGTTGCACACCGTCTCCATTCCCTGCCCCAACCCTGACGCAGCCATCTGGCCCTAGCCTGAAGAGCACCTGAAACTATGGCAGGTGTCCTCCCTCCCTGCCTGCACCGCGCACGACGCATGTGAGGTCACAGGCAGTATTTGCATAGCATCATTTCGAGGCAAACGCCACTTTATTCCCCACTGTTCCTAACACATGTCACTGAGAGAATGTTCCACGATGCATTCAGGGAAGTAATTCCTTAACTTTGAAGTTAACCTCAAATGACAGGGAATTTGTTTCAATTACACGTAGACAAGATAAAGAACGTGACCGAGATTAAAAAGAAGAAGAAGAAGAAAAGAAGAACCCATTTTGAACAGCTCAAGTGAAATAGAGTTCTGGACAGCAGATTGCATACCCTCTGAGGGCAATCTATCAATCACTCACTTTGTTATGTGTCGGGACGTTTTTGATAATGGTTAAATGTAGAAAAATGATCCACACAAGAGTGAGTGTAAGTATCGTTGGGTCTTTTCTCTCCCAAACAGCAGGGCAGAGAATTGCATAGTGATTTTATGTGCTTACCATTTTTCCTTTGCATTCATCCAAGTTTTATGGTGGCTCGAAAGAGCAGAAACTTTACAAAGCCACCTGGAGACGTCACTGGAGGGCAGAGAGCACTGTCAAAGCCCACCCACTTTTCAGTTGTCGTGAAAATGCTAGCAAAAACAACGATTTTGTAGTCCTTTCAATCCCAGTGCTCCCAGGACAGGTAGGAAACACGACCTCCTTTTCTCCTCCTCAGCGCCCTGCCTCTGGGGCTTTGAGCTCCGGAGAGTCTGGGTGTCAGGGTCAGGTGATCATCACGCTCTGATAAGCCGGAGCCAGCCCGGTTCCAATTCCATCGGGGCAGGAATCTCTGGAGCTCATCCGAAGAACTGGGCCACTGGGCTCCTGACTTCATTAGGCGTCTTTGATAAATACCAGCAGGCTGTGGTGGCTCGGTGCGTACAATGTGCAATTCCGCAGCACCTAGAGTGTGCACGCCTTGGCACCCCACTCCTGCAGCTACTGGGACATACAGGCTGGGAGAATGACACTTGTCTTCCTTTTTTGCCCTTTTTAATAGTATTCTACTTAATTTGTGGCCTTGTACGTTACTGTGCGTTGCTTATACACAACTTAGCATAAAGATCTGCGTGATCGTTGGCAAAACTGATGTCAAAGAATGTTTCGGCAGTGATTTGATATAGTAGCAATCTCTTGATTAAGAAACTAGCTTAAAAACCTTCATGTAATTTTTAAAATTATTTTATTTATTTATTCATGAAAGACAGGGAGAGGCAGAGACACAGGCAGAGGGAGAAGCAGGCCCCTTGCAGGGATCCCGACGTGGGACTCGATCCCAGGACCCTGGGATCTCGACCTGAGTTGCAGGCAGATGCTCAACCACCGAGCCAACCAGGCGTCCCTCCCTCATGTTATTTTGAATGCTTATTACTAAATTATCTGGCCAAGAATGTTCAAAAGCCAAGTCTTGCCATTATCTGCAAAATGCTTGATATTACAAAGATGAAAGCACTCATTGTAAGACAAAGCTTAAGATTTAATGTGTTAACCATTTAAGTTTTGCATTCAAGATCAGTTCTTTCCTCCTATTAACTAGAAGAAAATAATTATTAGTCATGTTTTCATCTCCTACCTGTGTTTCCGGCTAGAGAGACAAGTTCTAGTTAAAGATGAAACAATCAGGGGCACCTGGGTGGCTCAGTCTGTCAAGCACCTGACTCCTGGTTTTGGCTCAGGTCATGATCTCAGGGTTGTGAGATAGAGCCCCTGCATCGGGTTCCTCGCTCAGCACAGAGTCTGCTTGAGATCCGCCCCCTTCCCTCTGCGCCTCTGCCCAACTCCGGTGCATGCTCCACTCTCTGAAGTAAATACATTAAAAAAATGGGGCAGCCTAGGTGGAGAGAAACATCATTTTTGAGATTCTGAGAATAGGATAAAACTGAATTTTCGAGGATAATCTTAAGTGTAATTTGATGTTGAATTCTCTCTGGACACATACACACATGCACACACACAAGTGAAACATGCACACATACACACAACACACATCTACACATGCACAATACACATACACGCATATGTATACCCATACAACACACATGTGCACCTATATACACATGTGAAACATGCACATACACACATGCACACATGTGCACACGAAACGTGCACATATAAAGAACACACATGCACACACATACATACATACACACATGCACACAACACACATTTGTGCACGCATATACCCATGCACACATATACACATGTGAAACATGCATACACATACACACGCACACACGTACACATGAAATATTTGCACATATACAGAACATGTATGCACACATATACATACACACAAGTACACAATACACATATGTGTACACATATGCACATACACAAAACATGCATATACACACAACACACATGTGCGCAGTACACGTGCACATGCACACAACACACATGTGCACACATATATACCACACACACACACACACATATACGCTGCACATGCACACGTGCATATACACACATAAGCATACGCATACTCAATATATGTGAATATTTACATACCTACATATATAGTATGTAGATGTTTTGAATTTTTAATAAATAGTATATATATTCAAAAGATTAATAAACAAGCATTTGTTTTTATATGTTCACGTAATGTCCTTCAGATATTGAACTGAAACAGCTGATCTGTGACTAGCAGTAGGCTCTTTCCATGAGGACACTGTTAGCATGTCCCGCAGCGTCCTCCCTGTGCCGGGGCGGCTCTCTCAGGCTTACGGGGCTACGAGGGGCCTGTGTCACTGTGTCGCTGCCAGGGCTTCCTCATTTTTTCATTCAAGATTCCATACAGAGTAACCATTCTGAATACATCTGAAGACGCTTTTTTCTTTGCACGTGTATGGAAACGACATTTTAGCCTTTGTTAAAAGCTGTTAAATAATTACTGAAGATGTATGATTTTTTATAGGTCAAATTTTTCCTTTATATGAGTGTATACTGATTTTTAAAAAAATTCTCAATGAATTATGAGCATTTATCTTTTTTTTTTTTTTTTGGACCTTTTATTTATTTACTTGAGAGAGTGAGAGAGATCACAGAGGGAGAGGAAGAGGGAAAAGCAGATTCCCTGATGAGCAGGGAGCCTGATGTGAGACTCGACCCCAGGACCCCGGGATCATGACCTGAGCCAAAGGCAAGATGCTCAACCACTGAGCCCCCCAGGGGTCCCAGGATTTCTAGTTTTAGGATCTGTTTTGCATTCATGGCTCTCCTAGCTTACCGTGTCAGTTAGGGCTCCCCAGGGGATCAGAACCAACAAGGTGTGCGTGTACAGTGAGGGATGGCTTACGTGTGTTTGGAGGCCGAGGGGTCCCACGACCTGCTGTATGGGAGCTGGAAGTCCAGCCAAATGGGTGACGTAATTCGTTCCAAGTCCAGAGGCTGAAGACTCAGGAGAGTGGATGGTATAAAGCCCAGGGGGAAGGCGGGAAACGGTGAGATGAGGTGTCCCAGCTCCGACAGGAGGCATGGGTTCCTGCATTCTCTGTCTTCTCTTCTCTCCGGGCCCTTGACACAGTGGATGGTGCTGCCACCCTGGAGGGCGGTCCGCTTTACTGAGCCCACTGAGGCAGATGCCAGTCACATCCGGAGAACCCGCAGGCACAGCCAGAGCGTGGATGCGGTGCCCTCCAGCCCCGCGAGTTGTCCTCCCCTGAAGCATCACACTGTGCAAGGCCTTCCATGCATGGGACGCTCACGGCTCTTGGAGCTGCTGAGGCAACAAGAATCACACACAATCCACGAGTCCAGGCAGCTGAGTCGCAATCTCGGAAACCAGAGAAGCCTTTTCTGTTGTGTTTTAGTGAGTGGCCTTGGAGTCAGCCCGTGCAGAGTAGCCTGGGGCTCTCCTGTCCTCCATCCACAGCGCCTGCCCCACTTTATGTGGGCATCGATCGCTGTACCTGCTAGACTAGGCCATGACCTGCTAAAGGCCCCCGATCCTGCTGAATGGATCAGAGGGAGCCTGGCGTTTGCAATGAGCTGCCACAGTCAGCGTCACCCGCTCCCTTCCACAGCGCAGCCTAGACTCGTGACTCCAGAGCGGTTGCCATCATCACTGATATCCAGAAATAGGTCTACACGTTACCAATCAAACCTGAGGAGGAGGCCTATAGCGGAGGGAGGCGTGGATGGTTACAGAGGCCCAGAGGTAATCAGGGGCGACATTGAAATGAGAGGTGGAACTTTCCAGAAGCAGAGTGTCAAAGACATTCAGGGCAGAGAGAACAAGATATGGGGAGTGCAGTAGTGAGGGGATGGGCGGGGGAGGAAGAGGTACGTCCCAAGGGTGAGGGAACCTCACGGCAGGCAGGCATTGCTGGAGACCCTGTGTTGAGTATGGATGTGATGGGGCCACTGAGGGGCTTTGGGGAGGAAAGCAGTGGCCATGTGACCACCACCCCCCCCCGGGAGTGTCGGGGAGGGAGGTGGAAAGTCACTGCATGTTAGAAGCAACACAAGAAGACACTGGATTTGGAGGAGGGGATTTCAAGCAGCAGACGTGCTGGGACCAGGACGGCTGGTGTAGGGTGCGACGGAGAAGGGCAGAAGGATGCCTGCAGGGACACGCCCATCTCTGACCCCCGGGTGGCATCTGGGTTGACGGGCAACATTTGGCAGAGCCCTCACTAACCTCAGAATGCCTGTGAGATGCTGGGCAAGGGATTTGACTTCTCCACGTTCCATATAAACGTCTTCACAGAAGAGTCTAGAAAAATAATCATGGTACTGACTTCACTGAATGTATAAAGTCAACAGCATGCTCATGCGCATCCTCACTTCTGAAGAGTAGTGCCGGTGGCACTCTGGTCACCCTGGGGACAGTTCTTTGGATTTCAGGGTTGCACGTCATCGGCCCCACACCGCTGGCCGAGCCAATGACTTGAGGCCGAAGCTCACGGGAACAGGCTTCAGCTTCAGCTGGTCACACGGACGCAAGAAGGTAGACGGAGCAGGTCTGCACGGCGGTGCCAGGAGCCGCGTGGCTCCTACATTTGGCGCTTCCTGTGTGCATCTGGCTCCTCGGATCGGTTTTCTAAAGTTCCATGTTTACAAATGATAGGATCGTTCTTTTCACAATCGACATTGCCAGGGGAGTGTTGAGCTGACTCCTACGCTGTCGTAGTCTCTGAATCTGCCAACTGCCAGCATCGCGTCACCGCTGACAGGTGGGGGCCCCGGAGCAACATAATGAGCAGCTCCCTGGAGTGCTGGCGGCCTTGCCGAGGGCCGCTCATCTGACCAGGATTTATTGGGTGTCTACTTAGTGACAGCACAGCACTGATCAGGACAAACAGACACCCCGCTGCAAGAATAACAGCTCACGCACCAGGAGGTGAGTAAATCCTACCAAGGATGGGGCAGGTGGCGTACCCCGGGATTGACAGGGGGGAAGAGATTATTTTCGGGAGTCAACGAATAAATTCAAAGCTAGTTTGAACTGCTCTGCTTCCTTGAAGTCACAAAACACCTCCTGACACTCATCCAGAGAAACGCCGCCTGACGAAAGCGGACACGGGAAGCAACGGAATAGAAGTGGCACCGACCTGGCTTCCAGGAGACAGACAAACTTCATGTTCTTAATTTTAAACTGCTGAAGTGGCATCCAAGATAAGAGTGTTTGCAGATGCCGAGGACCAAGTATAATGTACTTTGCTGCAGACATTTGATCCTGCAAAATATTTAGTGTTTTCTGGTTTACAACCCTTAATATTTTCCAAAGAAGACTTGAGTGTGCGACCTTTGGGAAAAGTTCTTCGTGATCTCGTCCTACAGCCTACGGCACGTTTGTTCCCTGCCCCCCCAAAACAGTGAGAACCAGGGAGTTCTCAACCAGAGACCATTCACCGCCTGACTGTATGGGTTCCGGTTGAACCCTTTTGTTCCAGGGGTTCCATCCGTACCCCATGTGGACAGTTAATAGCGCATCAGTAATTCAACAGAGACTTCATGCATTTTTATGACACGTGTGTAAACCAGCGTAGCTGCACGACGTAATTACATCCCTCTGTAAGGTTTTCATATTCTTAATGTTTTCTTTTTCTAAAACATCATAATTTCTTTTTTTTTTTTTTCCTGGAAGAAGAAAGGTAGAAAGAGAAGGGGAGGAGGATGTTCCTTTTAGAGAAGCTATTCCCAAAGGATAAATGCTATTATCTCTCCTCGTTGGATTTTTTAGAAATGATTTCAAAGGCCTCTGACTGGCTCCACGTGCTGACCAGGTCTGAAAGCCCGTCCTCTCCCTCTGAGGCGAGCTCCACCTCACGCCATGGTTATCCCCCAGTGCAGCCAGGCTTTGTCTGAGTGCAAGTAGAAGCTTTTCTTCCCCTCTTTTTATCTCTTAACTGTGGCCGATTGGGAGTCACATGGATAACGATCTAGAGAATTCTAACCTGATGCTCCAGGAGCACACTATGGTCGGGCTCTGGGGTAAACACTCATCTGAAGGCTCTACATGTGTGCACTAGTTGAAATGGGAGAAATCTCGCTCATAGCTCCTTGAGGTTTTGATTTGGCAAAACCAGAAAAGAAAAATTGAGTCTTAAAAACCATGAAACGAAGCTCTAACAACACAGGATCATCAAAAAGCGACAGAGGAAGAAGTCAGAACAACAACTACAAAAATTCCAGACCTACCGTTCATTGGCGCTGCCAACCTCAGAAGCCCTTTGGGGTTGACAGGTAGTTGAGGACGTTGAGAGCCATACCCAGCACCAAACCGACGGCTGTGAAATTTGGGCTTAATGTAAAGACAATGCCACTTCTTTTTTAGTTTAATCAGCTTTAACTATGAGTCTTTTAATCCCCTTCTTCTATTTATTTTATTTAGTATTTTATGGTAAAGCACACTTAGCAGATACGTTCTAGATTTCTGCGCGGCCTAGGCCCACCTAAGGTAGTCTGTTGCAAAAAGAGGAATGATGGCTTTAGTGGCTTAGGAGGCACATTTGAAGAACTAGAAATAATCTCCAGGACTACAGAGTGAAGCTACCGCCGTAACCCGGGAGGAAACAACTCAAGGGGTCAAGTGGGGAGGGAAGGGCGACTGCAGGGCCCTGTTGTCAACCTCACTGATACCCAGGGGGAGATGTTCTCAGCGCCGGCGCACGGAGACTCACGTCTTCCTAAAGCATGTTTCTATGTAAAGAACTCATTGCCCCATCGCCTACCAAGTTGACAGACGGACGTATCGGAGGACTAAACTCATTTCATTGGACGCATTTTACTTTTAATTGAGGTAGAACTTAACTCTAGCTCCCGATTCGAGAACACTGGTCAGTCGCTTTAAAATTATTCATGCATCTGATTGTTTTTTTTTTTCTTTCTTTCTTTTTTTGTCCATGATGAAAATACTCCCAACGTGTGACCTCAAGACCATGTCTCCTATTAGGCTCTAGGCTTCGTCAGCTACTCATCATATTAACGAATGATCATATGAGACACAGAAGAGCAATTTTTTAAAAATAATTCACTCTCCTTTGTTGGACCTTTTATAATATAAGGCCATGCTTAAACCTGTTTTGCATTAATCAAGTGATTGGCATGCCCAGGTTCACCTTCTCCCCGGCAGGTCTGACCATGGGGAATACTTGAAAGCGAAGCTGTCCAATCATATGCAAAAAAGCCACAGTCGGAATCAGCTCCTGTTTTTCCCCCTCATTTAGAATTAACTGCAGTCAGTGCCACCCAGAGAACTAGTTGAAAAACATCCTTTTTTACCTTATAATAAAAATGGTAATTCTACCGTTGGAAAATGTCACTAAACTTGGAATCCACCCGGAACGGCTCCTTGTGCGCTAGCTTGTGAGTTTAGCAGACAACAAGGTAGACTAATCGCAGAGGTATCAAGAGAGACTAGTTGTGTGGTGGTAGTAGACAGAAATATTGCCCCAAAGATGATTGTTCTCTCTCTCAGGTCCCTGATATGTGCCTGTGGGTGAATATCGCAGCCCCACAGACTAGCACATCGAGGCGGAGAGGAGCATACACTCTTCAGAGCGTAGAACATTGGCTTTGCAGGAATAAAAATCCTGCTTCCATTAGTCAGTCGGGCATCATTATAAGTAACACGATGGAATATGAAAAAAAATTATAATTCTTTGAATTTGGTGATTGTCTAGAATCATTAGGATGGTATTTGTCACTATCCTCTTCTACACATTTTTACCTATGAGGGTCATCTGCCAAAAAATGTCACTTTGATCCTTAAGGAATGCGCCAGATAGGACTTATTTTCTTCCTTCCTTCCTACCTTTCTTTCTTTCTTTCTTTCTTTCTTTCTTTCTTTCTTTCTTTTCTTCTTTCTTTTTTTTTTTTTGGTTTTGTTTTGTTTTCTGTACTATAAATCTTTTGACACATCAGTTGAGAAGAGTCTAATGTCCTAACTTATGAACAAATTAACAGCATGCTATCATTTTGGGTAGCGTACCCGATATCACACTCTACAAAGTTCTCATTGCCTTTTATTTCCTCTCTCCCCGACGCGCACTGCCTGTGTCTGCAAGGCGTTCTGACTCAGGACAAATGCTGGCGTCCGTCCTCAGCCGGCCTCGTGGAATAGAGTTATAATGAGTTTCCACTCATACGTACCGCCAGCAGCGTGGCTCCGCTTGCTGTATGTGTTTTTAATTGGAGGGTCATCAAATCGGAATTGGCTGCTGAAATGTAGTTTGGGGCCATTTGTGGAGAAGGTTAGAGATTTTAACAGACTGCGTGGAGTCAGGTGAGCGCATCTGGGAGGCCTCATCTCAACCCTCCCCTTTACCAGAGCTGCTTCTGCTCTGAGGTTCCTACAAGCGTCCGTAGGGCTTCCTTTGCACATCCGTGGAAATGTGAACGATAACTCAGGGGGCCTGTGTGAAGCACACACGTGCACAGTGTGCAAAGGCCTTGTCAAGGTGCCAGATGCTATCCAGACGTCGGGCGCTGTGGGGTGGCAGGAGTTCAGCCAAACCTCCTGCGGCCTGTCATGCTCTTGGGGGATCGGAGCTCCCAGGCTCCCTGCTTTGTGACGCAGGAAGTTGGTCCCCCCCAGGGTCCCCCTCTTCCCCTGCGGGCAGCCTAGTCCCTGCAGACCCTGGGATGGGGCAGTGCCAGGGACCCTTCGGGGGCCTGCAGTGTGACACGGCGCAGTCTTGCTTGATTAAATCACAAGTCTGGAGAGAATTCTTGAAACTGCGAGAGACGTGTCCTGTCACATGGCGGGACTGTCCTGGAGGAAGCCGCTCGGTGGTACCCGTCAAGTCAGGAATGCCACGCTTCTCCGTTACCAGGGATATTTGATAATCTGCTAAAACTGAATAAATGTGAGGAGTATTCCATAAATGTCTTCTGTCTAACCTGTTCATCTTTTTCTTATTTGTAATTATATATATCATTACAAATGAGATATATGTATATACATATATATATACACACACATATCTGAGATGCAACAGAGATAAGGTAACAAGAGCAGCGATAAGGAAGTGACTCTGGCCCCTGGCTCAAATGCTGGGGAGTGTCTTCCTCTGAGGCTACCAGAATCTATCTAATCTATCTATCTATCTAATCTATCTATCTATCTAATCTATCAATTGATAGATAGATATAGATTTAGATAGGTATAGATATCGATATTTATCAATAAACAGTCAGGTGTCAAATATAAACGTATAAAAGCCTTCTTGCTGTCCTGTTGGTCATATTACCTTCATTTCATATTTGCTGGCAATAGGGAAGGTTTCTTTTTTATTTGTGTAAACTTTAATTTCTAGCAAGGTGTCATGGGTTTTAAGTATTTAATTACAGTTGTCTCAGCATTGGTTAACTAATTTTTGGCAGGACCATTATTGATCAAGCAAATACATTCAACAGCCATTTGAGGGGAAAAAATTATTTATTAAGCAATCGATTGATATATCAATATCAATATATCATCGATATATATTGATATATATATATTCACAACATATATATGTTGATTGATTGATAAATAATTTTTAATTATATTTATATATTATATATTTATAATTTATACACACACACACACACACACACACACATTTATGTATTTCTATTTGGTCCTTAAGCTGCAGCGTGTGGGCAGCGCTCCCAGGGGTGTGCAGCGCCGCCCCGCGAGCCGAGTGCCTGTGGACAGGGACCTAAGGAGAAACACAGGTGAGGGAGCGCAGGCCCCAACAGGCAGAAGAAGGCAGAAGCGCCCCAAGACAGAGCGGCAGGGAGGAGGGGAGAGAAGGGGGCGGCCCTGCTTCTCCCAAGAGGGCTCCGGCCTGCAGGGCAGGCCTGTCCGAGTCTCTCCTCCCGCCTCTGCCCCTTGCCCCTTCCCCACCCCCGGCTTCCCTCTCTCTTTGTCTCCATCTTTTCCTTCTGACATCGTTTTGGAATCTAGGTGAGGTTCTCTGGGGGGAGGGCCGGAGCCCACGACCAAGAAAGAATTCTCGAGATGTCTTGGGTGCAAAACGGTGGTTTTAGGAAGGCCGGGGCCGGGGCCCAGGGGCGGGCAGGGCGGCTGCCCCGGGACAGTGGGGCTGGGGCTCGGGGTAAGGAAAGGGGGTATCTCCAAAGGATATCCGACTGTGGAAGAGACCCTACAAGGTCCCGGAGGCCCTGCCATCGCCAAGTTCTGGTTGTTTTCCCTCTAGTGGGGCATCAGCCTGAAGACAGCTCGGAATGTCCTGAGGAACGTCACGCCTGGGGGTTGCAGGCTGTGACTCGTGCTTGTCCCTAGCGAGCCTTCTGTCCCCCTCACTGCCCCCAGCCGGAGCCAGCTGAGTTCCACCTTAGGTGATCGCAGACCAGGGGCCAGGGGCAGTGAGCGAGCAAAGGTTCCCAAGGATGGGGGGGCGCTTGGTGCCTGTCCCGAGCCGAAGAATGAATCTCATGGATGCAGGAGTGTGACTAAAGGGACAGAAGTTGATTAAGCAGAGATACAGAGAGAGCTCTCGGGGGTGAGAGGGGTCGTGACAGGGCTGCCACTGGGGGCCTTTTTGAGTGGCCTTTTATTGGGAACCTGAGCAGGGAGTGATAGCCTTGGGATTTCTTGAGCGAGTGACATCTCCTCGGCTCCAGTCTCTTTGATTACTTGGTAGCCTCGGAGGAGGACACTCCCCAGCATTGGAGCCAAGGGCCACAGTCACTTCCATATCGCTGCTCCTGTTACCTTGTCTCTGTTGCATCTCAGCGTCCTTGGGATTTATGGGAGCCCAGAGATTTATGGGAGCCTGACTCGGGGCCTCTCCCGTATCTTCCCCTCCCTAGCCCCATTTGTCCTGAACTCGCCACCTTTGGTGATATCAGTGTATTGTGGGGAAAGCCACATTTCCAAAACGGGTCCATTCATGTGAGAAGCACAGCTGCATAAGGGGGGCACCTGGCCCCCATGGATAAAGAGGATGAAGAGCCCGCCCTCTGGTGGGGCCCGCGGACTGACTGCACCCGGGGTGGGGGCTCATGAGGACGCCGGGGCCTCATGGTGAGGTCCGAGGGGCATCGTGACACTTCTCAGTCTTCGCATCACTTGGTTGACTCTCTGGCCACTTGTGACAGCTTGAGGTCTTTCTCGTCCAAATCTTTTGTGATTTTTTTTTTTTCTGTTTTTGTTTTTGTTTCTGCTTTTTTGGTAATTGGTTTAACATTCTAAATGATCCCAAATCCATCTTACCTCTCTGACAGACTTATAGCGCAGACAAGCTAGGTGGTAAACCATCAGAACCGTTTATTGAAATCCAGCTTGTTGAACTGGATTAGATTCTCTCTATTGAACAGCTATTAATTCACAGTATATTAACTTTTCTCTATAGAGGACTCACTCACCCCAGGGGCAAAAATCCAGTTAGATGAATGCCAATATTGAGAGGACATTCTGGTCTTCAGAGAAGACTGGTTGATTTATTTTCCCACCACTTTACTTGGTCCTTGAAATGAAGAAAGGGTTTTCATTATCATGTAAGTTTGGAAAAACATAAAGAATCCTTTAAACCGTCAACCTTGAAAATTGTTTCTCTTTAATTTCTTGGGAGCTGTAGCAGATTCTTTCTCGGATGAAATAACCGGTTATTTCCTGAAGATACGGCTCTTAAAACCTTAGGCCTTTTCACAGAACGGACTGGGAGCCTGTGGAGCCACGCATCCCCTCAATGCTACACCGTATTATTTTAGCAGAACACATCTGTAGGATTCCTATCTCAGGCCTGGCTGTGACGGCGCGGAGCGGAGACCGTGCATCAGAGAACCGGTCTTCAGGGCTCACCTTGCTGCACGTCCACTCACCGTCAGCTCTGAAATCCCTGCCTCTAAAACCCGCACGCTGTCCTGTGGCTCAAAGCAGGTCCCAGAGCAGAACACATGACTAAGATCCAGAGTTGAAAAAGAATCTTAGGATTTTAGGGGCACCTGGGCAGATCAATCAAACTCAAAGCATCTGAGTTTGGCTCAGGCCATGGTGTTGGAGCCCAGGGTTCCAGCCTCCACCTAAGACTCCCTGCTCAGCAGGAAACCTGCTTCTCCCTCTGCCCTTACTCCTGTTCATACCCCTCTCTCTCCCAAATAAAGAAATAAAATCTTATTTTTTTATTTTTTTAAAATTTATTTATGATAGTCACACAGAGAGAGAGAGAGAGAGGCAGAGACACAGGCAGAGGGAGAAGCAGGCTCCATGCAGGGAGCCCGACGTGGGATTCGATCCCGGGTCTCTAGGATCACGCCCTGGGCCAAAGGCAGGTGCCAAACCGTTGCGCCACCCAGGGATCCCCAAGAAATAAAATCTTAAACACACACACACACACACACAAGCCCAGTGGTGCTTGGCTGGCTCAGTCAGGGGTGCATGTGACTCTTACTCTCAGGGTTCTGAGTTCAAGCCCCACATTGGATATAAAGATTACTTAAAACATAAAAATTAAAAAAAAATCAATAAATAACGTAAGACATGAAAGTTAACTTGTAAAATTAGATGAGTTTCTGACACAATATAAAGAAAAAAGGAATTTTGATTACAGGGCTTAGATGATCAGTGGGAAATTTAAAAAATAATACTTTTATATAAAATACAAAACCCGGCAGTCCTGGTGGCTCAGCGGTTTAGCACCTGCCTTTGGCCCAGGGCCTGATCCTGGAGACCTGGGATCGAGTCCTGCGTCGGGCTCCCTGCATGGAGCCTGCTTCTCCCTCTGCCTGTGTCTCTGCCTCTCTCTCTCTGTGTATCTCTTGTGAATAAATAAATAAAATATTAAAAATATAAAAAATAAATAAAATACAAAACCATGAGATCTAGTATCTTTACCAGTGTAAGCAATCATTTTATCAATCTGTAAGAAGTTACTTTATCATCAGGGTGAATTTAAATGAAGGCAACTTATAAAAATGTTATTTTTTAATGATTTGTTTTATTCATTTTTATTCCTTGTAATCTAACATGTTCCACTGTCATTCAAGCTCACGTTCATCAAAGATCAACCATTTCATACGGAGTATGAAACACGACCATAAAGCATTTTAAAGGAACATAATGATAGCCTTTCCTGGTAATTACATTTATTTTACAATCCCTATTTTGACAGTATATTTAATTTCATTATTAAACAAAAAGAAACACTTTTGATCTCTTCAATTCTTCACGCATCCATTTAGCATAAGAGCCCCACCATCCTCCCTTCACTGTGTCTGGGGTAGCTTGTAAGGCTAGCCTGCATGTCAGTAACATGCCTTATTTTCCTTAGAATTAGACCCTGTATCTTTTATGGTTTCTTATACCTAGTCAGAGACGAGGCATCACTGAGAACTCATTACAGAGGCCACTAGCCAGACAAGATTAGACTAATGCTGTTAGGTAGGAGGAAATGTAGAACCTATTACAGCATCTCTTATGGATCGACTATTTTCTGTTTTGCAGAATTCTCTCAAAATAGGTGGAAACTCTGGGTAACAGCATATTAATTCTTGGCTTCCTGGAGGAGCCTGAATGCTGGTTTTGACCCACATTCCAATCCAGGGCTTCAGGAGAGAGGGGGGTTGTGATCACTCCCTATGTTAGGTCTCTCCTCTATGAAATAAATAATAAACCATAAATTAAGGCCAGCGCTTATCAAACTTTGTGGTGTAAGGATCCCTTTACGACCTTAAAATTTATTGAGTCCTGCAAAGTGACAATGAGAAACTCAGGAAATTCACACACACACACACACACACACACACACACACACACACACACACACCGGTAGCTGTGGGAAGGATGGGAACCCAGGGAACACACAGCCTTGGGAAGCTCAGGGTACATTCCTGAGAAAAGGGGATTGAAGAGAGGCGGGTGCCCCTCAGCATCGTGAAAGAGACACATCCAACCTCACACATAGTCCTCCAGGTGGTACCTCCTCAAACACTGGAATTTAAAGGGATTTTAAGTTATTTTGCTGACAATCACTTAGGACCACGTTTGCTCTAGTGGACTCTCACGTCATAACACCTACTTATATACAGAGTTATGGGTACATGCTTGCTGGGAACGCATTTTATGTTGTTTTAAGCAACTATCCAAGAATTCATGGGTAGGCAACCTCATTCTGCTTCAGCCATGAACATTTTATGAAAACAGATCAAGACATTGATGGGATCTGGTGGCTAAAAAGCAAAATTCTATGTGTCTCTGATCTTTTTCTAACTGTAATTTGACAACTACTGGTCAACAGCTCATGTCTACATTTCTGATCAGTTTTTGCATTCACATAGCTTGTTTTTTTGGATGCATATTTTATCCTCTAGCAGAAAATAATGAGGCTGCAGTGTCTCCGAGGGGTCCTTTGAGAAGTTTCTGTTGTGCATTTGCAGAGACAATGATCAGGTTTTCCACAAACCACCACAAAGTTCCATTGTACTTTGGTTTTGACCAAGAATGTAAGACACGCATTGAATATTTGATGGAAATGCTTATGCCTCCCACAATATTTGATTTAGTACTGATAGTTAAAAAAGACTAATACAAAAAAAGAAAAGACTAATACATTGGAAACAGACATATTAAAGTTCTTGTCCCCACGTATCCCAAATAGTTCTAGTTTCTATGAGCCTTTCTTTATTAGATCTAAAAAAAAAAAAAAAAAAAAAAAAAAGTGGATCTGTAGTAACGGGGACTCTATATAAAATTGGTTATTAACTATATTTTGATTACTGTCATTAACTAGTCCCTCTGTCTACTCTAAGCGGCCAAGGTAAACAGGATAACCTGGTGGAGAAAGGATAGCATTATCCTGTCTAATAAGCAAAATATTTGGATTCATTGTCATTTATCATCAAGATCTTCAAAATACTGCTAGTACCAACTGATTTTTCCCTCAGCATTTCAACAATCAAAATTCATTTCTATATTTTTAATATTTATTTCTAACTTCCAGAATACTTCTCAGTGTTATTTCTTGGCCTTTACTAATATTTTCATTTTCAGTTAGGCCATTTTTGTTAAGGTATGTTTACGTTGTTACAAATATCTTCCCTCGCTCTTTCTTTATCTTTCTATCTTATAAATAATCTTTATTATAATAATATCAGTCTTCCTCTGTTGTAATGGATAATCTCATTTAAATCTAAAAGTCCACTTATGTATAATTTCCATTATTTTATGTGTAAGGAAACAGAAGGTAAGAAATGTTAGGTAAGTTAGTCACACAGTTCCATGACCAGAAAATAGAAAAGTCACGAATTATTCTATTTCCCTGGAGAACTATTTTAATATGATTTCTTACAAAAAATAGCTAAACTTATGTATAATACTGATCATAAGGGTGATTTATAGTTTCAACCAAATTATAAAAGAAATATTTTTCTACCAAGGTCTAAAAAATAGTCCGTGCTGTTAAATAGTATGGAATATTTCTCTTAATATATTGTGATGTGACAATTTTTTTCTACACGTTTCTTCCTACACTTTCCTGGAGAGTTGTTTTCTTTTTTGCATATCCAGCACAGTGTTTGGCACAAAGAACACAGTCATTAAATATATTGCCGCTAATTCATGGCTTCCTCATGCCTGCATGAGGAGGAGGAAGACGGAACGATGAACAGTGTCGGAGGGGCAGGCCATCCTTCTGCCCCTGCTGATGTAAGATCACAGGGAAAAAAAGGAAAAGGTTGGCTAAATTACAACACTGACATAGATTCATGTTAGGAACATGCCACAAAAGTGAGGGTTTCTTCAGTAAGTAAGAGAAGTGCCCCACGTGCCAGTAACCTGCGTGTCTATTCACGTCACAGTGTAACCTTGGCTTCCAAAGCAAAGGAATTTCTGTCAAAATCCTTCCTTAATAATACTGTTTGACATCCACCATATTCTGCAGTTTTAGTGGCCAAAATGTAACCTTTGTAGAATTGAAAAAACTATTACATTTCCCCTGTGTTCCTGTTGTATATCTATAGATATTTAGACTTCTGTCTCTACAGATGTCTGTCTGTCTATATCTAACTTAGCTGTCTATAAATTACTTCTTACCCTCGTACACACTTTATTTTGTGCCTTCCGGGACCAAGTGTACCAACACTTGCCTTGGCTAACATTTTGATTCAAGCACGGTGACATATGAATATGGAAGGTCCAAGTCTTGCTAAAATGCTCATGGGCTTATCATGAATTATAAAATAAAATATTTATTTAGCTTAGGGATGAATGCCAACAACTTTTCTAGAATAAATTATAGGCCAAGGATGATACATGCTCCAGCACAAAGGATCTTATTTACTGCCATCTTTGCATTTTAAATTTATATCCAGAAATGGAGAAATGCATAAAATATATTAAACTACCCATAGTTCTGTTAAAAGCGAGAAGGGACAAATGGCATTTTGCTGTTTAAATAATAGTTTCTATGGATAGACATCATTTTTAGACACTATACAGAAAAATAAGCATGAAGACCAGATTTATTTTAAGAGAAATAAAAAAAATAAAGGTCATTTATATTCTCCTTAGCATCTTACCCAATCTCATTTTACCTTGAAAGAAAGAAAATTGCCTTGGATGAAATTTTCGTAATCCAGTAGTTCTAGATATCAGAAAGGTGTATTGCTGCCCTAAAAAAGAAATCCATGACAAATTTTAACTACATCAACAAATAGACAGTAGACAATTTACAGAAATGCAGTTGAACTTCAAAACAGACTTTGGGGATCCGTATGTGATGTGTCACCTGTTTCTGATGAATCTATTATGTGGTGCTTCCTGCTTTTTTTATGCCATCAGGAGGGAATTCTGATTGAAATTATTACAACTGTGTAATAATTTGCTGTTTTTTACAACGGCTTTGCCAGGTCTGATTCCATGTTCTTTCGCAGGAGATGCAGTGGATGAAAAGATCTATCTTACCTATCATTTTACATTCTCTCGCCCAAGAGAACCGGCTGTAAAATTGTCACTCTTGTGTATGAAACTGACCATTAGGTGGATATACAATTACATCAGTCTATGAGGACATTTTTTCCCCAGAGTTTAAATGAAAGAGAAATAAATTAACATGAAAAAATAATGCTTAACGAATGTCCAGAGTTGGTCATAAACATGTTTTAAAGACAATCCTTGGCTTGATTGTGCACTTGTCCTCAGGGATAGTGGAGAGAGAGCAGGGAGGTGGGCAGGGAGGCAGCTTGCATGGGGAAGGCTTCATGAATGTGGTCAGGATATTCTTTTGAAGGAAAAGTAGGAGTTACCAGGTGGAAATGAAGGCGCTATCAGAAATCACAGCACAAGCTGCTCTTATAAATCCAGCCCCTTTGCATCCTATAGTTTGTCTGACCATTCCACACCCAACTGTAAAAATTTCCACCCGCTTGCACCAGCACACTTTTTACCTCACCTTTAGGGCTTTTCGTAAGCTATACTCCCTATTTGTCTGGAATGGTCATCCCTATCACCACCATTAAATGGATCATCATCCATCATTAGAAATCATCCTTTGAGGGCTTTCTAAAAATTCCCCAGGATTAGAACAAGTCAGTGGCTCCATAGCCAAGAGAAGTATCGACACTTGATTCTTACAGCAGGTAGGGACTCTTCAGAAAGCATGATGTCTTCTCTACAAATTAGATCTGAGGCTCACAAAGACTGAGTGATTGCATATACAGGTTGCATATATATTCTATACTATTAATGTATATAGCACGCAGTGCAGGCGTCTGTGTGTATGAGTATGTATGTCTCCCTGTCGGTTGGTATAAACAGATGTCAGTAAAGTCTTGGTTTGAGTTGATGTCTCCATCTTCTGTCTTTGTAAGTGCAGGCAGATTTAATCACAGGGAAAAGAGTGCCACGTCACCGTCCTGGTTTGAATTAGTAGATAAAACACTCCCGTTTATCTTTACTCCACCACCTTTCCCTCTCCTAAATCCCTCTAAAATGAAAGTAATGGCTCTGAAAGCTTATCTTTTTTAAATTTTTTTTTTTTTTTTTTTTATGATAGTCACAGAGAGAGAGAGAGAGAGAGAGAGGCAGAGACACAGGCAGAGGGAGAAGCAGGCTCCATACACCGGGAGCCTGACGTGGGATTCGATCCCGGGTCTCCAGGATCGCGCCCTGGGCCAAAGGCAGGCGCCAAACCGCTGCGCCACCCAGGGATCCCGCTTATCTTTTTTAAAAAGTCATACATCGACAAGGACAATACAATGAGGGAGAGGAGGGGTACAATTTTACAGGTAAGAAGACAAGGGCCAAGGTAGTTGATCTGGAAAGGCCCAGGGGAGTTGAATCTGTTCCAAGAGCTGAGAAAGCCCCGGGGAATGCTCATAAAGCTCAGGAATTGGCACAATCGGAACTTTCTGAAGGTGAGGGTGATGGTGAGGGGGAATCAAAGAGAAGACTGAAAAGAAAGAAAACAACATTTTATGAGGAATTCGAACTAACAATATCGCCCACCCTGAGCAGCCTGGCTGACCGGCCCTCTTCATCTTAGAAGGCTGCAGGTTTATTCTTTGGTGAAGGTAAAACACAAGGTCTTTGGAATAGAAGAGTCAAGCACCTTGGGGAATTATACCAAGATAAAAAATAAGGAAATGGAAGTGTAGAGGAATATAGATCCCTGGCTCTCTTAGCATAAAGCTCAGACCCTCAAGCAAGAGAGATTCTGACCCCCTCAAGATAAAGAACCAAAGAGAAAGTTCTGGGGATTCTTCAGTGAAATGGACAGGGTGTGTTGCCCAATAGTGCATCCGTGGTGATCAAGCATCCTTCCTCCCAACACAGACACTCACAAGTTCCCATCACCTTTTTAACCAACCCCCCCAACCAAGTATGAGCCGACTGCCAACAGAACCCTGCTGTGGAGAAGACAGGATCAGTAATAAGCAGGGAAGAGAGCAAACATCTGTGAAGAAGCTGAAGATGTGCAAATGAACTAGTTCCTGAAACACTGCTGGTTGGCCCCACATCCAGAGCTCAATCCAGGGGGTCTGGAGGGAACCCAGAAATTTGTCGCTCTAATTCTCCGGTCCCACTTTGAGAACAACTAATTTACCACTTTCCTGAGATGGGCATGGCCCACCCCATCAGGCCCCAGTTCAAAATCCAAGTATTGAAGCATAAGTATTGATTACTTCTGGGAGACAGGGTTGTGTGATTGTTTGTATAAATGTTGATTTTTCAGAGGGAAAGGAGCAGTCTCCAGGCATCTGAAGTATTTGATTGATGATAAACAAACACTAAAAATCTAATCGAATAAGGAGAGGGAAGAAAACAAAAACAAAAGTCTCAAAGGCCCCATGTAGCATAAATTGATGGATGAGAGAAGGGAACCCTCCTCTGGTCTCCATGCTACACGTCTGAGGCACACGGTATGCTTCTTCCTACACTCAGCATCACATAGAAGATCTCCCCCATCCCGGGGGCATAGCTGGGGTTCCTGGCTGACCGGGCACAGCAGGGTATGCTGAGAAATCCACACTTTCCAGCACATTCTGGATGGGGTCAGGGGAGGTCAGGCTGTGTGTGCTAGAGCCCAAGCACTGGATGCTCCATCAAGCTCTAACCATGACCTTGCACCTTTGCCCAGGGGACCCACATGAGAATTCTAATGAATTTCATATTTGAAGACACACCCAGAACTTCTTCGTAAATGTTTCCCATGTACCTCAACCCACATCTGAGTCGAGTTTGACTGGTCTTGTCTCTTTTCCACCTACAGGAAAAGTCAAACAACTCATTCCTCCCTTTCTGTTTGATATGGGGGAAAACTTGCATGAAAATGAGGGAAATTTAATTTTTTTTGGCTTTGACCCCAGCTAAATAAAGGATACATGCGGAGTCATAATACTTTAAATTGATTAAACACTAATTTTTCAGATATGCACTGTCAACCTCTCTGGCATTATGCCGCCCTGCCCCACGGGCTCTGCAGCTCCCTGACAATTTCACTGCATTTTGCTATGACTTCCCTGCAGGTGTCTTTATGGCAACATCTATCACTCAACATCTTACAGGAAATGCTTTTTTACTTCTTTTTTCCCCCTTTTTCCATAGTTGTTCTGTGTTTGCAAGTGTGTGCATTATGGGTATTATTCTGTTATATTATGTAGAACAAAAAATATATATAAAGATCAAATAATATTTTTAAAGATTATTTATTTGAGAGAGAGAACTCGAGTGGGTGTGGAGGAGGGGCCGAGGGAGGGGGGAGAAAAGCTGACTCCCTGCTGAGTGTGGAGCCTGCTGGGACTCAACCCTAAGACCCTGAGATCATGACTTGAGCAAAAAAATCAAGAGATGGACACTTAATGGTTGAGCCACCTCGGCGCCCCAAGATCAAATAATAGTTTAATTATTAATTTTCTTTATAAATCAGAAATTTTCCTTTGAGATTATGAAAGTATTTATTTTGGGGGTTCACATACAATCTAGTTATATATATTTTTGAATTACAATTGATATACAATATTACATTAGATTAAGGCATACCAGGTAGTAATTCTACATTTATATTCATTACAGAACGATCATTACAGTAAGTCTAGTTGCCATCCGTCACCACACAAAGTTATAATACTATTGGCTGTATTCTCTATACTGTTATTTGTTTTATAAATAGAGGTTTGTGTCTCTCAGTCCCCTTTGCCTATTTCCCTTGCTCCCAAAACTCCCCTGCTCTGGTAATCAACAGTTTATTTTCTGTATATGAGTCTGTTTTTTTTTTTTTGTTCATTTTTCTTCCATTTTTTAGATTCCACATATAATTGTCTTTGACTTATTTCAATTAGCATAATATCCTCTAGGTTCATCCATGTTATCACAAATGGGATGATCTCTCTCTCTCTCTTTTTTTTTTTTTTGATGGCTGAGTTGTATTCCTATATATCTCACATCCTTATCCACTCATCTATCGATGGACACTCAGGTTACTTCCATCTCTTAGCCATTGTAAATAACGCTGCAATAAACATTGGGGTGTATGTATCTTTTTGAATCAGTATTTTCATTTTCTTTGAGTAAACAACCAGAAGTGGAAATGCTGGGTTGCAGGGTAGTTCTATTTTTAATTATTTGAGGAATCTCCCTACTGTTGTCCACAGTGGCTGCACCACTTTGCATTCCCACCAACAGAATCACAGTTGGAGAAGCATTAAATATTAAAATAATTGTGAGAGGATGGTCACCATGATTTTTTTCTTTCTCCTCTTCTTCATTTTTTACATTTTTCTTTCTTTTCCTTTTTTTTTTTTTTTTTTGAATCCAAATCTTACTGAGGTTATTTATTAGGATGCATCTGCTTCTGGCATGAACCTGTAACAGTGATTGTGAAACATTTTTTAACTTAACATATTTAAAATCAACAACGTCTCCAAGCGTGTTTCTATGATTAACTTCCAGCCGTAAGGAATGCCTTTCTACGCATACTAAGGGGCGGCATGCATGCCTGCATGGGCTGCATCTGTGCTCTTCTCCATCTTTCTATGTGTGCGCCAATGGACCATTTTTCCATTTCCAATCTCAGTACTATTACCAATGCAATAATTACGTACAGAAAAATCCATCCTCCGTGATTTCTCAGCACTCTCAGCTCAGTGACAATTACTACTCCTTGCTAAGTACACTTCTGTAGTTCAAGGCATAGCGTGGGTTTGTGTAATGCTAGAATTTCGTGTAGACTCATGTCCCTAATAAGGTTTGCAGCTCTCCGATTCCTTAGGAACTGCCTTTCTCTATTTGGACCACGTCCCTATTCTCTGTGAACCGTGTTACAGAGGTGGCAAAAGCTTAAATTGTGTGGCTCTTTCATGGGAGAACATGTCTTTCACTTAAAATCCCCGAAGTGGCACTTCTAAGGCAAGTCCTGGATTGTGCCCGGCAACCTCACCCAGTGGTGGCCACGCGTGCCACCCTTCGCTGCTTCACCAAGCCGTGTATGGCGATAAGAGGCTCATTGACCACATCTGTGCAGACAAGCCCTAAAACGTGTGAGGCTTGCTGTGTCAACAGAACGTGGGGACAGCATAGGGCAGCTAGCAGGCACTTAAACCCGACTGCTGGTTTCCTTTTCTATCTGACATGGTTTACTAAATCTGCCTCAGTTTCTCAATGTTGCATTGGACTATGGCTACCTACTTCCCGGGGTTGTTGTGAGCACCGGTAAGAAAACTTTGGTGCACAGACTGGTGAATTGAATGCACTAAACAAGCAGTACTTCCTCCTTTATCTTCTTGGCCTAAAAGTCCCATAGCACTTGGTCATTGGAGCTGTCTCATGACCTGCAAATCTATAAATAACCGGATGTCAACCAGCGTGAGAGATTAAGCCAACATGCATTCCTTACTAACGTGAATGAAAGAGAATGAGACAAGACACTGTGGAGGCACCACAAATATGACCCAATCTGTCTTCCAGGAAGATGACTTAATTAGCAGAATTATACAATAGATATCCTACATTATAAAATGTTATACATATCATTTATTAATAACACATCTTTATAAAATTATTTTAAAGGAATATTTGCATCCATGGTGAAGTAGAGGCTCATATATTTTAGGTTGTCATTTTTTTTTGTTTTTTTGTTTTTTTAGGTTGTCATTAATGGTTTTAAAAAATCATTTTTATAGATCAGTCTATCTATCAGCATTGTTAAATGATATCTTAAAATCAGTTATCCTGGGGCACCTGGCTGCCTTCAGCTCTGGTCATGACCCCAGGGTCCTGGGATGGAGTCCCACGTCGGGCCCCCTGCTCAGTGGGGAGCCTGCTTCTCCCTCTGCCTCCTTCCCATCACCCCTCACATTCATGCTCTCTCTCTCTCTCATTCACTCACTTTCTCTTGAAAGTAAATAAATAAATAAAAACAATCTTTAAAAAAAAGTCACTAATCCTTTTCTATAAAATCAGGTAGTGCAATTCACAATTTTGCAACTGGAGGCTCTCTTCACAAATTCCTTGGGCAGTCAGAATATTCCAGAGAAATCAAAGTTGCTTTTTTCTTCACAGCTAAAGTTAATTTCTATTCAAAAATTTAAATTAAAAATAGAAGATGACTGATGTTCTATAGTTTTATGACCATATTTTTATTCAAATAGATTCTGTCTTTTGCTCACTACCGTTTAATTCTAGACTGAAGTGTGTCAGAATGACAAAACCTTGCTTCTACTTTGTCAGTAGAAAATTTTGTCTTTGATTCCTTCAGAATTCCCACTTCTACTTCTTTTCTTTTTTTTTTTTTACTAGATATTCATGCACATAACCTAGTTACGTTGTAAAAAAAAGATAAAAGATCAATTACATTTTAGGTGATTGCTTCATTTCTATTAACAGGTCTGTCATGGTTGTAATTACTTATTATATCTTGAGAAATAGGACTGTAGCTACCACCAAACACAGCACCGAAACCGTTGACCCATGTGGTGGACATGTGAGTTTTGTAATTAAAAATACATCAACACACAGACTTCAGTAAGGAATGAGACTCTGCTCTGTTCTTGGGCCATTAAACTAGTGTATTTAAGAAATAAACAAACAAAGTTCACATTGTCACATATAATTTTCCTATGGCATCTCATAGAAAGTGTTATTATTATACACTTTTTTTTTTTTTTTTTTTTTTGCCAAACAGCGGTAGGAAGCCTCAGTGAAACCACAAGCCATTTGAAAGTTTCATGCTCACCAGCACTGAGATCCCCTGTGCCTAGAGGACACTGAGCACACTGATTTGAAAATAATTGATCTCTCTTTGCTTCCTCTTCCCTCTCTCTGAGGAGTAAGTGGGTAGTTCTGGGTCCAAATGAAGAAGACGTGTAAGAGCAAGTAGCCTGGATAAACAGCTGGTCCATATAAGGTCAATCTGTTAGCAGTAGTTGAGTGGAGAATATGTTTATTTTTTTAATAATTGTTTAATAATTAAGTGATAATTAAAATCGAAATAACATAGAAGTCTATAGAATAATAGTGAAAGCTCCCCTTTATCCCAAACCCCCTCTACTTATAATCATTTTAACCACTATTTTTGTGGAGATATTTCTTTATTTACACACATACACAGATGGAGGGGAATGTTTTTAATCATAAATTACATTATAGAATTTGTATTAGTGTGTTCAGGTTGCTATTAAAGAACAATACAGTCAAGTGGCTTAAGCAACAGGCATTTATTTTTCAAAGTTCTGGAGGTTGGAAGTCCAAGGCCAGGGTGCTGAGAGCATTGGTTTCTGGTGAGGCCCTCTTCTTGGGTTATAGACAGGGGTTTCTTGCCATGTCTTCAGATGGCAGAGAGTGACCTGGTCCTTCCTCTTCTTACAAGAGCACTAATCCCCCCAGGGGAGCTCTACCCTCATGACCTCATGTAAACCTAATTACCTCTCAAAGGCCCTACCTCCAAATTCCATCCTATCAGGAGTTAGGGCTTCAACATAGGAATTTGGGGCTGACACCAATACTCAATCCCAAACAGATGTGTATATTATCCTGTGGCCTGATTTTTAGCTGAAACTTGAAAATTTCATGTTTTATTGTAGAGTAGACATGCAAAATGTAAGATTTTCTCTGTTGATATGTAGATTTAGGTTGTATCCAATTTCCTTCCATTGTTAAGGATGTTGCAGTGGCTGTCCATCCGTGCACATTCATGGCCCTTTCTTTGCATGTGAGAATTTCTTAACAGAATTTTCTGGAAGTTTGAGCGCTGAAACAAAAGTATGTGCTCCAATTCTAATTATTGCCAGTTGCTGGTGTAAATCCGCTAGTACACCACGCTACCATCCGCTAGTTGCACCAAGAACCTGAGAAGGACTGTCTCTCCATAACTCAGCACACTCAAAAACACATCAGCCTTATAATTTGGCCATTCATATAGACAATACAGTACCCCTAACTTACTGCTTTCCTGGTTACTAAGGGGATAGAGTAAATCTATTTGACCCAACACATTTCTCCTATGTCTATTCCTATTCTTATCCTTTGTCCATTTTTTAAAAAAATTTGGGTTCTGATGTCCTGAATCTTTGGAATCATTTTTTTTTCCTAGTTTCAAATGAACTCCTCTACTGTCTTTTGGGTCTTTTTTTTCCCCCCACAGCCTGGCCTGTTTCTCCCCCACCCCCCCGCCGCCTTTTTTTAAAGATTTTATTTATTCATGAGAGACACACAGAGAGAGGCAGAGACAAAGGGAGAGGGAGTAGCAGGTCCCCTGAGAGGAGCCCGATGTGGGACTTGATCCCAGGACCCTAGGATCATGACCCAAAGCAAAGGCAAATGCTCAACCACTAAGCCACCAAATGCCCCACCTGGCCTTTTTTTTTTTTTTTTTTTTTTTTTTTGTAAATATTTGTCATCTGTACATATTCTTTCAAAGATATGTTATACAGTTATCTGATATTGTGGACTGAATGCTTGTGTTCCTCCAGAATTTGTATGTTGAAATCCTACCCCTTTTCTCCTACACATAAGATGATGTTAGGAGGTGTTAGGAGGTGGGACCTCTTCAGAGCTGATGGGGTCATGAGAGTGGAGTCCTCACGAATGGAATTCGTTACTTTATGAAAGTTACTCCAGGGAGATCCCTCATCCCTCTGGCCATGTAGCTGCACAGTGAGGTCTGCAGTCCTCACCTGAACCCCACCATGCTAATGCCTGGTCTCAGACTTCCTAGCCTCCAGAACTATGGAAAGCAACCATCCCCCAGTGTGTGCCATTTTGTGATCACAGCCCCAAAGGACTCAGTCACCTGCCTAGAAGAGGTCAGTGTCAGACATTGAATGGTCTATTTGCAACCTAAGTGTGTGAGGCCTTCAGTGTTTCAGCACACCTGTTCTGTAACTGGAAAATCCTTTCAAAAAACTAATCATTGCCATCATTTACTGTGACTGCTATTAGCTGTCACAATCACTGAGTATTATAATAGGCTGCCAAGAGAGGTGGTCAGAGGGAGATGATTTATAACCCACCGAATGCATCATTTATTAAGACTATCATAACTCTGAAATTACAGCACACTGCCCCTGCTGCTATTTACCTTGTGGCAAACAGGTTCGGCGAGGGAGCTCCCTGTTTAGATTCCTGGTGCTCTGAAAGAGGAGAAGGTACGGAGCTGATAAGGAGATAGTGGCATCTAAGGGAGGCTTGCACCGTCACCCAAACTTGCTGCCTCCCCCCGGTGACTTTGGATTATAAAAGTGAAAGTGAAAAATGAAAGGAAACCCTATAGAAACCTCCATGAGACGGACGGGATCTTCTGGAACCACCCCGTGACAATTTGAATGAAAAATATTTGGATACTTAGAGGAAGTTTATATCTGTTCTCATCAGCTTGGATTTGTGGCAAGAGAAACAAAGAATCGTGGTAGGAAGAGGGTAAAAAAGACTTCAGATTTTATTCTGGTTGACTGCCAGCAATCTGCCAATTGTAACCAGAAAAATATTAAGCTTCGATCTGTTTTACTATACATAGTCACTAGATAAATAATACTATCAGGCTGACTCCTAGATTTTTTTTTTGAGAGAAGTTATCCATGTTACACGTCTGAAAGTAATTCATGCTCTGATTTCTGAAGGCTTATGTGCCTCCAGCAAATCATGCCTAAGTCTGGGTATTTGTGTTGTATCCATTGCCCCCAAAAATGTGTGCTCAGATGTGTGCTCCATGAGCCACCATAAATACTGTATACGCTAGCAAATGTGGAATGTTCACACATTCTTTTCAGATAAATTTTAAATTCTTTTTTTTTTAATTTTTATTATTTATGATAGTCACAGAGAGAGAGAGAGAGAGGCAGAGACATAGGCAGAGGGAGAAGCAGGCTCCATGCACTGGGAGCCCGATGTGGGATTCGATCCCGGGTCTCCAGGATCGCGCCCTGGGCCAAAGGCAAGCGCCAAACCACTGCGCCACCCAGGGATCCCTCTTCAGATAAATTTTAATCGTAAAAGATATTATGTTTAAAGTATTAGAAGATATGAGAATATGTATCCAATTTTGACTTGGGGAACCAGAGTCTACGGTGTTTACAGATGCATTTTTTTATTTTTTTTCAGGGGTTTTGAGTTCTTTTTTTTTTTTTTTTTTTTTTTTTAAAGCCTATCATGTCTCCCCAGGGCTCTCCAAGGCTATGATCACTTGAGCCTGGCATCCGGCCTGTGCTCAGCTCATTATAGGCATTAGGTTCTTTTATTTATTTATTTATTTATTTATTTCTATGATAGTCACAGAGAGAGAGAGAGAGGCAGAGAGAGGCAGAGACATAGGCAGAGGGAGAAGCAGGCTCCATGCACCGGGAGCCCGACGTGGGATTCGATCCCGGGTCTCCAGGATCGCGCCCTGGGCCAAAGGCAGGCGCCAAACCGCTGCACCACCCAGGGGTTTTGAGTTCTAATTAAGTCTGCATGTCACTTCCATGTCCTCATATGTGAAGCTGGCCCTGTTTGTGACTGTGGGTTTCTGGGCAGGGTCCCCTTACGCAGGGACCTCTTTCCTGCAGGACACCCTAGCATATGTGCAGATGTGAAGTGAGTCTCTAAGACACAAGGGAATGGAGGTGGCAGGAAGCACAGTCTGTAGCTGGAGATGCTTTGTCCTCCAAACTTCCTACGTTCAGATGCAAGCAATTGCTCCATTGAGATGGGGGCAGAGGACCGTGGAGGACAGGAAGGGAGCAAATCCTCTTCCCTTATTAGTATTTAACCAGCAAGCTCAGAGTGTTTTCTTCTGAGATGGATCTTCTGCCGTGTAGCTCCAACCCTCATCATGGATGAGCCCCATGGCCATATGCAAGAGGCAAAACAGCCACTTTAGAGACATTTGTGGATGTTTATAAAATATATGGAGATTAGAAGTATCCCCCTGAAGAATTCAGTCCTGGCTCTTGATGATTAGATAATCATCTAGCCAACCGACCACCCAGAATGTCCATGGTACGAGATTGTGGACCTACGTAATTCCTCTTGTTCTCTTTTATTTCAATACTAGCTCTCAGACCAAATTGTGAATCTTTGCCTAGATTAAGGAGGCTTTTTTATATACATTTAATTTCATTTTAAGTAGATGAAACAGCACAATAAAAATCACATATAAAATTAAAGAGACTTGTGTTCCTTCATACTTATTTCTAATACTAAGCTTATTTAAATGTATAAGTTATCAATAACCTATGCTCAAGGTCAAGCTTTTTTTTTCCCCCCAGAATTAAATGCTTTGTTCAGTCTTCAGAATCTTCTGTTAAAGGAATTTAACCAATCTGTGCTAAAAACAAATCAACTAATACAGAAATGAGACAAAGCAAACAGCACCACCAGCAACCTCGAAATCTTTCTACCTGGAGTCATTAGTATGTGCGAACCACAGCAGAGCAAAGCAAACATGTTTGAAAGGATCTTTGGAAGATTTTACTTATGTCAATCACAGTCATATGCTACAAAACTGGGGTTGGAAGGGGTACTGGGTTCCTGCCAGATGGCTCCACCAGGCACAAGGCTTGTTGTGAAAAAGTTATTCCGTTCCCCGAGGAGAGTCGGAGATAATATCCTCTCTAACTGCACCTGTAGCATCTCCAGACGCCAGCTCACAAGAGACGATGATACTGAGTCATTGATTGACAGAGTATTTTTAGAAGTGCATCTTTTTAAAGCATCTAAGTAAATAAAATGTCAGTACTAAGAAAAAAAATAAATGATTCTGGTATCTTTATGTAAAATAACTTAGAAGCAAAAAAATTGAAAAAAAAAAAAAGACCTCAGAGATTAAAGTGTCTAACCCTGGATTTATGAACCATGGTGCATTTGGGGGAGGGGGAGGGGGAGGAAAATGAACCAACTGAAACTGTTATCTGGGGCTGGCTGGCTCAGTCGGGGAAGCATGTGACTCTTGATCTCCGTGTTGCGAGTTTAAGCCCCACATTGGGTGGAGAGATTACTTAAAAATAAAATTAAAAAAAGAAAGAAACTGTTAGGCAAAATTTTTTGCGTAACTTTATGTGTAGATTTGAGTTTTAGAGAGAAAGTACAAAACTATCATTATCTTCAAAGACTAGACAAATGTTTAAAAACCATTTTTTTTATATAATGGTAATGGTGTTTGGAATTTAAAATGGTTTAAAGATAGACATGAATAAAAAGCATTATCTTACAAAAGTTGGAAGGCAAGGACAGGTGTTTGAAAAGTGACTTCTTAGAGTACGTGTGAGAGAAATCAGCTCACAGAGAAAGTGAGCACAACGCAAATCTCCAAAGTTTTGCTGAGTCTGTTGGAGAAATGAGTTCTCCCCTGAATAAAATGAAAAAAAAAGGTATTTCTATAGGCAAGGTAGAGGGAGAATCCACAGGTTTCCGGGAAATGATGGATAGAGTAATTAAAATGCATTAAGTTGTCCTATTTGATCTTATTCTCCATTATTCTATTCTTATTCACTGGATTCTGAATTTCAATCTTTAGCTAAGTTGTACATTTGCATATTTAAATCTTATGATTCTAAAATCCTCTTCCAACCCCATCATCATCAGTGTCCTGGAGGGGAACTTGTTGCACGTGCCCATTGGGTGCGTTCATGTCCCACTATGGCCTGGGTACGTTCTGTGGTAACCATTTGACTTTACATGCACAATTTCAGCTCGTTCTTTTTGGTCTTTTCTATAGAGTATCTCTTCTAAAATTGTTTTCTTGATGCATTTTCATTTTTTTGTGATACCTATTGACTGGAAAGGGATTGTGATATGATGAAAACGAGGATCACTTTCTCTACCCACTCCCCTTCCTCTTAACCTTCTCCGTTTTAAACACTTACATGAAAGCCTGTTTGGTTTAGTTCATCCTTCTGTGAACACACGAATCAGCCCGCCTTGGGTCATAGGACACTTCAGAAGTAAGGGACAAAGGAACACCAAGACTTCTCCCAGAGCCGTATCTGATATGGAAACAAACCATATCTGATGACGGAAAACTAGCAATTGTAATTTTTTCTAGAGCTTTTACTCCTCACAACTCCCAGGACAGATGTTCCGGGTTGATGCTGAAGGCGGCAGTCCCTTGTGAACTTTGCTAAATGACCACTGTCGACATTGTCACTCGGTCCCGTGTGCCATATAGGGGATTGAAAAGTTGAGGCACATTTTCAGTGGTGCAGCACTACACTCCCAAGCGGATGATACTTTCCTCATAACTGGAATGTTCTTTCTGATAGGTCACTACATAATGTGCTCCGTAAAACTAGGAAGCAACATTTCATTCATGAAAATGATAGCTTGGTCTGAGGAGTTTATATAAAATGGTCTCAAATTATACATAAATGGGCAATTTCTAAAGGTGATGGAGTTTCTTTAGTCACAATTTCTTACGATTTCAGGCTATTTCCATTAAAGTGACAAATCCTTACAAATAGGCTAGAGTTATGGGCCATTCAGACATGGAGTCCTGCTGGGTTTTCTGTGCCACTTAAGGCCTTTATGCTTTGGAATCCAGATATCACAAAACTTAATTAGCTGTCTGGAAACTGAGTGGCAAAAGTTGCATATGCATACACTTCATTTCTTTTATGTATTCACTACTTAACTGTTCTAAAGGGGAAAAGCAGAATTTGGCAAAAACATGTCAGGCGACATTTCAAAGAGCTCCTATGAGACCCCGGGGCTGGATTCCTGAGCTGTTGCCCTGGTGGAAATCTAACAAGATGACTCATAAGCTGATGACGATAGGTGGGAAAACAGTTGGGGTTCAAAATGGATTATCAAATTAAAACTGCGTTCACAACAGCAATGACTTGCCACTAATTCAGATGTTTTTCCAGGGAAGCCCTTGATGTTTAAATGAAGCTGCAGCAGTCACTTTGTTAGACACTGTGACATGGCCAGCCCTAGACTTGGGTAAGAATATCCCAAAGAAACGGTGCGTAACAGTAGAACCATCAACCAACACCCGATTTTCATAAACATGGATTCGCAGATTTCCCAAAGATAATTCCGCGGTGTTTGAAGCGACTAGAATGTATAGCAGTTGAGTGTTTAGTTCATCCTGGGGATTTCACACGAGTCTGGCTTGTTTCCCCTGGAGTCTGGTACAACTTGATAGAAAAGAGTGAGCCGGATGTATTGGGGGGGGGGAGGTGCTTCCCAGTGTCCCCCACGGGCTTCTTCTCCGACTCCCCTGGTGGTTGCTGCTTGGACTGCAAGTCCCGGGCTGGAGAAGGCAGGCCGGCCTGGGTTAGGGCCCGGAACACGGGGCAATCGTTCCATTTCCATCTGAGGCCGCGCGCCCGGTGTCCTTCTTCCAATAAAGCATCTTCAGGTTGCACGGCAGGTGCCTCAGCAGGTGCTCCCCGCTGCTCTCAGATCCGCGCTGGTGGTTCGGAGGGCAGGTGCTCCTTTGTGGTCTGCACCGGCCGGGCTTGCACACGCGGAGCCGTGGGGCCCACGGTGATCCCTGTGCCCGCCATCACCACCCAGTGCTCCAGACACAATCGGGACGAGAAGGCTTGTGTTGGGCCCCCCGGGTGGCCCAGCAGTGGAGCACCTGCCTTCAGCCCAGGGAGTGACCTGGGGTCACGGGATCGGGCTCCCTGCATGGAGCCTGCTTCTCCCTCTGCCTGTGTCTCTGCCTCTCTCTCTGTCTCTGGGTCTCTCATGAATAAATAAAGGAACTATTTTTAAAAAGGCTTGTGTGAAAAAAAAAATAAAAAAAATAAAAAAATAAAAAAATAAAAAGGCTTGTGTGGAGGCATTTTCCACCGCGTGGGGAGGGATTTTCCTGGAGAGGACTTGATCCCCTGCAGCTTGCTTGCACGACGAGCTCTCTTCCCGGATGAAATACTCCCGGTTGTAGGAAGCCCTGGGTAGAGCCGTGCAGCGCGGGCCAAGCTCTGGCTGGGCGGCCGAAGGGGGTTCCCGGTGGGCCCTGGGCTTCCAGCCGGTGACAGTGCATGCCCCACTGTCTTCGGGGTCCTTCTTTTCTGCAAATGCAGAGTAGTGATCGTGCACCTGCGAGAAGCAGGTGGGATCATGCTGAAATGCTTAGGAGCGCGTGTGTGGGCTTCATCTGCAGGGATGCTTCCTGCGGACCACGGTGCGGCCGGTCTGCTGGCGACACCAACACAGTCCCTCTGCCCTACAGAGCTCCCTGGTTGACTCTGAACCAGAGCTTTCCAGGTAGTAAGGACCGTCACAGCTTCTTCACATTTTACCCATTGTTTTCAATTTTGTTTTTAAATATTCATGTTTATTTGAACTGATGAACAGAGGACAACTCTTCTGAGCCCTGACTTTGTTTGTTTGGCTTTTATTGGAGTTCGATTTGCCAACATATAGAATAACACCCAGTGCTCATCCCATCAAGTGCCCCCCTCAGTGCCCGTCACCCAGTCACCCCCACCCCCACCCACCTCCCCTCCTTCATTTCCCAGAGTTAGGAGTCTTCATGTTCTGTCTCCCTTCCTGATATTTCCCACTCATTTTCTCTCCTTTCCCCTTTATTCCCTTTCACTATTTCCTATATTCCCCAAATGAATGAGACCATATAATGTTTGTCCTTCTCCAACTGACTTACTTCACTGAGTATAACACCCTCCAGTTCCATCCACGTTGAAGCATATGGTGGGTATTTGTCGTTTCTAATTGCTGAGGAATATTCCATTGTATACATAAACCACAGCTTCTTTATCCATCATCTTTCGATGGACACCGAGGCTCCTTCCACAGTGTGGCTATTGTGGCCATTGCTGCTAGAAACATCGGGTGCAGGTGTCCCGGCGTTTCACTGCATCTGAATCTTTGGGGTAAATCCCCAGCAGTGCAATTGCTGGGTCGTAGGGCAGGTCTATTTTTAACCCTTTGAGGAACCTCCACACAGTTTTCCAGAGTGGCTGCACCAGGTCACATTCCCACCAACAGTGTAAGAGGGTTCCCTTTTCTCCGCATCCTCTCCAACATTTGTGGTTTCCTGCCTTGTTAATGTTCCCCATTCTCACTGGGGTGAGGTGGGATCTCATGGTGGTTTGGATTTGTATTTCCCTGATGGCAAGTGACGCAGAGCACTTTCTCATGTGCATGTTGGCCATGTCTATGTCTTCCTCTGTGAGATTTCCATTCATGTCTTTGGCCCACTTCATGATTGGATGGTTTGTTTCTTTGCTGTTGAGCCCTGACTTTGGGTGGCATCTGTGAGTTTAGAACTGAGTTCTCAGAGATGGTAGCCCCTGGCCGGCAGGGCTGAGCTCCCAACCCTGGTGGACTGTCCAGCCGAGAGGTGCCGTGCATGAGAATGAACACTAGGTCTTGAGCCCACAGAGTATTTTTATAGTGAGTCCCTGTCAAAATCATATTTAGATGTATTCCAGGAGGTAAGATATATTATTAAGATGAATTTGACCTGATTATTTTCAACTGTTAAGTTTGTCTTCTGTGCAGGTTTAGATTTCACAGCTGACTTGCATCATACTCCTGTGGACCAGGCTAGTCGAGAGCAAAGCTAAAAGACTGAAACTGACTACATTTTTTTCTTTTTTGCTTGTTAAATTATATAACTTAAGACACCATTGGTAATTTTTTTGTATACTATTCACCAAAGCAGTTATGCAGCAATTATCTGATACCATGTTTTATTATTTTTTTAAATCAAATTTAGGGATCATGGATCCCTGATTTTAGAATCGTAAGGAAGCTCCAACATCTTTTCCCACTGTCAGAAACACATGCAGGAAAATGTTGGCTTATCATGTTCAAGTGCATGGGTCACTCCTCTAACCCAGAAGGTCACCCTGGGGACTCCTAAGTGTCTGTGCAGCGTGGATCGAGAAGGTCTACTCTCACCAGATGTGCACGTGATAAACCAGCACCATCACTCTTCCTCACACCCGGGCTTACCGATCATGCTTGTGTCGCATTGTCTGCTTCTCCTAGAAAGTCAGCTGCGTAATGTCTGCAACCCTCCGTCACACATAATCCTACTCAGTAAGTACTTATTGAAGGAGTGAACACATAAATAATGATTCCAACCAATAGCCAGGTTCTTTCCTCCAAATGCTTCTCTAGAAACAGTTTTTTTACACACGACGTTAAACTACACACAAACTCACTATGAGAAAGCATTCCAAAAGTATTACAGGATTAACTTAAAGTCACACAAGCAATGAAATGAAGTGAAAATTAAAATTCCAACCTTATAATTGAATGTGGTTCTCAATGGATGCAGAGGGTTCCCCTTGACGTTAATATGAGCTGTTTTTGCCCTTGGCGTATAACTTAAGATATACATCTTCACCACCACGATGGACATGTGATTTTCCGTCTTACGTTACTGGTGATTGTGTATTATATCTGGGGAGCTAAGAGCCCATTAAAACACATACTTGCTGTCTTTACTTTAAATTTCATTGCCATCCTGAGTTGAAATTGGACCCTTAGCATTTCTATAATGTAGTTTTTAATTGAATTGCCTTTCTTTTTTCCATGTGAAAGTGTTCTATTATGATAGAATTGGCAGGATCACAGCAGCTATGAGCAAACATGTTTAAACTACTGTTCTATAATTCTCACTCGCTGTGGGATTGATCTTAATGGAGGCAAAAGAAAAAAAAATAATAACTAAAAATGTAAGGCCAAGCACTCAGAGGCTTTGATCTAAAGGAAACATTTAAAGACATTCTTTGTAAAGGTCACCAAACAGCCAACAGTCTCCAGGAACCTGCAGCAGGATTGTGCATTTCCTCTGGCCTAGTAACTGTTGACCTAGTTACTCCAGGGACAGGGGCTGGCTCTCCTGCAAAACCAACTGGCGGTGCTGCTTGTTTACTGTTCTTTGGCTTGGCTCTTTCCAAGCATGACAAACCAGCCTAATCCTGGGCACCCTGGTTCAAAATGTTCTCTTGCAATTATTTGATTAATTCATATATTAATGGCTCAACAGGAAATAGCTTCTTTGAAAAGCTGGGAATTTGAAGGCGTGAGGTGGGGTCTCGAGCTATGACAGTGAACAGAATTGAGCAGAATCGAATGAGGTCAGTTATCATACGTGTGGGTGCACACACACATGTGTATGTGTGTGTTTGTGTCTTGTAACCACCCTGTGAATGCAGGAGGCTTGGTTTGCATGTCCAGACTGATGAGGCCACCCAAAGGGGTAGGAGAAGCTTCCCTACTCACATAATCGAGGTCTTTGAAGAGAGCAGTGCAGGCATCACAAATTGTTCCAGAAATGGCTTAGAGGACTCCTCTGTCCTGGAGTCTTTTGTGGCTGGAAATGGGGTCCCGAAAGGGTTCCCCTGTATGGGCGGGGGCCTATATGATCCAAATCTTTGCACCAACAGAGTGAGCATTCAGGATTTATCAGTTTGTGGCAACGTTGGTCAGAAGGTAAAGAGAGACGGTGAGATTTGAAAGTTGTCAGCAGTTAAATGTCATAACTGGAGTCAGACTCCATTACAGTGTGTGTGTGCGCGCATGTGTGTAGTGCAACCATGTACACTGTAGTGTGATAGAGGATTAGTCAAAGAAACAGGAATCCATGAACATCAGCTCTCCAACATGAGTGCTTAGAACCCAAAAGGGAGAGTGGGTATGTTACACCGTCATCAGCAGCAGCAGCATCATAAGCGATGACACCAGACAACATGCTAAATATCAAATAAAATCATGAGTAATAATTTCTACCTGAATCAATGGTGACTGTGTGGCTGACAGTAATGGGAGAGCTAGATTGGAAATGAGGTTTGCAATGATTTTGAAAATATAGATGCTCTCTCTCTCTCTCTCTCTCTTTCTCTCTCTCTCTCTCTCTCTATATATATATATATATATTTTTAATTTGTAGACATTGTTGTTAGTGGTTCTGTGCTGACCTAACCACACGGTTGCCCAAACTATAAAACATTTGTTATCTGGCCTTCAGAGAGAGAATCCACTTCATAGATGTTTATGGAACTCAAACCCCAAGGGCGTGACCTCCTGACACAACTTTCTCACCAGCTGGGTCAACTGACAATGCCAAATAATAAAAAGTTTAGAATATGGATAGTTTATTTGGTGGCTGCACACCTGTTAAAATTGTCAGGGACTTTGTCATTTATTTTTAAGCTATATTAGTAACTCGGGCAGTTAGCATTTTGTTATAACCTTTAAAATATCAGGTTGAGGACACTGGATCCTGAGCTGAATTCCTTCTTGATGTCAGGCAGGATATCAGGGTGAAAGTGTATAGATGATGAAGGGAAAATTGGTCTTCACTGCTGTGGAGAACTTGCTAGAACGAAGAAGGTCTGTGCCAGGTACCTGGACACCACACCTGGCTAAGTGTCCGACTTTGGATTTTGGCCCAGGCCATGATCTCAGGACCCTGGGATGGAGCCCCTTGTCGGGCTCTGCCCTCAGTGAGGCATCTGCTGGGGATCCTCTGTCTCCTGCCCCTGCCCCCACTTGCTCTCTCTCTCTCTCTCTCTCTCTCTCTCTCGTGCACACTCTCCCTAAAATTAAAAAAAAAAATACATGAAATACTTAAAGAAAAGAAAAGAACATCTGTTTCACAAGATTGTGTCTAAGACATTTGAATGCATTTAAATAAGAACATCATTAAAGTCCTGAATATTGGATTACCTACATTTGGGAGAGGCCAGGAATGAGAGGCATTTGCATGGATATGAGTTGGGTTGGGTTGGCATCTCTCAGGTTGTGGTGTGACCCTCATGATAAGCTGACATCTCCCTGGTCATCAGCCTCCCTGCCGTCGCTACATTTTCAAAGAATTCTGTTCCTCAAATGACAGATCTCATCTCTGCCTGAAACCGAGCAAGGGCTTCCTTAAATGTATTATGACAAAATCAGGAAGGACATTGTCCAGAGGGGTTAACCTCGGGAAATTACCAATGTCAAGCTTCTGTGGTAGGAAAAAAAGAGAAAAAAGAGAGAGAGAGAGAAATGCATATCTTTAAAATACATGAGAGACTCCTAACTCTGGGAAACAAACTAGGGGTGGTAGAAGGGGAGGAGGGCGGGGGGTGGGGGTGACTAGGTGGCGGGCACTGAGGGGGGCACTTGACGGGATGAGCACTGGGTGTTATTCTGTATGTTGGCAAATTGAACACCAATAAAAAATAAATTTATTATTAAAAAATAAAAAATAAAATACATAGAGGAAACTAAGGTTATCATTTTGCTAATCCGCCTTATAAAGTGTGAATTACCACATAGCTAAAGATAAAATATTACAGAAGGGCAAACAGCATTGGCCCCAAATTCAAAAAGAGAGAAACAAGTCATTTAATACAGAAAAAGAAAACCAAGAAACCATTTATGGGATCTGAGTGATTTTTCCCCCCAAGAACAATAACGTAGGAAAAACAAACAAACAACCTGAGAGGAATGTTCTAGGGTTAGGGGGCCCACTTAGGAATTTCGCATCTCTGAAATCAGTAGTCATGAAGCTGCTGCCACAGAGGCTCATCACCGGTTCCCAAAAGGATGAGATGTAGGCGACCTCCCACCTGTGCCAAAACCACTAATGGTGGGTTCACTAAGAAAGGGCTGTGCGCTGTGAGTAGAGACGGTGGCTGTTGACAGGATGATGGGCAACAGCGATCCAGATGCTCAGATTCCATGCGAAGGAGGCTCCGAGTCAGGGACTGCCCACCCACGTTGACTCACAGGCTGCTGTGCCAGGCCACTGCCGTCCCCCCCACAATGTCCACGCAGCTTCAGGTCCGGCCACTTGCCTCCCCTGGGATGGGGTTGGGTGACTCTGTTACTAGGTTCCTGTCACTATCAAATCATCTAAGTCATATCGAGAGTTTCTGTTCTTTTATTCATTCATCTATTTATTTTTTGAGAAAGTCTTTTTAAATGATCCGATGCACTGGCAAATGTCTTCCTGTGTACCGGGCAGGGATATTTTTAAATGTACCCTCATGAAATTAAAGGCACTCTCTACTCATCAGTGTATTCGTACATTTGTGTCCCAGTCTGTGTATTTTATGCCACGAAACAGGAAGACGGCAGGTTGGTGAACCGTCGCTCTCACAGTCACAGCAGTAGCAAGATGAGCGTGTTGTGGGTGGAAATGTGTTCCCTCCTGATGAATCCCAGCAGAATGATGTGCCCGGGAGCCAGACCAAGTGCAACGCCCCTTAGACCCACCTGGTCTGGCTGTCCTCCTCAACTGTACAGGGAAGGCTCTTCAACATGGACTTTAGGGGACTGGACTTTAAGAGATGCATAGGATAAAATTGAAGGAATAAAAGAAAAGGATAAATAATAAAAAAAACCGCACACATGTGAAGACACACAGATGTTCAGGATGATTCATAAGACAGGCATGGAGTAGTTTGTAGGTTGACCATCAAGTCCTTTAGAGTAGAGCATGTACTGGTAGGTAAATAAGTCAGTAATAGCCCGGGTGGGGGGATGCCCTTGTGACAGCTCAGGTCTGTGCTCCTATTTCTTGCTCTGTCTACCTCTGCGTTGTTCAGCAATTATAAACTTCACCAGGGAATCAAATGACTTTCTAGACATTCTGAAGTTCAGATTTCAGTATGGTGCTGATGGAGTAATTGCAGAGAATGCTCTGAGCTCTTAGGATTTCTGTCTTCACACATACTAATTTCTCTTCTAAACACCCTGACTTTCCCATGTAGAAGGAAGATCTCTAAATTCTTTTTGAGTCTCTGAGACTCTTGTTCTGACAATTTATCTTTGTTTCTACTTTCTTTTTGGCACTGAGCTCTAAGTGCAAGATTTGAAGACTTCATTTAGGCAGTCCCCTGCACCTACCCAGGACAGCAATGTGGGAGTTGTTTAAAATAAACAAAATAAAATAAAATAAAATAAAATAAAATAAAATAAAATAAAATAAAATAAAATAAAATAAAATAAAATAAAATAAAATAAAATAAAATAAAATAAAAATGAACAACTAATTCCCCAATTTGACAGGCGAAAACCCTGTTTTTCCATCATCAAAATCATGATTGTCTTCACCACCGTCGTCACCACCGAAACTATATTTTGAGCCTTTACTATCGGCCAGAGTCTGCTAATCTCTTTTTATATTCTATCATTTGATCCCTGACCAATTCTGAGGGATCAGCATTTTTTAGAGACTTGTATATTTGTTTGTGGGGACGAGGGACAGAGACTGTAATAGACTTCACGCTGTGTGAATCTGATGTGGGGCTCCATCTCAGCACCCTGAGATCATGACCCCGGCCGACATCCAGAGTCAGATGCATAATCGACTGAGCCGCCCAGGTGCCCTGGGATCAACATTTTTAATCCATTTTACAGCTGATCAGTCTGGGGCATAGCAAGGGTAAGTCCCATTCTGAAGTTCAAGGGGTGGGTGAGTGAATTTGTTGCTTCGCTGCAAAGGCCACAGGGTAGATGTCCGGGTGAGAACAAGGGAGGTGGAGGGCAACGGGGACCTGGAGAAAGATCCTAAAATACAGATGTCACTAGGCTTGCTCTTCGTAAATGTTCCCTTTGGTAGAAGATCCTACAAAGGTGCAGAGAAGATTCTAGAACCAGGTTGTGGCCTGCTTCCGCGTTCCCCCGGCCAAGTAGGCACAGTCTATGACACTCTCGTGTGATGCTCACCGTGAACCACAGTGGTGGTTAGGACGCCTCCTTCTACACGTGTGAGAACCAAGGGCAGGATGAAAGCTGTAATTTGTTCAGCATCAGATCGCCAGTAAGTGGAAGAGTCTGGATTAACCCGGATCTCTGATTCTAAAGTCCTTTCTTACTCTATTGCACTTTTTTTTTTTTAAGGATAAAAAGGCTTTATCGATCATGTTGGTCATGTTCCTCAAAGTTGACCTGATTTCTACTCGTATCTTACTTTATGCTTTTATTGTAGTAAAAAGACTTAACCTGAGATGTATCTACTTAACAAATTCTCAGGTGTGTAACCCAGTATCATTGACTAAGTAAGTTACGATATTGGAGGAACCCCGAGGACATGACATTAGGTGACATAAGCCAGCGACAGGAAAGCCAATACTGCACGATTCCACTTCAGTGAGGTGTCTGGTGAGATCGGTAGTAGAGTGAGCCAGGGGCTGCTGGGGGCTGGGCGTGGTGAGGGCAGGAGAGTCGCCCATCAACAGGCACAAAGTGTCACAAATTAGCCCAAGACCTCTGTGGAACCACAGTACACACAGTCGCAACAAAATAGCGCAACAAAATAAGAATGAAAATGAATGAGTGCCACATTTTAGATAAAACCTTAAGGATTTAAAGAGGGGAAATATCCTCATGCCATGGTTTTGTCAGAAAAGACTTCAGTAATAGGATCCATCTGAGCTGATTCTCAACGTATAAGTAGAGAAGGATGTTCTAAGAGGGCGAGCTGTGGGCCCAAGCGGGACGTTGAAATGATCCTGACAGTAGCATCACAACTATGGTAAGGCTGAGGCAGTAACTCTGAAAGAGGTTTCTTTTAGGGAAAAAAGACAGCAAATAAGGTCTAGGAGGGAAATAAGAGAAGGATCGTTCTTATCTTTGTTTTGTTTATTTGTTTGTTTTTAATTAGCAGATTGTAGTGGGTTTATACAAAGCCCAGGGAAATGAGTAGTTCAGAAAATGTTTGAGAATGACTTTGAAGAAAGAATGGATAAGTTGACTGATTGATTAATAAATACTATGCCTTGTCCCAAACTACGCTTGAATTTGTTAACAAAGACGTTCTTCAGTGCCGCAGAGTAGAGTGAATGGCGTTGAAGACGGTCGCAGGTAACACTGTAGAGAGCAGCTTCGGGTACGTAGTAGGAGCAGAAGTTGATTCCTGGCTTAATGAGTGAACAGGTGTTGCAGAGGGGAAGGAGTGAGTTCGGTTCCCTCAAGTAATTTGAGAGGGATCATAGGGCAAAAGGTGGAAACAGCAGGAAGGTCAGCAATGCAAAGAGGAAAAGGTTTTGACGTTGGATATGGATTTGTTTTCATCTTTGCTATTTATTAAGTATTCCAGAGACAGAGACCGCAGGTGCACACGAGTCGGAAAGGGGCAGAGGTGGGGGGGGGGGGGCGGCGAGGGAAGAAAACTCCTCCCTGAGCCTGGAGCCTAAGGTGGGGGTCTTGGTCTTAGGACCCTGAAATCATGACCTCAATGGAAACCAAGAGGTGACAGCACAAGGGAGGGAGCCACCCAGGCACCCCCGTAGTTATTATTTTTTATTTTTATTTTTTTTAGATAACTAAGATATAGATTTGAGGGCAGACAGAAAAGAGCCAGTGGTATCAGATATTGTATAAAATAAACAAAACCTAATGAAATAATGTCTAGAATGAACACGAAGGGCCTCGTTACACACGTCTTCAGGCTGCTTATGCTGGTCTATTCCTGAAGAGTGTCTGGATCAGCTGGGAATCATTCCCTGCCAATGATACACAGATTTGGGATCTTTCCTGAGAAATATCCCATAGGTCCCCAGATCATTGCTATTCATTCCCCTTTTACAGAAGGACACACGTCTACTTTTGAACTTCTATATTATTACAACAATGTATTAAAGACCCGTCTCTACTAGATGCATTGCTCTTGATAACTACACCCATATTTGATTTATCTCTGCATCCCTAGCTCTTAGCTCAGCTTTACCTGCAGATCATGGGCTCATTACCTGTCTGATCAGCTAACAGAATCCATTTGTGTCCTCATCTCTTTGAACACTATATGCCAGTTTTAGCTTCGTTTCCATATTGGGGTCTAGCCCCTAATACAAATTCTATCCCATAGTTGCTTCTCAGAATCTTAGATGGTTTTTATTGTGAATGGATGAAGGTATTGATGGCACAAACTTAGAAATGAAAAGAGACTCCTCTTTTTTTCCCCCCATGACACGGCCCTCCTATTAGTGGTGATTAGAGTTGCAATGGTGTCTGGAAAATGGAGACCATTAACAGCAGGTGTTACTGAATGGATGGAATTTAGGAGACTAACTACAGGGAGGAAAATTGATAACCATCACCAGGGAGATGGGGCATTTCACTGCCTTCGTTCCTGGAGCCTTTCTAATAAAGGATTGAGTTTCCCAGTCTTTACGTCCCAATCCAGAGACTCCGGGGTCTGCTTCCTCAGGCCTTGGTGGGTGACTTCCTGGCTGAACAACTGTCCTAAAAATGCAGCATAGAAACTAGGCAACTTTCAAAGCATAAGAGAATGTGATGCATGTTCCCCATCTTGTGGCATATGACCCTGACTAAATGATACACCAGTTTAAGAGAAGTTAAATTCTACAGCCAAAAAGGAGGTAAGATGAGGAGTATTATGAGATATGCTGTTTCTTGGAATGATTCCCCACGAAGGGCTTTGTTCAGAATTCCTTTTGTTTTGTTCTGAAATGCCATCACATCTGAAACACATTGTATTTATTTTAATATAATTAGATTCTATTCAAAGGATGTGTATAGAATTGTGTTGCAATTAGCTTCATTCTGAAGCTATAAAACATATTATTCCAATGTTTGAGGGCTTTATGTGAAATCTGATTAGTGAAAGGGAATCTTAATTCTGCTTTTGTTGTTGAGATCTCTTATTTAACAACAATTTTCAATGGGCATTATGTGTGCTTGGACAAAAATCACACAGTGATTCCACGGAGGAATCACTGCTTTACGGAGTGTGGTTCCATCTGATTGACAAGTTGTTAAGAAAAAGAACGTCCCCTGTTTGGACTGCAATTAAATTATGCTACTTTCTTTCAAACTTTCATTGATGAATCCTCATGATAGGGACAAAGATACCATTGTTGTTTGTACAAAACGATATACTGGCCAGATGTGGCTTCACCGCAAGAATTTTCGTGCTGAAGCTGATGTCTATATTTCTCCAGAATGATAGCTACTTAATTTTTTTTTTAATTTCAAATCTTAATCTTGTATTGAATGTTGTTGCTTCCTTCTAAGGGCCAAAATGTCTCATATTTATTATAGAAAATACTTTTAAAATTTATAGGTCTTGACTTCTGTGTTTAGGATTGACTCCTCCCTCAGATAAGTTTATCAATCTAGAAACATATTACATTGAATATTCTTCTAATTTTCTGTGTCTTTGATTTGAATTTGATTCCACTAGCGGCAATAATTACCACAAAGAGAATTTAAATCTTAATCAGCATGAATGATTATGACCCACTTCTGATAAGGACTATGGTATCCAGCATTCATTTGTACATTTTTTCGTGTGTGCTGTTTACTTCTTGTAGACACAGCATGAAGTGAGTTGTAGTCCTGTCTCGTTAGATAAATGAGTCCACCGAGGCAGATGCAAATGAATGCTCAAATGTCAATCAATTTTAAAATCACTGCCCAGAGTGGGCAGCCCGGGTGGCTCAGCGGGTTAGCGCCGCCTTCGCCCTGGAGACCCAGGATCAAGTTCCATGTCGGGCTCCCTGTGTGGAGCCTGCTTCTCCCTCTGCCTGTGTCTCTGCCTCTCTCTCTCTCTCTTACATGAATAAATAAATAAAATCTTTTTAAAAAAAAGTCGCTGAGACTGTGGTCCTGTTCTCTGATTTCACGTACTGCAGAGGAGAAAATAAATGTTTAATGTACAGTCGAGTCATTCAATCAGCAATTATTTATCGAGCATGTAGTATGAGCGGAGCTGCAATGATAAACACAGTAGAAAGAAGGAATGTAGGGCTCACTGGGGGGAAGTATAGTCTTTTTACTTTTTTGCAAATTTAATAGACGTTATTTTTGTCTTTACTATCAGTTTTAAGTTCTCAGTGAGACAGAGAGGAAGGCAGATTTCCTAGACCTCCTGCCCCGGCATGTGCACAGCCCCTACAACTATCAATACCCCCACCAGATGGTACGTTTGTTACCATCCGTGAACATCACAATCACCCAAGGTTTTTAGTTTACATTGGGGTCACTCTTGCGCTTTATCTTCTGTGGGTTTGGAACATGTATAATGACCTGTATCTATCATTATATAATTGTGCCGAGTATTTTCACTGTTTTACAAATCCCCCGTGCTCTGGCAACCACTGATTGTCTTACCATCTCCATCATTTTCCTTTCCCAGAAGGTCCTGGAGTTGGGATCATATTATATGTAGCCTTTCGCAGTGGCTTCTTTCACCTAGTCATATGCGTTTAAGATTTTTCCAGGTATTTTCATAGCATGATAGCTCGTTTCATTCTAGCACTGAATAATATTTCATTTTCTGGATGCGCTACAGTTTATTTGTTTACCTGTTAAAAGACCTCTTGGTTTTATCCAAATTTTGACAATTCTGGATGAAGCTGCTATAAACATCCATGTGTATGCTTTGTGTGGACGTGTTTTTAACTCCTTTGCGTAAATGCCAAAGGGTATAATTGCCACCAGCCTCACTACTTTATTGTAATTAGGGAGCACAAATTCGTGAATGATTAATTTATGATTAATTCACTCAATTAATTAAGAAGGGGGATAGAAAAATAATTGCCAGATATTTCATCACTGCCCATCCCTTTGGATTGATGTATTGGTTCATGCATCTAAATTATTTTCAGTTGAGCCTTTTCCTCTGCAATTATTGATTAAATTGATGTGACTGAAAACTTTTAGAACTGCAAGGTGACATTGGTAGAATCATTTACAAGAGATACATGCCATCATTAAATATGTCAAAGATATCAGTCACAAGGCAATATCAATATGACAAAGGAGGTGAGAAGATATGGAAGATAACCTCTTCAGCAAATGGTGTTGGGGAAACTGAACCACTCTCTTACACCAGGAACAAAAATGAACTCAAGATGGATTAAATAACTAACAGCGAGAACTGAAACCATAAAAATCCTAGAAGGGAGCACATGAAGTTATTTCTTTGACACTGACTACAGCAACATTTTTTTTTTTTTTTTTAGATATGTCTCCTCAGGCAAAAGAAACAAAAGCAAAGATAAACTTTTGAGAATACACCAAAATAAAACAAAAACAAAAACCTTTGCACAATAATGGGAACCACCAACAAAATCACCATGCACTCTACTGAATGGGAGACTATAGTCATAAATGGTATATCCAACAAGGGGTTAATATACAAAATATATGAAGGACTTGTACAACTCAACACACACACAAAACAACAACCAAATCAACAAACTGTCAAATAACTCAATTAGAAAATGGGCAAAGGACCTGAACAGACATTTTTCCAAAGAAGTCCTAGTGATGGCCAACAGACACGTCGAAAGATGCTTAGTATCACTGATCCTCAGGGAAATGCAAATCAAAACCATAATGGGATGTCCCCTCATATCCGTCAGAATGGTTACCATGAAAAAGACAAGAAATAAGGACTGTTGGTGAGGATGTGGAGAAGGAGCCCTTGGTCACTGCTTTGGGGGATGCACGCTGGGATAGCCCCTGTGGAAACAGTATGGAGGTTCCTCCAAAAATTAGATATAGAATCATGTGATCCAATAGTTTTACCACTGGGTATTTACCCCAAGAAAAAGAAGACACTAATTTGAAAAGATGTATGCACGCCTATGGATATTGAAGCACTATGTACAATAGCCACGTTATGGAAGCAACTGAAGTGTTCGCTCATCGAGGAATAGATAGAGGAGATGGGTGGTTACACCCGAGGAGTATCACTCAGCCATTAAAAAAAAAAAATGAGATCTTGTCATTTGCAACAACATGGATAGAGGTAGAGAATTTTATGTTAAGTGAGATAAGTTAGACTGAGAAAGACAAATACCATGATTTCTCTTGTATATGGGGGAAAAAAAACCCCAAAAGCAGAACCAGATGTAGAAATATAGAAAACAAACTGATCTTTGCCAGAGGAGTGGTGGGTCAGGGAACGGGCAAAATAAATGAAGAGAAGTGAGTTATTAAAAAAGAAAAAGAAAATATGTCAAAGATATCAATCACAAGGTATTCTTGGAATACAACCCAAACTTTTTAAGTGAGAAAAACCCATCCCACATCCTCATCATTTTCTCAGAAGACTAAATGTGGAGCAATAAGTGACTGTTTTGCAGGAATTTACTGGTTTATGGGCTTAACTAAATATCTTAGTAAAGACTTTTTAAGGATCTGTAATTGTATAGGGTCATAACGTGAGAAGTTACCCTTTAAGGTGGTTAATGTTCAACCCCTAATGGAGGATTTAAAAATTCCAGATTTGCTTTCATCGTTGGCCTCCTTAAATTTGGAGCCAATCTCTTGCCTCCGGGATTCTTACTTTTTATACTGAGCTTGTCCCCTCTGCTGTCTTGGCTTCCTGTGTCCTGTGTCTTTGGTCTAGAGCCATAGCCGTCCCCTGGATAATTTGGAAGTTCCATCGGGAAGTGCAGGCCTGTGCTCTTCTCCAGGTGACCCTCTCTGAAAGCAGCATGATGACTCAGATCCAATGTGGTCCCTGAGGCCCCGTAGGCTGCAGTTCTACGGCCTAAAGTGCCATCAGGGAAGGTCTGGGACTTCCTTTTATTTAGGGCTTCATCTCCATGGTTTCATTTCCAAGAGGAAAAAAAAAATTGTCTCTGAGCCAGCTAGTTTTCTTCTATTGTAGGAAAGCCAGGACTCCGGACATCCTTGAGGAATCATCCAATTATGTTATTATTCATTTTGTCTCTGACAGCCTTCAGTTTTGGAGTGAGAAATGTTTCACTTTTCCTTCTTTAATGCAAGACAGTTTAAGCATGAATTTAGTCTTAAGGTGTGTTTAGAGCGTCTATTCTCATCGCCCACGGCCTACCTTTCAACACTTCTGTGACTATGTTCTCATGAACAAACAAACAAATCTGCAATCATACATACAAAATCCTTTAATTGGGTTCACCTTATAGGAGTTCCCCTTTGGAGACTTACATAATCTGGGAAACTAAGTATGGATGCATCTCATTAGAGTCACCATTAACATTTACTTTTGAAAGGGTCTCTAGTTGTTGAATCCTGTGGTTTCTCCTTCTTGTGAACTTTGGCACCTGCACGTTGTTTTTATTCCTTGGGTTTCTATGACTCGCCCCAAACACTTTATTCTCAACACTCTAAAAGAGGAATCTTGTCTTTGATCCCAATGGGGGCATCCCTTTATCTTCCCATTTCAGAAAGTCAATAATAAATATATGCTCAAATCGAAAAGGAGGACACCAGTCACTGGCCAGGCTGTTTTGGATTGTGTCCGCTTACTTCTTCGGACTTTGCCCTCGCAGCCGCACACAACCAGGCCACGCAGAGGCAGCAGATGTGGTGATACTGCATCAAGCGGTAACAGAATTAATTTTGAAAAGAATCATACACTTTTTTAATATCTGGGAGGAGACTTTCAGGGAGGTTAGAATGATCAGCTCGTGTCAAGGGACGGGACGTAGACTGTGCCCAAAGCAGTCGGCACTAACGGAGGAACTCCCCCTGCAGCGGCTGATGTCACAGCCTGGCCCCACCTTGCAGACCCCTCTCCCCTCTGCCACTCACCGTGCGCTCCCTCTGCAGTCGTAGGGTCCGAGGTCTTCTAGCACCTCTCCCAACAGTCCTTGTGACCCCTGATGTCATGGCACGTGGCTGTCGAGGTGGACCTTGCCCTCATCTCCGCAAAGCACGTCCGAGGGCTGTGGGGACACCCCGGGTGCGCAGTGTCTCCTGGCCCTTCCAGCGTCCCCATCCTCTGGCAACTGCCCCATTGTCGTGTAAACCCTCACCTTTACCCGGATCGTACCCCTGGCCCTGAACAGTCCTGACCCTGAACCCTGTTTGAGGAGGTGGCTGCCCTCCTGTGCCTTGCGATGCCTTGGGCTCCCGGGCCTGCTGCCAACACACACGTGCCCGCTGCACCTGCACCTGCACCTGCACGTCAGGCCGCTCACTCGCCCTTTGGCTGTGAGTGTGTCCGGGAGGCCCGACCCGAGCCATTTGGATCTAACGTCTAGGCTCTTGCCTGCCCTGGGGCCGCATGCACAGGCCAGCCGTCAGCCCCCGGGGACCGTCCCCTCGCTCGCTGCCCAGGTCGGGCCGCACGGGCAGGCAGGCTGGTGTCCGGGCAGGCGGTCCCCTCCCTCTTCTCCCTGCAGCCACTCGGCTGCTGCTGCTGGAAACGGGCAGGACGGCAGGACAGCAGGATGGCAGGACAGCAGGACAGGCTGCCCCACAGCCCCAGCCCCGGGGGACTCCCGGCTGCTCCACCAACCTACTCCCTTGCAACCTACTACAATTTGATTTTTAAATAGAGAAGAACACTCTTAATTTGGCCTTTTTATATGAAATAGAAAGCGCTGATAACATGACAAATTTTACTGTGCAATCTCGTGAATCGTGAGGCAACATATAAGCCCATGTAACTTCTACTCAATTTCTCAATGTAGATTTCAGTGGATTGCATGAAAATGGTAGGATCTGTTGGCTCTAAATAATCCGTCTTTTTTAAACAAATCAAGCGTTAACTATAAAACCCAGCCTTCGTTATCTATTACATTTGTATTTATCTCATGGAAATTAAAAGCTGGCTAATTTAAATTGTGTAGGATAAATAATTATTTTTTTCATGTAAATGTGATTTTAGTTTAATTAGCAAAATATTATGTAAATATATGTAAATTGTAGTTTAAATATTTACATAATGTGAAATTTTAAATTTTTCTGTTTACTTGTTAATATAAACCTGGAAACAGTCAATACAGCTTGCATAATTTATGGGTAGGGATTTGAGGCATAAGGGCATTTGAGTTAATTATATGGTTAAAATATTCAAAGCAGAACTTGTTCCACTACGTAGTATCCAGCAAGTCACGTAAATGAGAAATTGTTTGCAGCATTCCTAAACATTTTTTTTTTCCTGTGAGTAAATCCCACCCTCTCTACAAATGTCTCCCCATACAGAAAAAGGAAAGAGAGGAAGAGAAAGGAATCAAAGAAAAATACAGAAAAAAACCCTGTGTTTGGAAAGTCAAAAGTAATTATGATTACTTAACATGATTATCCAACTTCCAAATTGCTTCAATCAAAAATCATTCAAAAGAATGGTCTTAAAAGAAGAAGAAGAAGAAGAAGAAGAAGAAGAAGAAGAAGAAGAAGAAGAAGAAGAAGAAGAAGAAGAAGAAGAAGAAGAAGAAGAAAAAGTAGTAGAAACTTCCATGTGAATACAATAAGAGGAAAAGGAAGTTGGTCTTAGGGAACATATACAGAAGCTCAAAAAGTTGTCAATACTATTTTTAAAAATTGGATTCATGTAAAGTATTCTCTAGAAAAAAAGTATCAAGTAATTATTTTTTGGACTTATAAAACGATTCAATATGGTTTATGTCCAACTCATTCTTCTCATAACTGCTTAAGATGTTATGCTAATTACTAGCAGTATTACAAAAGGTAATCACATTTCTATAAACTAGTCTTCTAAAATCCTCTATTCATTTACTTAATATACTTACTAAAATTTAAAGAACTGTATGTCTAATTATTATTTAACTGAAGATAAGAGGTCGGGAGAGTTATGAGAATTCTCTTCTACTCTTCTATGTGATAACCTGGTGAAAAAATGCGAAGCCCCATGAAGTTGGCAGAGAAACCCCACCTCATGGTTTCTCCGTGAAGGCCAATAATGAGGGAGCAGGAGGCCAGCAAAGGAGGTTCCCCTGGATTTGACACCCCAAGTTCACTGGAACAAATTAATGGACTTTTTCAATGTCCCTTCTGCTGCTCTAGAATGACTTTGGAGAGTTCACAAGAAATGTCTACTAATTTGCCATGGAATTTGAAATTGTCTTCTTTGGTATAATTTACAGAGTGCTCTCCTAAGGAAAAAGTTTTTTTGTTTTTTCTTCCTCTCGGGACAATCAGAATTATGTCAGTCTTAAGCTTCTAAGTAAGACGAGAAATGGAAAAAAAAAAAAATCCTCTGTCCTGAGAAATATGCTGAGTAGTGTTATATAAAAGTAGCCTCACTTTTTTTAGAAGCATGAAATACCTAGTACAGCTTACATAAATCCCTTCTCTTGGATGACATGTTTAAATGCAGAACTGGGAACATTGGTATATTTTAAAGCCAATACGGCATCTACAGTGCAGGGTCTAATTTTGCTGGAATTCTATTCATTTCCTCATCAGCAAAAAAAAAAAACGATTTTAAGAGTGAGACCCCTTTCAGGACATTTCCCCACCTTGTAACTGGAAGTTAAAGCATCACAAATGAAATACAGACCACATGTACACACCAACACACCAGAAGTCTGCAGCTCTGTCAGCTTTTGTAAGTATTTATAGATGTCCCTGAGTAGCAAAGAACTGGCTGGGGGCTCGTGTCTGTAAGTATTGTCTTACTGCTCCGTGCGTGATGTGTACATCCTGCAATGATGCTACCAACTGATAGGAACTGTTTTTGCCCACATTTGGAATTATAGTGCCAGTTTTAGAACAAGATCTTCCAGCACTGCATAATGATCAAATGCTTTAACAAACAAACAAACAAACAAAAACCTTCTATTAGTTTGTTTTGGTTTGGCAATATAGAGCAAAATTGCAAATGACTCCGGTGAAAATAAAAACTCAGAATGTATTAAAATTTAATTTGTTTTATATTTATGAAGAGTTTTTCTAAAAACCCTTTTCAGAATTCAGCGATGGGATCATCTCAACTACAACTAAACACTGATTCAGAAATGGCCTGTAAACTTTAAGTTTTAATTCCTTAGAGGTTTTGTGTTCGTTCTATTTAGGGTCCTTATTATCTATTTTCTAAGGTACCCCTCTTTCTGAGTCATAATATAGACTGTACCTGTTAGCATAATAGTTATGGCATTCCTGTTCCCAAATATTTGTATTTCCTCATCCTACTTAAAGAATATGTTCTCCAATCAGCCAGTGTAGAGAAATGAAGTATTATCCACTACTTCATGATTTTTCCTATTTGTTGTTTTAATTTATATAGAAAATTTGCCTCAAATCCTACTGGACACTGTTAGAGGTAAAATGAGGAAATCTATATATTTCTTCTTACTCTAATTCCTAATAATAACCATCAAGTTTAGGGACCTTCCTTACAGTTCTAGAAGCTTATGTATCAGACCTGAAATCCAGATCTACAATCCTAACAACTCATAGTTCATATTACTAGAGAAATATAATCCAAGAACTAAAGAGTTTTCTTTAGATTTCCATTATGCAATAGGAGTTATTTCTAGGCTTTTTGTTTTGTTTGAGATTTCAAAACCTTCCAATTTCTGTCCTTAAAAAATTAAACACATCCAATCAAGACCCAGGTGTTAATTAGAGGGGAGAAACGGTGGAAAATCTGACACTAAGTAATTTATTTTTAATGCATAATAGATGATGACTCATATTTAATGTTTTTCTTAATGAACATTACCCACTTGCTTTAAATTTCTAATTAAAATATAAGCTGCTTGACAACAGGGCTTAGATGATGACTTTTCAAAACAAATCGAAAATATTTTTCAATGAAATCAGTTCTTTTGCATGTATCTCCATCAAAAGTGGAGGTTCCATTCAAAACAGGACCAAGCCTATTTGGTGTACATTCTGCTGATAATGAGATTCTGGGGTTAGACATATAAAAATCAACAGACACGTACAAATTTCAGTTTAGTTTTGCTCATTTAAGAATCACTACATTCTACTATCAACCATGTCAAAATCCCCCTCAAGTCCTCCTCAGAAGAGGCTCACATGGTAGGCTAATATTCTGTGCACCATTTATCTTCAGTAGAGCATTTGACTGTGTGTGTTTGTGTATGTGCGTGTGTGTGATGTGTGAACAGAAAAATTGGAGGTGGGCCAGATGCGATTCCTGCCCTTATCAGCATTGCCCCCAAACTGATGGATGACACAGTGTCCGTAATAATCACAACGGCCATTGGGCTGCTTTCTTTCTTGAGCACTTTCTACGTGTGAAGCACTTTTGAAACCCATTGTAAAACACTTCCTCATTTATCTCCTAATAAGACCTACAGCACGTTTCATTATCCCCATTTAGCCTTTGAGAGAGCAGGGACGAGAGCTAATTAGTGAAGTCAGAACTCAAGTTGTATCAAGTCAAAATGCTGTTAAGGCTTGGCTATGTGGAGCGTATCATGGGTCTCCAGGTCTTGTCTTTTCTTCTGTGATGGAAGTGAGGATGTTGGAGTGAGTGGCAAGAAAGTAATGGTATCATGATATTGGATGGCCATTCTGTGCCACTCATCTTTGTGTTGTGGAAGCTCTGAGAAAGCTTCTCCCTGAAATCCTACGCTTGTCCCCACATCCAGCTCTGTTCTTCTTTGATTCATTTAATGACCTTGAAACATCTACAACTTGACAAGCACCTCATTAATTCATGGAGAAGATACAGAACATGTGTGGCACTGCCAGGCTCCCTCACGTTGCCTATTACAGACCTACCCACTCTGCTCCTGTTCACAGACCCCTGAACTATGGGAAACCACAAAACTTCTGTGTTTCTAGAATCTTGTCATTCCCAGGATGTTATGTTGAAATGTTGGGATGTTGTACTGGAATTGTATGTTGTATACACTTTGGGTTGACTTTTTCTCCTTCAGTAGAATTCCTTGGGGATTCATGCAAGCTGTGCATGCATTATGGATTGGCCTCTTTCAGATTTTTTAGCTCATCAAGGCTACAAAGAACGAATTGAACAAAAGTTTTCTTAGAAAAATGTTGGAGTGCCCACGAGCTTTCAAAATATCAGCAAACATGAGTTCAGCAACTTAGAATCATCTTCTAAGTTATCAAAATATAAAAGAAGAGTTGCTTGGAATTCCTTCAGTTCGGTCTTTTTTTCCCCCCATACTTGAGATCCATTCAGGTTGTCTTACTCCCAGAAGCTTCACTAAAATTCCTAACTAGACCAGGAGTTTCTTATTCAACACACTCATTGGTAGCAATTAATGCCCCTCTACACACACAGGATGATTTGGGCAGAAGCCCTTCCAGGTTCTATAAATTGACCCACAACTCCCTCCAGGTGAGGTCGAGGGTGCCATGGCCTCCGCCCACCTCTCAGCGTCCTGGGTGATGGTGAGGAGCTCCAGGCATTGGCAAACCTCAGGGTTGCTCAAGTTGTTGGGGCACCTTCCTCTGGTTTGTAAATGCTTTCCCTGCAATCTGAAATATAGCGCCTGTGGAATTTAACATCATTCAGAAAGTTTCCTGAAGGAAAGTCTCCGCTTCCTCGTACCCATCTGCTCTCATTAGGTGGGCCACAGCTTTTCTGCAGACCATTTCCTAAAGTACCAAGCTGTCTCTTGTTGCCGCTACTGAGGTTGTCCTGGGTTGTCTTTGAGTCCTCTCCGTGGTCTTGTAGCCTGGCGTTCTTGCTCAGCAGGACGGGATAGAAAAGCTGCCTTAAAGGCACTTGCTTGAGGATTAAGGTGGTGGACTGGCTGCCCTGGTTTCTCTTGTTCGTTAATGCTTCCTAGTAGTGTTGTTACTGGTCTTGCTGATGCTACTAGTATCTCTCACACAGAATGAATTTGGAGCTGCTGTAGTTCACTGTTGTTCCTCTCCCATCAGGACTCATTGGAGAATTGGTTTTTCTCATTCTTTGGCTCATCCCTCCCCTTTTCCCTAAAGGAGGTGAGAAAAAAAGGAGTGAAATTATGCAAATACGACAAAAGTTGTCTTAAGATACAACTGAAAACCATAATTTAAAGGATTGAGGTGAAAATTTGGTCAATACTAGGAATTTTTAAAAAATCTAAATCATATGTTTATGAAAATACATTGATTTCTATTGTGATTTTGGTCTTAGAATTTTGTTTTTACAAACGTAGATAATTTTTGTCTATTTTTCTCATACAGGTTCATGATTTTCTAATATCTGTTTTTTCCCCCACTTTTATTTACTCATACATTCAGGGATTTCTGCTCTGCAAGGTAAAACTGAAGAGTTCAGAGGAAAGTTCCAGCAAAAATTTTAGATTCTTAGTTTTTTTTTTTTTTTTTAATGAAAAATAGATACAGAGGTAAAAACAGAGCACACTTAGATTTCTGAGACAAATCTTGCTAACCATTTTTCAATATTAAGGAATTTGATTTGCTAATTTTTAAAGATTTTTTGTTTTAATGTTGATATGGCATGATGACCCGACATTTTGTTTGCTTGTTTTAAAGTTGTTGGTAGCGCCTTTGGTAGGATTTATTATCAAAATCACATTAGCCTCATAATACTGAATGGGGAAATCTTTGGTTACCTTTTAAACGATTTTGCGGAAGGCTGGTGTGGCTTCATTCTTACCTGTTTGACAGCACGTGTCAGCGAAACCATCTGGACTTAACCTTTTCTTCGTAGGAAGGGTATTTATAATCTTTCACAGGTACACATCTACTCAGATGTTTATTTCCTTTTTTGTCAGTTTTCGAAGGTTGTACTTTCCTAGGCTTTTGTTCATCTAATGTCAATTAGGTCAGTCCAATCATACCATTGTTCAGAACTTTCCTATCGGTTTTCGTGGTTTATTGCTGAACTATTTAGCAACTGTTAGCAACAGTAAATATGATCATCTCACACCATTTCTGTGAATTCAGGGCTCAGGACTGCCTCCATTCATCTTGGTTCAGAGCATGATGGGAGATTGCAGTGAAGTAGTTCGCTGTCTGTGTTTAAGTTAAGTATAATACACAAATATTTAAAGGCCAGAGATCTTAAAGACTTTTAAAGCCATGTAATTAATAAGTAGCAGTGCTGGAACTTGAGGCCCAGGTGTCAAACATTCACCCAAATATTCTTTTTTTTTTTTTTTTTAAATTTTATTTATTTATGATAGTCATACAGAGAGAGAGAGAGAGAGGCAGAGACACAGGCAGAGGGAGAAGCAGGCTCCATGCAGCGGGAGCCCGACGTGGGATTCGATCCTGGGTCTCCAGGATCGCGCCCTGGGCCAAAGGCAGGCGCCAAACCGCTGCGCCACCCAGGGATCCCTCACCCAAATATTCTGTAAGCTATACATTAGCTAGCATAATATCAGTTGCACTATTGTACTAACCAAATAAGTAGCAAGACAGTTTAAAATTGGAGAATGAATATAAGTCAATGTATTTAAAAGGTTTTCCAAACTATTGGGGAGATTTGCCAACTGGGGGATGGTGTTACATAATTTTCAGAAAATAATTATAATTGTTTCCCTCTGTTTTTGTCTTTTTTAGGTAGGAATAAATATAATTGGACACCTGGGATGTAATAAAGCAGCTATCTGTAAAACTTATAAATTACATTTAATTGTCAGATGAAATATCTCTGGCCTTTTCCCATATGTCTCTGTATTCAGAAATTTGTAGGTGTTTTTGCGGAGAACACACTCAAATGGTGAATGATTCATTTCTGGATTGTGTCAGTTGTTCAACTTTTATTTTTGAGCGAAGAAACAAAAGGTCCATGGTGTTCCCAAAATTATTAATTCAGGATGGAAAGAACAAATTATTTGATAGATTGCTATGTGATTCATTTAGAAATTGTAGATTCACTGCACTGAGAACTTTTTTTTACACCTGTCAGAAATCATCCTGAAATAGGATATAGAAACGTTCTCCTAGAAAAACTGAAGTAACTTATATTAGGGTTTAAAATATACAATTGCTGGCCCACAAGAGGTAAACGTAAGACCTCTTCTAGCATTCTCTTCCGTTACCTACCTGACCTCAAAACTGCTTTGAATAAGCCTGACGAATAATGAATTCACTGTTCTGGGCTCTTTCCAGAGATGGTCCCCCGTTACCCAGATGAGCTCTTTGGTAAATGAAAAGCCTATGTTGCAATAAACAGCCTCTGTGATTACAAAGAAACATAAAACCTTCTCTTGTTGTCTGTCCTACAACTGAGGGCAGGTTGAGGATCAGCCCTATCTGATTTGGTTTGATTTTATTTTTTAGCAGCTTAGCTTTTTCAGGCAGATGTGCCAGGAAGCTCTTTAGAAAAGAGAGTGTGTATAACAAATGATGTTGTTTGGGCCTTAGGAGGGAAAGTGTGCTCTTGGATTATGAGATGCCATGCTTATTTCATGGAAGATTCTTCTAGAAGTTCAGAATGAGGAGGAGAAAAATATGTGCAAGATTCTTTGTATTTTGAGGTTATGAAATGTCTTTCTTGCAATTCGGTTTACCTAGTACCTGTGTACGATGTCACACATGGATGCACCCACAGCTCATCTGTTAAGTAATCAAATAAAAAAAAAATCAAACTCTGGTTTATTTGATCAAAAAACTTCAGGATCCATCAAACATATATCCAATTAAAAAAAAGCCTTGAATACAGTAGTGCTATTGGGAAGTGACCCAGGGCATTGGGAAGGAGCAGTTGTCTCCAAGTGAGGCAGACAATGTCTTCCGTGGTCCAGAGCTGACCGATCACAGCTCTGAGTAGTTGTGCTCTTATAAGCAGGACCCTTATCATTCAAAACCTGGACTTAGTAACCATTACTTCACATGCAATCATGAATAAAAATCACAGATACTCTGTGTAGGCGATTTGCCAGTGTCATTTAGTTGGCCCGTGTGAAGCCAGGAAGATCTTGTGAGTTCAACACTATGCCTACAGCCAATGATTTTTATTACTTTTCACATTTCTCAGAATTTTCCTCACTGCCCTCTGTCAACCCTATTTAGAAGAGCATTGTTGTCTTCATGGTTCTATTTTTTGAGTGTGTGTGTTTTTCTTTTCTTCCATTGGAACACCTGCCATTTATCTTTGTAAACTGTGGGGCAAAGACCATTGTTAAATGAAAACACAGGTGAGAAGACGAAATGTATATAATTCTGTGAAATCTGAGGATCCATTTTGAGTGTTCATAGGACTGTTAGGTCAGAGGACACAGGTACTGGTGATAAGAACTGTTTCATCAGGATTTCATAGATTCTCTGTCCTAAGTAATATGCTATGGTTTACTACTCTGACCTCATTATTCCAAATCCTACTTGACACATGGAAATAGTGCCTAAGATGAGCCCAATTCCGTAGAACCTTGGATGATAATGATCATATAATCTAGCAGGTAAGCTAAACAAGGATCCGGAAGTCACTTGAGAGCTCAGATTCTCCTGTGCCCTAATCTTATAACCCCAGGCCATGGAGTACTTGCTTAAGGACGTCAGGTTCACCAGCAAGGAATGTGATCACCATGACCTTCTTTTGCTTCTCATGCCATGGACAACTTGCTAGACAAACCAGTTTTCACATTCTTAGAATAGAAGAAATACCCTTAAAATACCTCTTTTTCTCTATTACCAAGGACTTAAGATATTTTAACAACCTCTTGTCATTCTGAACAGTAGCCATGGGTGCATTGTTTTACAATGGCCATCAATTGGAGAATGAGGAGACACAAAAAAAATTCATCACCTGGAAAAAAACAAAACCTACAGATTGAGACCTACATTTTCTTTTTCTTTTTCTTTTTTTTTTTTTTTTGAGACCTACATTTTCATAGTTTATGACGAAGCTTTGTTTCACCGCGTTAAGTTTTCTTCTCCCCATTCTACCAGTGGTGAACCTAAAACCCTCGTCGTTGCGGTTCTCCCAAGGGTGTTCAACAAGCAAAGGTTATACCTGGAGCTTTAGGTTAGAGTTTTGACTTTGAAGGAAGTGTTATTTCTACTGCTGAGCGGAAAGCAATACCTATAGTCACTGAATTATTGACTTTCTTGGGTATTACTTATATTTTGGAAAGAAAACCTTTGGATAGGTACTCTCTCCCTTGAAAGGAATCCAAGCAGCTGTTGGTGAACTTGGCTCTTACCGGGCAGACAGTGTTCAATAATTGTTTATTGAGCTGAGCTGATCCCACTTCACTCAGGAGCAAGGTCAGAGCTATGTCTTCAGTCCAGCTCCCCTATGACTACATCAGAACGGAATATCTATTCTTAGAACATGTAAGTGGCCAACCTTTTGCAGTACACAGCATACTTTGCATCTGCAGAAAATAAGGTACTGGCTTCAGCCCTCGTGTTTATGAAATAATTGAGGAACTAAACAACCAAAATAACTACTTTTGACAAAGAAGTAAAGTGAAATAAGCCCTGCAGCACGTGGCGAAGTAAAATGCTGAGGAATATGTGCTGAGTGGCAAAGGGGTGACCTTACGCAGAGACTAAGAGACCCATGTAATCCCATTTACTCTATTAAAGACTTGTGATGGTGAACAGACCACAGGAAAAGGTGTAGCCTTTAGATAGGACCCTTCACAAGGTGACCCCACTCTTCTTGGCTCTGTCAGTCACTGATTTTTCCACATGACTTAAATCGGATCCACTTGCTATAAAAATGAGCAAGACCCAGGGCTCAGTGCCACATCTCAGGAAAATTCTGCCTTAAACAGGCTTCTGTCCCTCCTCTTGCTTGTAAATGCCCATCTCTTGATCGATATTCTATCCAGATATCACCTTCCCTTAGATGTTCAAAGGGAACATCTTTCCTTAGAAACTTCTCCTGAAATATTTTTTTTTATTTTTTTTTATTTTTTTTTTTATGATAGTCACACAGAGAGAGAGAGAGAGAGGCAGAGACATAGGCAGAGGGAGAAGCAGGCTCCATGCACCGGGAGCCCGACGTGGGATTCGATCCTGGGTCTCCAGGATCGCGCCCTGGGCCAAAGGCAGGCGCCAAACCGCTGCGCCACCCAGGGATCCCCTTCTCCTGAAATCTTGAGGGTGAATAGTCAGTTCTACTTAGAGGTGCTTTACCCATCTGTATATGAGGTTAATGCCCCCCTCCTTTGTATTCAAGCAGGCATTGGTTTGAATCTGCGTCCTGCATTGCCTTTCCACCTGACTATAAATGAGTGCTTCCTTCCCTCTCTGTGTTTCACATGCTTAGTCTATACAGGCTGCTAAAACAAAGGAGCACAGACTAGAGGGCTTGTAAATAAGAGAAATTTGTTTATTGGGGTTCTGGGGACTAGAAGTCTGAGAGCAAGGTGCCAGCATAGTCAGGTTTGGGTTCAGGCTGTCTTTTGGGTTTAGACAGCCACTTTGTTGCTGTGTCCGCACATGCTGGGAGGGGCTGGGAGCTCTCTTAGGATCTCTTAGAAGGCACCAGTCCCATTGTGGGAGCTCTGCCCTCATGATCCACTGACCTCCCAGGCCTTCATTCCTAACACCATCACGTTGAGGGTTAGGTTTCGTTATATGTACACAAACATTCAGTCCAAAACAGGTGCCTTTCTTACAGAATAGGGATCATAATCAAATCTTACTGATTTTATGTATATGGATAATAGTGTATGTGATTGCATGATTACTTTCTGACAGTTTCAGACATTCAATATGTGGGAGTCTGACACTTATTTGTTTAGACATCTTTTTATCTTGTGAAGTAGTCAAAGGTAGGCTCATGACTTAGTCTTATGACCGTGCTGACCGTGGAGAACAATGCCTGACAAATAGGAGGAGCTGTTTAAAGTGGAAAAGGATGAGTTGAGAAGGAGAGAGAGGCATCACCCCTGAGAGACCGTAATAGCCACAAGGAGGTTCACCAAAGTCCATGACTTGTCTGTGGAATCATGGCTGAGTGTGTATCTCTAGAGGGTGTGTGTGGAAGGGGTGGGGCAAGGAGGACAGTGAGGCCTGATGAATGGCAGACACCTAGGTAAGCTGTGTGACATTTGGAAAAGTTACAAATGTCCCAACCTAATTAAACTATAAACATTTTTTTAAACTGCATAGGGAAACCATTACCAAGGGGACAAGAGAGGAGAAGACATGGCCCCAGACACCAGTCCGTGAAGACCATGCTAAGGTGATGGTTAGACTCTCTTTGGGCCTGGCCACCCTGTCCCTTCACGGTGTTGCTGCCTGCAACTAAGCTGATAAAAGGAGAACATGGGTTTTTAATTGCACTGGCCACTTTTCATCTTTTAAAGTAAATCCATTATTCCATTTATACCATGAAAAGCTAGTAAGGTTGTTACAGGGATAAACTAATGCAAACCTAGAGGAGAGCTAGACCAGTTGCCGCTGGATGAACTCCCAATGATGAGATCTTTAATAAAGTTCATTTAATTTAAAGTAAAATATACCACTAAACATCTTCTATATTTTGGTATCAGACTTGCAGATGGCTCCACCATTCGTATAGCCAGGATGTCGTTTCCCCGTCACTGTGATGATGGAACTCTGGGGAATAAGGCGGCCTCATGGTTATCCTATAATCTGTTCTGAGCCAGAGTCAAAATAGACCTCAGAAGCTGAATGAATAGAACGCTTGATTACATAAATGATGGAAACCATTTGAATCCAAGGAATGAGACACTGCCTATTCATTTTTTTTTTTTGATCTGCTCATGGTATAGTACCTAATAAACTCCTGTACTCCACTCCCCACAGGCGATATCTGTTCATTCAGTTGTTTCCCACCAAAAGGTGAATATGTTGTGTAACCTAAAGCATCAGCTTCTCTTAGCATTTCCCTCTTTTTGAGATCCAGTAGCTGGATATAAATTACTTCAAACTCCCCATTATTTGAACCCTGAAAATGCAGTGTGTTAGGTCTGCTCCCAAATGATTTGACCACCAGAAATGACCATCAGTAATGATACTGATGATACTGTGCTCTGGGGGAAACCAAGTCAAGCCTGTGAGATTTTCAACTCCCTGAAATTTGAGGATTTGTTTTACTCCACAGTAATACGGATAATATATATGTTTAAAATATTATCTCGGGCAGCCTCGGTGGCACAGTGGTTTAGCACTGCCTGCAGTCTGGGGTGTGATCCTGGAGGCCCGGGATTGAGTTCCATATTGGACTCCCTGCATGGAGCCTGCTTCTCCCTCTGCCTGTGTGTCTGCCTCTCTCTCTCTCTCTCTCTCTCTCTCTCTCTCTGAATAAATAAATAAAATCTTAAAAACATATTATCTCACAGCAGAAAGTATTGCAGCTTATTTTTCAAAAGCATGGAAATACAGGTAAGATATAGAAAAACTAAAAATACTATATTTCACACTTAAGACTTCAAAATTTTAATATCTAGCTCCTCATTATTAGAGTTGGACCTGGATGATTAATGTATGGTTCAATTAAATAATAAATTGAAACACACATGAATAAAATTAAAATAAATAAAATGCAGCTAAGTGAGGGTCTAACGTATTAGAGTGGATTGCCACTGGGATGTATGAGCTGATTTAAAAATTGTGATAGCCCTTTCTATGTCAGTTATTTGAATATTGCTTTCTTCGGCATAGAGGCCTTTCTTACAAAACTTTTTTTTTTTTTTCTTCCTATTCCCTACTGGTGGATAGCATTGCTTGAAATAGCACTATTTTTTTTTTTTTTTCCAACTGAGAGATGAGAGGAATCTGAGAGCCTAGGGACACATATGCATGATGACAATGGCTATGGAAAATATTTTGTGATGATGGCAAGGTCTTCTGGGAGGACATTGCTATATTAGGAGTCAATTACTAATCAGCAATGGACAGGACATATTTAGGCTCCATTTGGTTTAGGTCTCTGAAAACTACCATGGGGCATCATGAAGATGATGTGGAGGATGAGCGGGAAAGTGTTTCTAGTATGTTGCCACACTGGGAACAGAGAATAAAGAATGAGTTTGAGAATTATGAGAAAGAAGAATTAAATTTTGTGACTAAGAAAATTAAAAGCTGAAAAGATCAAATGTAACTCCATTGTGCCACCCAGGTGCCCCCAGGAGATCAGCAGCCCAGTTGACAGAAATGAAGAATTTGGCCAGCATGGCGCGGTGATGTAGGGATGGGGTTTTGTTTTGGTTGCGTGGACTTTGATGTGACTGTGGGAAAGTGAGGCTGTAAAAGTAAACAGCAGGGAGGAAGTTCTCACAATATAGACATTTCCAAATAATAACTTTGGATAACAAAAGTAAATCTAATGGTTTCCGCTTACTATTAAGAATCAGGAGGGGCACCTGCATGGCTCAGTTGATTAAGCGTCTGACTCTTGGTGATGTCTCAGGGTCGGGATTGAGCCCCAAGTGTACAGACTCCATGCTCAGTGGGGAGTCTGCTTGAGATTAGTCCTCTTTCCCCTCCACCCTTTCTTTCTCTTTCTCTCAAATCTTTATTTTTTTTTTAAAGATTTTATTTATTTATTCATGAGAGAGAGACACAGAGAGAGAGAGAGAGAGAGAGAGGCAGAGACGCAGGCAGAGGGAGAAGCAGGCTCCATGCAGGGAGCCCGACGTGGGACTCGATCCCGGGACTCCAGGACTATGCCCTGGGCCGAAGGGAGATGCTTAACTGCTGAGCCCCCCAGGGATCCTCTCTTTGGTGGTTTTTATATACCATGTGACTCAAAAAAAAATTGGGCAGGTGACATTTCAGTAGATCTTCATAACCTGCTCAGGTAATGGGCTGAATGGTGAGCTAGAGCAGCACCACGATACTTAGAGTTCTAGCAAAAGCATGGCTTGAGCAAAACTGAGTGCTCTGACGTGGCTGGTGTTCACGGTGTGTGATGTAGGCTCATTGCCTGGGTCGGGGGGGGGGGATGGGGTGAGGGGCTTGAAGCATCAGGACTAGGGGAGGGTGGTGGTGCAGGACACGAGAGGCCTGAGTAATTTTGTTTGGAGCAGGCCGGATAGAGCTTCATTAGGATATAGGGTCCGTCATACATGCAACAGGGAACCAGCAAGGGTGTCTAAGCATGGGGGGATGGGTCTTCTCCTCTGTTATAGTTTTAGCTATTTGTGTTTAGGGGGTAGGAGGTTCCTGCTCATTCATATGTACTTAATTTTCTAATAATTTGAAAATCATAAACTTGGCCACTATGAAAACCAGAGTGTCTCAGGCAGCTCGGGCTGCTCTAATATAATACCTCGGACTGGGGGGTGGGGGGGCTTATGGACAACACACACACCTGTGTATTTCTCACTGTTCTGGAGGCTGGAGGTCTGAGAACAGGGTGCCAGTGTGGTTGGGTTCGGGGGAGGCCCTCTTCCAGGTGGCATATGGCCTATTTCTTTGTATCCACGTCTGGCAGAGATCAGAGCAGGAAGCCAGGCCTCTCATAAATCTTACAAGGGCATTAATCCAATTTGTAGGATCTTCACCTTCATGATGTTTCTTAATCAGTAAACCAGAGAACATTGATGCCTAGCTTTCCGTAGTTTTATTGGGATGAAAATAGCTCCTGCAGCCAGAGGAAGAGACCATCCCACACTGTAGAGTGAAAGACAGCTGCCTGGTTTTCTGAGATCACTACACATTAGAATATACCCAGGTTTAAATTTGTCAACAAGAACAGATACAAACTGGATAATTCACTTTTGATGGCTTCGGAAGTATCCCCACTGTACCTATGCACCTAGGGGATAAGGGACCCACAGCCATCACAACGTCCCGAGGAAACTACACATGCTAGAAACCTTCAGGAAGGTACAGAAAAACTATGAACAAGGCAACCATTTCCACATGGACAATTTTGAATCTATAAAATAAACCTAGTGCTTGAAAGTGTCTTGCAAATTGAGGTAATTGCCCTAATACCATCTGAGTTACGCTATAATAATAGATTAATTTCACTCTGCAGAATGACGAATAAATGAATCAGTATAATATTTTACAAACCACATATATTCTCAAAGGGGATGTATGACATTTTTAGTTACCAATTCTTATTAAATTCCAGTCACTTTATTTTGCCTACAACAAAGTTTTGTACAAAAGACTTACATCAGTAAATGTTAGTAGTGACGACTCTTACTTTGGTATTAGAAATAATAGAGGTTTTATTTTTCATCTGTTCTTTAGGAAAAAAAATAATACTTCGCCTATTAAGGACCTTCATATCTATATCTCATACATATATGCTCATTTCCATTAGTATTTAATTTTGTGTTATTGTATCACTTTATTTTTTTTTAGATTATTCTAAGCCTTTAAACTATAAATGCTAGCACTGACTGTCATTTACATTTATTTAATGTGCTACAGTGAAGGATTTTCAGCTTAGCAAAATGCTATGCCTGCTTATTTTCTCTTCCCTCTTCCATACCTTGAGTTTCCAAGTGAGTTGTGTATCTAATAATTCTGAAAATGCCTTCAACTCATTATAATGACATGATCACTCAAAATTTGTATTGGGATTATTGTAATGAGTAAAAACAAGCATTGTCCTCTCTTGTGGATGTTAGAGTCTAGTGGGGAAGAAAGACGAATTGTCACTCACAAAAATATACGTAATGAAAACCTGGGATCAGTCCTATCAAGAGGAACTCTTGCTTCCCAGAGAACTCTGAAGAGGAAGCTGCATCCCTGTGCAGACAAATGAAGAAGGCTCAGGAAAATTGACCCAGAATAAAGGTCAGATAGACAATCACGTTCCACAGCAAACACTGTGGAGAAGTACTTTGCAAGCAATACACTTTTATTTAAAAACATCAGGAAATTGAATGATCTAGGCTTTCAATGTCTCTTTGTGTAGTTTAACCTGGAGGGGGCTAATATTATATTAAAATTGAGTTCTTTTCATATGTTCAACAGTAGTTTGAAATGATTTATTGTTAGAGTTTATATCTGAGATCTTAGCTTCTAGGAGGAATATATGATATATGGTGTCTTCAGATATCACGTCCTATAAAGTACTACATCTTACGTTTGTATAATGGGATATAAACAAGTTTCTGGACCAATGCCTTTCAATCTCGATGGGATAGCCATGGCGAATTTTGGTGTGGTTTTACTGGCTAAGTACTGCCTTCTACATTCAGATGCTTAATTTCCTTAATGTGCAGCCTTGGTTTTCTTTGATACTGAGGACTCAGTATCATTGCTTTCTTTATAAAAATAATTTACTTTCGTATCCAATTGGCAAAAAAATGTGGTGGAATTTTCTTCTGATTTGGCATAATGATATAAACTAATTGAACCATATAAGGTGTATATTACATATGCCTATGGCAGTCATGACCGAGTTAAAATTCATTTAAGCTAACTTAATGAATTATAGAATTGTTTGGGTACCTACCAGTACTCTAACAAAATTAAATATGTAAGAGTAGAAAGTAGAAATGTACCTTCCTCTGATGACCTTGAAGCTTTCCAAAGCCGGTAACAAACATTTGACTCAAGTGAGTTATTAAGAAGGCAATCATCAAAATATTTCTTGCAGATTAAGGCTACTTCCAATATTTGCATTGGTCTAGACTTCGTGTTGACTGTTTTACTGAGTTTAAATGGTTTTAAAATGCCGAGTACTAACAGAGCAATTTTGAACCAATTAATACCGAGATAAATAATTCAGCAAAATCTTTTTATTTGGGTTCATTTTCAAGTTTATAAATTGCTGAAATGGAAAATAGGGTAGTTGTATATACAGATCAATATTTGCACATTAGCAAGTTACTTAGAAATAATCTAAATATAACTATACTTTTGGGAATTATTTCCCAGAATAAATTCATTAAAATTCAACTCATTTAACTTCATTTATTTGAATACAGAAAAGTGAGTATCTATGTCCTCATACTGTAGGATTAATAGTGTAGTTATTTTTGTGCCATCTGGCTCTAAGACACATAGCAGGGCCTCTGAAAGAAGAGTGGATGAGGACAGCCAAAATATGAGGAGAAAATAGAACCTAAGTAAGACAGTCACACAGAATAACAAATAGTTCTCAAAATTTCCCTCCGCTTCTTCTAAATTTACTTTTTTTAGCTTCATTAAGTATGACCTTGCTCTTATGTGAATAAGAACTGTCAATTTTCACGACCGTTCATTTTGTATTACTTTAGCCAAATTTCCTGCCTCACTTTCAAGTCTAATTTTGGCTTGTTTTCTCGTTCTCTTCATTAATGTACCTATTTTATTTAAAACAAAGTAATTTTTATGAGCATTTTGTGAGGCTTTTAATCTCAACTTTCTCTAGAATTGAAAGAACTAAAATTTTCATGTTGTACCAATTCCCAGAATGATAATGGGAAATAAAACATAGTTGATGATAAAGAGGAAACAGGAGCAAATGTTGGCTCTATTTCATTACTAATCATACAGGTGATTATCTGGTATTTACGTAGAACATATTGTGTAATTCAAGTCCTCGCCTAAAGTCACAAACTAAACAGAACTCTTGAAGGAAGATACCAAGTGACACATTAGCCAAGTTGACTTAGTTCCATTTGGATTTATTCTCAAGCTTGCAATTTGTTTTAAGAAAAAGAAAAAGGGTGGGGGGTAGTTTCAGGCTGTCTATAATCATGTGAATTTCAAATCCTGAGAATTGACAGCATGACAAGGCTCTGTGTCCAGAGAAAGTTCACAAGGAATTGCAGAGAGCAAAGTAAATATCCCAAACAGTAGTCCATCCCTGTATTTCCAGTGAAGGCCCTGAAATCATTCTAAGCAATCCACACAAATGAAAGAAGCTCTCCTTAATTTTATGATATTTACTTACCAAAACAAACATAAAACACCAACCCACAACCCCACACATTCTCACCTGTCTTATGTATAAGAAAATGAGCTTGAAACAAAACCAAACAAAGTCCTATTTGTAGTTCTCAGAAACTGTATGGATTACCATTCAGTTTTTTCACTACAAATCTGAAATAACAAAACCTATTTCCCAGAGTGACATGAATTAAAATAATTATATAACATGATTAGTCACTTTAGTTTTGTATTCTGTGTGCCACTTTTGAAAACCAGTATTGTCTCCGGTATAAGCAAATACACCTTGAGGGCAATGTATTTTTTCCTGACTGACTTTTGAACCATGCATGTGAACAGCAGATTCAAAATAGGACAACTAAACACGTAAGAATTGTGGTGAGATGTGAGTCAGCCACCAGAAGGCACCTTTCAGTTGGAGTCCAACTAAGTTAATGACTTGCTGGAAAACAAAACAAAGCAAAACAAAATCTCCTACCCCCAAGTAAACAAAAAGACCAAAGGAAAACAAGAAGTGCACCAGAACTTTTTGGAAGAATGTAACAGAATCCAGAGTTTTGAAAATATAACACAACTTCAGACAATAAAAAAGTATCCAAAATATAAAGTTTTTAGAAGAGTCTATTTTTAAGTCCATGTTTATGAAAAAATAAACAATCATCTCCATAGACCAAGATTGACATGATCCAGATGATGGAATTTGCAAAGGATTGTAAAGCAGATGCTACATCTAAGCTTACAGAAGTGAAGGGCTGTTGGTGGAAAAGGATAGAAACCTCAGCAGAGATTTAAAGACTATAAAACAAAAACCAAGTGAAAAATCAAACACTGAAAAATATAATCTCTTAAATTTAAAAAAAAATATTACTGAAAGATAAATAGGATGGAGATTACAGTCAGTAACCCTGAACTTAAGCAGAAGGAATTGCCTACTCTGAAGAAAACCACATTGACCCCCCCCACCACCACCAAGAAAAAAAACAAAACAAACAAAACCCGCCAAAAAACGGCATCAGGCTCCCTTGAGAGGACATAGGAATAAATGTCTAATACAAGTCTAATTGTGATTCCAGAAGTAAGGAGAAGCTGAAGGGAAAGAGTATCTTTGAAATCTGAAAATTTCCAAACTTGGAAAAAAGAAAAAAATATATCAAGATGCTCTGAGTTGAGAAGGGATAAGTACAGAGAAACCATCATCCCACCCACATCATGTTCAAGGTGCAGAAAGGGGGAGAAAAAAAGCCTTGAACGCAGCCAAGGGGCGGGGGGGATGGCACCTTAACTTTACATGCAGAGGCACAACAATTAGAATTACTGCTGATTTTACCTCAAAAACCATAGAGATCATCTTGTATGAAACAGCATCTCTACAGGAATGAAAACAAAGGAAAAGAAAACAAGAGAAAAAAAATAACTATCAACCCACATGTTTACATTATGTGGAAATATTCTTTCAGAATGAGGGCAACGTATAGAGAAAAATATGAGAAAACTAAGATGATTTGTCACCAGCAGGCCTGTTGTATACAAAGTGCTGAGGTAGGTTGTTTAGGCTTAAGGGAGACAATAGGCAGTGGAAACTCAAATCTTCAATAAAAAATAAAAAAAGCAATATAAATGGTAAATATCTTGGTAAAAAGAAAACATTTTTATCTTAATTTCTTCAAGTACATGTTTTGAGCAAAAATCATTGCGTTTTTTTGTGGGACTGGCAATGCATATGTTATAAATATGATAACAGCAAAAAAAAAAAAGTAAATACAATTGTACTTTTTATATGTTTGAAATAAAGTGACACAATATTAACTACAAGAAGACCAAAAATCAGAGAGGCTTATTGTACTTTCTAAAGCCAACATCTAAGAAAGAGCACTGGTAAATATTTAAAAGACCAATAAATTAGGAATGGCTGGGTGGCTCAGCAGTGGAGCACCTGCCTTCGGCCCAGGGCACGACCCTGGGGTCCCGGGATCAAGTTCCACGTCGGGCTCCCTGCAGGGACCCTGCTTCTCCCTCTGCCTGTGTCTCTGCCTGTGTCTCTGTCTCTCATCAATATATATATATATATTTTTTTATTTTTTATTTTTTATTTTTTATTTTTTTTAAAGAAAATCACCCATGGTCCAATCAACTAGAGAGAAGTACTAAAGTGTTGTTTACTTCCATCCAGTATTTATGAGTGATGAGAAAATCATTAGCTTCTACTGGGCATTTGGGTGTGCTTATGTAAGACTTGCCTTCACTTACTTCACTTACTCTTTTAAAGAATTTAACTTAATATTTCAGGTTTTTCTCTTTGAAAGAATTTTACATTTATGTCTCAGATTAGCCAGGTTTATGCCATGGAATGTGTTAGCACACTGTACCCTTGGAAGCATTGCCATATTTTCTTTGAGTCAGTCAAAATGGAGTCCATTGCTGATTCTAATTAGATTGTTTTGAAGACAAAGTATTCGTAAGAAGAAAAGAATAAGAAGTAGATTAAATGAAAATCAAGGGTTATCTTTCCAAGTCCTTCAAAGTTTGAATGAAGGGGGGAAAATTTGACATTGTAAGTCTTGTAAAACCAGTTCTCAGCAAAACTAGAACACCTTGGATTTTCATACGTTATTACATATGTAATTCAGCCTAGAGGTTTTAGTATAGCCGTCTGTGCAGCTCTGATACAATGAGTTATTTATTTTATTTTTTAAAGATTTTATTTATTTGAGAGAGAGCATGAGGAGGGCGTGGGGAGGGTGCAGAAGGAGAAGCAGACTCCCCGGCTGAGCAGGAAGCCTGACGTGAGGCTCCATCCCAGGACCCTGAGGTCATGACCTGAGCTGAAGACAGATGCTTCACCCCCTGAGTGACCCAGGTGCCCGCTCCCACTTTGTAATTGCATAGTACTTGTATCCCTACAGGAAACTATTATTTCATGGTGAATACTTACATAGAGCAGGGATAGTTAATTCTGTTTCTATCCTGGATAGTTTAGCTGGTATCTTGAAATGAGGATAGTGTTATCCTCTTTTGGGTTTCTGTCTCACTTTTTAATCTTTACAAACCCCCAATTACTCTAAACAGCTGTGTGAGCTTCTATAATTAGTTACGTTTACTAAAATTATGGCAAGCTCCTCATCTGAGAAGCCCAATATCTCCTAGAGAATACAGTTTAAGTTTCTATATCTTGATTTTAAAAAACCCTGTTTTTGTGATCATGCTTTGTCTTTTGATATATCACTTAAAGACTTCTTTCTAAATATAAACATAATTTCCCATAACCCTACTTTTCATTCCTTTTCTGACTGAAATCCTCAATTTAGAATCAAAGTCAACCTCCCTTGACTGACAAATGAGATCCTCGTGATTGGATCCCACTCCCTAGAATGGCCTTACCAACAGTCTCCCTACAGCATCTCTGCTCTGGGGGGACAGGCATGCTTGACCCCATCACAATTGGGACACACTTACCAGAATTCTCTTCATTTGCTTCTTCATAGAAAACATACTGTGTCCTCCTGTTATTCTTTCCCTATGAAAACCCTATATGTTTTTCTACAAAGCCTTTTCTGGCTCTCCAAGAATAAGGAGTCACTCCTATCTATTTTTAGTAGAATGTTTATAGGAAAACCTGCTTACAATTAATTACCCAAACTAGCTTTATCAAAATGACCTATTATCTAACTTAAAATTGTTTTAATTTTATCATTTAATTTAATGATTTACTTTGATGAATTTTAATTCCATGTGACGGAATAGATGGTATATTTACACCTTATTCAAAAAGTAGGTTCATTTTGAAAGAATGGATAACTGGATAAATCAATAATTAAAACTATTATATATCTAAAGTATGCTATATGAAAAACTATATATTTATTTTATATATTATATATATTATGTTTTATGTTTAATAATTTCAAACACATTCAATAATTTCATTGGGAGAAACTGTGTGAAGAAAGACTAATGTACAATTTTATAACAATGGCAAATTCTCTAGGAAATACTCCAAAGTTTAAGAAAAACTATTTTCCTCTAAAACTCTACTTTAATTCAATAATCAGTTTCAAATTTCCTGAATTACACCTAACTTGAAAAGAATACTTAACTAACATTCAGTATGTGGTGAGTTGAACAAAGTCAGTCTTGGCTGGGAGCCTACATTTCATAATCCCCTCTCCTGAGCATTGTACCTCGTGGGGAGAAGCGACTGTAGAGTGACTACAAAGTCTAAGGACAGCATGTCCCCCAGAACCCAGATTCTTGCTTCCTCTCCAGCTGCTCATGAAAGGAATCCATGAAAACATGTTCCAGGAAAGAAGGGCCCTCAGGGCTCTGTCTATTATTTTCTGTCTGAACTTAGCAGGCCTAACCCCGTAGCACTGGAATTTTATCGAAAGCAAAGCTAAGAGTTCATGCTGTCTAACTTTCTCAAATGTGGATTCGCTTTAGGATTCGCTTTAGTGATTACATCTTATACTTGAGGGTAACCTTATACTTGAGGGTAACCATGAAATGGAAGTCACATCTGTCATTTGGTTGAAAATATCATTCTATGAGGGTCCTTTTTATTCTACGAGAGGCTGTGTCACACTGCTGGTGATGGAGGGGAGCCCTGGGCTGTGTGTGTGTGTGTCCGGGGTCGTTTTCTCTCCTACAGCACCGACCTTGAATTCCCCTCTTCGCCCCTTTGTGCACTTGCTTGGGTTGTAGACCAAGTCTTCAGTTTTCTCCCTTCTGGTCAAAATATACTATCCTCTATTTTCAGATTGGAAAAAGGAATAAATAAATAAATAAATAAATAAATAAATAAATAAGTAAAATAATGTAAAAAAAAAAAAGTCCTTAATTTGATGAAATACAAACTAATTCAGGAAGAGTTGCCAATGGTTAATACTACGGTACATTTCCCTTCTGGGCATAATTACATTAAGAAGACAATTACCACCTCATGTAAGGAGTCTTTAATGGTAAGATCTGCAGCCGAGCAGTGTCGGGATGCCTCCAGTTTGCTGGCTCTCAGGTTAGTAGATGAATCCACGTGGACATCCTTTAGTCGGCGAGTGTCGCGCACCGGGTACCCCGTCGAGTGCTGCGAATTTCTGGGGCCAGGCGACCAACCCGTCATGGGCTTTGGAAGCGCACCTGCTGTGCGCAGCAGCAGCAGGATGGGGCGGCGAGAGGCCACAGATGGAGTACAACTGTGGGGGGAGCGGGGACCTGTCGGGGGCAGCGCCACACCAAGGGGGACGGGCTGTGCTCAGCCTCAGCCCTGCAGTGTGGCCCCTGGGGAGAGGGGACAGGTGCCCTGGTGCCCAGATGCCCCACGGGGTGCTGCCAGCCTAGAAGGTAGCAGGGGCACAGACCCTGTTCCCCCCGCTTCCCCACGGGAGCCCCTCTTGTTCCCCTTGCCCCATTGCCCTGCCAAGGGGTGTGCAGCCCCCTGTGCGCCCGGAGCATTGCTGGTGGCTGTGCTGCCTCGGGCGACCTTCCCATGACCTTCTCGCTGCTCCCCAAACCCCGCAGGGGTGCTGTCGGGCCTCCCCACAAGGAGGAGGGCTGCTTGGCCGGGACTCGGAGGCTGAGGCCGGGGCTCCTGCATGTCAACGTGCGTGTTGCACGCGTGGAGGTCGTGCCCCATGCCACGTGCAGGATCTCAGCCGACAGAGGTGTGCCTTCCCCCACGACAGGGATCACCTGCCCATGCAAGTCACACGCGGCCCCCTACCTACCTCTGCAGCTATCTTAGGGCCTCCGTGGAGACAACCCACTCGATGGTGAAACCCTGTCAGGCCGACTCGCTCACTCTCCGACAGTTTTGCCGAACTAGGACGACAATGACAGCAACGATGATGACAACAGCAACGACAACGATGACAACGACTGCAATGACAACGATGAGGACAACGACGAGAATGACAGCAATGACAAGGACGATGACAACAGCAACGATAATGATGACAATGACGACGATGATGACAGTGACAAAGAGACCACAACAGCGACAACAACAACAGCAGCAACAACAAAATTTTAGCAGTTGAGGACCATAGACTCTTCCTAACTACCTGTGACTTTGATGAACACCAGCACTCCTCTGTTTGAATGTAAAAGTTCAACCAGCTATTAAGGACCTTGGAGAAATATTTCCAGAAAGAGTCAACAGTTCCTAAAATGTTAACTGCACTCTCGTGGTTTATGTGTTTTGGGCTATTGCCTTTCATAAGATGTGTTTGAAATGGTTTGTATCATTTGTTTTTTTTTTTTTTTAAACAGTATCAGGAAGATGTGATTTCAAGGGAGAAATCTGAAAACTTAAAATAAAGAAGAGCATTAAAAGTCATCCCTACTCACGTGTATTGGAATATTGCCGTCAGAAGGCTTTTCCAGTATATTTTAATGGTTATTCCAGAGTTGTTGTCATTGTTTATTACACTGAGCCATTTATGTGGATTTGATGTAAAACGAGCAAAAGCTAGTGGATATGCTGCTTCACTATGGGAACCAGACACGGAGAAAAAGGATGCCTGGGTCCGTGGGCTGACCCAGTCTGTGGAAGCCCACAGGCTATCCCACAGTTGTAGCTTCTGCAGGGGTGTGAACTTTCAGGTAACTGATGGTGCAGCAGCGAGGTCCTAAGGCCTGGGATTCTTCCCCGTGGAGGGCTCTTGGTCTGAGTTGGGGGGCTGGGGGGCACTGATTCAGCAAACAATAAACCGGTGAGGCTGGAGCACACTGGAGTGAGGACAAGAGTTGTACTTTTAGGAAGCTGTGCATGCAAAGGTCCTGGGGCTTGTAATGCTTGTTATCTCCAGAAACAGCAATTGTACAATAGAGCAGGTGCATGGCCGGTGCGCTGGTGCGGATGTGGTCACGGGAGCACATTAGTCATGGCTTTTCCACTGAACTTAAGAGCTCCTCGTTATCCCACAGGCCACACCCCGTGTGGGGAAGCAGGCCTGGCCCATTACTAAAAAGATAATGTGCCCCGTGTTTTGAGTGGAGGAGAACCCGTGATGCGGGCATCTGGCTGGACCTGCGCAGGCTCACCTGACCTACCCTTTCCACGTTTCCTGGCCCAACAGCTAGTAGAGAGTAGGATGTTGTTACCAGTGAGGATCTCTATGTAGAGATGTGGACGTTTCCACTCCCCGGGCCCAAGTGGCCTCCCTCCGTCTTTCCCAAGATTATATTCTTATCTCCGTGGCATCCAGGAGTGGTAAACGCATGTCCTCCACATTCATTTATTTTCCTAAACCTAGTCATGGTGTCCGTGTCAATCCTGCTGCTGGGGGGGGTCGTGCCGGGCGTAGTCGAAGCCGCTCGGGGACTCTCCGGGGGTGATAGTCGGTTTGCTGAGCTAAGTTATTACACTTATGTGACCAAAGGGCCTGCTGAGAAACCGACTGTCAGAGCTTGGGGGGCGGGGGGTACGAGCGGGGTGCAAATCTTCGTTTCCAGGACAGGGTTTCTGACCAGAAGACTCCCAGGGTTTTCCAAACGATCATGACATGTCTTTCATCGTTGTCTAAAGATATTTTGCCATCAGCCCTTAAAAAAAAAAAAAAAAAAAAAAGGAAGGGATCAATGAATGAATGGATGGACGGATGGATGTGAGATGGTTTGGACAAACCAGAATCCAATCAGGAAGATTCTTGCCCTCCAAGATATATTTGCATTTTCCTGCTCCCCTGCCCGCCAAGAAAACAAGTTCATATTTTATTCTGCAAGCACACAGTTTGTCCCACTGTAGTAAAGAAAAAGAGTTCTGGAGGAAAAAAAAAATAGTGTTCCTATTAAACATAATCGTCCTGAAGTAGGGCTGTGTACAGGGCATAGAGGCAAACGTGCCTTCGCCTTTCCTGGGTGCAGCCACTTAAAACGACCCACCGTTGGCCCTGGGCTGACGGGCCGCCGGAGAACGTGGGACTTGACTGACCCTATGAGACAAATAGGAGATTCACCTATTATTTCTGACATATATTTTCATATTCTACAAATATAAGCCCCCCTGCCCGAGGAAAGGCCTTGTGACTTGGACCCGCCATCCAAAGTGCTGTTGTTATAGAAAATTTATTATTTGACTTATTAATTTAAATGAAAAACCCAAATGCTGCCCCACAGGGAAAACCTCTGGTCCTTCAGCTTCGGGCCTCCCTGTATCCAAACACCCTAGTGCTGGCAAGATACCTGGCGGTCCATCCGCCCTCAGTGTGGCCTCTGGGTTTCGGTGTCTGGGGCTGGCAGGGTCCCTCTATAGGGAGACCCACACCCCGTGTCAGCAGGTGTCCCCTCCCCCCCCAGGCCTCTCGGCAGCTTCCCCGAGATGCTGTCCCTGGTGAACAGTGGAGGGCGCGTCAACCGCCGCCCGCTGTGCTATGAACCTACCAGATCTGAGAATCTATGTAAAATTCCAGAAACTTGGGTCTGGTCTTAATTTCCTTTTATGCATGAGCTGAGGAGTGAGGCCCCTCCCACAGGGTTCCCTGGTCCCCTGAGCAACTGGCTCCTTTGTGATGTGATAGAGCAGCCTGAGGTCCCTTTTTTCTGCCTCCATCCTGAGGCAAAGGTGGGGAGGGTGACAGGAGCCAGGGAGGGGGCAGTGGGGAGGGTGCAAGGAGCACAGGTGAGGGGATTGGGGATGGTGCTGAGGGCACGGGTTGGGGGAGAGGGGGAGGGTGCAGAGGGTGCCGGGGGGCGCAGGTGAGGGGAGCGGGAAGGGTGCGGAGGGTGGGGTAGGGGGGGAGCGTGGAGGGCCCACCTGAGCCAGGTGAGGGCCTGCTGCTGGGCCAGGTGCCCTGGGGTTTGTGATACTGTCTGCTTGTGTTTAATGCACTTTGGTTTTACTGGGTCTGGTCGAAGGTGGTTCATCTCTTTAATTTCCCGACTTACACGCTCATGCTTCTGCATAGCCGTACTTGGAGAGCGGGAGCGCATGCAGGGGCGCGGGAGACACAGTGGCTTGGAGGGAGATGCTGGGCGCTCTGAGCCACTGCGGGTGATGTCCCGGTCCCTCCCTGCAGGTGCAGGGTCTCCCCAGGGTGAGATGCTGGCCAGGGAGCCGTCTCCCCCGTCTCGCTCTCCTACCCTAGGAAGTGCTCCCCGACGAGTCATTTCCTGAGAGGTTTGTGTCCACTTGGAACTAGCTAAGCAGGCTGTGTTGCTTTAGGAAAGGCCACTCGGTGGGCGGGGTGAGCCCCGAGGTCTCAGGAAGCTTCCCTCCGGGCCGGGGCTCCTGGGCAGGAGCAAGCTGGGGGGCCCTGGATGGAGAAGCGTGCAGCACCTTGAGCCTCATGACCTCTGTGTTGACCTCTCATTCCCCCCTCTGAAGGGGTCTTGGGGGGCGGGTCTGTTTTATATTAAGAATGTGGCACGACACTTCTGTGTCCATATTTAGCAGATGCTTGTGTAGCACGGGACACATGCTGATAGTTATTTTAAGGACTTTGTGTCCCATAATCTATAGGATTCTTTAGTTCGATATTACTTGAAGTTTTTAATCGACAAGTATTGGTGCTACAGGTCATTTAAAACCTATCCGTGAGTATAGGACTGGAATGCCTGTTACCTCCTTCGTCTAGCTGCCCGTAGTTAAGAGCTTACTTCCCATGACCAGTTTCCTACTATTGCAACCCCCCCCCGCCCCGCCCTCAGTAGTGCAGGTGCATCTGAGTGTACGTGTATGTGCATACATTCTGGCTTCACATGGCTGCCAGGATTTCAGTGCCCAGGGCAGTGAGGAGGCCTCCGTGCCCGATGCCTACAGGGGTCGGCGGGGGCTGCCCGATGTGACGTCCGGGGACAGCCTTGGCTGCCCTGGAGGTGACCACACTGCTCAGGTGTAATGGAATCTGCGGCCCTGGCGTCCCGGGCCTTGGGCTGCCAACCATGCCTCTGTGTCCCAGTTGTACATCTCAATCTTAAACGTGCTCCTTCTGGAGATTCAAAGGTCCAGAGGCAGAATATAAAAGCTAAAGGAATTCTGATCCAGGAGACGGCTGCTTTCAACATCGCTGCAGGAGGGGGTAGGACGTGACCCCACCCCACTTAGAACGTCCTTGCTCGCTTACTTGCAGTGAACGCGTTACAGTCTTAGGACACATGCTGGGTATTTATGTACAACCACTTGGGCTCATTGCCCATTTACTGCTGGAGGAAAACAATACCATCAAGTGAAAAATGTTTGCGCTCTCCCCCCGGGGTGTGCTATTTAGACGTATCCACTTAAGATATCGTGGTGTGGCCCACATCACGGGTGGGGTATGGTGGGTCTGAACCCCCTCCTGGAGGCATAGGTGTTCCCCAAGTCCTCTCACCTACACATGGGCCCGCAGAGCCACGAGAGCTTTGTGGACCAGCCCCGCAGGCTGGGATGCCTTTGGCCCAGTCCCCTGTGGCCTTGCTGCCTCTGTGCTCACCGAGTGTCCTCTTGCCCGGCCCGGGGCTGTCCTAGCTCTGCTTCTGCTGCCACCCTCCCCTGGCGCAGGTGGCCCTCAGCTCAGGCGGGCTCTGTGCTCCTCTTACCCACCTGCTCGACTGGGGATGGCCCGACGGTTCAGCAGGGGTTGCTACATCCTCCAGCTCAAATGATGAATGATGAATTAGGATCTCCATGAGCAATTAATGGATAATTAATTTTAGTAGCTTTACCAGTACACCCAGAAGTTTCCAAGTCACGAGAAAACGGACCTCTTAATATACAGTCTACGTTTCTTCTAAACCAAAGTGCGGCTTAAAATAAATGTGCTTAGCGAATGGGTAATAACCAGCATTAAGACGATATTTGTCAGATGTTGAGCACCTAGCGAGGTGAGTGGGCCACGGGAATAATTTCCTTGTTGCAGGAGCACCCCCTGCATGTCCGTATTCACAACAAGGCGACAAAGATGACACCCCCAGGCGGATGCTATGCGGATGGTGTTTTGCATAGCGTGAACGGGTTATGGAATTCATGTTCATGTTTACTTTCCTTACTCCACAGAAACACAACTCTTTCCTCCAGCTACAGCAGGAAGTGTGTACATTGATTTGTTTCTGCAAATGTTAAACAAGCTGAGAGAGCTGTTTCTGTCTTTTCTTTCTGTTAGTCACCTAAGTGATCAATACCAATGGCTTTCTGAGGTTTGTTGTGGCCCCAGGCCCACCTGCCTTGTCTCCTGTCCCAGGTAGAGGGAATAATGTGAACGAGGCTAGGGGGGAAGTGGGTCTGAATTCCCTCCTGGAGGCATAGGTGTTTCCCAAGTTCCCTCACCTATAAGCCCCACTGGCCTCCCTCTGCACTTCTTTCTCTCGCTTATGCAGGCAAAAGCCTGCATTGCCTCTCAGATGTCCTCTTTGGGAGGTGTCTTCTAAAGCCTCAGCTGCTGCTTTTTCAAATAAGCATTATTTTTCAAATAATTCAAATAATTGCAGAAGTAATGAGCCATTCCCCAATCAAAACAGAGATCCCATGGTTGAGGAACATTTCCATAGAATGAAATCTGTACAGAAAGTGAGCATTTCTGGAAGGGTGGGGGAACTTCCAGGCAGAATGAGGACACATATTTGTCTTATGTTTACTTAAAAGCTTAAATACTCATTATTCATCAACCGTTTACTTATATAACCTATATTTTACTCTTGCTATATTTACTATTTACTACTTTGCTATCTTTATATAACCCTTATGGGGGTGCCTGGCTGGCTCAGTTGCTGAGGCATGTGACTGCTAATCTCAGGGTTGTGAGTTCACACCCCACGTTGAGTGTGGAGCCTGCTTAAAAAAGAAAAAAAAAAAAGTATAGAACCAGATATAGTTAAAAAAAAAAAAGTACACCTTTCCAATAAATCCTCGTTCTTCTCTGTTCGTTATTTGAGGTACAAATAACTTTTATTGACCATTTCCCTCCTAAAAAGACTTGTTATTTAGACATTAAATATCCGAGTCCATCAGTTATAGATGATAGCATATTTTCACTTCCAATGAATACATAGTGATTTTTAATATCTCAGTATTATTATTTTAGTGGTGTCTTAAATTTGTTCTGTTTTAATATTTTTCACCAGTATTTTATATTTGTCATAATTCTTGAGGTTACTACACGTGAGCAGATTTTGACTTTTATTATATGAAAGAGTGTGTGTAAATGTTGGATACAATTTATTAACATTTTTCTCTGCACATCGCTGATCTGATTTTGGAAGGTTTACATAATTTAAAATATGCATTAGATCAATTAATAGGTGGGGTTGTAAAATTTGTAATTATAAAGGGGGATTTTTTTTAAAGAGGATTTCGTTTTACTTTAAGGAAGGTTATTAGAGAAAAAAACATTGGAGAGTCTCTGAAGGCCAACAATCCTGTTATGAAAATTGTTTAACATGTTTTATTTAAGTAATTTTATTTTCCACACCTGTTTTATTCAGCTACTGAATCAGAAAACTGTAGACTTTTAACTAGTTGCATATGAGAGATTAATTTTTAAACTATTTTTAAGTAGGTGAGTCATGTGTACCATCTAATCCACAAAACTATATCAAAGTATATAAGAATAATTTGATTAATATCCTCATCTTATTTGGATACAGTTTAGTCATCTAAGTTTATAAGGTAGATCCACATACACATATGCACATATATTGATATGATGTCCTTTTTAGGCTGTTAAAAGTGAAAACTCATGATGTCTCTGTACTTTTATGGATTTAGAGAAAAAATCCCAGAGCTCAGGGTACAAATAGACATACATCCTGTACATTATGATGCTTTTAAACACATCCTTTCCAAACAGTGGCTGCTGTAGATAAATAGATGGTGATGAAGCTTCTGTTTCCATTATTATAAGTCCAGTTGAAGGTAAATGTCACCTTAGATCTTCAGGGAAGGCTGCATCAGAAGAGGCCCAAACATTTACTTTGCATACACATAAATTAACATTTACTGAGCTTAGTGGTGCCATTATTCTCAGATCCATTCGTTACATAGTTAATCAGATAAGTATCCTGGTCTGTGTTTTACAGTTTGGTAAGAAAATCAGTGAGATGCATCCAAAATTCTAGCACATTACGGGGAGTGATGAGTTCTGTAAGAGTTACAATTCTCAGAAATGTTATTTGTTTAGTCTATGTCCTCACACAATTATCTAACAAAAAGGCTCCAAAGTATGTGGCACAAGCTAGAAAGAAGCGTGTTTCTCTATCGCACCACAGCTTAGGGGTCAAGAATGGAGTCCAGTTTAGGCAGATGGCCTGGGCCACGCTTTGTTGACTCAGGTATCATCCCTTATCTGTGTGGTGCCAGAGAGCTCACAGCTCCAGCTGCCACGGCAGCATGGGGGAAGAGGAGGTGAAGGACCCTCCTCTGCCTTGTGGGCTGCTGACTCTCTGTGTTCTCACATGGGGCCCTCTGGGGTCTCCTTCATAAGGGGACAATCTTAAGATTTGTACATATTTTTGAATGCAAGGTAATAGAACATGAATACACGTATGTTGAATTTTGTAACCTCTAAATTGTCTTCTGTCATAATTATGTTAACTAATTTCAAGCCAGGTCAAAACTTCATCCAGCCCATCAGTTAAAGTTATTGATCATTTTAATAAAAGCCCCTTAAGATGCACCATTTCACCATCGAAGCCCCCAAATACGATCTTGTCCAGATGAGACTCTAGAAGCCCTTGTGCTTTCCTTCTACTGCAGGTGCCAAGTTACTTGAATTCAACTTACTGCTTGTGTAATGTGGCGATGAGCAAAACATTTGTCATGTTGATGGCGACGATCCACCTTCCTGATTGTGGGCTCTGAGACTCTCAGAAGTGTCTTCCTGTGGAGAGCCTCTCAATCTCTCTGCCTGGTTGAAATACGTAATAGATGGAGAGAGAAGGGCTGGATTTGGTGTTTGCCAGCCAGCTCCCTCGTATTTGGAAAAGCTGGCTAAACAGAGGGTCATTCTCCACCGTGTCCCCCAACCCTGGTGCAAGATGATGAGTCTTGCAGTGAGCAAAACAGCTCTTCACTATAATGCCCCGGGGACCCCTGGTGTAGAGCTTGTGGCAAATAGAACTTTGACAATCACATTATATAAAAACCTGCATGTGAACATCACTGGCAAAGGTCCTGTGCATGCTGTTGGTACTTAGGAAGTGTCCACGCCACCGTCTCGTCTTGTTCACAGTGGCCGGAAGGAGGCACGGCCCCTTCCCAGCTGTGGGCATGTTTACAGGTGTCCACACCCGTGACCACCTGCAGCATCGTAGCCAGGACTTGGCCTTTGTTTGCCTTCCCTGTAGACGATCTTTATAAGCTGGCCCTTGCCCTGCGGGAGAATCGCATGCATACACGGAGGAGTCCCTGAGCACTTGGTGCTTCTGAGAAAATCTATAGCCTTTGCTTGCAAGACCCGACTGTTGTTTGAATCTCTTTTCTCTGTTCCTTTGAAATTGCATTTTGAGCTAGGTCGCAGACAATAGGGCATTCTTTTTATATTTTTAGAGCGCTTTTAATTCTTCTATAGCATTTTCACCCTTGCAGCTTCATTTAACTAAATTATGTTATGGGATTTAATCAGCCCTCCAGTACCCTGCTAAAATGTAAAGAAATTGCCTCCTCTGACTTGAATTGTCATGTCTTTCTTGACCCCTCAAAACTTAGATGGGGTTTTGTGTGGGTTTTGTAAAACCATCGAAAAAATCTGGGAAGTTTGCCATTGTTCCCACCAGCCTCTGTTCATGGGAAGCTGCTGCTCAAAATGCAAATTTGCAGCAAGGTTCTGCTGCTCCCTTCTCTCCTTGTCTCTTCCCTTCTTTCCCTGGTTCTCCTTTGCACTACCGCTGACATCACTCGGGGCAGTGCACTTCTTTTTTTTCTTTTCTTTTTTTTAATAATAAATGTATTTTTTATTGGTGTTCAATTTGCCAACATACAGAATAACACCCAGTGCTCATCCCGTCAAGTGCCCCCCTCAGTGCACTTCAAAACAAAGGAAGAGAGAGAGGACTTCTAACATCTTATGGGGGTGAGTTTGCAGGTCCCACATACTCTTAGCTTAAGGCCACATTACTCACATGGATTGATCTGTGGCCTGCCTTTCTTTTTCCAAACTGGCAAGTCCTAATCATTGATGTGAACATGGATCAATTCAAGAGGTATGTGAGGGTAGCTTTGTATTTATGCTTGGAGTATTAGAAGTTCTACTTGAGATGAAGGACCTTCCCTAAAAAGTTAAGAATAAGCATTTCTGAAAAAGACTCTGAATTCCATGTCTTAGGAAATCAGAATGTCTCCCCTCTCAGGCCAATTTGTGCATTTATTCTTTCATTAAGTCATTTAGTCAATACATGGTTTATGGAGGCTCCACTATAAAGAGCTGTTGCAGGTGCTGCGGATAGGAAGGCGAATCAGAGAGCTAAGCCTGCTGGTCTCTTTCTGTTCATTCAAAATAGCAGTAGAGCTCGAGAGAAACTAGCCTAGTAAGTGATCAAAATAGTAGGAGGCAAGAATGGAATTATTTTAGGTAAACTGAATGGGAGAGACCTCTGAAAAAATGCTGTCAGCTGACCGGAGACATGACAGCAGGAAACACCACGTAAAGGTCTAGGGGTGGGGAGTCCTTGGAGCAGGTGATAGGGCTTGCAGGCGCCCAGAGGAGGGAAGGGGCTTTTGCATCTTCTAGGACCATAAAGAAAGGCCTATGGCTGATGCACAGAGTCTGTTAGGGGCTGTGGTTGGAGAAGTCGTGAGGGCTAGATGCTCTGGGCATCGCAGTCCCTGGTAAGGAGTTTGGGGTTTCTTTCATTGTTCTAGAAGACCCTGGAGTGTATTCAGTAGGGGAGCAGCACACATCTGACTTCTGTCATCAAAAGCCCCTCAGCCATGCTGAGAATGGCTGGTAAAGGGCACACGGATAGGGGCATTTCATATCAAAATATCAAGTCACCATGGACTAGAGAAATGAAGTGCTGTGAATTTCAGTTTAGGGTCACGGAGGTGGAGAGAAGGGATGGGGCAAGGTGCTCATCTAAGTGGCTTTGACAGTGAGCGGTGTCTACAAGATCAAAGTCAAACGGGAGCCTATGAAGGCACAAACTCCAGTTGGGACACTACTGGTCGCTTCAGGCCACTGGGGTCTGGGGAGCCATTCTTCAGCTGGCGGCACATACACTGGCAATGACAGCGGAGTAGCTGGAAGGTGGGTGTGGGCCTGGGCCTCCCTGCTGCGGTGGGAGAGTAGGGGCCAGCAAGGGCGGAGGTGGGAGGCGAGGCCCCCAGTCAGCAGGCAGCGGGCGCAGCTGCACACTGGGCGGGCTGAGGTCAGCAGGGAGCTGGAGCCCATCTCCACGACGCTGCTGTTTCCAGGAGAATGGCCATCGTTCACTGGCCACTGCCTCCAGGGGACAACCCCACAGAGCTGAGTCCTACCCGTCAGAGAGCTTTGTGGGACGAGAGAGGGCTGTGGGGTCTGCATCAGAGAGCAGCCTCCATCCCCGGGGTCTCCCCCACCTGCTCATCTCTGTTACCTGCCCTGCAGGGTCCTGCAGGGAGTCGGGGACCTGGCACCCGTGTACCTGCACACACCGGTTAACTACTGCTGGTTCACTCCTCAGCCCAAGAATTAAATGTAAATAGTCACGTTTATATATGTATATGACAAAATGATTTTAAAACAAGTTAGAAGTAACTTTTGCATTATATATTAATTTTATCCATACAGTGGCTCCTTGTTATGATGGAATTATTTAAAACAAAAGATGTTCAGAAATTAGAAAGACTTGAAGTCTACTATATATTTATAAATATGTGGCAGAGAAACATGGTTTACCTTTCCCCAAAGATGCTCTTTTTAATAAAGCTTGAGTTATTAATATGAATTCAATCATGAAAAGAGCTTTTAGGTTCAAATGAATATGAAAATCATAAATTAGTGATATACTAACGCCTGGTAAGCTGAAACTGCTTATGTCCATAACTTTAATTTAAGACTATTTTTAGAAGGTAACGGGCAGCACATAAAAGAAAAATTAAATTGGGTTGGACTGAGTGGCAGCCAAGAATTCATTAATTAGAAATAACATATAATGCCACATGGCTTTATACATTGTTAAGCCCCTTTTATTATTTTCTATACAAATGTCTTAAAGTTAGAAGTGATTTTGTAGTTTAATCCTCATGAAACCCAAACTTCCTATCTAAATAAAATTATGGAACCATTGCTTTAAAGTATCTGTTTTTCTCAAACGGGAATTTCATATGCTTGATTCGAAGGACTCCAATGTCTATTTTTAATGCAATTCACACGGAACGTGTGTGTTCGCGTGTACGTGAGTACAGGCACGAGGGTCCTAATTTAAGAAATTAAAAAGGCGATAAGGCAATGCCCAGAGCCTGAAAGGGAGAAAGGCTGATGAAGGAAGCTGACTCTTAGCACGTGTGGACCTCACCTCCATGTACGTGATCCCGTCTCTGTGTTTTATAGGTCACTTGTGTTCTCGTGACTTATGTTAGTCTTTGGATCTTGCGGTTACTGCTTTGAGGGCCGGCTTCTCTCTCTAGCATCCTCCCTGCTATAGTCTTCCGACAGCTTGCTGTCTGCCCCTCCGTGTCTGCCTCTTCATCCCTGCCCCTCCGTCCGGGTGCATCCTGGAGGCTCCTCTGAAAAGGTGTCCACGGGCTCTGGGCCGGCTCCCTTGTGCACCTGCCACCCGCAGGCCTGCTTGTTTCCCTCCCCCTCTGCTCCACGTTGTGACTCAGGCCTCCGGAGCTCGGCAGGCTGCTCCCAGCCCCTTGGCTTCCCTCCCTGGCTGTTGCTTCCCATGATCGGCACCAAGGCAGCAGCACCTGAGAAAGTGGAGCGGCCCGAAACGCTTCATCGGCTCACACCCCCTACGGCTGACAGTCGTTCCGTCGGCTACTCTTTCTTGAGGAAACTTGGAAACGATGACGGGTCTCCGTCTCATTCCAAGCAAGTCAGGGCTACAGACCATTCACGCGCAACCTGGCGGCGATGAAGAGCACTCAGCGCGGGGCACGCTCTCTTCTCCCCCACTGCCTCTTGTCACCTGCTGACCATGCCCTGCACGATTCCCATCGCAGCTTTTCCTATAAGCCTGGAGGTAGTTCACATAAAACATGGGAAGTAAAAAAAAAGCCCTTAACTCTCGACGTTGAATGTGGCTGGTCTCAGATCCCATGGTGAAATAAAAAAAAAAAAAAAAAAAGACAAAAATTGTAATTTTCTTTAATCTCCGGGGCATGGGGGTCAGCGGCTGGGAGCTTCTGGCTGAGCAATGGATCCAGGAATGAATCGCAGGTCCAAGAGGGGCCTGGTCTCAGGAGACCCCATCTAGGGAGCAGCCCGCATCTAGCTTCCCTAATGGGAGGTGACGCTGGGCCGACGGCGGGCCCTGGGCTGCCCTGAGACGGGCTGAGGCCTTTGCCGTGACCGCGGTGCCAGCTGCTTGCTGCCCTCGGGGCCCTGCTTGCTGCCCGCCCGACCAGGTGTGTCCTGCAAGCCCTGCCAGGTAAGCGTCGGCACCCAGCGCTTCGAGTCCGCAGTTGCTCCCAGGAAGCAGCCTGCAGCTTTGCTCACGTCCCTGGAGAAAGAGGAGGCCCGGGTCAAGGCCTACTCCAGGACTCAGCTCCTCAGCGTAGAACCATAGCGAAGCCACGCTGCCTGGTCCCCGGCCCTCCCTTCCCTACTCCGGACAGGCCACTGGCCCCCGAGGGGTGGCCCTGTGGTCCCAGGAAGCCATGTCTCCTCTGGTCTTGACCCCACAGACTCGGGGATGTCGGAGAGCCAGGTGGGGGTCTCCGTCGGTGCCCTTTAGACGGCGTCCTGCTAAGGCAATGAGAACTGCACTCTGCTTAATCTTTAAATCTCACCTTAATTTTCAAAGACGGTTTCCCAGATTCCCCCTTGGTGTTCACATGTTCCCGTTTGGGGGAAGTGTTGAGAGAGACATCAGAACCTACATAGCGTTAGAGACGCTTGCTGCTGTGCAGAATCTTCAACTTTATGATGGATGAGTCATCCTCCCTCTCATTGTTTGTTGCTGTCAAGACGGGAAAGAAAAATAGGATATCGCAGAGTGAGACAGAGAGTGAGATAGAGACAACGAGAACCCAATCGTGGTACTTCAGCTTTGTTTTTTTTGTTTTTTTTTGTTCTTTGTATGAAACTATCCCCAAATTATTTTTTTTTAAGATTGTATTTATTTATTCATGAGAGATACACCAAGAGGCAGAGACACCGGCAGAGGGAAAAGCAGGGTCCATGCAGAGAGCCCAACATGGGACTAGATCTTGGGACCCGGGGTCACGCCCTGAGCCGAAGGCAGACGCTCCACCGCTGAGCTCCCCCAGGTGTCCCAACCCCCAATTATTTCTAACATTATTTTTTCTACTTAAAAGCTTTCCAATTATATCAACACAATTGTGACATGGTCATATCCTAGGGTTCACTGAGGTGTGGGTTCACCTGTGTTCCCTCAGCCAAATTCCCCAACCCCTCTGGTCTCAAATCCTCTGCACACACAGCTGGAATAATGCCTCTTTGGGAAAGTTATGAGGATTAACGATAGCCTCTAGAGAGTTTCCTGCTTCCATGCTTCATGATGGGCCTTTCTAGAAGTCTGTTCAAGATGGACATAGAGTCTCTTCCTTTGTTCAGGCCTTCACAGCTTTGTCTTCCTCTCATGGGACTTTGTACAAGGTTCTGCATGGATTCTGAGGACACTGTGCTGTAGTCATGTAGACCACGAGCCACCTCTGGAGGAGAATTTATCGTCTCTTCCCACTTGCAATCTCATCACTAATCATGACTTGAGACGCAGTGAAGCCTTCTTGAGGGAGGGGACATGAAACACATGGACATGATCTTTTAACAGCATTATTGAGGAATAATGTCCATTTTCATCATCGATGTTTATTCCTTTGGCATTCTCTTCTCCACTTATTCATGATGGAGGCCTGAGAGATTTGTTTGACATCTTTCTTCTTTTAGGTTATACATGCTGAATGCTATAAATTTCCATCTCAGCATGGTTTTTGATGCATCTCACAACTGCAGTGTGCTGTTTTACCTTTCCAGCCCGTTCAAATATTTCCAAATATCCCTTGTGACTTCTTCTTGAAGCATTAATTAATTGGAAGGTGATTGCAAGGGATGTGCAAGCCTGCCATGTCCTGACTGATTTTCTGTACGCTCACTCTTTCAATCACGAGACTTGTGTGGAAATCTCCAGCCGTAATTTGGTTTTGCGCATTGTGCTTCTTGCAGTTCTATCTGTATTTACTTAATGGGCTTTGGAGCTTTGTTATTAAGCGCATACATGTTTAGGATTGCTACGTTCCCCTTTCTATCATCATGAAATAAGCCTCATTCCTGGTAATAGTCTTTGCATTAAAACTGTTGCGTATGATATTAGCTTAGCAACCTGGCAGTGCTTTTGATGAATGCTACTGCTCTTTTGGTTCTGCTTCCCGTCATTTCCCTTTTTTTACTTGTGTCTTTAAATCTCAGGTGTATTTCTTGAAGTCACCGTGACATTGATTTTATTTTTCAATCTCACTGTCTCTACCTGCTTTTCTTTACTGTGTTTAGTTAACGTGTCCAGTCTTTACTTGCTTGGACACACGGGATACAAGTATGATACCTGTTTTAATGTCACCTACTAATTAAACCACCTGTGTCATTTCTGGTTAATTTAAAAATATTTTTTCCTCATTATGGATTGTATTTTCTTGTTTGTTTGTAAGCTTAGTATTTTTTTTAAGATGTATTTATTTATTTATTTATTTATTTATTTAATTTATGATAGACACAGAGAGAGAAAGAGAGGCAAAGACACAGGCAGAGGGAGAAGCAGGCTCCATGCAGGGAGTCTGATGCAGGACTCGATCCCGGGACTCCAGGATTACGCCCTGGGCCAAAGGCAGGCGCCAAACCACTGAGCCACCCAGGGATCCCCAAGCTTAGTATTTCTTGATTGAATGCCAGACCTGGTGACACTTACTTTGCTGGGTGTGGGATATTTCTGTTTTCCCCAAAATAGTCTTGAGCTTTCTTTTTGGATGTAGTTAAATTTCTTGGAACTGTCTGGTTCTTACAGAGATTGCTTTTGAAGGCTGGATGAAGGGTGAGGGAAGTCGAGAGTCTGGGGCGACTATTTAAATAGATGGTCACTCCCCTAAGGTCTGTAGAGGTTGTGGACCTGCGGTTGCGTGACCCAGATAGGGAGTGTTGGCACCTCACCAGCCTCACCCTACACTGAACTTGTGCTTGTAAGATTTCTAAAGAGTGACCTACGCAGCACTTCCTCTGGAGTGATCTTCTCCCCCATACCTGAGGCTCCAGGCTTCTCAGTACTCTGTTCTCTGCCCAGCGAGTGATGAAGAGTTCTGCTCTGGCTGCTGGGAACAGGCAGTGTGCTCCGTTCTGTGAGAACTCTGGGCACTATTGCCTGTGATCTTTTGGTCATTCCTTCACTAGCCTTGGGTAATTGTCCATACATAGGTGGGTCAGTGCTCACCTGGTATGCAGCAGGGTCCTCTGCTGGTCTCTGGGGTCCTCCCTCCATCTGTGACTATTGGCTTCCTTGGCCTCTGTGTCTTCATTCAGGGAGACTGCCAGGTCAGCCTGGCTGTCCGTGCCTGTACCTTGGGCAGGCAAGTCCCTCTAGGGACCATGTCCCCCTCAGGGATCATGTTCCAGCACTGTGTCATGTACAGTGCTTCGAGAGCCATTTTTTCCCCATACATTTTGACTATGTCTTTCTTTAACTTGATTAAGGCAATGGGGTAAACCCAACCCTGGATACCCCAGCTTAGTCAAAAGAGGAAGTCTTCTAGTGAGTTTTTAAACCTCCTTTATTTGAATTACTAAATGAGCCGTGACTGAGAACGAGTTTGGAGCTGTTTCCTAAAATCAACTTAATTGAATTTGTTAACCACCCCTCATGGTATTTAGTGTGTTATTAACCTCTGGAATGGATGTGTTATCCTCATTACATGAATATCATGTATTAGCTGGCAGGGTGGTATTTGGCATAGGGCAAAGGTCATTCTGAGCAGTTTTTGAGTTGTTGCTAGTTACCTTGCTCTCATTAAGGGAACATGGAAGAGGACTTGTGATCATAATTGTTTAAATTCCCTTTGCGGGTTTTAGAGCTGCTTTCACCTTATCTTTACATAAATATTGAGACACTTGTAATCAACTGAACATCCGTTTGTTGAATATAAGCCTCACTGTGGGAGGAAGAAAGAAAAACGGTCACAATAATGATTTACAAGTTAGTGACCATGTCTGTAAATTTACCTGATAAATCTAATGTAGATTTCCTTTTTGACAATTCCATGACAACTGAAAAGTACATCTTGTGTTGTTCCTTTTTGCCCTTTCTGTACGTCCATCACTTATGATGATGCATTTTCAACCTGTGATATTACCAGGCATCCATGTGTCCATGATTGTTTTTCAGCTTGACTCCTGGGCTCTCTGTTTGGTCTGACTCTTAACTTTTGGTCATTTTTCTATTGAGTTGAAGGATTGCCCAACTCCTTAATTTTGGTCATTTCAGAAGCTTTGACCCTGGAATCCTGACCTCTTTTCCTTCAGCTGCGTCCACTGAAACTCCTCCAGTCAGAAGAGACTTAGCAACTTCTCTGGTACTTCTTTCCTTGTTCCATGGACACACTCCACAGATCTTAAAATAAAGATCATAAATGTTCAGAATGATATTTATTATATTGCATCATTGGCTATCATGGTCATATTTATGTATTGTCTACAGATGGTCACCATCTATAAATTCTTCCTAAAGTTGCTGCTTCCTCCTCAATAGGTAACTCTTCATTTCTCATTGAAATATTGTTGTCAGATTTGCAGTAACTTGTACCTGGATTAATACCTGTGTTGTTTGGGATGGCAAAGGCCCAGCTGCTATAGCTCCAGATTAGTACCATTTAGACACCATCTGCCTTTGACTTAAAAATAGACCATGAGGGGCACCTGGATGACTCGGTTGAGTGTCTGACTCTCGATTTCAGCTCTGGTCTGGATCTTGCGGTCCTGAGTTTGAGCCCCGTGTTGGGCTCCATGGTGGATATTGAGCCCAACTCAAAAAAGAGAAAGGAAAAATGAAGACCATGAAAGGATCCATTGCAGAAAGTTATCTAATCACTCACATTAATTATTATATCAAGCAAAGCTCCCAGAGAGATCAGTACAGATTTGCAGACATTTCATCTATACTATTTCTTTTGATGTTGACATGTTCATAAGAAAGTTTATTGTAGGTCTGAAGAGTAGAGATTCTGGATCCTACCATTAGTACTTGCCAGTTGGGTGGCTATGGAGAAATTAACTTCTCTGTGCCACAGTATCTTCCTCTATAAAAATAGGATAATAATAGTACTTCTTACATACTGTTAATGCATACAAACCATTTAAAGCAGTGTCTAGCTCATTGTTTGTGCTGTATTACTATTATAATAAAGCAGGAATAATAAAGTAGAATTAATATGACTAATAATAGAACGAGGATTAATATGACTAACAATAGAACGAGGATGTCTTTTTCCTTGGCTTCCCATTGTAATGACAATATTGGTTCCCAAAGACATTTTCTAGTTGTATTGTTTCTGACTCTGGTATATATTAGAAGCGCTGTATACTTGTAAATTTCTACTATTTTCCTCAAACTCCCATGATGCTTTAGAACTGGGAAAATAAGAATCATGAATGTATATTGATTTCTCATTCTGTTTCAGACTTCCTGCTAACTCTTCAATCTGCATTATTTCCTTTAGATTTCACACACACCATCTGTAGTTTTTACTTGTCATCCCCCCTTTCAAGACACAAACCGAGATGACTGCACTGTCCTTGTCTTGATCTATGGTCACTTGATACAACTGCTTCCCTTAGAGATGAATTTTCCTTTCTAATTTGGCCAAATCTTACCACTTTTCACCTTGAGATACACATAAAACTCACGTCGTCTCTTCATTCACTCCTATAGATACTGTCACTTGTCAAAGTCCTAGTGTTCATGCAGCATTTCCCCTCAGTGTTTCTCCACCATGGAGAAAGTGACTCTGGAAAAGAAGGCGTTACGTTCTTGCTGCCTACTGAGCCATCATCTTTCTTTCTCACGTCCCTGCTCTCTCTCCATCCTCTTGTTTCAGCAACCATCCATGATTTAGAGAGTCATACCAAGAATAGATGCCCGATGTCAAGACTTGAAAATCTAACTTTTAAAGTGTTCCTGAAAATTAGATGACCCTATTTTTCTAATCCTTCCCCGAGGTTGCGGGAGGGGGCACAGGGCAAACGGTCTGCGGACACACATGTCTCATCTCCTTAGTTCACACTTGAAGTGTTGTATGTCATGTGGGTATTGGAAGTTTTATTTCCTTGAGCTGCAGAGACTCCCGGAAAGACAAACTGTAAACAAATCGTCTGACATACACCCTCTGGAACCCCGTTTCCAAACGATCGCGCCAGTGACATTTCATTGATTGTGCACAAGCTGTGAAAAATGCTACCTCTCCTCTGATGAATTTGAAACTTCTGTGCACTAGCCTTTTGTCCCATTCATAATGAATATCAATGCTGTGTTTTATTTCGGCATTGTGCTTTTGCTCTTCTCCTGGAAACGGATAGGATATGACATCCATTTCATCACTTAAACAGTCGGGGTAAAGGTTGATGTGAGAGCCGAATGAAGGCCCTGAGCTGCGACCACACGCACTTGCCAAATCAAATGCATTACGGAGGGAGTTTCCGTGAATGTAGTGAGAATGGCAGCCTGTGTTTCAAGCCCTGGGTGCACAGACTTGGCTTCACGCGGTCTGGTGGAATGAGACCTGCCCTGAGAAGGAGGAACTGTGCCCAGAGCTCCTTTCAAGAAAGCCTTTCCCATTACCAAATGTATGCAATGGGTGCTGAATTCCCATTACCCAAATAAGAATTTCTTTCTTGAAGCATCCATGGGAAAGAGTGCAAATTACTTCAAGAAAGGATTTAAGGGAATTAAAATTAGAGTTCAAGTCAATTCAATAAGTGTTTACTAAATACTTAATGTGTACTCATTACCATGGGAGACACAAAAGGACATTCACTATTTTCAGGGAAACGGTAAAAAATTAGTTAAAATGAAATTGGCAGAAATGCCATTCGGGTTGTGTTTATTTTAAATTAGTTTTTCCCAGCCCCTGGATTTTTGTGTGTTGGCAATTTTTACATGTCTTTGTCTTAAATCTTTGTGTAGACTTATAATTATTTTCATCCATCTTTCAGAATTTAGGGTATTTTGATACCGTTTAAATGATTTGGATAATGCTTTTATAATGTGCACATTTTTACCATTTTGTCATTTGCAACTGGAAGAGAATATTTTCATTCATCCTCAGTTATTTCTATTTGTTGACAGTGTTCACATTAATATTTTAGTATTGTTTTTTTCTAAAATCACATTGATTGACAATAAAAATCCCCATTCCCCAAATCATAAATTTATAACTTTGTCCTACCAACCAGTGACTTGAAATTTTAAGTCAGTTTTTAATCACTTTCTCCCATGTGTAAAGTTATTTTGCTTTAAAAAATGTTAATTATAAATTTATAACTTTGTCCTACCAAGTGGTGACTTTAATCACTTTTTCCCATGTGCTAAGATATTTTGCCTTAAAAAATGTTAATTCGTTTTAACCCTCGGAGTCCCATTTACGTTTTTAGTTAAATGTGGCAAAAAGTGTTTTGAAGTAACAATTTGTTGTTGATTGTTTCTGAAATGTCACTTAATTCAGTCAGTTCTTGAAAACTCATTAGCTTTTGTCCGTTCCCATCAAGCTACAAATGCTATGAATCTTATATCTAGAAGAATACATGAGATACTTTATATTAATATTCATATTTACTAATTGGTTGAGTTCCTGCCAAGAGCTAGATGTTATTCTAGAACCATGTAGACATGGATGGAAGGGCAATCCAAGGTCTGAACTCCGAGCAGGTGGTTGCAGCGCAGCCCACTGAGAGTCACACAGAGCGGGTATTTTGAGCCTCGCATTGTCTCCTTCAATCCTCACATTGTCCCCTGTGAAATAAATACTGAAGAGAACACATTTTTAGTAGGTTAACAGAGCTAATAAGAGCAAAAGATGAGTCTTCAATCCACTTCTCTTTCCATTCCGTTTTGTTGTCGGTTGAAAACAAAGCCTTGCAACTTTCTAAGTGTTGAGTGAACATTTTCTGAACTTGAATGCGATTGTCAAGATGTTAAAATGAAGACAAATTCTGTAGAAAAGAACAAAAAAGATGTTTATATCAGTCTAAGATGTCAGGGAACAGTTGACAGAAGAAAAGGAGTCCAGGGTAGCCCAGAAACAGGTTCCTGTCTCTGCCTAGGGCTTTGACAGGCGTGTGTGACACCAGCCCTCCCTGGGAGCCTGCAACTGCACGTCGCAAAGATCCTTTACATCATCTACACTGTTCGAGAGGCGATGTGCACTGTAGCCCTGGCGCGCCCTCCCTTTCCTGCTGTTTCTGGGGCGGGGGGGCGGCATCACTTTCCACGTCTACATTCTATTACATTACTGATAGCTTCCCTAGCCTGGTGACGTAGAATGGCCAAAATCATTTTTCTTTCTGAATCCCATCAGTTGTTTCCAAATACTGCATTCAACTCTTTTAAAAATTTTAAGATTTTTTTTTTTTCCCCCAGAGGCCTACTTTTGGGAGATCTTTTTTTTTTTAGGAAAGATTTTTTCCCCCTTTAAACATTTCAAAGCTCATGCAATTCCACACTCCCTAGCAATGACCGCACAGCTAGGTTTTACACATCCTCTCCTTCCCTTTTCTTTCCCCATAGTAAACAGGTAGTAAGTAGATACAAAGGATGACGTTTGCCCACGCAGCAGCAGCAGCATCGCACGAGATCCTTCATAGTGTATTTTTGTTGCTCTGGTCTTTCAGTACAGAAGTCATGTATGTTATCTGTCCTAATGCCAATCGTTAAAAATGATTTCTTGGGATCCCTGGGTGCCTCAGCAGTTCAGCGCCTGCCTTCGGGCCAGGGCCTGATCCTGGAGACCCGGGATCGAGTCCCACGTCGGGCTCCCTGTGTGGAGCCTGCTTCTGCCTCTGCCTGTGTCGCTGCCTCTCTCTTTCTCTCTCTCTCTCTTTCTCTCTCATGAATAAATAAATAAAATCTTTAAAAAGAATGATTTCTTGCTCTTTTCAATAGACAAGTGGAGGGATCCCTGGGTGGCGCAGCGGTTTGGCGCCTGCCTTTGGCCCAGGGCGCGATCCTGGAGACCCGGGATCGAATCCCACGTCGGGCTCCCGGTGCATGGAGCCTGCTTCTCCCTCTGCCTGTGTCTCTGCCTCTCTCTCTCTCTCTGTGACTATCATAAAATAAATTTTTAAAAAATTAAAAAAAATAGACAAGTGGATAGAAACGTTGAACCAGCTGCATTCAACTTTCAGAATGGCTTATGCGGTTTTTCCAGTCACGTGTTATGGTTCTCTGTAGCAGGGTTTACACTTTTTGATCGATTTACATTGATAACTCTTACCTCTGGGGAAGCAATATATCTGAACACATTCTGAAGTGAATTTATATGCCATCTAATAAGACGTCTTTGTACCACTTAATGCAAATAATAAAGATTCCCCCCCCCCAAAAAAAAAACCACAAATTTTTAAAAAGGCAAGAAGGGATTTACAAATTCTAAATATTCTTGGATCAGGAAGGAAAACACCAAAAGCATTCCTATGTACATGTCTCCCCACCCCAATCTCCCATTGGTGATAGAAATCCAGCCCTGCCCTCCCTGTCTCTGGCTCTCAGGCCCCCAGGGCCTGTTGGCCGGCAGGTGTCCTGGGTGGTCAGTGCGAGTGTCTCTCCAGGACGGAACTGAAACATTCTGCCTTAGAAAAGCCAGAGACGGTTAAATGCCAAACCATGTTTCTAAACATTATTTTAAATAGATTTATTGCCTTAGTGCTTGTGAAGTTAAATACAGACTTCCTTTTTCATGAAAGAGAAGATTGTAGATTATAGAGAATTATTTTCTATTGTGTTGTCAGATTTTTGCAGACTGAATTCACAAACTAATTTTTTTTAAATCTAGAACTGAGCATACTTTGACTATGTACATAGTAATTTCATAAACATGTCAATATTACCTACCTAAGTTGTGGTGTTTGTTTTCTAAGTGTTTCCACATAACTTAGTTCATACCTATATAAGTAATTTTGTAGTAAAAATCATTTTAGACATCACAGATATTCTCTCCCTACTCACTGGAAAAGTTTTCTTTCTCAGTTTACAAACAAAGAAAACAAGAGTTTGCACTAACTATCCGTATATATCCAAATCCACCCCCCAAGACCATGATAATTTTTTTTTAAAAAAGGATACAGACATAAAACTATTTGTTTATTGGAAATGCTTTATTTATTTATTTTTTTTTTTGGAAAATTTTCTTTTCTTTTTTTTTTTTTTTTTGAAAACTTTCTTTTTTTAAGTGGCAGGTTCCTTGGTTTATTTTACTACGTCATGATACCTCTTACTGATCTTATGCTAAATTTAAAGCAGAGAAATGTCAACAGCAAGGAGCAATCATCCCCTTGATCCACGTAACCTAATGGTAAATCGGTGAAGATCAAAATTATGTTGTGAGTATGGACTGGCATCCTGTTGAGGAGGTTTCCAGGCGGTCGAATTAGGCAGAGAACGCTCTCGACATAAAAAGTGAGCAGGTCAAGAAAGACCAGAATCAAAGCTTTCTTACGGACTTGCTTTGTCAAAACTAACGGGTAAAACTTCACTGGGAAGCAGACCCCATGACCGCATGAAGCCCAACGGCCACATCAGTATAGAATAGTCGTGCGTCTCTTTCTTAAGCCCAACAGATGAACGGATGAAATCCTCAATTTATTCTTTAATTCAGTTGTTTGCCCAACAAACATTGATCAAACATTGACTAGCGACGCGTGTTTGGCAGCGCTGGTCCTGGAGTCACTCCTGGGTCCCCCTGGCATGACCATCCATCCGTGCCTAACTTCTGAGCCCACCTTTTCCTCCCGTGTTACCTGGCTGCGAACTCCCTGAGACTCTAGAGTAGCATCCTTAGAAAAATATCCTAGACATCGTCGAGAACGCAGAATCCGAGCAGAACTGTATTTTCTCAACTATCTTTTCCGAGCAGAACTGTATTTTCTCCCTCTTCTCAAACTGTAGCTATTTATACTCTAGAAGGATCCTTAAAAATGGTTGAACGGTAGATATTCTAAAACACGAACACATTGTCTCTGCTTATTTTTGGGGGGCAAAATGAAAATATGTTTATGCTCAATTTGCTAATCTGATAGGTTTGCGTGCGGTGCATGTTTTGTGCTAAAACTTGATCTCTCAATAGAAAAATCTTTAAATTTTCTGTCTTTTTTTTTTTCTACTTTCCGTAGTTTTACCTAGCCACACGTGTGGAAACCCCGGGGAGATCCTGAAGGGAGTTCTCCACGGAACAAGATTCAACATAGGAGACAAGATCCGGTACAGCTGCCTGTCTGGCTACATCTTGGAAGGCCATGCGATCCTGACCTGCATCGTCAGCCCGGGCAATGGGGCTTCCTGGGACTTCCCGGCTCCGTTTTGCAGGGGTACGTACCACACAGCCGGGGGTGCGGTGGCCTGGACCCAACTGTGGACATGGCCTTGGGGCTGATGCTCTAACAGCTTCCGCTCAAGAAAGAGAACTCACAGCCTGCTGGGTCCCACCGGGCCAGCACCTTCTGTTCCTAGAAGTCATGTCACCTGTACCCCAAGAGGCCACGGGGGGCCTGGAAAGCCAGTAACAGGCATAGATGTGTCCTTAAATATCCAAATGTTTCTTCATTCTGCTTTTCAGACTCTATTCCCTTTCCGTGTAATGTTATCACTTGCTGTCACAGCTTCCAGGCTTTACTGTTCACATTTATATCCTTCTTGATGTGACAGCTCCTTTTTTTTTTTTTTTAATCTTCTCATTAAAAATGACAAACGCCATCGATAATTAAATTATCCCTTTTAAGGACTCTTTGGGCACTCTTAGGACTTTGAGATAAGGTGGTCGTGAAAGGCTGTGCCCTATCCAAGTGCTCAGCGGCATAATTCGGGGCAAGGTTAGGATTACTTTCCCGACGCCCTGTGACGTTTAGCTTCTTCCATAACATTATTTTACTGATCCGGTAACTTTAGGGAAGAGCTGACTGCAATGCTTAAGTTCTGACTTTCCGGAGAGAAACTCAACTTAGGTTTTCAAAACTGAAAGTGTGGCCAACATCTACTAAGGTCTTAATAAGAGGCCAGAAAGCAGGCTGAGGGCTTTACTCAGATCACAGCGATGCTCTTCACAACCACAGAAATAATAATCCTAAACAGTCATTTAATAGATAAAGAATCAAAGTTTGTATCTTTGAGCAGGTCCCAGAGATAGGCAGCACGTGCTGCGTTAGGACTCGCACCTGCGTCTGGCTTCTAGTCACCCAGCTGCACAAGGTCACAGCCTCGGCCACAGGACCTCACGGAGCAGCGTGTTGTCACCTGTGCGCTTCTCGCTCAGTCTATGTTACTTAATGGACATTTTCCTTTTAGAAAAAAGAAGTGTTTTCCTGTTCAACGTTGTGGTGTCCTAAGATCTCGCTGGTGCTACATTCGGGTGCGATGACCTGTCACTAGTGCCACCCGCGACCTCTGCAGGTGCTGCCGGCAGCTGGGTCGGACCAGTCGCTTCACCTGCTTCGTGTCCTACCTGTGCAAGCAGGTGTCTCATCACAGGCTCATTCTGAAGCCGAGGAATCTGAAGTTAAGAGGTGTGACTGGGTCAGGGTGTTCTAGCTCGGAGGTGGTGGGGCTCAGGCAGAGCCTGTCCAACGGCTCCCCTACCCTGGAGGGAATCCTACTGCCCACGTTTCCTGGTGCTTCCTCCAGAAGTTCTTATTTCCTCTGCACGTTTCTCAACCTGTCCTCTCTCTGTCTCTCTTTGCCTCCCCCTTCCTTATCACTACTGATTATTTTCCATTTTGTCAAAAGAATGGTGTGTGTTAGGTAGGTTTTTTTCCAAAATGAACGGCAGAGAAATAAAAAAGAAAACCAGCAGAGCCAGGCAGTAGGTTCGAGAGTGCTTTTAATGGGGAGCGCTCCCGGGTGAGGTTCCATGACTCGGAGAGGTGGCCCAGGTCAGGGAAGTCGCACCGGGGTTGGGGAGTGTGGGGCGTTTTAAGCCTTACTGGTTCTGGGTCTGGATCCCGGTGGGTCCCTTGCCAAATTAGGCAAGGAAACACCATGTCCCTAGGTGATTGGCTGGGGGTAGGGATAGTATAGACAATGGGGGGGGTGGTCCCTGGCTGGAAAGTCCTGGATGGAAAGTTTCGGTTTCCCATCTAGGCTTTGATTTACTGGAGCTGATGTGGTGGTCATGGCTGCTTTGGTGGGAAGATCAGCCATTTTGACCCAATTTGAGATGTCCGCCCTGTTGGGTGCCCCTGTCTCTCAGCCAGCCCAACAGCGTGTACTCAAAATCAGGCCTCCCTTCCATTTGCCTTGTTTTGTCATTGAATCTCCTCAACCAGCTGGTCCCACCTAAGGACACTGGCAGGGGGTGTCCCAAATACATGCCCTCTGCCTTGACCTCCCCAGTGCGCCCTGCACTCAGGGCAACACTGGAGCTCCTGCAACTTTGGCCTCTTGTGCCCTGTGCACTACCTTTTCCTTTTCGAACTTTCGTTCACCTATGTTCCCACTCTCGGTCCCCACTCTCAGTCCCCTTATCATTATTTGTTCTTTTCACCCGGACCCCCTCAGGTTGGTTACAGGAGCTCCATGTGAGGAATGTCACATCCATCCTACACCCTCCTCCCGGGTGGCTCTTCCCAGCACCCAGCTCCCTGGCCACCTCCCACTCAGCCAGACCCGTCGCTGATGCTACAGGAGCCAAGTGCCAAGTCTTCCTCATGGCTCCGATGTGTCCCAGGGTCATCTTGGTGTAACTGAGCAGCGGATGGCACCTGCCAGTGTCCCCCGACACAGACTCGAAGCATTTCTGCCCCGTACAATGGTCCTCCAGGGCTCTGGGGGCCGGTGATCCTCCCAGCCACAGATGGTAGGCTCCCCTGTGCTCTGCGGGAGCTGGAGGGCTCCCTGGACAGAGTGTTTACACCACAGAAATTGGCAAACCCTACACAACACGGCCTTGTTTTTGGTTTATTTTTTTTTCCCCAGAGAGTTCCTTCCCAACATACCACTCCATGCTCAATCCCAAAGTTTTGCTGTTTTTATTCTGTTACACAGTTCACCTTTTCGTCCTCCACAAATCTTGCTGATTTATCAAGTTTACACTTAAGTCCAAATTTCTGTCATTTCTTACACTGTAACCTCTTTTGGGATTTTTTTTTAAGTCCTTCTGTCTATAGTGTTTATTTTGTTGCTATTTTACATTTGAACATAATGTCTTAACATGGCTTCTTGAAGGAGCTTCGAACCTTCCAGAAGACAGTACATAGTCATACAGACTTTGTAGCCAGACCCTCGATTCCTCGATTTCTCTCTACATTAAAATGTAGCCTCGTCTATAGCGCTTTCCCCTACTGCTGTACCCGATTCCCACAGTCAAGAACTTAATAGAGGCATAGACAGATGTAGAGTATCCCATAAGGAGTCTTTAATCAACCTGAAAATGCAAGAAGTAAATATTAATAGTAGCCACTACCACTTCTTTCTTCTCCAAGGAGTTTTCTTCTTAATTGAAGGGTCTTTATTTATTCCACGACTATAAGCCTTATAAAGTCAAAGTTAATATAATAATACACCCAACAATCATTCTTAGTCTGTCACCAATTTATTAACTTCCAACTATATTAATATATTTTTGTCAGCATAAATATTTTGTCTCCTTCGTTACAGATGATTACATTTATACTTATATTTGGCTTATATTATACTTATATTTTGATTTTCCCACTGCTTGGGCTAGTAGCAAATTCAAAGGGCATTAAATTAGATATAATTGTTTTATGAAGCAAATCTGAAAGCTGCAACAGTTTGTCATTGAATTGGATAACTGAATCATAAAGAAAATCAATGACCTAATTCTTATAAATGTGTAGATGTGGCCTATCTAGGGGAAACATAAATGAATTTCAGTAAAGTGGGCTTAGATAATTTATAAAAATGAAATGAGTATATTTTCTGCTTCCCCAGTGTTCTAGTGATTTAGTTCCAGGAATCACTGGAGTATTCTTCTTGATAGCACTATGAACGGTAACACCACTAGATCCCATTACGATGACTTTTTGCTAGTGTTGAAAGATTAAAAAAAAAAAAAGGAAAGAAAAATTTATGTATAAGTCCAAGTGGCAGTATCTAACCTGAACAATGATACCCAGAGGTGTGTGTCATTTCTGGAGTCATGTGATATCCTTTAAAGAAAGAAGGTAGAACCATGTATTCAATAAAACTAGTACCTAATAAACTGGAGACCAGCCCGCTCTGCTTATAACTGATTCCTCTAATTCCTCTAATAACAGCAACAAATTGACTTCTTTCCAGGGTGAGGTTTCAGGGTTTCTTATTCTGGAGGCTTCCCATTTCAGTCTTCCTCATTTATCTTGGAGTTTTCAAACTTAACATCAAGAACTTCCTTAATTTCACCCCATTAACACCTATGGTTCCTGTTGTCTCTTTTAGTCTTTGCAAAGATGTATCCTGTGTGGGCAGGCACGGTGCCTATTTAGAGAAATTAAAAAGGGCGGGGGGAGAGAAATAGAACCAAAACAGATGCTCTCAGCTCAGAATTTAAGTGCCTTCTTCATTTGCTTTATGCTTCCCCTACTGTATTATTAAATCAAAAAGACTGTAGCGTGAAGGGCCAAGATATATCACAAATTACTTTGGTCCCCGGGACACGGGAGGGCCATAGGGTATAAAATACAGATGAGAAGGGACTCTTCTTAAATGGAAGCTGAACAGCAGTCTGTCGTCTCCAGATTTATGGCATGGTCCAGAAAGTAGAAAGGAAGCAGGTGAGGAGCTGCACTGGGACAATGCTGCTTCATGAGAACCAGTGATGTGATCTGAAGCAACCCCAGGGAGACGTGGTCCTCGCCTCATGTTAGCCCAGCATGAGGCGACTAAGACACTTCCTTGCTGCTGCTCCTCAGACTCTGCAAATCCTAATTCATGACTTCATTTTTTAAGTGCCTTATTCCATGTGGACAGTCACATGGAGAATAGGTAGAAATGAGGGCCGTTTGGGGACGTGAGCTATGGCTGGGCCTGGGAGAGATTAGCAATGTGTTATAGTTTATGCTTTACATAAATGACTGGACAGTTGCACCGGGCAGAGGCCATTGGAAACCAGCCAGCTCCAAGCAACACTGGTCAAGTCCAGCCAGAGATACATGGTCTTGCTTCCCTAAACATCACCTTTGATGATGAAAGCCTTGATGTTTTCAATGATGGAACACTTTGTGTTTGCAAAGCGCTTCATGAAATAATTATCAACAGCCATTGCAGACCTGAGATCCCTGAAGTCAAAGCTCTGGGCGTTACCAATTACAAGTTGTCCTAAATGACCTATTTTTTTTTTTTTTTTTTATATTCACTTCACAGAGGAGTATTCACGTTAGGTGCGCAACTCCTATGAACTCCAATAGAAAGTCCTCTAAAATCGTATTTATATAATCTCCACTGTAAAGATGCTGAAGTCCATAAAGTCTTGAACCCGGCTGTATCTCCCAACCTTGAGAGGTAGGCAGGGAAGGCAGTATTAGTCTTCTAATAAATGTAAGGAGGTTTCACTTGTGCTGACATCGGTTGTAAATGTATGACTTGGGCATTATAACAAGACCATTTATTGTGTCATCCTCCTTTTATGAAATTTAATATAAGGGGTACATGCTCATAATTTAAAAAAATAAGGTATAGCAGGGATCACTATGAAAAGAAACATCCCGTTGAAACTACCATCCTCTTATGCAACAGATATTTTGATAACATTGAACTGTTTTTTAGTACTATAACTGCTTGCACTATTCTTTTTTATCAACTATGGTTTTTATTTTCAATTTTTAAGAATATTGTAAAGACTTTATTTGAGAGAGAGAGAAAGAGAGAGAGCACAAGCAGAGGGAGGGACAGAGGGAGAAGCAGATTCCTCGCTGAGGGAGGAACCCAATGTGGGGCTGGATCCCAGGAACCCAAGATCATGACCTGAGCTAAAGGGAGATGCTTCACTGACTGAGCCACCCAGACAGCCCTTAGTTAATTAATTAATCAATTAATTATAAATTGGCATATTGCTATGAGGATTAGATACTTCTTTTACTCCCATTTACCATGTCTTGTTTCTCCCAATTTAATTTAAATTTCTGTATATCATCCTTAAAAATTAAATAAGACAGTCTTTTTTTTTCTTTTTTCTTTTTTCTTTTTCTTTTTCTTTTTCTTTTCTTTCTTTCTTTCTTTTTTTTTTTTTGTTACCCCAAAGGCACAGGCAAGGCTTTAGTGGGGCTAGAGTTTAAGCTGAAGGTGACACAGCATGGCCAGAGTAGTGATGCTGGTTTCTCCAAACAGGGCAGCGCCCCTACTTAAACAGAGAAAGTTCCCACTCAGGTTCAGCATCTAGCATGCTAAGGACAGAAACAGGAAAAAGTGCTTCACCTTGATTGGCTTGGTCCTCTGGCCGGGGCACCGTCCTGCATCCTGCAGCATCCTAGTTATGGCCTCGGGGGGCTGGTTATCCCCACTAGCAAGGCCGTAGAGGTTCAGGTCCAGCATTTCCTGTCTGGTCTTAGGGGTCCCTTTGTGGTCACCAACATCTGTTCCCAAAATTGATGTCTGAGGGCCAGAAATGATAGAAACAAGGCCAGACCTAAAAATCAAAGGCCCAGGCAAGGCTTTATTTAGGTTACAGCTCGAGCTGAGGGGATACACAGCATTAACAGAAAGCACTTAGGCAGCCTCCCTCTTCCTGGTATGTCTTCTGATCCTGTCTTCCTGCTGTATTCTCTCAGCCATAATAGAACTTGTGCAATATCAAAGTTGTTAACATTTATATTTTATGTTATAATCATAATTAAGTCCTTCTTAATTTGTCTAAAGGCTGAAAAGCAATAAACGATATTCATATTATTATAACTATGTAAATATTTTTCACTGCAGAGCTAAGTATTATGCCTGTAATTAGACTGCCTCCTCTATAATCCAGTATCACAATTCCTGTGCCCCTCAGAGTTCAGATGAGCTCTTTCTGAGCCCCAATTATTCATAATAATGCCATAATTACTTTGGTTTCACATTTGGGCCAAGGCTATCTCCTATGTAATATATGTAATGCAATAGTAGCAAGCTCAAACGCAAATGTGTGCTCGTGTTAAACTCCACGTGAATATTTCTGACTGGCAGTTAGTTCTGATACTATTGATCATTTGGGGGCTGGAAGGGAGGCTAGGAGTTGGATCAGCTAAAAGGCAGGAAGAAGAAGAAGAAGAAATGGATTTTGTAAATGGCTGGCCCATTCATACCATGACTGCCTTCATGACTGCCTTTAGGACCTTTCATCGGTCCTAAAATTTTGAATTATCTTTCTTTGCCTCTTGTGGATTAGTAAAACTTATGGTTATCACAGTCATCCAGATGTCTTCCACTGTATGCTTATCTGAATTTTTACTAGGAACAAACTCTATTATTCTTCCTGAAGGCCATAGACTTTCTCTCACACTTGACTGCTTTATGTTCCCCATACAATTGCTTTCTGTTGTTCCTGAAGTTTCTAGTTGCCACTGTTCCCAGGATATTGTACTTCCATTGCCTTGAATTCCCTAAACCCATACCTCCATCTCCCTAAAGTGTCCCTCAGACACTGAGGTCCCTGGCACTGGCTTCCCAGGCTCTTCCTTTACTGCCCCACTCAACCTGCCTACTCTCTCCTACATCCAATGTGTTCTTTTCCCTTTGTTTCACCTCAAATAGCTTCTTTGGAACTGTTGCTTCAGAGGAAAATCCTTTAAGCCTTATGATGCCTGCAGCTATTCTTGTCTGCATCCACACTATTGGATATTATAGCTGAGTATAAAATTATACATGGAAAACATTTCTTCCCAGAATGATAAAGTATTGTTTCATTATTTTAAGCATATTATTGGCTTCTGCTGAAATGTAGTTTCTCTCTGTCTCTCTGTCTCTCTACACACACACACACACACACACACACACACACACACACGGCAAGTGGATTTTGAGGTTTCTGACTGAAGAGATTAGCTCAAGCTAAAGAAGTAATGTTTTCCAGGCCTAGGTCAAAAGAAAAAACAGAGAGGCCTTTAAGAAAGCAAACCTAAATTATAGATTCCTTTGAGAGATGATACTATATTCATAATCTTGAGGAGAAGGATAAAACACACAGCATAGAGGAATGCCACAGATGCACTTGTTCAATGTGAGCTAGGTTGTAGGCAAGAGCATCCTCTGTGTGTGATGGAGCTAGTGGAGGGGCAGGGGTTAAGTTGCTATATGCCTAATAAAAGCCAATTGCTCAGTGTTTAGAACAGTTTTCCATTAGTAACATGATGTGACCCACAAGTATGAGCTGACCATGTAATTAAAATTTCCTAATAATCACTTTGATGCAGTAAAGAGAAATAGTTGAAATACATTTTAATAATGCATTTTCTTAACCCTACATAGTTCCAAAGATGATCTTTCTAACACATAATTGATATAAAATATCAATGAAGTAGTTTGTGTTTTTCCACACTCTTCTTAAGATCTTGGTGTGTATTTTAGTTGCAACATACCTCACTATAGAAGCCACATTTCAAGTTCTCATTCAGCACGTGTGCTAGTGGCTACTACTTCAAATGGCTCAGATTTCACAGGCAGAGGAATTTTAGTATTCTTTGTTCCTTCCACTTGTTAATGCATGTGGAGTCCTGGTGCTGAGTGGGTTTCATTTTCACTTACGATGTAGATTCAATATATAGATGTAGGTTTGTGATAAGGACTGATAAAAAAAAATGGGTCTCAAGTATACAAATCTGTGTCATAGTCTGATTGGCATTCTTCCCCTTAACTTCTCAGCAATTGCTGAAACAGATTTGAGCTGAATAGTATGGAAAGTAGAGTTTATTTTTAAAATTAGTTTAGGCAAGAGATAAGAGTGAGCTAGCTCTTGATTAAGCCAAAAAAGGTTTCTCAAAAGGAATCTCATCTTACTTGCTGTCTTACTTTTGGAACAAATGACATTGAGGTCTAATGCATGAAGATTATGGAAAACTTTGAAGAAGGTGCAGATTAGCTAGTGGAGTAAGCAAGGAATTGGAAACAGCTTTGTGCATGTATGACTCACAAACTATGAACAAGTGAAAATAAGACCCACTCCAGGGAGGGGAGGAACCAGATTGAATTCCAGGGCCTACCTTCCCCGTCTGTAAACTGATACGTATACTGTGGTGAGATGTTCACAGCCAGAAAGCAATACAGGTGACGTCTGGACCTGGCAGCTCAGCTCCAGAGGCCGCGTACCTAATCTCTACACAGTATTATGAAGAAAAAAAGCAAATATTTTGAAAAGATGCTCTTCTCAGTAGTAGTCCGAGGATTGAAGGAAATGGCATATGCTAAGGACCCTGCAAAGTCTTTAGCACAAAAGAAGGCGAATAAAGTACAGATGACGTAGCATCATGTTACGGGTGCAGCGCTACCTGGGAGCAAATCCAGCTGTATCGCCAACCATGTGCTGTAGCCTTTGTCAAACTTACTTTCTCCTCTGGTCTGAATTTCCTTCTCTGTGTAACAGCACCTATTTCATAGGTCTGTTAAAGACAGATAATCCAGGTGAAGTGCTTAGCAAAGAGCCTGACATAGTGAAATTCTCTAAATGTTAACTATTACAATTACTGTCCCATCCCATCTCCCTTCCAGTCTTGAAAGCAGCTTCAGATTTTGAAACTAAGTGAAGCCCAATGGCAAATAATCTGAAGGGAAATTCATATAAGCTATCAAGACTCGTAGCTCTTTTTTTTTTAAAATTTTTTATTTATTTATGATAGTCACACACAGAGAGAGAGAGAGAGAGAGAGGCAGAGACACAGGCAGAGGGAGAAGCAGGCTCCATGTACTGGGAGCCCGACATGGGATTCGATCCTGGGTCTCCAGGATCACGCCCTGGGCCAAAGGCAGGCGCCAAACTGCTGCGCCACCCAGAGATCCCAAGGCTCGTAGCTCTTAAAAAGTTTTTAGGCATCACTGATATTCTTTGGGAAGAAAAAAACCTATCAGGCTCATTTGAGGAGAGAAATTGAATGAAAGGAGACTCAGATGAAGAGGATTTTCAGTGCCTACTAAAGGGTAGTCCACATAGGAACACATCATTATACCTTATGGATCACAGTTGAGATGCATGGAGAAGACAAAAATTACATATACACCATGCGTGTGAATCCACAAATGCCTGTATAGGATGACAGTGTAGAGACTATAGATTAGCAACAGTCCAAATGTAGATTCTTTCTAGAGTCCCTTTCTCTGAGGGAATAATCAAATTCAAAGTATCTCAATAAATGGGAAATAGAGTACCATTTGATATCAAATGATAGGAATATCAGTTTGGCTATTAAAATTATGAAGTTTAAAGAAAAAAAAAGTTGTGATACTAATAGAGAAACCTCTAGCACTGACCAGGTGGCAAGCTCTTTTTACGTGCCTTACATCTATTCTTGTGTCTAATTTTCATAATAACCACTCAAGTTATATGCTACCATTTTTCCTGTTTTTTTTTTATAGAGTCTTGGGCACCGAGGCACAAAGTGACTTTTCAGAGGTCACGTGATAGTAAGTGGGAGAAGCAGAATCTTCATCTGTGCTTCTCATGTGGTGCCCTGCCCATTCCCTTCTAATTTAGAGGAGAAATAAGTGACTTTAAAAGAAAGTAAGCTTTCCTCTGGAAACAAACATTTGAATTTAAATTCAACATATTCTTCCTGAGAACGCTGTGCCTGAGCTCTGAGCGACCTGCAAAGGGGCAGGGAGAGCACGGCTTGTCTGATGTGCCGTCAGGAGCAGCAGGTGACTTGGTGTCCCTGAGGGAGAGGAGAGCGGTGGGTGCGTGTGGTCGAAGGCCGCCTCCTGCTCCAGCTGCTCCCACACGCGGCCCAGGAGGATGGCTCACAGCCACACGGCCCACTCCGAGGTTGTGGGCCCAGGGGGGACAGAAATAAAGGCCGTCAGATATCAGAAGGGACAAGTGACACCTGGTGGTCTCAGTATCTTCTGTGGGTGTGAAGCTGGTTTGAGCCCAGCTCCTGCTGGAAGTGACCACCGTGGATCGCAGATGGAAAACTTCATGTGGAAGATACACATGCAGGGAAACGACAGGACACCTGCACCCCGATGTTTCTAGCAGCAATGTCCACAGTGGCCACACTGTGGAAGGAGCCTCGGTGTCCATTGAAAGATGATGGATAGAGAAGCTGTGGTCTCTGTATACAGTGGGATATTCCTCAGCCATTAGAAACGACAAACACCCACCATTTGCTTCGACGTGGATGGACCTGGAGGGTATGATGCTGAGTGAAGTAAGTCAATCGGAGAAGGACAAACATTTATGGTCTCATTCATTTGGGGAATATAAAAAATAGTGGAAGGGAATAAAGGGGAAAGGAGAAAAAATGAGTGGGAAATATCAGAAAGGGAGACAGAACATGAGAGACTCCTAACTCTGGGAAACGAACTAGGGGTGGTGGAAGGGGAGGAGGGCGGGGGGTGGGGGTGGTGACTGGGTGACGGGCACTGAGGGGGGCACTTGGCGGGATGAGCACTGGGTGTTATTCTCTATGTTGGCAAATTGAACACCAATAAAACATAAAAATAAAATAAAGAAAAACTTCGTGTGGGCTCAGCTCAAGAGCCGTAAGCCCGTAGAGGGCTGTGTGGCTGTAAGGCCTTTCTTGTATTTTATTTTAAAGGCTAAATATGATTTGCGAGAGCTATTTTTCTACAGAGTAAGTCAACCTTGGAGAAAACAAGGCAGAGAGTGGTCTGGTTCCTCCAACGGTCTTCCTGCTCCTGGAAGGGCTTCCTTTGGGTTAGGTTTCTGTGAACTTCTTTCTTTTTCCTTCTTTCCACCCCTCATCTGTCCTCCCAGGAACCCACCCTCCCTTTAAGCAAAAAGGCAAGAGGGGGCGCATGCTGCTGGGGGGTGGGCTTGGTGGGGTGGGAGGAGGCGGAGGTGCTCTGGCTCCGAGCAGAGTCAGCTCAGGAGGCAGTTGAGCCAAAATACACGAATACTTGAGAGGACTTAAAGAAACCCATACCAAGACACAGAAACATCTGAAAATACTGACAAGGAAAATAATCTTGAAAGCAGCAAGAGAAACAACTTGTCTATAAGGGAAATGGAATACAAATGATAGCGGAAAACATTATTTAAAAAAAGAAAGAAAGAAAGAAAGAAAGAAAGAAAGAAAGAAAGAAAGAAAGAAAGAAAGAAAGCCAGAAAGAAGTGGCACATGTTTTAAGTGCTGAAAGAAAAGAACTGTCAATTCTGATTTCAATATATGGTGAATTTATCTTCTAGGAATAGAAAGGAAATAAAGATATTGGTTGAAGGTAAATAAGAGAATTTGTCACCCGCAGACCTACCTTAAAAGACTGGCTAAAGGAATTTCTCCAAACAGAAAGGAAGTCCTAATAGAAGGAACTATGAAACATCAAGAAGGAAGAAAATCATGGAAAGGGGAAAATGTGGGCAAATAAAATACATCTTTTCTCTTCCAAAAAAAAAAAAAAAAGAATACTTGAGAGGTAGTGGCCAATTATTGTTCCCTCTATTTTCTATCTCCAGCCGATGGATTCTTTGTAGGTAACCATGAGATACCCAAGAAGAGGAAGGGGAAGTAGAGCGAGTGTGGTTAAACATTTTATTTTGATCACATCTCCATGGGAGGGATCATAATATAAACTTTGAACACACTATTTTATATTGTCCAAAATTTGGGGGGGGGGGTTATTATCTATCGTTTGCAGTTGAGGAAATGAATTCCCTGACATTCAAGGAATCTTATCCAAGGCTACGAATATGGAGGTGATACAGCCAGTTCTCACACTTCATGCTTTTTACATTTTTCTCCGACTGCCTCCGCCTTGGGGAAAGTTGAAGGGCAGGTTGTTCGCTTTTGTTTTGGTAAGAAGCAAGATTTGTAAACCATTAAAAATAATAGCAAATGAATCGTTATTGGGAGCTAAGCTTCCATAAAGCTCTAACCTTGTTTCTGTCTAAACACATGCATTTAAGATAAATATTCACCTAAATGTGTCAAAACACATTGTCAATATTATGTGATGGTATTAAAGAATACAGGATGTGACAGCTGTTTTGCTTGCCTTTTTTTTTTTTTTTTCTTTAAGAGCTGACTGATTTTCATCCAGCTCAGGACAGTTGCTTTTTTCTTGGAAGAAGAAATGGTAGTTAGCGAGCGAAGATGCATGAAGTCAAGAACCAGGAGCGGTGTTGGTAACACCTGTAATAAAACAGGCTCAGTAATGCATGCCTGTGGCTCATGGGGAGCTGTCTAAGGCTGCAAATTTCTTTAATTGATAAGCCTTACATAATGTGACTGGAAATGACAATATATCACTTGCCAGTGCCTTATGAAATGTCACTCAGGGCTTTTTAATTGCAGGCATTCTACTGCTGGGGATGATGGGGAGAGAGGGAGGCTGGGGAAGATACAGCTAGAGGGGAGGGGAGGGAGAGAAGTCATGCTTTTTATGGGAGCCTATAAATTCTGTGATATTTAAAACACAGCTGTGTTTTTATCAGTTATGTTACAGAAATAACACAAAATGAATCTTAAATGATCTGTCATGTCAGGACCACGCATTACAAAGTAAGATTGAGTGGGGCAATCTTCGTATAAGAAACCTGGTTCTAAATTAAGTTCGAATGGCTTTAGACAATTTGGTTTTAAGCACTTTTCTTGCACACTGTGCAATAAACAACTCTAATGTAAATCTTACCAAAATTGGGGGGGAAAAGTATTGAAAATATATGTCAACATTAGATTATAGTAAATTTGGTTTACACGTCTCACATTTCACTATGCTACCGGCTTTCGGCTAAGTGCCTTTTTTTTTCTTTCTTTACTTTATCTCTTTAAAAACAATCTTGTAACAAGTTTAAAGCCTAATCACAAGTGCCTGTATGCCAGTTATTTTCAATTTTATGGATTAATTTACACTATTTTCCTGTGATTCTATTCCAGGTAACACGTTCGGTTGTAGGGTGGAATGGGACTAGTGCTAATATAAATACATCCCCAAGTACACGCCATTCATTGTGATAGGTAGTAATGGGCATGCTTAATGGGAAGGATTTGATCACTCAGGATCCTGCTTTGTCACGTACCCGCTGGAACCTCTTGGACAAGCTCTTTTCTTGTAAAGCCTCTGGTTCTGAATCTGTTAAATTAGACTAATACTTTTAATCTCACGGCACTGGTAAGGATTACGTTAGATGCTCAAAATGCTCAATACTAATAATTGCTATTATTATTGTAAACATTATCATTGAAGAGCTAGGAGGGAGGGAGATTAGGGACCCAAGGAGACCAACTCAAGCTCTGAGAAACTCTCAGAGGCTGAAGTTGTAGAGCAGATTACATTTTCTGTCCTTTGCAAGATTAGTATCATATCATAAACTTTTCAGTTTTAATTGATAGCATTTTATTCTCAATATACTCAAATTATACAAATTAATAGTTTTTTCTCTCCCCATAATTGAACATAATGAGTGTTTCCAATGTTTACTGCTGCATATAATGCTATAATTAGTGTCTCTGTACATATAGCATTGCTTTTGTTTCTTCTGTTTAATTCTTTCCTAAGGATAGAGTTCTAGGGATGTTGTTTATGCATCTCACACTGGCTGAACAAATTTCCTTGCCACAAGGAGTTTCTCCACAATTACTTTCAGTTTCAATGTTAGTATTTACTTTTAATTTGCTGAGAATTTAGTGGCACCAAAATGATACCCCAAAGTTGCCTTAATTGTCTTTTGATTTCCAATAGAACATGTCTGCCTACTATTCGTGTTCATTCATTCTTTGTTTAAAGAAATATTTAGTTATCAAGGACCTATAAGTTTTCAGATGTGCTTATCAATCAAATCAAAGGCCAGATAGTAAATACTTGGTTTTCCTTTTTTTTCTTTTTTCTTTATGTTTTCCAAGCCACATCGTCTCCATATCAGCTACTATAAGCCAGTCATTGGAAGTAAAAGTTTCCACAGAGATTACCTAAACAAATAGGCATGGCTATGTTCCAGTAAGTTTTATTTATAAAAATGGGGCCAACTGTGGCCCACAAGCTGCAGTTTCCTATTTAGTTTAGACGTGGCTACAAAATGAACAAAACAAGAACAAAACAATTCCCAGCTTCCATGGAAATATTTTTTGTTGGGGATAGATAACATAGATACATAAAGAGATGAGTAAAAACAAATATGTCATATATCTGGTTGTAGTAAGTGTTCAGAGATGTTCTCCCTACGTGACATTGAACCAAGGTCTGTAGGGACCTGCTGCTTGGTTTGCTTAGGGCTGCCCTGGGTTTAACACCTAAGGTCCTGTATCCTGGGAAACCTCTGTCTTTGACAAAGCCAACATCACTTGGACCCCCCATGGAGCTGAGGAGGCAAACCCTAGGGGAATATCAAGAGAGTACTCCAGATCAAGGAGAAGGCCAGGGCTGTGGTCCTGAGACTAGTACATACAGCGAAAAAACAAAGGATAGCACCACAGCCAGTATGGCCAGAGCAGACTAGACAGTGGTGTGCGTGGTAGGAAAGGAGGTCAGAGAAAAGGTGGGTGGAGAAGGTCCTGGAGGGTCCTGTGGTCCATAACATGGACACTAGCTTCTATTGTGAGTAATATGGAAAGGCATTGAGAAGCAACATCGATCACATTTAGAATTTAAGAGGATAGCGTGGCTACTCTGTTGAGAAGAGGATATATGGTGGGAAGGACAAAATCAGAGAATCTGTCGGGAAGCCATTGTAATACTCAAAGTGAGAGATGATATTATTTTGAGAAGTGATAGCAGCAGGGTGCTGCAAGATACAGTTGGATTGAGAATGCAGTTTGAAGTAGGGTTCTTTGACTCCATGTTCACGGAATGAGGAAGAAACAGAAGAGTCACAGATGATGCCATGACTTTTTTACTAAGCTACAGAGTGTAGTTGCCATACTCTGAAATTTCATATTTGGAAAAGGAAGGATCAGGAGTATGACATGGGTGCAAGTCTGGAATGCTGTTTAGACACACATATACATGTATCATGTAGGCAATCGGACACATAAAACTGAATTCAAGAGAGAGATCTGGAATTGAACTACCAAGCTGAGAACTGTCAGCACACAGATGGCATTTAAATCCATGCCACTGAGCCTAGATGGGACCAATAAGGGAATGAATATAGTTAGGGAGAAACAAGGTCTACTGATGGAACCTCGGGTATTCCACTAAGGAGTGGAGGGTGACATGAAACAAGGTGGGGCTGAGTATAAATGACCAACAAGATCAGAGCAAGCATGAGAAGAGTAGTTCACAAACCTCCCAGTGAATAAATCAGATGTTCACGTTGTACCAGCACCATTTTTATTGTAGCATGTATGCAAGATGTGTTCACCAGTAGAAAATTGAGAAAGCACAGGGGATCATTTTGCGGTATTTTTTTTTAAATTTTTTATTTATTTATGATAGTCACAGAGAGAGAGAGAGGCAGAGACACAGGCAGAGGGAGAAGCAGGCTCCATGCACCGGGAGCCTGATGTGGGACTCGATCCCGGGTCTCCAGGATCGCGCCCTGGGCCAAAGGCAGGCGCTAAACCGCTGCGCCACCCAGGGATCCCTATTTTGCGGTATTTTTGTAAACTTCTGTGAGTTTGAAATTATTTCAAAATTAAAAAAAAAAAACGGTTTTGAAAGCCTAGGGAAAAAAAAATCTCAAGAAAGACAAAATGGATAACTGTCCAGTGTTGCTGAGGGCTTGTGTGATGTGAGAACTGACTGTGGGATTTATTGGTGCTGCTTACTTGAGAAGAGCAGCTGCCTTGGGCCACAAAGGACAAAATCATGACTCAAGTGGGTTCAAGAGAGGACAGGAAAAAGAATTAAAGATTGCAATTATAGAACTTTTTTTTTTCTGAAATGTATTATTGGTAAAGTTTTGTTTGTTTGTTTCAAAATAGGGTAGAGATGGACATGCAATCTGGAGGTAGATGTGGGCTTGTGGGGTAGGAGCTTTAAAACAATTAGGTAAATTATAATATGTTTCTTTGCCCAGGACAATTCTCAATAAAAAAAAAGAAGATAATCATTTTGAGAAAGGCGAGGATGGTGAAGAATTGGCTTAGGAACTTGGTCCGAGATGAAAGCAAGAACACAAACAGGTGTTGACCCTAGGTAGGAATCTTGCTGGTGTATACAGGATGGAAATTTTATGGGCAGAAGTGCAGAGAGGTGATCAAATAGGGTATTCATAGATTATTAAATTTCTTTTGAAAATTTTTTTCAGTAAACGAATCAAAATCACTACATAAGGTTAAGAATATGGTGGCAGATGTTAGCAGGTTAAGGATGATGGGAGTTTGAAATGGCCATCCCCCAAAAGTAAGACTAAAAACTGATGAAAATGAAGAGTGCCCTCTTTAAAGGCCAGTGTGGATTTGGCCATCGATTTAACGTTGCATGTGCTTATTTCTGGTTTTGCTTTTCCTCCAGCCATATTTAACTGCATGTGAATAAATGTGGGTTTGGTCCAAGTTTGAATCTAAGATATTGACAATGGACTTATGGGAAGTGCAAGGGAGTATTCTAAAAATGGCCATGAGGCCCAAGGTGCCACCTGAAGACATGAGGAATGAGAGTGGAAAGTGGCAAGACCAGGGATCACCTGTGGGGTCAAACAATTGTTGGGGTCAAGGTATTTGGGAAAGTGGCCTGGATGTATGGACACTGGGGATCTGATCCCAGGACACTTCAGGTGCAGCTCTGCACAATGATCTAGTATCTTGGTGGAAAGACGAAGGGTGAGGATGGGGACAAAGGCTCCAAAGGGTTGGGGCTGGGGTTGGAGTGAACTGAGGTTGGAGAGGGGGTGAGTGAACTCAGAAACCAGGTTTCAAAGGACGATCTAGCATTGATATGGAAATCAGCAAGAATTAGGCCGAATATGGAGTTGGAGAAACTGGCAGTGTTCCAGGGATAGAAATCTCCAAGGAATAATGGGCCTTCCCTGGGGATTTTGTAGATGACTAGAAGAAAAAGATTCTGGGGACCAGAGACTCAAAGCCAGGGCACTTTAGGGAAGAAAAAACAAAGTATCTGGAAATAGCAATGCAATGTGCAAGGTGGACACATCATCCAGCCCCAGGGCCCGCAGCACTTGGGCCGTGGAAGCAAACGCTGACACGTGGGAGGCCTTCACCATCCTCAGAAGACATTCGGGTTTCCGTTAGGGAAGGAGGGTTTGCCTTGGAAGGGTTGACATGTGGGAACGTTTGCTGATGGCTAACCTTGAGTTTCAGAGGACCTGGTGGAGGGGGTCAAGAGCTTGGGAGGGGAGGGCGGTCAGGCACGAGATGCATAGACCTTTGAGGGTGTGTGGGGTGACCAGGAGACTACGCTGCTTGCAGTGACCGTGCACAGAGATCAAGGACTTAAAAGGATAATCTCCCGAGGGTCTCAGCTGTAACGGGAATGGTGGCGTGTGAAGAAACAGTACAAGTAGGTTTGGGGCTGTCCTCTGTTCCAGGCCTGAGAGCCCCTTCTAGGGGAAGGCTGCGGGAGGCAGTGGCTTCTTGACCTGCACCTCGTGGTGCCTCTCTCTCCCTCCGGAGCCACCCCGTCCTCCTGGGGAAGCAACGTGGGGACTTAGGAAGGACAATGTTACCCAAAGCAGCGTGACTTTTAAAACTTATGGTAAAGTGTTCAAAAATAATTCAATGAGCTCTCATTGGCTGATCCCGCATCAGACTCCCAGCAGGGAGCCTGCTTCTCCCTCTGCCTTTGTCTCTGTCCTTCATGAATAAATAAATAAAATCTCAGAAACAATTAAAATTGAGAAGAATTTAGATGCACACCCTGCATCTTATGAACTTACTAGTGTAGCTCAGGCATTTGCTGGAGCAGCCTTACAAATGCTTGGTGAACGGATTTGAGGTCCCGCGGTTTGGATGCATCATACTTTAATGATTTATCTGTTGTTAAACTTTTAGTTGGTTTCCATTTTTCTTTATGATAAATATGGCAAAGTATGTCTCTAAATAATGTTTTCTTCTGTATTTTGAATTATGCCCTTAAGATATATTCCTAGCAACATTTATACCCAGGCAAGGCATATAATAATTTTAGAGTTTAGAATGCAACTTTGTGGAAGTTTGGAAATTCCTTAGGGGAAAGAGTGCACTCTGATTTCTGCTTACAGTTGGAATTATTTTCCTCACTTCCAGAAATCAGTAGATTCAAACATATCTTTTACTAAAAACCTTATCTTCTTCTTGGATTAAGTTGATGACATTCAAACTCCTTTGAGCTGCGGAAGCTTCTTTTCAAATGCAAGACTTTGTAAACCCTCAATATAGGAAATTGATTTAAAGAAATAATTGCTCTGGTAGAAATTTGGCGTGGGAGCTAAAGCCCATTTGCTGGACTCTGTTTTGCCACTTGCAACCTTTGCATGGAAGCCCTGGGAACACAATTTTCAAAATAATGAAGTGACTCAGCACCGATACTCATTATTTCATTGAAAAAAAAAATCTATTTGTTGTATGTTCATTTTTACAGTCAGGTATTTCCTTGGCACTTTGGAACCTGACTTTATTTTCTTTCTGAATAATGAATAAAAAAGAAAGGAAAAAAGTAAAAAAAAAAAAAAAAAAACAGAGGCGGGAGACAATGGGAATATAAATAGCATTCGGGAAACCAGATCCCCCAGCTTTCAGCTTCCAAATAAACCCCTCCAGTACAGCAAAATTAGAGTAAAATTTTGATGTGTTTTATTCACATTAATATCCTTGGGACTTACATTATATTAATATGATGACATCACTTAAATATTTAGTTTATTTTACTGGTTACTTTTCTGTGTTAATACATTTTCCTTCGTGTGGGCGATTTCTAAGTTCACATCAGATGCTTAACTTTTGGAACTTGAAATAATTTTTCCAGGTGCCAGGAAGCTTGCTTTGATTTATTTGTTTTTCTTCCTGCCTTGACTTTATCTGTTCTTGAAATTTCCCCACTGCTCTGCTGAGTATCAAAAGAACATTCCTGATCTTGCGGCTTAGCTGCTTGCTGAAAACAAACAAAGCAAAATAAACACACCAACGGAGCCCTTCATGGACTGCTACAGCGGTAAAACTTTCTTGGCAATTAAGTTTTGTCGGAAAGATCTCTACTTGGAGGCTTGATTCAGTTCTTAGAAAAGGTTGCTTACCCCATATGCTTGAAGAAGCCACAAATTTCTATAGCTCCGTGTACTTTCTACCTCTAGTTTTAGCAACGTGGTGTAGCTGGGTGCCACATGGAGCCCCACAAATACTTGGTGCTAGAGTCCCATTGCACTGAAGATCCTGGGAAGCCGGCGCCTCGCGACCCTGCAACTGCAGGCAATACTGGGGTCTGGGCTCTGAGTGGGAATGCAGGGCGCTCACCGAGTTTCAGGCTGCTTCTAGAACAGGGAGCCTCATCCCAAGGCTAACGGGCCAGTGCTGCCCCCTTAGCCAAGTGCTAACAAGTTAACCAGAGCAGGGTAAGGAGACGCTGATGTACAAGTGGTGGTCAGAGAAGGTGGGCCCAGGAGGGGGGACCTGAGTCAGGCAGGGTGAGGGGGGCAGAGGCTCGGGCAGGGGTGCACTTGGCTCTGGGCCCAGGAGGCCACAGGGTTAGAATGGAGTGAGGGAGAGGTCGGGGTGGGGGCTCAGTGCAGGTAGGACAGGCGGGGGGCCTGGGGGGCAGGAGGCAGCGGGGCAGGTCACAGAGCGTGAGGAGTTTATTCTGAGTGGTCAGAGAAGTGTCATGGGTTTCGAACAACAAATTTTAAGATTTAGGTTAAATTTTAAAAGAATCCATTTGGCTGTTTGGAGTGGAACAGATCATAGAGAAAGGATGAAGGAAGGAGAGGAGTTAGTTCCAAGTGCTGTCGGTGTGAGTGCACGTGTGTGTGCACGTATCTGCGTGTGTGCAGGTAGGTACGTGTAGATGGTCCTAAGAGAGATGATTCCACGGGTTTGTGGACAGAAGTATTTCAAAATCTGGCTAGTGATCTCTGGGTTTGAGATGCCTACATGGAATTTTCATTTTTTAATTTTTTTTACATGTAATTTTCAAATAAAGCACTTCTGTTTAGCATTTTATTAATGGATGATTAAAATATTAGTGTTTCATTACTATTTTTTTACATTGTTACTAGTTTTTAGATGATGGGTGAAGCCTGCCTTGTGAAAACGTGTCAGAAATAACAGATTTAACATATTTGAAAATACGATTTATCATATGAAAAAACTTAAGTTACATCTGTCACACACATGCTTTCCATCAAAATAGTAAAGATATGTTAAAGATATGTTAAAACAAGGACAATAAGTCTATTGTACTCTTACTGAGTGTTTTGGATTTCCTAGAGGTAAAATATCTTAGTTTAGAAAATTTATTTATTTTATTTTTATCTTTTTTAAAGATTTTGTTTATTTATAGAGACACAGAGAGAATGAGAGGCAGAGACACAGGCAGAGGGAGAAGCAGGCTCCATGCAGAAATCCTGACGCGGGACTCCATCCAGGGTCTCCAGGATCATGCCCCAGGCTGCAGGCAGCGCCAAACTGCTGCGCCACCGGGGCTGCCCAGTTTAGAAAATTTAATAGCTGTTTCCTAATTAAGTTTATTTGTTTAGGCTTATTCTTTGTGAGAAAATCTGTGATGTATATTAAAAATGAGACTATTTTCAAATAATATTACTCATATTCTAATTCTTTTAAATTATTTTATATAAACAGATTATTTAAGGGAGCATGCCATGTGTGGTTCCCCTGTATTTTGATAGACTTAAGTAAGCCACATATCTATATGGTTATTAATTTTGACTCAAAGAAGCAATATTGCACAGCATTTTAGTGGCTTTAATTTCTCCTGTTTAAAAGGCTTTATATAGTATCACTGAAAAGACCTGAAAAAACACTAATTAAATTCATCCAAGTAAGGGCTAGTGGAAGGGCAGGTGGGTGGGAGGATGGGGTGACTGGGTGACGGGCACTGAGCGGGGCACCTGACGGAATGAGCACTGGGTGTTTTACTATATGTTGGCAAATCGAACTCCAATAAAAAATATACAAAAAATAATCTAAACAAATAAATAAATTCATTCAAGTAAATGGTTCTCAACAAGGGACAATTTTGTCCCCCAAACATTTGGCAATGTCTGCTGCGGACATTTTTCGTCAACACAATTGGGAATATTTCCAGCACTCAGGGGCAGAGGGAAGGATGGTACCTTTTTTTTTTTCTTTTTTTGGATGGTACCAAATTTTGCTACAATGCACTGCACATCCCCTCAGAACAAAGAGTTATGTGGCCCAAAATGTCAACAGTAGTGAGGTTGCGAAGCCATGACACAGCGTAACCTCTTAATGATGATTTAATAATGAGATGCAGCATCTCCTAGAAAAGCAGCATCTTTATTCACGCCTACTTCCTAAGGAAATGCCTGGAACTGCATTATGAGTGAAGATTTTGTAATGGTGAGTAGCTCGGATTTTCACATTCTTCCCTTGGAAATTGGCGAGTAGCGAAACCTTGGGACAGGGACATCTGCCACCTTGCCTCTGTACGTCCTCGGAGGGGTTCATTGAGAGGAGGTCTTTGAAACTCGGAAGTGTCCCTGCAGCTCCTCCTGCTGCATTACTTCCCTGGTTACAAATGACAGCAAAAGGAAATCCCCAAGCAGCTGTTCAGCTACAGTCGGGTGTGTGTCCCAAAGCTGTGGGACAAGCTGAGGTGCCTCATTGTCTTAGCAGGATGGGAGGACCTCACCACGATGACAACAAGGGATAATCTCTCCTGAAAGCACTCCAACCTGGAGGAAAGTCCAACGGAGTATCTGGGCACCCTGTGGCCCAGTCAAGAGCATAAAATCAGCCACCACACCTCTACCTTCCTGGCCCAGGTCCCATGACTGCAGAGACGCTGAGGTCCAGACGTAGGTGCGACCCATGTAATTGGGAAGTGACTCAGGAAGCAGAGAGAGGTAGTAGGAATAAGGCAGGAAAGTGATTTCATTTTGTTTTATTTTTTTGAACAGATTATTTATTTTAGACCGTGAGTGCATGAGTGGGGGTGGGACAGAGGGAGGAGGAGGGAACCTCAAGCAGACGCCCCACTGAACACGGAGCCTGACCCCCGCGGCTCTCACGGCCCTGACATCATAACCTGAGCCAAAGCCAAGAGCCAGGTCTTAACCCGCTGAGCCACCCGGGTGCCCCGGAGACTGATTTTACAGGGTTGATGTGTACACGCCTACTACCGTCAATTTGTATTGCTTTTATGCAAAGCAGAATGGATACTTCTCAATGTTTTGCGATAATGTTTATACCAATTAGTTTTAATGTTACTTGGTTGATCTTGTTGATATTTCATGACTTTAACACCTTCCAGCTGCGTGTTTTATCATGAAGAACCAGAATCTCACTTTTGAGAACTGTGAAATAAAGAACAGCGACATTAATTTTCTCATACATATTGAAAAGATTCAATAAATGGTCCAGATAAAGGACTTAGTTCAGAATATCAAGCACCTAAAGTGAACTCAATAAATATAAGACCCAAAATTGAGTGACTTGCCAAAGATAGGAACATCCTGTGTAGTATCCCTCGTGTATATTATCAGATTGCCCAAAATTTCATATCAATACACCTTGATATCAGGAGCAAAGAATGGTGTCAATTTTACCCTTAGCTATTTTCCTTTAAAAAAAAAAAAAAGACTATTTGTTTATTTGAGAGAGAGTGTGAGCGAGAGAGAAACACAAGCAGGAGAGGGAGAGGTGGGCCGAGGGAGAGGGAGAAGCAGGCTCCCCGCTGAGCAGGTGCCACATGGGGCTTATCCCAGGACGCTGGGATCATGACCTGTGCCCAAGGCAGACCCTTAACCACTGAGCCACCCCAGGCACCCCTATTTTACTTTGCTAAAAAATGTAATTTAAAACTAAGTATTTCACCATGGTTTTAATTTCAGTGACTGATAACAAGAGACATTAAACCTTTGCCTGTGTTTAAGATTTCATTCTGAAATTCATTCTTGTTTAAATTGTCACTTACTATGTCTTTTCCACCAATTTCTTGGTATATTATTCTGAGAAATGTGAATCAAATAAGTATAGATGACCTCCTTTTGCTATGTTGCAATTTCATTTATCATCTTGCTTTTTATTTTGAATTTTATTTTTATAGGTTTATTTTGAAAAACATTTTTTTGTGTAGGTCGTTGGTTTATTGTAAAATTTATTTTATTTCAGTAATATACTTTTGGTTTAGTTGAAATAATATAGTGTTTGACATAATACAGCATTCTTATTCTGCTAATTTGTCCATTATTTTATACTTTCAAACATTTTAATTGATTAATATATTTTTTTCTATTAGGTTGTTTCTAAGTGATTTTTTTTCAAATTTTCCTTATCCCAATGACTTTGTTAATATATTCTTCTCCCATCACTGATGATATTCATTTTATCAAATACTGAATCCTTCTAAGAATTTGGGTCCTCATAACACCCTGCTCTATGAGGAGAAAGGCTCCCATTTCTACATAGCAAAGTCTTTATCATTAAGTGATATTTTATAGGAAGACAATTTAACAAATCTTTTGCAGCCAAAGTGGTAGTTCGCAACTGACATGATTTCTAAAATTAATGAATTAAACAAATTTTCCAAGGCCAAATGTGCTTTGAAAGATATCTATTCAGTTGTTTTATATGTAACTATTCTACTAATAGATTTTTAAAATCTAATTTAAAACATTATTTTTAAAAACATCTGGCAATCTAATATGGTCATTATGTTACCCTTCCTCAAATGCTTTTACATGTATAAATGGGTAAAATGTTACAGTTCAGAAAACATTTTTTTTACAGAAACAGGACAGAAAATAAAGATTTAAAATAGGGCAGCCCTGGTGGCCCAGCGGTTTAGCGCCGCCTTCAGCCCAGGGCAGGATGCTGGGGTCCTCGGATCGAGTCCCACATCGGACTCCCTGTGAGGAGCCTGCTTCTCCCTCTGCCTGTGTCTCTGCCTCTCTCTGTGTCTCTCATGAATAAATAAATAAAATCTTTAAAAACATAGTTAAAATATTCTGTTGGAGAAATGTTTGAAGCATCCTTATAATTGCTTTTCAATATTTACGCCACACACAAATATGTTTTTACCACTCTATAAAGACAGTTTTCTGTGATTAAGTTTTTTATCCAGTGAGTACCATGAAATATTTTTTGCTTTATGTGCTTAATTCCCCAAGATTTCAATCAGATTATCTAAACAGCATTTCATAACATTTTATATGAAATCTTGCATTAAGAAATCATAATATATCCTGCATGTACTTAGCCCAACGTAATTTTAACTGTAATACATTTCAAAATGTTCTATGGGCATTAAAATATCTATCCAAGAAAACACAATGGTGATTGTAGGTTTAGGAGACACAAGTATATTTATTGCTCTCTGCCAATTTCTTTTATTCTTTCTCCTTATTTCCATTTTATATTCTTGTTTGTCTTCCTGTATCATCTACTCCAGTCTCCAACAGAGTTGCCATAAAATAGTACCACTTATACACTCTTGTAATAGGGCCCCCAGTTCTCCCTGGAAGTAGCAGACATGATACTCATTAGCCCATTGGAGTCTGGTCCTCACCTGAAGTCCTAGAAAAATCCACATACTTTACGTCTAAGCTTTCAGGCTCATTGCATCAAAATGAGATGTGGAAGTGACAGTGGAGGTTAGTGAGTTCAACCACTCTCCTGTTCGATGGGAGCGGGAGGCATCACGGAGAGGGAAGGTCGGGTGACCAGGGCTTCTATCGGCTCATAGGCACCAACTCCGCTCTATCAGCTGTTGAAATATTAAATATTAAAATGTTTAATATTAAATAATATTAATATTATCTTAATATTAAAATATTAAATATCAGCTATTAAAATACCCCCGTCCCCAGGCCGTCAGTGGACATCCACTCTCTGCAGCCCCTGGAGCAGCCATGTCACTCCAGCTTCGCAGGCACTTTCTGCAGGTCACCAGATTTTCCAATAGTCAAACAACTAGAGGGATAAAGGCACAGAGGGGGGCCCCAGAGCCTGCTGTAGAGCTGCTGCCGATGCCCATTGTTGCTTTTTGGGGCCTGCCCGTGGGTGCTCTTGTCAGACAGGTGCAGTATCACCTCTACTTGGTAAATGCTGCCGAGGAAATTTCCCAAAAGAAATCAGTGCACTTCTTGTTCTATTTGCTCTTGTTCTATATTCCTATTATTATGTGTGTGTGTGTGTGTATATTTATCTTTAACAAATATATTTATTTATATATGTGTATACATAATATATTTATTTTTAACAAATATATTTATTTCTATATTTATATGAAATATATATTTATATATATATATATATAAATACATCTGTTTGAAAGTCTTTTAGATCATAAGCCATGCTTTACTGTTTAGGATACCATTTCAAAAATCCTATGTGATTTGATATGAGCTTTTCTCCCCTCTTTATCACTTTGGAAGGGGAGCTGTTTGCCACTGAGCTGAATTGCAAAGCATCTAGGGAGTCTCGACTCTAAGAGTTGAATTAATTAGTCAGTCACAACACTGGATTTGATAAATTTTAAGTCCTCTCATTTATGATATTTTAACTTTTATATAACAGTACTGTAACTCTTGTGCTTTGCATTCTATCGAGTTGACATATGATATGGTGATATGGTGATATGGTGGCATATGATATAATGTGAGAAATAAAACCAATGTATTAAGTAGAATTATACCATGGGTGTTAATGATCATTAAATGTGTATATGATATGACTATAGAGGTGCCAGTATATGTAAGTGAACAATATGTTGCATACACAGTTGTTTTATTAATGGCCAAGTGTGAATATCTGTCCGCCCCAATCTTGTCCAACCACACAAGGTGCTAAAGGCGAATTTCCCCAACTTTGTGACAGGCTGGCTTCATACATCACTCCTATTATGGCACCAACACCTGTCAATGTTAAATATGCTCTTAGAGCAAAAATTATCTAATAGGAAAAAAAGGAAGGAGGGAGGGGAAAAGGAAGGAAACCCACTGACATGTCTTAAAATAAGTATTTTACAAACACTTATTTACCCTATGTTACAAAACTTACAAGATCTATTTCTCTTCATTTTATATCTTAAATGCATTTATATTTATATAAATTTATATTTATATAAAATAATTTATATCTTAAATGCATTTTGTCATTACTCACCTTTTCCTTGCCACCTTCTAAGTTATTCCTCTATAAGTTTTCAAGCAACGATTTCTGACTCAGAAGGCTCTCGTGAATTGGTGTGTCTTTGTTATCATGTTAGTCAAGAACTTATCTGAAATTCAAAACCAAATACACATTCCAAACTCTACAGGAAGAAAAGAAATTACGGTGATGACTACTTTTCAGAGCGTGGTGTTTTCAAAGCCTGGTATCAATGAATTAATGAAGCATGGCTACGTACTGTTAAATCTCAAGATGTTTCTGAATTTCCATCTTGAAGGATTCAGAGAACCTCTTTGAAACCGTGTGCGGCTGTCTGTGACTGTCAGGTGTATGACAGTGCACATCCCAGGCGTTAGGAAAGCCATGATTTCTCTCTCTTCTATCATGATAATTCAGTTAATAATGCAGCATTAAGTGTTGAGATTTCTGTCAGTCTTTCCATAGAACTAAGTAATAAACCAGTAGAAACCCGTTGTCGCCTTGAGTTACCAATTCAGGGCTGGGAAGGGACTGGTCCTGGGCCTGGGGGTGGGGGGGGTACGTGGTAGGGGCGCCTGGATTTGAGCCTGTCTGGAAACCTGATTGCCTTTTGTTCTGCCCCCGCCAGCGGAGGGAGCCTGTGGAGGTACCCTGAGGGGGACCAGCAGCACCATCTCCAGCCCACACTTCCCCTCCGAGTACGGGAACAACGCCGACTGTACCTGGACCATCCTGGCCGAGCCCGGCGACACCATCGCCTTGGTCTTCACCGACTTCCAGCTAGAAGAAGGGTACGACTTCTTAGAGATCAGTGGGACAGAAGCCCCATCCATATGGTAAGTTCTGGGGGGACATGCGTTGACCCCAGATCCACCAACAGGCTTTGGACAATGGCCTTCTTTGCAAGGTCGTTGGCACACGGAAGTGTTCTTTCTTTGCTTGGCTGTTTTGCCCACTAACAAGGTCATGTATGTTGTGACTGGCTCCGAACCCTCTGGGGTGTCTTTGTGCTGGTATCTGGAGCTAGGGAAGTGGTCTGCGCCTGGGCACTGGCACCTCACATGCCCTCATTTCGGACTCTTATGAAGCAAGAGAAGACGGTAACTAAGCCAGCTAAGTTAGCCTTTGGATTTGTTCTGGAGCTGATTCCATGGAAGCAGATATTTTTAGACTATGGCCATTTTCAAATGTCATGTTACCAGTCATTTATCTACAGTGCTGCAGATGCACGATAGCATATTTATTTTCCTTCCTGATGATCCTGCACCTATGAAGGTCACAGGCAAACCATAAATACTAATCCAACGTAGATGTAAAGTTAGTGGACTGAGGATCAATTCTGTGGTATGTGTGCTCATGGAGGCAGAAGGAAACCAGGTCTAAATTGCAGTGGATTTTGGTCTATGTATTGGTTGCAAGGACAGCAATTGTGTCTATAAGTGCAATCCAAGAGGGAGAATTCAAGTAGATGTTGAGGATTTTACATCTCAAATTAAGTCATTTGTTGTGAGTTGGACTGGATTTTGTTTTAATTATTTCACTTCTTAGTTTTTTTTAATCCTATTAATTCTCTATTTTAGACCTTGAGTGGTAAACCAACCTGAATGCATGTATATTGAAATTAGGGCGTAAGTCAGAGGAGATGTTGGCCATTTATGTGGGTAGAGGAGAATATGAAATGAGTGACTGAATGTTTCAATGGGTTTAAGTTTGCATTTTGGAGTAAAGATTAAAGGATAAAAATACCCACCCTGAAACATGCTGTAAAATTAGACCACCTCTTTTAAGCCAATTATTGCAATGGAAATTTATTTTATTTTCTAAGGCTTAAGACACAAAGCAGAGGATTCATACTAACAGGTTAAATTATTTTCCTTACTTTTGTCCTGCTGTGATTATATTAGATGTTACCTCAATTAAGAGAAAAAGAGCCATGGCTTCTCTGATCTTTGCTTTATATTTGATTGATCTTAAACAATACTCTTAGACTGAGTAAGTTTACCTGTTTATTTTGCGTTACGCAATTTTAAGCACCCAAGAATTTGTTGATAATGTCGGTCTCACTCTCTGTAACATCAGTGTTAGAAACAAGTTGCGAACATAAAGCTGTGCGTCCTGGGCTCTCCGCCAAGTACTGCCTTGTGACCTTGGACAAATAACATACTGGTGTATCTAAGATAGGGGAGCTCCTAAGTCAACTTTTAAGTTGACTCATTAAATATCTATTGAGTGCATATTCTCCCTCAATCACCCTGAGAGTCAGGGATGTCACACCGCTAGCCTTAAAATTGCACTGTTGGTTTTCAGAAATTCATTACAATATAAAATATATGGTGAGTCATTCTCAGACACTATATGATTAATGGTAAGGGCCTTATTTATGAGAGATTCCAGAGATCATGGACACTGACCAACTGTCTTGCTGCTAAATGTCAGGCTGGGAAAGAGAGGGACAGAGAGAGGCATCTTTGACAGTGACTTTAGAACCACGGTCAGGACAGCTTTTGCCAAACAGACTTAGCTTGTGTAAGAGAGGAAACGTGGAGGTGCAGATGTCCATGTCAAGGTCTGAAACAAAAATAGGGCACGTGAAATCAGAACGAGACATAACCCTCCAAAAGGGCTCGTGGCTCCTACAAGCACATTGTGACTGACCATTGAGATGCCAAATCTCAGTTATTTCATTTATTTTCTTAAAAGATGGTAAGCAGGAGCTGGAGGACGTTTTTGGACTTGTTGCCCATTTTTTCTTTGCTTATCACTGTTGATTTCTCTCATACCCTCTCCCCCTCCCTGCCTAATCTCTATCTGTATGTTCTGCTGGTCCATGTCCCCAGCTTCTTCAGTATGACTCAGAAAAACGGTGTGAGGATGGGGTCGTAGGTGAGCTAAAAGTGTGTTCCATCTGAAAGGTCGGGTGGGGCCACTGATGGCAACAATTCCTAACGGTTGTCAGAATGAGAACTGACATGGTGGCCAGGAGATTGGCCCATCTTCCTGATGGCTGGGTTCAGGCTAGAGGACATTTTCCAGCTCTGACTCTGAAATATATCTAGGTATTTGCCAGGGGCACCAAGATTGAAGATCTGTGAACAGCCTGGGGAGAAAAAGAAAATGGCAGTTGTAGGGAAAGTTCTTGGTGGGAAAGTTGACCTAGTCTCGTGTTCCTTCTGGCCCAACAAAAGGGGTGGCCCATTGGCTCAACATGCTCTTTCTCTCAGTGGCTATTTTTAGAGAGTTGTGCTCAGGATTGTATTCATATGATGATTTGTATTGTCCCAGTGGCTTGGCACAAAAGTCCTGGGGGGGGGGGGGTACTTGGTCGTATTATCTAGTTTTTATTGATGAAGAAGCTGAGAGCAAAGCGCACAGGGCACATGGCAGAGAACTCAAGCTCAAGGCCTCTGACTCCAAACTGCCTTTTCTCTTCACTCCACTGCCATCCCCACCATAGGACAGTCTAGGTCCGGACTTAATGCGCTGTGGAGAAAGGACCTTTTCTCTACTTCAGGACTGTAGGTTGGATCCAAGAGCCTTGAACAGGCTGTTGAAACAGGGGATAAGAACCAACTGAGAACAATTTCACACTCATGCTGCATCAATAGAGACTCAGAGTACACAGAGCTTTTTGGGGTAACATTTAGCATTGATCATAATTATAAGAGAACTATCTTGACATGGCCGTGGGACCGCTTTTAAATGAAACTCTCATCTTTCAATTACTCTTCAGTGGAGGCTACAAAAGAGCACGTGATTTCCCTAAATCACTATTGAAACACACACGAGTGCATTTATAATACAAAGGAGTCACTTGAAGTACCCTTTTTAGATTTATACAAATGCATACTGTGGCTTATCTTAAAAAGACTATTATTTTCCTGTAATTTTAGACTGACAGTCCCTGAAATGTTTAATGGTTCAAATTGGTATATTTAAGAGATTTATTATCCCTCCACTTCAAGGAAGATCCTAAGGACAGAGCAGGTGTGTGTGTCCCCCTCGAGCACAAGGTCAGGAAGCAGTAACCATTGGTCAGTGTGGAAGGCTGGACGTGCAGTGCAAAAACATATAATTTTCCAATAATCTATTTTTAAAAGACAGAAAATACAAGCAAGGGCACTCTCAGAAGAAGCTACTTGGAAAATTGTTAAGAACAATAATAGGATTAGCCTTATTTTCATTGAATTTGGAGTGAAATTACCAACTCAGCTATGTTTTATGTAAGGGTTGCCATGGCGACAGTGGAGCAGTCTAAATGTGGTGAATGATGTAATGTGCCGAAATTATCCATATATTAAATGTGGAGGGGTGTGCAATTTAAACCCAATCCACTATGCATACGTTAGATAAGGCTGATTTATTTATTTATTTAAATATTATTATTATTATTTTTTTTTTACTAGTCAGATTCTAATTTCATACAGGCTGGCTTCCTGTCAATACTCTACTTTAACAGAGAGCTGCCATTTTTAATTCTCTTTGTAACATGGTCTAGCAATTATGATTTTTCTTGCAATTAAAAACGTGGTTAGCAGTGAAGCTAGCCAACTAGTCTTCCTTTCTGAAGCGATTAGGTGGCATAACATGCAGATCATAACTAGAAATACCAAGAAGAAAGAAATTTGATTTTATATCAGAGTTAACCTATGGTGGTTTCTAAATTAAGACGTGGCGGTAAAAGGGACTAGGAACAGAAAGTCTCGACAGGAGACAACTAATGGAGCGTTTTCTTTCTTTCTTTCTTTCTTTCTTTCTTTCTTTCTTTCTTTCTTTCTTTCTTTCTTTTTCTTTCTTTCTTTCTTTCTTCTTTCTTTTCTTTCTTCTTTCCATTTACTATCTTTCAAATATGCTCTTATATAATGGGAATAATTTATGCATCCCCGTCTATGCAGGTAGTATGCATAGTAGGGTAGAGAAGGTAAGGAAATAAGGAACAGTAAATGCATTTAAGAAGCATCCTAAAGCATAGATGCATCTGTTCCTCCATAATCTTCAATGACAGAGCCTCAGGCCATCAAAATGACACCCAGATGCCTCAGTGTGCCCTTCAAGGCTTGCCATAGCATGTGCGGCCTGCCCTCCATCCTGCCACACCCCACCCCAGAATCCTTCAGTTTTGCCTCCCTGAACACATCCCTGCCTTCACTTTAGCACATATTTGCATCTCCTGGACATGTGTTCAGATACATGCCTCCACACGGAAATCCCACACCAACCAATTGAACGGACAGTCAATGAACCCAAGGCTTATGGTGCTGTGTAGATGCGGCCCACTTAAGAGGTCCTACAAGTGCAAGGGTTTGTCCGAACTCCTGCCCGGGAAAATGCCAGTGGTAATCAATGCAAGAGGGTCTCTGGGCTGCTTTGGCTTAGACCCACCTCATTCTATCAATACAACGTCTGTTATTTTATGATTTTTTAAAGGTCTCAGCTCAATTATTCACTAACCAGTAGAACTCTACTGCTTTGTCCCTCTGATTTGCGCAAGATTACACTGGAGGGAACCAAAGAAAAAAAAAAAAAAAGTTTTGTGACTGCACTTTATTTTGTTCCCATTAACGAATCATAATCTCACTATTAAATCAATCTAATCAGTGACTTGCTGGAGCCAAAACAAAACTTCAAAGAAATCGGAGAAGCTGAGTGAGCTTCAAAGAACCCTTGAAGGGTCAATTAACACCTACAATGTTTATCCAACTTGTCACTTAATTGAGAAGTGACTTGGTGCATATTTTATTTCTAATGAGGAAGGATTATTGAGGCACACAGAGTGACAGATGCCCCGGAAGGAGCCCATCTGCATCCCTGCCCACGGGAGAAGGAAAGGGAAGACCTTCTTCCCCTCTCTCCTTATTTCATTTCTTCACTGTTCATTTTGAAATCATTTTTCGGAGAATTTGCAAAGCTGGCTCAGAGAGCAGCTGTACCCATTGTACCTGAACCTATTGCTCCTCCACTGCTCCCGTCTTACACAACCATGGTGTAATTATGGGAACCAAGACATCCATGTGGAACACGGCTGTCACTGATGTTCAGGACTGATCGGAGTTTCCCCGGCGGTGCCTCTGCTGTCCTTCTGTCCCTGGAGTCAGTCTGGGGAATTAGCTGGCACTATGAGTTATGCCTCTTTTGCCTCCTCCAACCTGTGTCTGTTTGCGATCTTGCTTTGTTCCCATGACCTTGACCCTTCTCATGTCAATAATTCGCTCTGGTGACATTATTTTGGAAAAGCAGTGGCATCATTCAGGGCATGGAGACTATATCCAGCAACGCCTCAAGCACCACCAGTTCAAATAACCGGGTTTCTTTCTTTCATGGTTTCCATTTTGAAGTTAAATTCCGTTGTCGTACTCCACAAAGACACAGTCGTACACGCATTTCAGCATTTTTTAGGAAAGCAAGCATAATGTGAATAAGAAACAAATATGTGTGTGTATATTCTGAATTTCTGTGTGTTGTGTTTGTATATATATGTGTGTGTGTATGCATATGCACACATGTTTGTGTATATATGTGTACACACGCATATATAATATGAATTTCTTCTTTTCTTGAGCCCCTGCACACTGGCTAGAAGTCTAAGGTCATGCCTAACATGATATCATTTTAGTCTTGTTCCGAAACCTTTTATTTTTTTTTATCAAAATGTTTTCATACAATGTATTCAAGTAATGCATTTTGACAAACACCGGACTGAATGATAACGCTCATTGATTATTTGCTACATAGCAGGCAAGTGCAAACAAAAGCCCCCACACTTAAGATGCCACATCTCCATTTTAGAGACGACAAAACCCAGACCCAGTAGAGTCCAGGATCTTCCCTCACAGCTCCTGGGTGCCAGAGTGGGGATTTAAGCAGAGCAGTCCTGGGCCCTATTTCTTCCTTTACTTCAGTATATTGAGATGATACGTCTTTACTGACTTTAAACCAGGGAAATAAAGGCAGCCGTGCTGATACTACAGTCTCGGTGCATCTCAGGGCCCGTCGCGGGAGCCTGAGGCCTCCTCACGTAGACAAGCCCCCCAGATACTTCGTGCTGCTGTCACCATGAAATATGCTCCTGACGTTTCCTTTTCTGTGTGTTATGGACTATATATAGCAAGGTAGTAAATCTTAACATCCTTAATGCACCCTTTTGGGTACAAATGTAATCATAGATATTAGAAGGCTTTTAAAATGGGGCATAAAGGACAGGTCTGAAAGCATCATAAGGATATGGCCTAACGGTGTCGATAGGAAGGCTTCTCTATACGACTTTGGCTCCTTTAAATTGCAGGTAGGTGAGGAAAGCAATGTCCAGCTCACCCCAAACCCGTGTTACCTCCACCCCAAAACTCAAAAGGGTAATAAAGGAAGTTTTATTGGATAAGAGCTAATTGTACAGAATGGAGAATTTCTAACTTGATCTATGATATTCTATTGCCTACAGCATCCGAACCACATTTATTTTTCCTGAGGTTGGGGAAACCCCCTCCCCACAACGCATAAAGTGGAACAAGTTTCCGCTCTCCATCCTCCCATCAGCAGCCCGCCGTCCTGGGACCCTTCGGCAGCAAAGGAGTCTCTGGAAATCATGTTGCTACCGGAGGCAGGCTGTGTTTGCAAACCCTCCCGTCAGCAGGGGTTTTGTGAGGCAGTGACTCCGTCCCCCTGCCCCCCACCTGCAGCAGAGCTCCAGGGTCTCTGAATCCACCTGGAGGGGAGGAAGGAGAAAAGCAGGCGGCGCACTCCGATGGGGCCCTAGAAAGCTCTGTCTTTATTTCCAGCCTTCCAGCTCTGTGTCCCCGATTCCAAGGTGGGGGGCGGGGCAGGTGCACCTGGGGTCGGGGGTCGGCAAGCCATGCGGCCTCTCCTCCCATGTGTGATGGGCTCTTCACCCGGAGCCCCACAGCTTCACTGTCCAGAACTAGGTCTGATATGCTGTCTCCTCCCACCCCTGAAATCCCGTCCTCCTAGTGTGTCTCCTGTAACTCATTTTGCCTGAGGTCAACATCCAGCATTTCAGATGCACGAGATGGAGGAAGTTATAAAATCACCTATTTTAATTAATGGGCATGTTGAATATAGAAGAGTTACATATTTATTTAATGGTAGTGATCACCAGTAAAAGGCAGTGCCTCCTCCAAGGGCCTCACACATGATGACCACAGGAAGGGACAACAAAAAAGAAAAATATAACATTTCTGCTCCCCAAAGCTGGAGGCCATAGGGGGATAGATGAGGCGGGGAGGGCCCTAGAGTGATGTTTCTGGGTCACAAGCAGGGCACGTGCCACATGCAGCAGGCACGCCTGGGTGAGCCACGGCTCTGGTCCTGGGAAACCCCCACCGCTTGACCCCATTTGATTGAAAAATACATTTCCTATAAATTATTTATGTCGAAGGCAATGGGAAAATGTTCCCCCTTTAGAGATTCGTATTCATTTCGCAACATACAAAGTACGTGTTTTTTGGGGTCACGGGTCTATCTGTTTGTCTGTGGTCTTTTGTCTAGGAAAACAAAATGCCACATTTAAATTAAAACTTATTTTTTAAATAAGTTTGACTTTTAAAAACACACTGCTTTTCATTGCGGCCATTGTGCCAATTCTGTTTTACTTATTCTACAATCCTTGCGAACTTTCGTTTACTACCCCAACTCGGTCAATTTGTACCTGATGGGTGTTTCACTTATACATTTTGATATCCCCCTTTAAAGTTTCTCTCAAAACTCTGAATATCTCATTTTTCTCTTCTTAAAATAGAGTCTGTATAATTTCATGGCAGACTGGTTAGGAGAGTAAGTAATTTGGTGCAATCCAATGCTTCTCCAATAAATGTGACCTTTGATTGCTTAGGATTCATCCTCCTGGTACACGATGCAAGCCTGATGAGCCCTCTCAATGAGCCACTGCTGGACATGTTAGCATTTCCCATCTTTTGACTTTAATAAAGAAAAGCACCCAAGTCCGTGTGATTCGAACCCCTTTATCAATTCATAATAAAGATCTACATCTTGGAGGTTTTGATTTTCACGCATTGCCAATTTTAGTGTAGTTAGAACCTGAGACGTCTGATGCACTGAGTGCATCATGTGGAAAGAAGACTGCACCCTAAAATACCGAGAGCCTGGCCTCTGTGCACGCCCGGGTGGTTAGCAGAGAGGCTAGGCCCTCGGCGCACAGAGCTGGCTCTGCCTTCCGGAGAAGCCGGGGCCGCGGGGGGCAGCGTCCTCTTGCATCCCTCCTTTCTTTCTATTTGCAGGTGGGACAGGAGAGCCACCAAGCCAAGACAGTGGGTTCAGGTCTTGCTGTAAGTCAGACTCGGGCTTTAGTGTTGGCTGCACAACTCCGCGAGCTCCTGGACCTACGAGCAGATTTGCTCTCGGCAGGTCGCACATCTGTCTCTAAGGTGGAGTTGAGCAGGGCGGGCCACGGTGGGCCCAGAGCCTCCTTAGATGGAGCAAACGGGGGGGGGGGGTGGGGGGGGGTGGGGGGGGGTGGCGGGAGGGTGGTGGTGTTGGCCCGCAGCACAGTGTCTGCAGCCTACAGGGATTTCTGGAGCTGGCTGCGTGCTCATTGCTCGAAAAAACATCCCGTCCAAAGTTCAGATTCCTCCCTTTGAACACAGCGACCGTTTTGTCAAGTGAAAATGTTGTTGTTGTTGTTGTTGAGCACAGTTTAGTTTCTAACTTGTTCTTCCTTTAAAAGGCCATTTGCGTCAAAGAAGTTGCAAATGTTTTGAAATAGAAAATGGCTCTTTCTTCTGCGATAGACTTTTAAAACCCGTGTCTTGTCTTTGCTACAAACCTCTGTGACAATAAAAGCACATCCTAATAATATTGCTTTCAAAGAAATGTTAGAAACAAAATGCAGGCCCCTATTTGATTTTGGCAAAGTACTTGACCACAGTAAATCATTTTTAATATTCGCAGATATCACTGTGTACACCATTCAGTTTCTTGGAGATCCATCTCCTATATGTGTGCAGATCACTATATTATTAATGATATACAGATTAGTAAAAAAAATGTGGACACCATAGCATTGATACAAAAATACAATTGCATCTATTTAGCAAATAGTGTTTGAGAACAAAGCATGTGCCAGAGATTGTGGTAGGTGCTAGTCTAGTGCTTTGCCAATTTGAGCGTGTGCAGGGATCACCTGGAATCTTCTTAAAACGTAGATTGTGATTCAGTAGATATGGGGTAGGTGAGATTCTTAACTTGTGCCGAGCTCCCAGGTGATACAGATGCTGCCGTTCTGTGGTCCAGATGAGTCATGAGAGTGCAGAGTGTGGGTGGCTGAAAGCACAGTTGACAATAAGAGAAGTAGAGTCATGACTAAGTTTCAACTGTGGAATATACTTTATTGTACACTACATCCTCGGACCTTATCTTATAACTTGGACCAACATCTCCCTATTTGACCAACATCTGCCTATTTACCCCAACCCCAGAGAAGACCCTTCTACCTCTGCCTTCTGGAGTTCAACTTTTTGTTCTGTTCCGTTTCGCTTTGATTTCTTTGGGTTTCCCATACAAGTGAGACCATACAGTATTTGTCCTTCTCTGTCTGACACACTACTTAGCATGATGCCCTCAAGAGCCATTCCTATCGTTGCAAATGGCAGGATTCCCTTATTTTTTAAGGCTGAATAATGTTCTGTTGCACACATAAGCCCCATTTTTTTCCTTTATCCACTCCTCGGTTGATGCACACTTTGCTTGTCTTGGCTACTGTAAATGATGGTGCAGTGAACATGGGGGTGAGGCTATCTACTCCAGATAATGATCTCACCCCTTTTTCTGCCTTTGCTATCTTACTGGCTGTTGTGCCATGAAGATCAGTGGAGAACATTGAATTCACCAAATGTGTTTGACCAGGAAACCTTTCTTTTCGGAGGGGTATAGGGTAACGTGCAGGAACATGGGTGTGAATAAGGCTGTGATTCTTGAGGCAGTGCAGACACCGACCTGCCTTAGCTCTGTTGGTACTTACCTTGTATTTGCACTTTAGGCTGAGAGCGACTTGATGCTGGCATGCTGTTTCCCCTCACAATGGCTTTAGTCCATTTTGTCTATCTAGAAAGGCTTCTCTTCTGTATTGCCAGGAAAGCCTTCGTAATCCTTAACAGCTGAGCTCTTCTAGTCAAAAAGGACCTGGCCTTAGATGAAGAGAGGTGATAGGTTAACCGTTGTGCCCTTTCCCTTGGAGTTGGGTGATTTGGGTTAGTTATTCAGACTCCCGGTTTTTGCTTCCTGACTATAAAATAAGGTCAATGATGCTCACCTTGCTGGGCGAAGGTTAAAATATTGGTCAGGATCTGTCACTGCCCGTAGTACAGAGGTGCCTGATAAACTATATCCATTAGTGATCATCACGCTGTGTATGAAAAATGACAAATCAGCAATAGAGGTAACGAGGTGTCATCAGCGCTGGAGGAGAGAGAAGCAAGTCCCTAGTCAGGTCATCAAAGAACATTTCACAGAAAAGTTGGTTTTTGACCTACACCCTGAGAGTAGAAAGGGTATGGATAGAAAACATGTGTGGGTATTTTAGGCACAGGCTGTGTAACATAAAAAGTACAGATACGGAGAAGCACAAGAAATATTTAGGTGATATGAAAGAAAGCAATCCACTGGTTTTGATGGAACAAAACCAAATAACTTCATTTTTGATGACAAGCTCTACTTTTTCTTGATAAAATGTTCTTTGTGTCCTAATATCTGCTGATAGATGGAAAACAGTGCCTCAGGAAAATGTTAGTAGGTTGGATGGATTGTAAAAGAAGAAGGGAGAGATAATAAACAGTTACAAATGCCTGTGAATAGGACACTTAAAATTTGTCAGACCATGTAACACAGAATCAGAAAGACAAAGGAAAGAGGTGGCGTTCTCGGTAGCCAGTACAGTTGGATCCTGGGCTTTACCAAGGGCCGTGCAGAGCTATTTCAGCTTTCAGCTTATGCTGGGAACTCACTGCCAACCCAAATGTCAAGGACTCATGGCTGTGAAGTTTGGCTGCAGATGTCTGGGTGTGCCCAAGGATGTCCATTTTAACCAGCATTCTGGAAGAGTTTGAGGGAACTGAACTTTTTAGAACCATGTGAGTGATGCCTGTATAAAGCTTGAGGCTCATAGCTGGAGGGAGGGCAGTTACGGAGCTCTCGGCTGCCCTCCCTCTGCTTACCCCTCATCATCCTGCCACCACAGAGCACTGCCTGGTTTAAAACAGAAATGCTCTTGGAAGATCTCCTCAGGCAGTGTGTGTCCCACATGACCCGAGGGACCCTGTTCGTTTCAGCAGATAGCTCCCAGCAGTGGGATTCTGGATTTTGAGGTGGACTCTGTGTAAAGAAGTAGGAGAAGAAGCAGAACCTCAAGAAACAACAAAGGGCCGTGGTGAAGGTCTGCATTAACCTGGAATGAGACTATAACAAGGGAAACTTGAGGCTGGAGTTAGTAAAAAGGTAAAAAAAAATCATCTAGTTAATGCAGGAGGATTCAAATGTTCAAAGCAGGAAAGCATGATAAATTGGAGAAGAAAAAAATTATTTGGTGGCCAGACAGACCCAGGGAAGACTCTCAGCTTTCAGAAAGCGTGTGTGGTAAGAATGCTAAAATCTATCTTGTGCAGCTTTTATGAGTGTATAGATTAGTTTTATGAACAACTTTGTTGGGGCGGAATAGTTTTTCTCTATCCTTCAAGATTCCTCTGGCTGGTCTTAAAAATAAATTGACATGAGACAGATCAATAGGGGAAAGTCCAATTTAATCACATATATATGATGAATTGACATAAACATAAGAGATTCCAAAAATAGGCATCATGAGATATAATTTTCATTCTGATCTCAGGGTGAGGGGATGGAGGTCTGGGGCTTCAAGGGAAAGAAGGCAATTCACAGGAAGAAAGGAGAGAGTATGTATTTGTTAAACAGATGTTTGCTGGGCCACACGAAACAGTGGGGCAGAGACAGGACTTGGAAGAGCAGGCCTTGCCGGGATGCCCCCTGCCCCCCGCCCCTAGTTCCTGTAACACTGTGGTTATCTGTGGTGATAGCAATCCTGTGGAGCAGGTTCTCTATCTAAATTCTTTTAGGCGGTTAGTCAGAGTAGGGGGTAGCAACAAGAAAACTTGTGGAATTTCTGTTTCTTAAAAACAATCACCCTAAAATGATCCACATGCCCACGACATATGCAATTTAGGATGGCACGTTCTGTTCCCCTACAGCTTCAAATACTAGAAGGTAGCCACTACCCGACATGGAGAAACTGCTAGTGTTCGCAAGAAGAGCAAGCAAACAAGTAGAGTTACGTGCACTTTTTTTCCAACTGTTGACACATTGCTATGGACAGTTTTAAGCAGTGATTCCCTTCAAAAGTATGTGTGAGTACACGTGTGTGCATGTGTATGTGTTAGACCCAACAAGAAGGTAGTTGTGCATATGTTTACTTTCTAATAAAAAAGAAAAAACAAAGTGTATGTTTACTTTCTCATAAAAAAAAGAAAAAAAAGTGCAATATGTAATCCTAATGAATGGAAACATATATGCCTGCTTGAAAAACCATTTATTCTCAGCAAATGTGCCTTGTTGACGATGGGGGAATATCCTAAAGCATAAAATGGGACTTTAATTTATAACACATCAGTGCTTCCTTGGTACCTTCTAATTTGCCACCAGCTGTGAGGAGGGACAAGGAAGGTTCCATTTGCATCCATCATGCCGCATCCCCAAGTTTGGAGCAGCACAGGATCTATGGCGTAATTTTTCATAAGGTCACACCTGAGTACCATAAAAGCTGCAGTGTTTTCAGAGCTGAGAACATGTATATAGTCATAAAAAAAAAAAAAAAAAACCTGGTCAGAGCAACTATATGGGTCAGTTATTACTTCTGTGTTTGAATGTTCCACATCCCCGCCATCATCACCCAATTCTAATTCTTGTTATTTTTATCAGTTCTCTGTGAATTAAACTAAAAGCTGAGAGAGAGAGAGAGAGAGAGAGAGAGAAAGAATATTAATTTGCCATCCATTCAGGCTTCCTTTTCCCTCGGGGCTTCCTCCCTGCTCCCCTCTCTCCCTTGCCCATCCGGTCCTGGCCTTCCATTTAGGCCTCTCTCGCAGGCCCATTTGTGCACCTGAGCATGCGTACTACCTACCACACTGGGCCCTGACCCAAGAAAGTGCTATGGTTTTTGAGAAAAGATTTGACAATTTGTTCAAATCCAACGCTAGCCATATTTTTGTTCTAACTGAAAAATTAGAGGATCAGCTCATTTTATTTTTCTCAATGTACCTAGTTGAAAATCAAAATACTTCTGAGTCCTGTGATTCAAAACGAGCCGGTCATTGTTTAGTGCCATCTTCCATCATAGAAACCCATGCCAATGTGTCTCTCTATCTAGCTGTGTCATCTTATAACCAAAGGGAGCAACTTCTTTGAGATGGGACGTGTGTCTACATTGGAAGATGACTCCCTCGTAGTTTACATTTTCTTGCTGGCAGTTGATCAGAAATCGGCTCAGTACACCGGGTGCATGTGTGAAATTTTAGTGAGAGCATCAATCTGGCATCTGAAGTCAGGCTTGCCCCTGGTTTTGAGGTATCATTTCCCTGCATGGATCATATTTTGCAAAGATGCTAGTAGCCTAGCTCTGTACCTGGCACCAGGAGAGTGGTGAGGACGGTAGTCACAGTCACTGTGGCCACTGCGATCCTCTACTTTCCCTTTCCCTCTCTCTGTTCCTCTGTGAGCTTCTTCCTCACTCAGCTCCCACCAGGTGTGCAGTACCTTCCCTCTGTCTTTGGAACCTCAGGGTCACCCCAGTGTTGTGTTCTGGGCTCCGTGGACAGCACCTTGCTGTCCTTAATATGGTCCTTTTAAAAATAGTACTTTTGGGGACGCCTGGGTGGCTCAGTGGTTGAGCATCTGCCTTTGGCTCAAGATGATCCAGGATCGAGTCCCGCATCGGGCTCCCTGCATGGAGCCTGCTTCTCCCTCTGCCTGGGTCTCTGCCTCTCTCTCTGTGGGTGCCCCTCATGAATAAATAAATAAAATCTTTTAAAAAAATAGTACTTCTTAATGACAGGGTGTGCTTCTCAGTTATACATCAGATCTAAACGACGTACGAATCATTTTTGGTGACTCAAGACTGCTCCTTTACAGAATATTTACTAATAGTCATAAAAAGAATGAAGATCTGTGTGCTGACTCGGTGTACGGAGCAGGGTTGTAAAGCTTCCTGTATGTTGGCTCACTGAATCCTACACACTGCCCTTGATGCCTGTGAAGTTATCCATCCTACTTGGCTGATGAGGAGACCGAGACGCAGAGAAATTCTGCAAATGGCACTACGCCGTCCAGCGGATTTATATCTGGACATGCAGACTTCATTACAGGTCATGGTGAACTTTCACCAGCTTTATGTTTGGGGAAGCCTGGAGATAAAATCAAAGTAGCCTCAGCGTCCCCTGTAGTGCATGCACGGCAACGTGCTGACCCACTGAGAGGGGCTCCACGCTCCGGCTCTTCCTGTGTTTGCCACGCGCCTGTGTGCAGCTCGGAGGTTCTTCGCTGCACATTTGCTGAATGAATAATGTCCTAAATGACCAAGGAGTCTTCATTGAGGGGACTCTGTGAATCACAGACACAGGGGCAGGGGACCCCTGAAAGACTTTGTGAGGTGTGCGGCGCTCATCTAGTGTAGCAAATTTCAAGTGTAAAAATGTAGTCATGTGTTCTGGAGAGTTGTTTTGAAAGATTTAGGTAAAGAAGGTTTCGTGTCCTCCACTGGGGACACTGTGGGTTCTACATTCCTGGGGTGCCTACGTGTAGGCCATCGTGTTCACTGGCCTCTCGACATTTCAGTGAATTGTGTCACATAAATGGTGGGCGCTGGGGGTAAAGTCGCCACGTGGGATGTGCGGCTGGGGGAGGTTAGAGTTGTGCACACGGCAGTTTGACATGCAGGGGCCCTGGGTGTGGGTGGTCGTGTGGACCCAGACGAGGGGCACCATGTGGTCCTGAATGGGAAACTCGGGGAAATGGCATAGATGCTTTGGGGCAGGGCGGCCGTGGGGAGGTCAAATGATTAGACGACGTTAGCATATTTGAGCAGAAGGAAGGTATCCTGGGGAGTAACTAGGAGGGAATTAGCTGGTGGAGGGCCACGTGGGGTCAGAGAAAGGGGCAGACCAGCACCAGGGGGCCCGTAGTGCCAAGCAGCCTCCCAGGCACACACCGGGAGGCCGGGCCACAGCTGCTCTAGCGGGCGTCTGGGAGGCGGGGACCTCTCTGGAGGGAGGACGGGGGGCTGCGTGCTCCCAGGAAAGCCCCACATAGGAAAGCCAGCGCCAGTGTGAAGCTCGGGAGCAGCCTGGGGCTATGCACACCTGGGCGGCCGCACGACCCTTGCAGCCCTTGCCCGGGTCCGCGTCAGGTCATATACTGGAGACACTTTATGCACTGGACAGGCTATGGGACCGTGGAACCAATTCTATACTTAAGAAAACGTAGAAAGGAGACAACGGAGAGGAGTCAAGGCCCCGATTTGATACCCGGTGTGAATCACCTGGGAAGCCTCCTCCCCAGTTTCAAGGTTTTGACTCCGGCTGAGGATGTAGGTACATTATTGGAGGCAAGTGGTCTTTTCGGAGCCTGGCTTTGTGTTCCTGGTTTATGGGAGGGCACCTGCAATACGAGTAGCCCTTAAAATTCAGGTGGTTTCTACAGGGCCCGAGTCTGCTCAAGCTGCTGTGACAAGGTGCCACGGACAGGAAGGCAAAGCACAGGAACGTATTTCTCACACTTACAGAGGCAAGTCCAAGACCAACGTGCAGGCCAGTTAGGTTCCTGCTACATCCCTCCTCCTGGCTTGCAGAGAACTTTCTTTTCTCCCCGTGTCCTCACCAGTAGGGGCGTGGGGTTGAGAAGCTTCATCTCTCCTGCTCCAGAAGACACTAATCCCACGCGGATGGCCACAGCCTCATGACCTCCGTTACCTTCCAAAGGCTCCACCTCCTAATGGCATCACTTTGGGCATTAAGGCTTCCACTTATGAATGGGGCGGGGGGGGGCGGTCACACATTCACACTTCCCTTGAGTTAATTACAAGTTGGGTAACCACCTTTTCCATCAGTCTTTCCCACCACGTGGATGCTTCCTTGAAATTTTATCAGTATTTGCATCACACCTTGAGTAGCCATCCAGGTAAAATAATATGTGGCTGTCACCTCTGCTGCCATAGGCAGAGCCGTGAGATCACAGTCTGCTACCAGGAAAGGAGATGCCCTAGGAGGGCCTAACGTGTGGCATAAACTGTTGAGACGTTGCCGGGCCTGTGTCCGAGTGTGCATGAACATCTGCCTGTGGTTCTACAGTTTGAGGAGGGACGGAAGTGCCATATTTCAATGAGTAAGTCAACCATCCGCTGTCACCGTCTGCTGCTCAGATACTGCTGTGCGCATCTGGAAGAGACTTCTTGGGGCCCAGGTGTTAACACACTAGTGTGTGTGTGTGTGTCTTTCTCATCTCCTAATCGTCGTAAAGAGCAAGCTTCCAGGAGGCACTTTCAAAACAGTGGAACCTGTGGCTAGCAATCAGACGCGTATTATGACATTAATTCCCTATCCGCTCGCTGCTCCTGTATTGTGCTCCTCTCATTAGGGCTAATGACAGCTCTGAGAAGACACCCAGAGCAGGCCAGGCCTCCGGAAATAACGAGGCCTCCAAAACGGGTAGCTGCTTCCCCCCGAAAGCATTAGGCCTGCGATGCACTCATGTAATATACTTGGGATACATCTTTTACACCAATATCAGAGTGTTCAATTAGTGATAATTAGAGACCAGCTGGGCAAGAGTAATTTCAATACCACAGCAAAGAGGGCGAGTGTTGCACACGACTTTTCATTCAAATGACTTCCCCACAAGCAGGTCTACGTCTATTCATTAGTCCCTAGGAGGGTCTCTATTTTTCAGACCCTTTGCCAAATTCACATGTGTGTGCAGCCTGCTGCATTCGCGAGTGTATTGAAATATTTAAAATTACAGACACGTTCATGAGTTTCTTGCAATAATGCCTTTATTGGTAGGTAGGTTCCAAGAGGGTAAATAGGAAGAATATGAGTTGAATAAATCTATGAATGATGAATATTTTATCAATGAGAGGTAAAAATTATATGTGCTTAGGAAACAAAGGCTGAAGTGAGGAGAGAGACGTGTAAACAGTCGGCGTCCTGGGGAACGTGAGTTCATGGGGGGCAGAAGCTCGCGCTGCTGGTTTTGCCCATGCGAGTGGGACCCCGGGCCGGGCCATCCCAGAGGGCGGATGTGTGTCGCTGGTAACACCAGTTGTGCTGCAGAAAGGCGGTTTCTTCCCCAGAGAGGAAGCTTTGCTCGAGGGAGGGCTTCCTCTCATTTTTGCTAAGCCCATGAGCTTCTCGGTCAACGGTTCTCTGATGACGGAGCTGGTTGGCACAAAAATTCAAATTTACAGCTGCCTTCTTTAGCCTTTGTTGGGTACCCTGCCTATGGGGGAAGCGACGATATAAGATGAACAAGGGAGTCCGTGGCCATCACGGGAGTGCACTGGATCCAGAGACCAGTTACCATCCTTTGTGTTTATTGAATTTATTCATAATCTGTGTTTACAATTTACATCTAGTCACTTGTTTGAACAAAACACATGCAGATTAATATAATGAAATAGAAAATGAAAGCCAGGAGGAGTGAATTAATTAACTATAAATGGAGATTAATAGAATCACAGAGACCAAAATTAATATTTAATTTTTAATTTCCAGGCATCTATAGCAAAAAAAAAAAAAAAAAAAAAAAAGAAAAAGTTGGCAATTTACCACACTCTCATTAGCAGAAAAAAATAAGTTTTCAAAATTCTCTCAAGAGTGGCAAAGGTGTTTGTTTGTTTGTTTGTTTTAGTGCTACTTGAAAATGAAATTTCACCTGGGTCTAGATTTTTTTTCTTTTTTATGTGAAACCTAGCACTTTTCATGAAATGTCCTAGCCTGTTACCAGTTATTTTCTCTGGGAAGTAATTCCAGTTAGAACCATACTTAGTTTAGAGCTTAATGTTAACAAATAATCTCTTCTCTATACTTGGTAGTTACAAAAGGTCTGTGAGATAAACCTAATATTTTTTCCTTCTAGATTTTTATGTAGATATTTTTATTTCAAATACATATCTTTATATTATATATATGATTATTCCATTAACAAGATCCCAGAGGAATAAAAATATTTAATGTTCTGAACAGGAGAGTGTGGAATTTAAAATTACCTATGAGTTTCCCTCAAAGTAATTTTAAGTCAAGTCCGAGTCATCCCAGACAATTTGGAGAAAAAGAGACACACACACATGCAGGCACACACCCCTACCTTTATACATTCCCTTCCTTTCTAAGATTTACTTTGCATCTTCTATTTTAAGTCTCTGTGTTTGGTCCAGCAGGATACCCAGAGAGAAACGAGGCACAATTTGTCTTCAGGGAATCCATAGTCTAGTTGGACCATCTTGTAGGAATTACTACAGTAGGTAGAATGTAAAATGTGATAACGTATCCTTAGAAAGATAATGAATACTAACTGATTGTAATTTAGACAACATTGCAATTTGGAGAATGGGTTCATTTTAATCATCAAATTTGATTTCAGGATTTTGTAGGGTAGAAATTAGGATGAAAGGAACAAAATGAAAATCCAGGTGGGAAAATGATGGAGGGAAAGAGGATTAGAACCCTCCCTAAACTCCTTGTAAACACACCCAGATACTCACCCTCTCACACTCAGACTCATATGGTGCCTGAATGACTGATGATTAGACGGGGCCGTATGTAAAACCCTGGCTGACCGATCCTATATCCACCCTGCTGTTAACGGAAATTGCAAGAAATGTGAATGGCCTCACTCTAATGTTGCAGAACATTCATCTTTATTGAAGAGCTTGTTTAAATCCAGTTGTGGCAGGAATTGCTCACCTAGAGTATCAAGAAGTGCTCATTGTACGTATGGTTAGGTGTGATGTCAACAGTTACCAGCTGCTCCCCTCCCCCTTGAGAAATAACTCTGGTGATGAAGATGATCTTCTGTTTAAACAGTGTGGAGACTAAAATGTGCTTTTGTCTTTCTGTGTCCTTGGAAGGACGCAGTTGTAAATATTTGTACTGGTCTCTTGTGGGGCCATATTCCATTTTTCAGGCGCTTTATTATTTGGTATAAAATCAGCACAGAAAAAAAAAAATCAGCACAGAATGTATAAACTGTGTAATTTAGGCCAAACAATCAATTAACGGAGCTTTAATTTTTCTTATATAACCAGAAACAAAATCCATGTAGTTGGCAATTATTCTTCCCTAATAATATTTGGCCAAATCTTAAAGCTAGATTCTAAAGGCATTTTTAAACAATAGTGTAAAAGTTGAAAGTTTTCTTAGTCATGGTGAAAAGAGTAAGGGCTTTGAAGTCAGACAAATCCCAATTCAACCACTTAGGCAAGGTATTTAATGGAGCTGAAATTAATTTTATTTTCCTCGCTCTCTAAGGAGATCATCTACTTAGACCAAGTTCATTTATTAATTAACTCCGGTTTAGTGTTACCTAATTTTTCTGGGCTGTGCATAATGCCCTTGCCCTCATGGACTTTGCAATCTATAAACATATATAAAAGAGCAGTGATTACAAATTATAATAGAAGCCCTGAATGAAGCAGGGTGAAACAAGAAACGGAAGTCATCTGGCCAGACAGCTTCCAGGTAGTGGGGAAAGCAGGCGGTTTGGGGAGACACAAAGGAAGCAGGGAAAGATTCAGAGGAGCCCCGTTTGGATGAGTCACATCAGTCCTTGAAAGCAATTAGTCCATGCTTTCCGGACAGACAGAGAAGAGCTGAAGGGGTTCACCATCCCTAGACTGGCTTTCCATGAAATGTAGAAGGGAGTTCCTCAGGATGCTCATTAGTAACAGGAAAACAGATGAAAGTTTAAAACTCACTGGAAAAGTCAGTCATTCCTCAATAAAACTGAGGATAAAAAGGAAAAGCAATTAATCTACGAGGGTCACCTGCGGGTCTCCGTCTACACTGGAAAATGAAGGTAAACTGTTAAATTGTGAAGGTCAGAGGTAGACACATCGGTGGGTTACCGGGTCTTCCAGAGCATCAGTTCTGGGCAGTGCACCGCCGTGCCAGCCATGGGTTCCAGGGTCGACCTGTCACCGTGTGTCAGTTCACTCAGTGTCCCTCCCTTGCCCACACCTTTCATGGCTATGAGATGGAGAGATGATGGAGCCCACTGGAACTGGGCATCGATTGGCTGGCAAGCCTACCCAGCACTTTAAAAAAAATAAGCACAAATCATTTTCTGGGGTCTGAGATCCCCGTACACCTGAGGGCTCTCAAGAATGGGACTCTGACATGGAATATGCAGTCCCGGCGCATTGAGTGGCCCAAGGCTTTGTGCTTAACTGAAATCCACTCATGTAAAATATGAGAAGTAAAATCCACAAAGATATGATTGAGCAAGTAGTCCATGGATTTAAATATACAACACAAACTAGAATACAAACCCTCATCTATATCTCTGTCCATATATATGCTTGTTATATATATAAACATATAAATATATACTTTATATATATGGCAAATTCAGAATATATAATAGATATAATATTATAAATAATTTCACTTATTAACACATTTCAATAAAAACAAAAGTCAGGTAAAATATTTGGCCAATTAGATATTTTGTGTAAAACTACTGAAGGATCAAAAAAACATGATAAAATACACCAAATTTTATCACCATAATACAGCAAATATTAGGAGTTACATTTTTCTTATCTCAAAAGTAATTTGACAAGAATCCAAAAATGGTATATACTATCTTGCCCTAAATCTTAGTCCTTAAAACTATCCTAAATTAGTCCAAAACACTAAAAGACAACTTATGGGCAAAGCTATTGTTATGTTATTTTTAATGATAATTATGCAATGTAAACGTGTAAGTTATAGAAAATCTAGGGGCACCTGGGTGGCTCAGTCAGTTAACCATCTGCCTTTGGCTCAGGTCGAGATCTCAGGGTCCTGAGATTGAATCCCCATGTGGGGCTCCCAGCTCAGTAGGGAGTCTGCTTCTCCCTCTACCCCTCTCCACTGCTCGTGTTCCCTCTCATATTCTCTCTTTTTCTAATAAATAAAATCTTAAAAAAAAAAGAAAATATTTTTTTTGGAAGTCTTTCACCATCTGTACAACAACACTAATAATGAGGGTCATGTCTTAAGGTTCTCATATGGAGATTAAATGAGCTGATAGAAAATATTGGGACAGTGGATACTCCAGAAAGTCTTGGCCACGTTAAATGCGGCTGGTCAGGTGATATACAAGCTCACTGTAACCGTATAATTACTGCTAATGCAGATCCTGCTTTGTTTTCCTTGTTCTTAATTGGAGAGCTTGAGAAGATCGACAAGAGCTTGTAATAGTATATTTTGACTTTATTCAACAAATATTTATTAACTGTTATGTGTTAGTAACTCTTCTACACCCTGGAGACAGGTGCATCATTAAACAACAGGGAAAAAACTTTCCCTGAGGTGTTTCACACTAATGAATAATACACAACTTGAAAATAACTCAAGTGTCTTCACCAGCGTTGTACTGTTTACCTTCCCAGTTTAGTAATTAAAGAAGCACTGACCATATGAGAAAAATTTATGAGTTGATTCTGACAGATAAGAGTAATCTAAGAAGATACGTTTTTAATAATTTAAAAATATATATTATTTAAAGTATTCATGAAACCAGTATATAAATGATTAAAAAATAAGCACAAATCATTTATTATTTAAAATCTTAGGTTATGCATCATTGCTATAGAGTTTCTACTCTGTACTTAGTGAATTTTCTCTGCTAGGGACTTACTAGACTCAGGCAAAAAAAAAAAAATCTAGCAGGTGAACTATAGATTTATGTCAGTACATATTAAATAAATCTCTCACTTTCATTCTCAAGTCAAATGATCAATAAAATGTCCTGCTAATACCCCAGAGCCACCCAGGGGTCCCTGCATGTTTAATCAGGACATACTGTGGCAACGTGCCAATCATACGTATGGCATATAAACATGAATATTGCATTTCAAATCATTAAAACAAGGTTTTTTATCTAACGTTATGAAGTAAACTTCCCTGAAAACCTTTATATTTGCCCAGATTTTAAATATGTAGCTCATTTTAAACATTGCAAATAAGTCCAGCCATAAACCCTTTAGGTAGAGAAAATTCTGGTTTCTTAACAAAGGCTGGTTGGGATCGGTTCTATCTAAATATGAAAATTTCATTGTAATGGCCAATCAATTGGATAGATTTCCAAACTATATCAGTCAGTATGGTCTGGGGCTGATTCCACTGTAAATCTGGTAATACGCGTTGCCTTATTGTGTACGTCCACAAATAGCTGTTTGTAAATGACAGACTTGCCAACCCATTGAAAGACATTCCCTGTTTTTTAAGCCGTTGAATGCTTTCACCAAATAATGAGTGTTTATTATGAGCAAGGGTTATTATTATGAAGAGAAATGTATGCTTGTCGCAAGTTGTGAATGCAAACATTTAAATATTTTGAGAGGACTAAATGAATAAGTACTATACAGTATTTCCTTTTTTATTGCTGAAATGGTTTTTGCGGCTTTACCATATTTTAATAAATAGCCATGTTCTATTCATTGCACATACTAGTTTGAAAATCTGGTTCTGGTGCAAATAAAATATAGACTTAATTTCCCTACCTGAAAACAAGCTACATATTTGATTCTATTTCTTTCAACTCATCAGACAAATTATGTTTGAGGGATAAGAGGAATGAAAAACCCAGAGCTTGCCTGGTTTGAAAATTAAAAGTCAAGGAAAAATAACTAGATGTATTTTTTTAAAGATTTATTTATTTGGAAAAAAAAAACAAACAAACAAACATACAAGCACAGGAGAGTCTGGGGAGAGGCAAAGGGAGAGAATCTCAAGTCGAGTCCACGCTGAGCGTGGAGCCCATTGCCAGGCTCCCTCCACCAGCCTTGAGGTCACAACCTGAGCTGAAATCAGATGCTTAACAGACTGAGCCATCCAGGCACCCTATGACTAGATATTTTTAATTTAAATGTTTTTGTAAAAAACTTTGGACTTTTAGCTAACTTGTGTATGACTGTGGATACACAGACACAAATATAAAACCATATATAAAATACATATAAGACCACAGCTGATTTTTGGGAAGAAGCTACTAATTCTCAATCCACTCCAAATTGGATGATTTAAATAAATGCATGACTGAAATATTCATTGATCTTAGAAAATAGTAAAATGCTTCCTATTATTCCTTTGTTTCCAATGCAAATGACATTGTGATGTAATTAAGACATTGAATTTAAAGATTCAAATACTATAGTGATAGTTTTTCCGTTTCCATTATTCCTGTTTTCCTTTTTCTTTTTTCCTTAATTCTTGAATGACAAAGCATTCCGTAGTTTTCAGAAGTGCATTTCTACTTACACAGGAATCATTTGTTGAGTTGGGTGCTATTTTTAAAAGATAACTTCAGGAGCATTATAAGATATTTTCAAAGAATTTTTGCATTATGCATATGCTTCACTAGCATGGCGTGACAGGTCACAAAAGGAGGTAAATATATAAAAGTTAAATATTCTTTTGAAAATACTCTAACTAGCTGCAAGCAGGTTGTGGCCAATTGAAGGCAATGCAAATCCCTCTATGTAGATGGGAACATTTCTAAGCAGGGTCAGGAGGGAGGTGCAGTCCCCAGGGCACCCCCTCCAGGCCCACGGGGCCCATGGGGAGCTTTGTATGGGGCAGGCTGGAGGCGGAGTCCTTCATTCAAATATTTTCAGGCAAAGTATTAAGGACTTATTTGAATTTTATTCCCATCAGTTTCCATCTGCCAAGAAAATATGGTTGCAAGACGTAGACTTGCTGTAAAACACCTGTCATCAGCAAATAACACTTTTCCACGACCTGCTTGGAAAGTGAGTTTTCAGAGAAAAATAAAAAGTTAAGCATGCAGGAAATAAGACTCACCTGAGTTTTCCACTTAAGCATTGTGAATAATTTCTATTTTATTTTTGTTTGTTTATTTTTTTTTCCACCCATTCCCTAGTTTGGTCATAGCACTGGTTTTCCTACTTTGTATATTGGTGGGATTTTATTTCTTTGCTATTTTACATAATGGTGAGATGAGTGCCACCATGTATGTATAAAGACCCAGATTTTTTTTCATGACATTCCTAAACATGGCTGGGACATTGAATGTGTACATTTTATATGGTTTTAATTGGCGCTGTGCGTTTACTCCCACAAGAAGTATTTTAAAGAACCTGCTGGCAATATCTGTGCTAATACCGGTTATAATCAGTTGCTGTTTTTACTATCAAATGTGAAATACCTTATATAAATGGCTTAGTAATGCATTAAAAAATGTCACTTTATAAATATGAATAGCAACAGAGAGCCCCAGTGAGCAGTGTGTGCTCACACTCACTCGCTTTGAGAACATGTTTGTACAGAAAGGCAGAAACAAAACCTCCTTCTGGGGGGCGGGGAGGGGGAGAACAAAAAAAGCCAAGGAAACTCGGGTACAGAGACCTAAGGTCGTGTTGAGTCTCCAGTCATCACACAGCTTGCCACCGTGCTTTCTGTCTGTAGGAAAGAACCTTAGCAGGGGCGCCTGGGCTCAGTGGGTGAAGCCTTGGGCTCAGGTCATGGTCTCAGGGTCCTGGGATTGAGTCCCACATGGGCTCCTGCTCCGCGGAGACTCTGCTTCTCCATCCCCTGCCCTGCTCCCTTCATTCCCTCCCCCGTGCTTATTCTCTCTCTCTCTCTCTCTCTCTTTCTCAAATAAATAAATAAAATTAAAAAGATCCTTAGCAAACAAGTAAAATTTTAGGAAAACAGTGACATTATTGGCCAATTTTGATTTTAAACTTGGGTTATGGTAGTAACTTATGTAACCAGTGCTTTCACAAAGGGAAAACAAAAAAATACCTCTAAACAACATTACATTAAAACAACAAACATTTAGAAAAAGAAAGAAAGGAAGTCAATAGGATTCAAACGAAGCTCTTTTTTATTTTTTCCTGTCAAGAAAGTGATAAAAAATCACATCTCTGAGAATTTAGGCAGGAGATACACAAACTGAATGTTTCTGCTAATTCATATGCCAGTTGGAGACAATAGTTCAAAGTTCAGTTCTGTTCTCCCCATAATGATTCCCCTTGTGGAATTTCCGAAAATACAGCAGTTTGGTCGTTGAGTCAGGAGAACTGATCTCAAAAGTGAGAGGCTGGCATTACCCCTTCCTTCTTCCCTGGGTCTCCGTTTTTATTTTCTGAATGGAATGGGATTGATTCAAGGCTCACATCGGCGAACAGAACTAAAAGCACTCTATTTTTTCTTAAAAAAAAAAAAAAAAGAAAGAAAGAAAGAAAGAAAAGAAAATCTATGTATGTGACACAAAAATTTTGGCATTCTCGTTTCTTAAAATTTTCATGGCGTTTGACTGTCTCGTATTTAAAATTCAACCGTGAGATTAGAATTCTGATTTACTAAATAGGTTATCTGTAAGTTCTAAACTCGCAGTTTGACTCCTCAAATCCCACCGCTTGGGAAGAGGGCAGAAAAGAAAATTCTTGAAACAGATCTTATGGAAGATTAATGGGCACAGTAATCATTTGTATTTCCCGAATGTTCCTGGGAACCGAGCACATCCGAGGCTGCAGCTGCAGCCCGTGGGAGTCCCGGGCCGGGCCGAGCAGAGGTGACGGGAATGCAAATGATGGCTCGAGAGAAAGGCAGGCAGAGGCCTGAGCACCCACGGCCTCGGGGCGGGTGGGACAGGGTGGGACAGGGCGTCTGACACGTGCTGACCCCACAGACACGTGGAGGCCTGGCCGGGCCCACGGATGGACCAGGACCCCTGGACCTGGCCGGCGGGCTGTGCACATGCACACGCACGTGTAGACGCGGCCACTGCTCTCTGAGGCCGTCGATGGCACGGCTTCCAGCACGTCCTTGAACATGACCCCGGGGGCCCCTCTGCGACCTCCCTGGCTCCTGACTCCTGCCGGGTCCACAGCAGCATCTCGGTAGCAAAACACCAAAGTCTGGCTGCAGGGTCCCTGGAGGCCTCCAGGTCAGTGAAGGTGCACTTTCCCTGGGGCCCTAAGATCCAGGACCTGCCGACGCACCTGCGGCTTGGGGCCGGTGGGGGGTCCTGGCTGGGTCACGGGGGCGCTGACTGGGAAGTCCTCTGCTGACTTAGTTTCTCTGGCCTAAGCTCAGCACCTGTGGGTCTACAAAGATTTGGGGCCTACTTCACCTTGGGATCTGGTCGCCTACCTGCAGCCTGCGTTTGCCGGATCAGTGAACACCCGCAGTTGATCATGGGCTTTCCTATTTGATGACTACGTGTCGCCAAAAAAGTCCTTATTTCAGAGCATTTGGGAACAGTTGAGACCTCTCGTGCGAACGGATGGCGTTTCAGAACCGCGTTGATGCGGCTCGTGTGGTCGCAAATCCGCATGAAGAGCACAGGGAAGTGGAGTCACCAAATGACTCAGATGTGGACTAACAACTTCGTCTTGAGACGAAGAGTCCCAAATGCTGGGGCGAGATTGTTTAACTAAAACAAGGTTTTTGTTTTTGTTTTTGTTTTTGTTTTTGTTTTTAATTACCTGGATGTCGCTAGCTGGGCAGCCCTCCAGAAATCCTCTCGCAGCTGAACTCTTCGCTGTAAACACCCCCTGCCTCCTGGGAAGACGGTGGCTTTCTTCTTCAGTGTATTAACTTAATAATATAGAGATAATTCTTTTGCAGGGATTTTATGTGGTTATTTTACTGTCAAAACCATCACTTGATATATCAATAATGCCCGCCGCTGTCATCGTACTAAAAGCATTTCAGACTTTTATTTTATTTTTTCTTTCTTTCTTTCTTTCTTGCTTTCTTTCTTTCTTCTTTCTTTCTTTCTTTCTTTCTTTCTTTCTTTCTTTCTTTCCTTATTTATTTATTTTGCATTTCAGACTTTTAAAATGTTGTAGCCGTTGCTTAAATATGGATTTAATTTTAGGCCAAGTTAGGAGGCAATGTGCTTCGGTTGACCTTATTCTATCTCCTGTTTTGGATGTGGATATGAGGTTGACGTGTTCTCATAATTCCTTTGAATATCTAGTTAGGTTTTGAATCCATTTTGGGTAGTGAGCTGTCACCTGGTACACGGGTAGCCGAGAAGCCCTCAAGGATGCAAAGCTGCCTGTCCTGCTGTGTAGACTTGATCATGACACGTGTCAGGATGGGACAGTAGGGAGAACAGGCCAAGGTGGGACTTTGTATTTGAGAAAGAGACAAGCTCTCGTTGCCAAATTTATAATGTATAAAGGAAAAATATATGCTAAGGTGAGGGACGCTCTAGGATATGCAACCACAAGCAATATAGAGAGGGACGGATGGGTCTGCTTGCATCAATGCTGAAACGTGGACTCCATCCACTTGCGTCACTGTCTAGGTTCACAGTCCGTGGTCCCAATCCTAAGAGTGGAGCACCTGTTGGCAGGGAAGGGCAGGAGAAAACAAATGAAATGGAAAATGAGCTCCTAGCCTCCAAGAAGCTTCAAACAGGTTTGAGATGAGAAGACATCAGATATGAAAACTTAGGAGAGGAAAGAATAAATATTAGGAGAGATTTAAGGATTCATTTATTTGAGAGAGAGCAAGTAGGAGGAGCAGAGGGGGAGGGAGAGATTGCAGATCCCCCAGCAGACTCCCCAGCGAGCAGGGAGCTGACGCGGGGCTCTGTCTCACAGCCTTGAGATCACGGCCTGAGCCGAGATCACGAGTCGGATGCTCACCCTGCCGGGCCCCCCAGGGGCCCCTCGGTTATTGCAGCCAATTCTTTAAAGGATGACCCTGAATGGGCGATGCAGCGGGCTGCATGGTCGGGATGCATGCAAGGTAGTGTGGCTGTCGGGAACTTTCTGGGCCCACTGAAGGAGGATTGGCAGTGTCTGCCCTGTCACCCCGCCGCCCCTGGGTGGGCGTTGGGAGACCCTCAGGCCAGCTCAGGGCTGCAGAACCCCGTGGACAGGGTGTGTCGTTGTTGAGCCAACAAGTGGGGGGGGCGTCCAGCTGCTAACAGCTATGGAAGGGGGATGTCTTGCTGTGCCCCAGTCCCCCCGCCGGCCTGCATGTTGTCCCCATTTGGGAGCTTCTCCCTTGCTCCTCCCACGGGGGAATAAGGCCAAGCTTCTCGCACACTCTCATCCCAGCCCAGAGAAGGCCAGAGACGTCCTTTGCCTGTACGTTCCCTTTCCCTGGTTTGTCCGGTGAAGGAGAAGCCGAGAAGAGGCCGGGCTTCACCTGTGCCACGACCTCCCACGCAGGAGGCCCCACGCACTAAGGGGCCAGCTCTTGGGAAACAAAGATTCAGGGTCAGGGTGTCTTGCTTATCTCCCCAGCACCCCCTTCCCATTAGCTCCTCCGTGAGGCTTAGCCCACCCAGCAGTGATGACGGGGACCGCCCCTGACGTCGGGGTGTTGCGGGCCCATCAGCTCTCACCCAACATACGGTCTTGTTGTGATTCCTTTCTTAATTGCCACGGAGGCAGCTCGTTCATGTCACAGCTGTGACGGGGGGGACGTGGAGGGGTGACAGGCAGGCTGGCAGGTGCGCTCGGCATGGAGCGGACGCCACGCATCCCATAGCCCTGCTGTGGGCCCTTGGCTTGCTGGTGTTGGGTGCCAGGTTGGGATATTCCAGCGTCAGCCCAGTACAGTCTCCTTTTTTCTCCGTCTCCGCTGCTTGGACACAAGATTGCCGTGGAAGGCTTCGAGGCCAATTCTGGACACAACTGTGTCCTTTCTGGGTGCGAATGGACAAGCCTAAGAACTCTTGCTTATTTTTGTTTCCACGTGCACACCCCTTGCCATCGGAGCCCAACCCCAGTGACACTGAAGGAGGACGGGCAGAACTTGGCGCACCCGGGCGTCAAAATACACCTGGAGCCAGAACGGGGGAGCTGCTTTTCTGAGGTTGTCTTCTGTGTCTGTCTGGTCAGGGCTGAGCGAGTGTGCTCAGCAGCACGCAGTGATAGTGAACATGCTTCTATGGAGAAATGCACAGATTTTTCAAGTTCCCTGGGAATCTTTCTGTGAAAAATGGTACCATTTTACTGAAATAAAAATAGCTGTCTTGTGACTACACACACACGCACACACACACAAACATACACGCACGCGCCTATACAGTTAACATATATTCCCATAGATTACATCATCATGCACATACACGTATATATTTATTTATTATGTATTTGTGCATATACGTACATATATGTACACGCACTTACAGGCATATTGTTACACGCACACACATACATTCCCGATAAGTAGGCAGCTATATACAATTCCCGGTCAGTGAGTACTTCCTTGAACTGGGTAGAAAGTCCCAGGCCTACCTGCATAGTATACGGGCTCTTTATTCTCTCATAGGCACTGTGTATGTTTAGCGCAACACCTTAGTTAAGTTCTACGGCAAGCATGGCAACAAGAAAGGTCCTATTACCATTCCCAATTTATAAAGATTCCCCCAGATTAAATAGTTCTAACAAGGATGGAAAAAAAAACAAAACCACACAACACTGAAGGCTAGAATGTTCAACACTACCAGCTACCACTTCCAACAGTGGTGTTGTGTGAAGGAGACGGTGTGGGCAGTGGCTGATGTGAGTGTGTTTCCGGATCTGCGCATTCTCTGCAGTTGCAGCAGGAGGCCAGGTGAGGAAACATGGCCCTGGGAAGATGAGCTTTCCTTCCGATTTCATCGTGCTCACCATATCTGCTCTATTTTTATCTTTATTACTATTATTTCAGCCCCTAAAGTGGTGTAGTTAATAAGTAATATCATAGGGGATCCCTGGGTGGCTCAGCAGTTTGGCGCCTGCCTTTGGCCCAGGGCGTGATCCTGGAGGCCCAGGATGGAGTCCCATGTCGGGCTCCCTGCATGGAGCCTGCTTCTCCCTCTGCCTGTGTCTCTGCCTCTCTCTCTCTCTCTCTCATAAATAAATAAATAAATAAATAAATAAATAAATAAATAAATAAGTAAATCTTTTAAAAAAATAAGGTAACTTCATAAGGGGCACCTGGTGGCCCAGTCAGTAGAGCATGTGACTCCCCAATTCAGAGTTGTGAGTCCAAGCCCCACACTGGGCATGGTGACTACTTAAAAAAAAACACATTGTAATATATATATTATGAAAAGATTTGTAACCCTAACACATTTCATCATCTTCTTGGCTTATTTTGCAAGAGAATGACTAATTTCCCAGCTCCCATTGTATTGCGATTGTACGTTTCACTGTTAGCAACACAGTCATCTTGTTACACGTTAGATCCTCAAAGCTTATCCATCTTATAACAAAGACCTTGTACCTTTGTGCCAACTTCTCCCTAGTTCACCTCCCCCCAAGCCCCTGGCAACCACCGTACTACTCTGTTTCTATGAATTCGACTTAATTTTTTTATTCTACATAAAAGTGATACATTTCATATGTATCTTTCTCTGTCTGGCTTATTTTACCAATTTAAGACCCCCTAGGTTCATCTATGTTGTCATGAATATCAGGATTTCCTTCTTTGTGACTGTATACTATCCGTGTGTGTGTGTGTGTGTGTGTGTGTGCATGCCACATATTCTTTATCTCTCCATTGATTGACACTTAGGTTGTTTCCATACCTTGGCTATCGTGAACATCTGAGTGCGGATAGCTCCTCAAGATAATGGTTTGCTTCCTTTGGATACGTGTGCTCAGAAATGGAATTGCTGGATCATATGGTAGTTACATTTTTATTTTCTTGAGGAACCTCCATACTATTTCCCATTATGACTGTACCAGTCTGCACTCCCACCAACAGTGCATGAGGGTTGCTTTTCCTCAAACTCTTGCCAGCACTAGTTTTCGTGTCTTTTTGAGAACTGATATTCTAACAGGTGTGAGGTGATACATCATTCAGATGTCAGTTTGCATTTCCCTGATGATTAGAGGTAGTGAGTACTTTTCATAGGCCTGTTGGCCATTTGGATGTCTTCTTGGGAAAATATCTGCTCAGGACCTTTGCCCATTTCTTAATGAGCTGATTATCATTTTGCCTTTGAGTTCCATGTGTTGTATGTTTGGGCTATGAATCCTGCCTTGCAGCTGTGGTTTGTAAAGAGTTCCTCCCATTCCACAGGTGACTTTCATTTGGGTTCCTTTGCTGTGCAATTATTTTATTATTTTTTTTTAATATTGCATTTCTACATTTGGTTTGGAATAAAGAGGAATAGTAGGTCTCAGGCCAAAATTTTGAAATGAAACATTATACAAATGATTTACTTTAAAGTAAAACATTATACAGGGTGCACCTGCCTGGCTCATTCAGTGGAATGTGCAAGTCTTGATCTTGGAGTTGTGACTTCAAGCTCCATGTTAAGTATAGAGATTACTTAAATGAAATTTGAAAAAAAATATATATATATATTTTATAATGCAAATTGTTTGGAATATCAATTATATGACTCTAACTTGAAAGAAATTACATTTGTGACCAAATATAATTAATGGCCAAATGTTGGAACATAGTGGATCAGAGCCATTTTTTTTTCCCTGTAATTCCAAACCCTCCCCACTGTCATCCTCCTGTTGGTTGTTGAGGGTTTATAAATTCTAGGGACCCACTAGACCGTATATCTTGTAATTAGAGCAAGCACAGTGACTGACACAACTGAACAATCATTTCTCTGCGTTTGTACACACAGAAGGTAGCAGTTATTTTGTGAAACATTATTTTGTGTTCTGTGAAGGGAAAGACACCTTCCTTGGCAAATATTCTGACCCATTTCCTCTATAATTGTTAAAACGTTCTTACAATCTGAAAAATGGCTGTGGCAGTATGTTGGTTAATTAAGTAAATTGTACGTGCAAGATGCATTCAACTAAGAAGTTTCCTATAGAAAAAAAGAAAAAAAAGCATCCTGCCAACTAATGGGTGTGTCCACATGCCAATAGGTGAAGGGAGGAGATTTTGAGCATCTTTAGGTTTCCACCCTGTATGGGGCTGGGATTGGCCTCTTCCAGCATCCAGGGAATCATCTTCTGTCCAGGCAACACTTACATTCCCACACCTGGGACTTAAAATAAATGACAAAAGAATCTTCTGGTAAGTTCTTAGTCAAGGAAATGAATGCTTTCATGATAAATTGTTTTCCATCCTCATAAGCATATATGCCTAAACACATAATATGCATATAGAAGTAGCATCTCCTTCTAAATTCCAGTCTTCCTTCCTGGTCTTTGTCACGTTTACCTTTTACTCAACCTCCGTGTTCACCTCCCTTTGGAACGTAACCCTCCATCTGTTGACAAAGAACACTTTGTCAATAGGCTAGAAGCAGAGAGAGGAGGAGAGGTGAGGGGCACGTGTGAAAAGAAGTCGGGTTAGTGGAAACCGGCAGATTCCAAACACAGAGACCGAGCCGGGCATCTGCTGAGCTCACGCACTTCACTTCTGTCTCCTTTGTGCCCAACTCTCTGCCCAAGGCAGCGGGCGTCTATCTTGACAACTGTCCTCGAGTCTCTTCTTCGAGCACATGGAGCTGGCGTAAGGAAGCCGACCCCATCAAGTCAAGGCAGGTTGGATAAGAGCCCAACAGGAGAACAATGAATCTGTCACACCATTTTGACAGGTTCAGGGTTGAACTGCAGAAGGTGCACAGCCACCTCTCCTCCTGCCGAAGTAGACGAACAAAGACAACAGGAGGGTGGCAGGGAGAAAGCAGCTGCCAGGCCTGGGTCAGAATAGGAGAAGATCTGAAGGAGAAAAGCCCAAAGCAATACAGAGACTCAACCTGAAAGTTGAACAGGGGAGCGTAAAAGTCTTAAAGAGTAGGAAAATGCAAATAGGCAAAATTATTTTATATTCTGCCATGAAAATCACAGCTCTGTTGCCCTTTTGTAATGGCTTAGTCATGTCTGGCTTGGACGCCTTGATTACACAGTCTAACACTGCCTTGGAGAAAATTTCCTCCGTTCACTGTATGACTCTGTAGGTAAGACGTCCCCGGCTCTTCAGAATTACAGGACGGGCTTGGCTTACCTCTGGATCACTTTCTACCATGCCGCCAATCTCTTAATTCACCTCACTGGCATTTAATTCGAATTGAAAACTTGACACATCAAATGCGCTGCGTGTAACACGAATCTAGACTTGATTCATATAGAAGTTACATTATTCCTTGAGACCCATTCACTAACCTACCAGTAAGGTGTGTGTGTGTGTGTGTGTGTGTGTGTGTGTGTGTGTTTGCAAGCACAGCTGCCAGGCATATAGACTGTGGTACTAGATACCAAGAAACAAAGCACAGGGTCTTTACCCTCAAGGAACTTGTAGGCTAATTGAAAAAAAAATGAATATGAACGCTACATACCCAAAACTGCAAGTCAGTGTTTATAAGAGAGAAATCAATAAAATAAACCTGAAAATAACCAAAGCCATTATATCCCCCCTGGAACTAGTTCTTCTATTTCTCCAGGACGTCAATAGCATAAATGGGGGGGGGGGATTGTCTCAAAGTTGCAATACTTGGATGTTTATAATTTTGAGAAAGTTAATGACGACAGATTTTATTTCTCTTTTCTCTGTTAGTCATCGTTGCAGCTTCCCTATATTTGTTTGTACCTGTACAATACTGATTAAATATAGAAGGGAAATCATTTAGCTAGCAAGCTGGGAATCTGGGAATCTGGCATATTTTGTATGGTGCAGCCTCAGACCTCCCCTTTCTTGCCATCCTTTTAACTAAGATAATGTAGGCAAAGTGTCTTGGTGACTATTCAATAAATGGTCCATCTCTAGCCCCTTCTCGTTACACTCAGACCTTCATTTTTTTTATTCTATGATATCTAGTCCATATTTCCTTCTATCCAAAATTAAATCCATTCTTCATATCACAATTTTCTTTTTCTCAAAGTCCCGTCTTAAACAACTTTTTAATAGCTCTTATTTCTTCTAAAAATAATAAAAATTAACGCTAATGTCTGGAATTAAAAGCTCTCTACTCAATGGCCTATTTTTCTGAGTTCTATGATTCACTCAAAGTGAAAAATTTTTTCTTAAAAAGTTTTAGAGCAGTTTTAGGTTCACATCAAAATTGATATGAAAATAAAGAGATTTCCCACCGACCGCCTGCCCCACTTGTGCACAGCCCCCCCCCCCCACACACTATACAACATTCCTCATTACAGAGGTACACTTGCTACAATTGATGAACTGACACATCACCATCAACCAAAGTCCTTAGAGTACATCAGCGCTCTTTCTTCCTATTGTACATTTTGTAAGTTTGGACACACATATAATGACATGTACCCATCACTATAATATAGAGAGTATCTTTACCACCCTTAAAGCCTCCATGCTTTTCCTTTTGATCCCTCCCTTCCCCCAGGCCTGGCAGCTTTTGGTCTTACTGTCTCCATAGATTTGCCTTTTTCAGAACGTCATAGAGTTGGAATCACACAATGTGCAGCCTTTCCAGATTGGCTTTTTCACTTAGTTATATGCACTTAAATTGCCCTCCATGCCTTTTTATGGCCTGATAGCCCATTTCATATCAGAGTTGGATACTCTCCCATTCTCTGGATGGACCACAGTTCATGTATCCATCTACTCAAGGACCTCTTGGTTGCTTCCAAGTTTTGGCAATTGTGAATAAACCTGCTATAGGCATCTGTGTGCAGGTTTTTGTGTGGACCTAAGTCTTTAAGTCCTTCGGGTAGACACTGGGGGACATAATTTCTGGATCATGTGGGAAGAGCATGCTTAGTCTTGTAAGAAACCACTAAACTGTCTTCCAAAGTGGCTGTGCCATTTTGCATTTGCATCAGCAGTGAGGGACAGTTCTTGTTACTACTTTGCATTTACGCTAGCGCATGGTGTTGCCAGGCTTCTGGATTTTGACCCTTTGCAGAGGTGTGTAGCCTACTGCTACTTCTCAGTCTTACTTGGTTATATCCTCAGAGAATTCTATCAAGAACATCCTACCTGTTTTTCCAGGGCCATCTGAAAGACCAATTCTGTGTGACGGTATATGTATACGAAGCTCGTTCACAAAAACTTTCAAAAACAGAGTGGATCCACTTTCACTATCAAAGAACATTATCTTCATTTTAGCATTAAGGAGACAGACACTTAGATCTTGACAACGAGTTCAAGACAGTAAATCCACAGCTAATTCTAAACCCAATCCTTTTATGCTCACAACCAGCAGCCCTAGGCTCCTCTCCAGCCTCCTGCTTCTTGTGGCCTTTTGTCGGGGACACTTACACACGTGTACACAAACATATAATAAAGCAACATAAAATAAAATGAAATATAAAAATATATTTATTAAAAAAACTAAAATTTATGTATTTCATTTCACTTAACTTCATACCCTAATATGGTGGAAATTATTTCAACTTAACAAATGAGAAAAATGACGTCTTAGATGGTCTGAAATGACTCGGCACAAATCACATGTTGAAAAAGTGAAAACATATGTAAATATATATGTGTTTAATTTACATATGTATATTTAATAAAAGTATAGATAATGCATAATCATACTTGTTTTAAAGGTAGAAATGCTCCTTGTGAAGAAATACATACAACCAGTTTGTGATCTTAATAGATTCTCAACAAGTAATTGTTAAGTACATGAATCTTTTCTGAGAGACCGAGAATATTTTGCAAGTACATTAGAACTGATTTCTAAAACTTGTGAGTGTGTGTTTTGATGATTGTGGTCAGTTTTAAAATAAAAAAAATATGTAGTGAAATCCTCACCTTAGTGGATCAATTCAATATTTTCCTTCCATCTAACTCAGAAATGATATTTGGAATTTAAGTGGATAGGGGAATTAATCTAGGGGACTTCATTTTTGGGGGAGGGTGCTCATTTCTCTCCACCCGAGCTGCAGCACCAAGGGCACAGACTAAATTAAAACAAACAAGCATTTGCTTCTCTTTGCACTAACAAGGCCTGAGTCAGAACAGAGAACAGAGTCTAAATAATATATTGAAATTAAAGCAAATGAAAAAAAAAAAAAAAAAGAAATTAAAGCAAATGCATATAAATTAACTTGTGCAAATAGTCGAATAAGTCATGGTAGGGCTTATTGTTAGTGACTGTGGAACTTTCCCTAAAGTCACCAGTTTGCTTTAGAAATGTTAGTATGTGAGCTCTAAGTCTCAAAGAGGGAATATTAGCAAAAAGTATAATTTAGTAAATTACTCTGATTTATATAGCCTTTTTAAAAAAATGACTTTAATGTTTACTTGTTAAGATGAAAATTAGTTGTCACCCTCTTCTGTAAATTTTATGCACAACCTCTTTTCTGAAAGCAGGTTCTTTTTACTGTTGACAAAAAAGTTATTCAAGCAAGTACCTCATGCTGTGCTATTAATGAAAATAATTTATGCAAAGCATGAAGGTTCTTTGTATATTCTGTTAATGTTCAAGTAATTCTGTTTGACTAAATACCTTTTAAATTCAGCAAACTTCTAAGAGGGAGAAAATTAAGGCTAGAGGGAGTTTAGAAATTCTTCCAGGAATAAAATGACACATAGACCTTCATTCCTTAAACTAACATTTTAAAATTCTATTTTTTTTAAAGATTTTATTTATTTACTCATGAGACACACACACACAGAGAGAGAGAGAGAGAGAGAGAGAGAGAGAGAGAGAGGCAGAGTCACAGGCAAAGGGAGAAGCAGGCTCCATGCAGGAAGCCCGATGCGGGATTTGATCCCAGGACTCCAGGATCACACCCTGGGCTGATTTCAGACACTTAAGTGCTAAGCCACCGAGGCATCCCAAATATTTAAAAATTCTATTTAATTTCATTTAAAAACAGAAGTTTTTATAAATTAAATTTATCTAATTTCATTTAAAAACAGTATTTGCTCCAAAATCGTGTTTTAGTCTGATGTAGTTTGCTATACGTACAATAAGCTTTTTCTTTTTTTTTTTTTCAATAAGCTTTTTCTATATGCATACAACTTTTATTTTGCTATCAAAATGACTGCATTTTGTCTAGGAAGAAAGTGAAACAATTATGTTTTATTAAATGTAAACCGCATTTTTGTTAGTATTTTTAATGCATTCAAAGTATCATAGAAGGCAGCCCGGGTGGCTCAGCGGTTTAGTGCCACTTTCAGCCCAGGGCCTGATCCTGGAATCCCGGTATCGAGTCCCATGTCAGGCTCCCTGCATGGGGCCTGCTTCTCCTTCTGCCTCTCTCTCTCTCTCTCTCTCTCTCTCTCTCTCTCTCTCATGCATAAATAAATAAGGTCTTTAAAAAAAGTAAAAAAAAAATCATAGAATTTACTTTATATTTTAAAGTAGAATAATACCTTCTAAATTTTAAAAATATAATCCCCAAATATTTCCAAAGCACAATTTAAAACTAAGAGACACTTATGTTAAGCTGGGCAATGAGATTAGTGAGGTATTTTTAACCATAGAGTACAGGACATCAAGATATTACTGAATATATTACTAGATGAATACCAAACATTCTCTCAAAAACACATTTAATTGGCATAGCTGGATGAAAGCCACCGACATGGCACCTTCGCAATTCATTGATTCACGTGTTTGTTTATTAAATGATTATTAAAACTGTACCGTGTTTAAAAAAAAACTCAGCAAAATGTCTTGGGGAACAAATAAAGATCCGTACAAGCAGATGATGACTCTTCCAAGGTTTTACAACCTGGCACACACTGAGGGAAGTCATTGTTGCATCAGAGCCTGGGGAGTGTAAAAGGAGACTTAACACCTTCAATATCTAAATAATTGTGCATGTGGTTGTAATCCAGATCCAGCCACTTGGACTGCCCTAGGCCTCCCATCCGGGCAGAGAGGGTCTGCAGTCCCCCGTCTGGGCACCCGCACCCTTGTCTGCACTGTGGCCTCCTCCCCTGTTCCTGCAGTTCATGCCCACACTCCTCTTGTAAGTCAATCCCTTCACTTTGGGGTTAAACTCCATTAACTCTCACTGGCAGGAGGATGCAACTCTCCTCTCTCTGTATCATGGGTTTTTTTTTTTCTCTTCTTGGCTCTCTGTGGTGTGAAGTCCTGATCCTCACGCTTCCCCATGCAGTTAACCTCTTCCTATCTGATGTTGGTGCAATCGTTGCACCTGATGTTGCAGCCAGGAGGGTGGCATGCAGGGCACAAAGGTTCTCCCCCCACGTGGCAGGCAAACAGGTGATGGAGCCACCGCTGGACTCTGCTGGGTGATGACCCGGTGACCAGGAGCAGTGTGTGCTACCCCAGGCTGCGTGTGGAACCTCTCCAAGTGTAGCCGCTCTCCTGGAATAGAGCTGCTCGGGGGAGCGTGTGTGGGATTTGACACTCAAAGCATCCAACAGCGGCCGACCCAGAGTGGAGGGTCTTTACAGAGAGGAGAAAACCGGAGATTCCAAACAATCCACTTTCAGATCACCGTTCCCCGAGTTAACATGAAGCGATGGGGTACATGGGCGAGATCCAGTAGCATCGTCCGGCTGTGCAGCCCAGAGGTCGCTCTTGGCCACGCCCCAGCGGCTCTAGGATGCAAAGTTCATGTGTCCTGTCACCTGTCTGTGGACTCCACGAGAAAGAGATGGGAAGACAGCAGAACCATGCAAATCTTCAGAAGACTGACACTGAGCAGCATTGCTTCTCCATTTATAAGTGTCAGGAGAAAAAAAAAAAAAAGCTATTTTTGTAAATACACAAGACCATGTGTTTTTTAGTGATGACTCAAGAAGTAATAAAGTGGGGGCCCCTGAGGGGCTCAGGCGGTGGAGCGTCTGCCTGCAGCTCCAGTCATGACCCCAGGGTCCTGGGATGGAGCCCCAGGTCGGGCTCCACGCCCAGCGGGGACCCTGCTTCTCCCTCTGCCTCTGCCCTGTGCCTCCCCTGCTTGTGCTCGCTCGTGCTCGCTCTCTAAAATATCTAACGAAAAAAAAAAAAGAGTGAAGCATTGCTGTTCAAACACTAGGGTGTGAGACCTCTGCTTCCCATGGTAGCCCTTTACTTACTTCACGGGAGCTCGGGGAGGACGTTCCCCACCGACCCTGCCACCTGCGGAGCGAAGCCCGGGGACAGTGCTTTACGCAGAAGGCGAGAACCACCCAGCCAGCGTTCCTGGCCACTTGCTTTGGAGTTTGCTTTTGCTTTCCTCGTTATTTATTTCTGATGAAGAGGCTCCCACACAGAGATTCTAGATTTCTAATGGTGCGGAGGGAATTAAGATCTCAAAGCCTTTTATTGACATCTTAAGTGGAAATTACTTGCTACGATAGATCTATTAGTGTTTCCACGATGGAAGAAGACTTTCCGATAAAGACATATGCGGCCAGACGTGGAAATGGCATTTTCATCGGCATCAAAGATGAATATATGGGAAGATATGTATACTGGAGCTCGGAGGCTGAGGGGACTCGGTAGCTTGGAATCGTTTTTCTTCGGTGATTTTCCCGGAGAAGTGTTTGCCTCTAATCAGGAGGACGAGCGTTATGTTCGATGCAGAGAGAACGCTGTGTGCTACTCACAGAAATGCCGAGTTTTCTCCCATGGGCGAGAGGAAATGTTCTGTGCAATAATAAACTCGGAGTCTTTGTAGCCTTTGGATTTATGCTCCATTTTGCTTGGAACCTGAATTCTGTTTTCCTCGTGTGTCAAGTGAGAATTATAATACAATTTACATGTTTCATAAGAATTTAACGCATTCTGGGGAAGATCTGAATCATCTAAATAGCACTAACGGGTCATATTACTGGTTCCTTGGCTGTGACGGTCTGACAGGGGAGTGTCCTGTAATCGAGGCTGTGTACAAATATTTGTGTTTTTCTCGTTTTATTACAGTGATGTCATTACAGACCGGCATTCATCCAGTAAGAATGATAAGTGATAATTTAACAGTTTCTCTATGGGCTTTTACCATAATCTCTCGGTTTCAGGGTGATCAAACAACTCAATATGTTAATTTCTAACTTAGGATGTAAGTAAAATATTTTAGATGATTTGTTTAGCTTTAATCAATAATTAAATCCTTCACGTTTACAATCACTTTTCCAGATGGCATGGCTCAATGTTACTCTTTACGTTTTATTGGTAGTTTCCATGACTGAAAGCCTATAAAGGGCACAACTGAATTGCCTGGATTTGGAAAATGTATCCCCCACCAACACGTGTGAGTCTCTGACCTTGTGCCTGGTGCGCGTTTATGACCGTTTGGGGTTGTGGGACGATCAAGGGGAGCGCCCATTCCAGTCCGAACTGACTATCTTTTAAGCGTTGGGAGAAGATCATTTGCCAAATCCCTTACGGGACGACACTTAGTATATTGATTTTTCGCTAATTCGGAGGAGAGGAAAAAAAGATCTGTCTTGGTAATTACATTTCATGCCCAAAGTGAAAATTCATAAGTAAAGGCAATGTGTGATACAACAAACGCACCATGAGAAAAGTAGCTGTGGGTCGTAAGAAGGCGTGTGTGTCCTCGTCATTTCGACCATGGGAGGATGCCTGTCTTCGCTGATGTGCCCGAAGACTCCTTGCAAGGGAGTAAGTCTCTAAAAAACATGCTGCCGTCCGTAGAACCTATTTTATTTCACAATTGTGCGGAGGCCACGTGGTGGGATGCCTACCATCGGGGCTGCCAGGCCCAGCAGGATCCCCGGCGACCCACAGGGGCACAGGGCGCCCTCCGTTATACAGATCGCGGCACAGACCGTCCTTGTACCACTTGCCGTGTTTGCTCCCACGTGGTAGTTGTATTGGCCGTCAACGGGGCAAAAGGCTTTCACAGCTTCCTTGAAACGTTGTCCTTCTCCTTCCAGAAACAGACCAACTAAGCATGTAGCTCATCGGTGAGGACCATACAGGCAGAACCCACGCTCCCGTTTCCGACACCATCGGTGTTGGAACACGCACAGCACCTCGTGGGGCTTGGAGGGACGGGATGCGGGCTGGTCTTCCGCTGGTTTAATCTGGAATGGTAAACGCAAAGCAATAAAAACAAGACCCCGTTCAGATTCCATAGGCTGAGAAATACTCCTGGGGCCCAGTGCAGGAGGGAAGCCTGGTCCCCGGGCTGCCACGTGGCCTGCCGGGCTGCCTGACTCTCGCGGGCTGAGGATGCTGCTCTGCTTGGTGTGGGGAATACACCTTAAAACTTAACTTCTGCACTGGGTCTCTTGGATACGTCCCAGGCAATTTAGATTCATGGACATCTGAATCGAATAAAAAAAAAAAAAACTGTACTACACTATTGTGTAAAATATCAGGCTTCCTGAAATGCATGCAAAGATTCTTTTTAAAAAAGACCTTATTGATTTAAGGGAGAGAGAGCGGGAGCACGAGCAGAGGGAGGCACAGAAGCCGGGTCCCCCCTGAGCGAGGACCCCGACGTGGGGCTCGATCCCGGGACCCTGGGGTCACGACCTGACCGCAGGCAGGTGCTTCGCCGACTGTTGCACGCAGGCACCTGCTCGCAGATTCCTGAAGGGCGGTTTGCAGGTGCTGCACTGGCCCGGGAACCCCCTCAGGTGGGCACGTCCAGACCCGGACCCTGACCCTAAGCCCCTAGTAGGAGCATGGGCTCTGGGGCCTGCTGAGCCCTGGGAGCCCAGGCTTCGGAGCCCATCAGGTACGCCCAGCAGTTGGGGCCGCCCTCCACCACCCTGTTTCCGGGCTTCTCTCCACCGCGAGGTCTGGGTCCCCACGCCCCAGGAGCACAGCAGAAGGGGCTCAGATGCGGGAGGGGGCGGTGGGGGGAAGTCGAGGAGGAAGGCTCCAGGCAGGCACCTTTCGGGGCACCTCTCTTCCAGCCACAATTCTCCTTTCCACCTGGGCACTTTATCATTTTTTTAATTTATATATTTTTTAAAAAGATTGCATTTGCTCATGAGGGACCCAGGGAGAGGCAGGCTCCTCACAGGGGCACCCAATGTGGGATTCGATCCTGGGACCCTGGGATCATGACCTGAGCCGAGGGCAGACGCTCAACCACTGAGCCACCCGGGTGTCCCTCTTCCTTATTCTTATCTGATTGCTGTGGCTAGGATTTCCAGGACTTTTTCTTTGTTGAATAAAAGTGGTGAGAGTGGACATCCCCGTCTTGTGCTTGATCTCAGAGGAAAATATTTCGGTTTCTTACCATCGTGTACGATGTTTTCTGTGGATATTTCACATATGGCCTTTATCATGTTGAGGTACGTTTCCTCTAAACCTACTTTGTTGAGAGTTTTTTTCATGAATGGATTTTTTGTCAAAGAATCTTTTCTGCTTCTGTCAAGACAATCATATGATTTTTATCCTTCCTCTTATTAATGTTACATGTCACAATGATTATTTTACAAATACTGAACCACCTTTGCATTGCTGGAATAAATAGCAATCGGATGAGTGATTTTTCCAATGTATTATGGAATTTAGTTTGCTAGTATTTTGTTGAGAATTTTTGCATCTATGATCATCAGAGTTATTGGCATTTTTTTTGTTAGTGCCTTTGTCTGGCTCTCTTATTAGGGTAATGATGGTCTTGCATAGTGAATCAGGAAGTTTTTCTTCCCCTTCTTTTTTTTTTTAATAGTTTGAGGAGACTAGGTATTAACTTATTCTTTTGGGTGGAATTCACCTGTGAAGCCACCTGCTCCTAAACTTTCATGTGATGGGAGTTTTTTAATTTCATATTCAATTTCATTGCTAGTAATGGTTCTGTTCAAATATTCTGTTTTCCTGATTCATTTTTGGGAGGTTATGTGTTTCTAGGAATTTATCCATTTCTTCTGGGTTGTCCAATTTGTTGGTATACAATTTTTCGTAAACTCTTTTGTAGTCCTTTGTTTTTCTCAAGTGTCAGTTGCTATTTCTCCCTCATTTCTGATTTAATTGGAGGCCACTCTCCTTTTTTTTTTTTTTTGACTTTGCCTATTAGGTTTATTAATTCTGTTTATCTTCTCAAAGAAACAGCTCTTGGTTGCATTGATCCTATCCATTGTTTTTGTTGTTGTTGTTGTTGTTGTTGTTTTAAAGTCTGCATTTCGTTTACTTCTGCTCTAAATTTGATTATTTCCTCCTACCAGTTTGGACTTTATGTGTTCCTCATATTCAACTCCTGTAGGTATAAGATTACAGTATTTGAGATTTTTCTTGTTTTTTGAGGTAGGCTCTAAACTTAGAACTTCTTTTGCTGTATCCCAAAGATATTAGACTTTACATTTTCATCTGTATCCATTTTTTTAAATTTCCTCTCTAATTTATTTTTTGACCCATTTGTTTGTTTAGTAGCATGTGGTGTAGTCTCCACATTTGTGCTTATTCCAGATTTTTTTCTTGTAGTTGATTTCTAGTATCATATTGTGATCAGAAAGATACTTGATATTATTTCAATCTTCTTAAATGTACTGAGACTTGCTTTGTGGCTTAACATGTGGCATATTCTGGAAAATGTTCCATGTGTACCTAAAAGTAATGTGTATTCTTCTGTTTTGGGTTGGAGTGTTCTGTACATATCTGTTAAGTCCACCTGGTCTAATGTATCATTCAAAGTTCCCTTATTGATTTTTCATGTGGGTGATCTATTCATTGATATAAGTGGGGTGTTAAAGTCCACCACTATTATCCTATTACTGTCAATTTCTCTATGTTAATACTTGTTTTATGTATTTATGCCCTCCTATGTTGAATGCATAGTTACTTATAATTATCATATCCTCTTTTTGGATAAATCACTTATCATATATGTCCTTCTTTGTCTCTTGCTACAGTCTTTGTTTTGAGGTGTATTTTGTATAAGTATTTCTATCCCAATTTGTTGTTTTGTTTTCTTGTTTTCCCCTTAATATGCATGTTACAGGTTTTTCTATTCCTTCACTTTTCAGCCTGTATGTATCTATCGGTCTAAAGTGAGTCTTTTGTAGACAAAGATGGGTCTTGCTCTTTTTTTCTATGGTTATCATTTTTATCCATTCAGTCACCTCATATATTTTGGTTGGAGCATTTACAGTTAATTATTGAAAGGCAAATACTTATTGTTGTTTTGTTAATTGTTTTCTGATTCTTTTTGCAATTCATCACTTTTCCTTACTTGTCTTGTTCTCTTGTGGTTTCACGGCTTTCTTTAGTGTTATGCTTGGATTCCTTCTTAAATATTTTGTGTATTTATTACAGATTTTAGATCTAGGTTATTATTTGGTTCATATATGACATCTTAATGTGTATAGCACTCTATATTAAGTTGTTGGTCACTTACATTTGAACCTATATTAAAAACACTAAATTCTTACTCTCCTTCCATGTCTTATTTTGTGCATCCCTTGACTGACTTTTTTGGATATAATTTTACTCTTCTTGTGCTTTGACCTCCATAGTGTCTTTTTAAGTGATGAACCCATTATCTTCACTATGTTTGCTTTTACCTGAAAAAGTTTTCATAATTTCTTTCTACTTGTATCTGTGGCCTTTTTCTTTCCACTGAAAGGATTCCCTTTAACAATTCTTGTAGAGTGTGCTTAGTGGCAGTGAACTCTAACTTTTGTTTGGGAAATTCTTCAGCCTCTTCTATTCTGAATGATAGGATTGGATAGATTATCCTTTGCTGTATTTTTCCTTTGAATATGTTACATCACTCCCTTCTGACCTGCAAAGTTCCTGCTGAAAAATCAGCTGATAGCCTTAAGGGGTTTCTTTTGTGTATAACTGTTTACTCTTGCTGCTTTTGAAATTCTCTTTATCACTACCCTTTGCCATTGTAATTAGGTCTTGGAGAGACCCTCACAGGGTTCATTTTGTTAGGGGCTCTCTTTGCCTCCTGGACCTGGATGTCAATTTCCTGCTCTAGATTAGGAAAGTTTTCAGCTATTATTTGTTCAAGTAAGTTTTCTGTCCCTCCTCTCTCTCTTTTCCTGAAATGCCTGTGAATATTGGTATTCTTGATGATGTCACTAAGTTCCCTTATTTTCAGTTTCTATTTTTTTAAATATTTTTGGCTGTTGCTTTCCTTTATACTCTCATCCAGAATTCTGATCTGTTCTGCATCTTCTTATCTGCTGTTGATTCCCTCCAGTGTATTTTGATTTCAGTTATTGAGTTTCTCAGCTCTTTTTAATTTTTTTTTCTTTGTTGAAGTTGTCACTGAGTTCATTCACCCTTTTCTCAAGCCCAGGAGCATTTTATGAGCATTATTTTGAATTATTTACCAGGCATATTGCTTGCTTTCATTTTATTTAGCTCTTGTACTATGATTTTGTCTTATTCTTTGATTTGTGATCTATCCTTTGTCTCCTCACTTTGTCTAATTATCTGTGCTTGTTTCTATGAGCTAGTGAGTCAGCTCTCTGGTCCTAAAGCGGCAGCCTTGTGTAGAAGAGGCCCTGTGGTGCCCTGTAGTGTGATCCCTCCAGGCCACCAGAACCAGGTGCTCTACGGGTATCCCTGTGTGGTTGCATGTGTCCTCCTGTTGTGACTGTGCCATAGATGCCCTCATCCCAGCTGGCTGCAATGGCCCATTTTCTCTGATGTGTATATATGCTGGGCTCAAGCTGTTGAGAGGCTTGCGGCTGCCACAGGCTTGTTGGTGGGCCTGGCTGATGTTCAGCCCCTGCCACAGCTGCAGGCACATGGAAGCACAGGGCTTGTCCCTAGTTTGTTAGCTAGCAGACCTGTCTGCAGGAACTGTGGATACAGTGGTGCGTGGGGTTATCTCCCCCTCTCCCCAGGGCAGGAGTCCCCCCTGTACTGGTGCCACAGGGTCACAATTTCTAAGAGGCATCATCAGTTACATGTACCCATATCTTTTTAATTAGTTTTAACAGCTTTTTTGAGACAGTTATATGCAAAAACTGTACATATTTATTGTATACAATTTGGTGGATTTCAACATATGTATATGCTAAAATTTTGACAGTTTTCTCCGTTTTTGCCATTTTTAAAGAGTTTTGATGTCTGTACCACCCATCCCCCTCTTGTATCCCTCTGGGATACTGTTTTTGTATCAGCAGGAAAGGAGACTGTGTAGTATTTGTTGGTAACATTTAGTATTGAGCAGAATGGAACAGCCCAGATGGCAGAGTTGCCACATATAATGTTGAAACATGTTGTTCAAGCCCCAGATCCTCTATTGATCCAGTAGATGTTGGCTGACAGGATTATAAACAGAGAAAATAACACAATAGGACAAGAGTCAACTTTAAGTTTTTTATATGTGTCTCAAATGGAACCTAAGGATCAACTTAAGAAATTGTATGAACTAGTGAGAAGGGGAATGTGTTTTTTATTTCAGTATAATAAAGGAGAGGCTAACTTAAACTCAAGGCTCTCCGTGCTTCGCTCAAGGCTCAAGGTTCACTCAAACTCATCAGTTCAATCCAGCAAAGTTTCTTTTACTGTCCTTTCAATGGAATATTTACTAATTTCCAAATATTAAGTGACAGACACCACTTTGGGAAAGGTTTTTGAATATTTTTATGCAGTATTTAAAAATAGGAGAAATGTTAAAATTCACATCTCCCAGGTGGCAACACTGAGATACGTGGAGATGAACTGATCCTCCTGCCTCTCTCTTCATGAGTTTTGAAGGTGAACATGTTAATGTACATCTAGTGCATTTTGGGGACATTTATCTGAAACTAAAACACCTCAGAATGAGAGTTGTACAACTCTCTCTACAACTCTCATTCTGAGGAGTTGTAGTTTTTCAAGGTAGAAGTAGTACCATGGATATATTAGAGGCTTCACCTTGCCAGCACACTTTAAGGAGAAATTTGCTTATATTATCAAGTTTTACCCACAACCCTATGAGACAGGACATAAACTTATATCCATTTTACAAAAAAGGGGGGGGGGCATAAGAAATGGAGACATTAAGAAGTTTGAACACAGAGTATGGATCCAGGGTGTGATATTGGGTTCTTAGCCACTGTCTTCAAATAGGCACATGTGTCTATCCCCCCAAAATGTGTGGCTCTCAGTAGGCATAGAGCTTTAGTTATGCAAGATAAATAAACTCCAGACACCTGCTGTGTACATTTTACCTATAGTTAAAACACTCTACCGTGCATGCAAAAATGTGTTAATAGGGAAGATCTGCTGAATCTTCTTACCCCACAGACAAAACTTATGCAGTTCTAACTCATATTAGCTTCATGTCTGATACAAATGCTTTTTAGTCACTCTATGGGCACATCCTTTATTTCCTTTTGTCATTTTAGCTAATATTAAATGTATATTTGCACATTCTCCATGCGAGAGAGAAACCTACAATGGGGATTGCCTCACCTCAGCATATGGGTTCTTTTTCAATTTTAATAGTGCCAGATGGTTTCATGAAATTTTTGCCAGTCAGCTAAATTTATATGTAGAGTGTGTGTGTATAGACATTTACTTCATATATGGAGAGTTATTTACTTTGCATTTCCCCATTGTTTCATGTGCTCTTCCATTAAATGTTTATATCTATGTTTGGTGCATTTTTCTAGTAGGAATGAGTTTTTCCCTGGTTGTGTTTGAATATACATTATGGACATTGTCATTTTGTTTCACTGAATGCAACAACAGTGTGCTTGGCATTAACGTTGCAAGCATCTACCATGAACTGGTGGCTCTGTTAGTATTTTGAGGGGCTGCTTATGGCAGCCGGAGCCCCATTGGATGTGCTACCACCAAGTTGTCATAGATAAAGGGAACTTTATTCATTCTTCCGAGGAGCCCACAAAGCTTCCTAGGGTTACCCACAGGTAACCAGAAACTATGGATCAGGTGGTGGGCACTAGCAGTAAGACACTGACAGGGATTCCTCCCAGCTTCCTGGGGGGCCTCTTGGAGCAGGTGACCCTGAGACATGTGGGTACGCTGGCCATGAGAAGGAACAGGCTCCTTTGCCCCTCCTTTCTTAGGGCCAGACCCAAACCTTGCAAGTTTCCCTATGTGGATGTGTCCCTTACACAGGTTTGGGCCTTGAACATTGCCTCACTCTGGGAACCATTCATAAAATTGATTCATTCAGTTGATGGACCCAGAGAACAGGACACATGCCATAGTTGTTCATTTCTAAAGGTGCAGCAGGCTTCTGGAAAAGCCTCATCCTTCATACCACACTGGCCCAATAGCCCAGGAGTCTCCTGGGCAGCTCTGATGTGGGGCACACTCTTCAGAGCCTGGCGTCCTGCACCTGTTTGCCCATCACTTCCCAGGGTCATTCTGGCCCCAGCATCTGACAGGTTCCAGGGATTTCAGGTGAGGCACAGGGCTGGTCGTAACGTGCTATGTTCTACACAGACCTCAATGCTCAATCTTTGTAGGCTTGAGCTTGGGACTTAGTAACTCCAATCGTTCATTTAGGAAAGGTTCAGCTTCTTAAACTCTACTCAAGACCAACAAAATCCCTGAAATTGCCAATATGCCTCTCTCTCGATGTGTATGGACGCTTATGTGTAAAAAAAGTTTTGCATAGAAACATTCCATATAATCATTACATGTGAACATCTCAATCTATACAAACTCTTGCATAGAGCTGTATGTGATGTGTATTTGTATATCTAAATAGTCTGTTTTCCATAGTTTCTGGGTTTTTCATCTATGAAGAAAATTAATCCCTTCAATTGTCATATATAATCCTATTTTTTACAATATTTATGGTTTTTATATAAAGTGTCTAATCTATTTGGAATTTTTGTAAATGGTGTTTGGTAGAGTTCCATGAATACTCTTTTGTATTGGTCTTTTTGAAAAAAAAAACAGATTTGGAGTTTATTTCTTTTTCTTAACTCTCATTTGTTTTCTATTCTTTGCAATAATCACAGTTTTGTCTTTGGTAATTCTTCTTGCCTAATTTTTAGATTTTTCTTATTGTCTTCATCTAATTGCTTGATAGAGTTTTAAGCATAGTTTGTAGATTTTCCTATTTTTCTTACTACTAAAGTCATTTAAGGCTATAAATTGCCCTCTAAATACAGCTTTGAGTCACACTGTGTTATGTAGTTTATTTTTATATGTATTCCAAATTTTCATTTTGATTAGAGTTTTGTTATTAAGTATTTACTTAAATGAAATGCAGATAATGTACAAGTAAGCATTTTGAAGTGTACTGTTCATTGACATTTAGCGTATTCACAATGTTGTGCACTCATCATCTCTCTGGAGCGTCAACACATTTTCATCACCCACAGGAGTAACTCCTTCAACTAGCCGGTTTTCTGCCATGATGGATTTTCCTGTTGTGTCTATATATACATATGACATATGTATACATATATATGAAGTCCTTTTATATCTAGCTGCTTTCACTGGGCATAAGGTGTATAAGGTGTAACCAAGGTGCAACGTATACAAGCACTACACTTCCCTTCCCCATTTTTATGCCTAACATTCCATTTTACTTATGCCCTAATTTATCTATTCATCAGCTGATAAACGTTTGGGTTGTTTCTACCTTTTGCCCTACTTAGAATAAGGCTACTATGAACACTCATGGGCAAATTACCACGTGGACATATTTCTCATTTCACTTAGCTATATACCCAGGGGTGAAATTTCTGGGCCATATGGCAATTCTATGTTGAAATTTTTGAGAAACCGTTAAGTAGCATATTCCATGAGAATGTACCTTAAGGCTTTTAAATACTCCAATCCATAAACATTGGATATCTATTTATTTAAGCCTTAATTTTTCCAGCATGTTTCCTAGTTTATAGTGCCCAAGGCATTGCTTTGATTAAATTTATTTGTGGATATTTATTCTTTAGGATACTATTGAAATTATAATTGCTCATTGCTGGCATATAGAAACCCAAGTGATTTTTGTATGTTGACTCTGTGTGCTTCATCTCTGCTGAATTCATTTATTAGATCTAGTAATTGTGTGTGTATATATGTGTGTATGGAGCCTTTGGGACTTTATATAGAATCATTTCATCTGAAAATAGTTTACTTTTTTTTATTTTCCAATTGGTTGTCTTTTATTTCTTTTCCCTACTCAATTCCTCTGGCTTGGACTTCCAGTGCAAAGTTAAATAGCAGTAGCGAAAGTGAGCATCTTTCTCCTCTTCTGGATTTTAGGGGCAAAGTTTTCAATTTTTCACCATTAACATGTTAGCTGTGGGATTTTATATTAAGAGCCTTTTATCATGTGGAATAAATTACCTTCTAATCCCAGTTTTCTGAATGTGATGAATTTTGTCAAAAGCTTTTCATCTGTCGATTGAGACAATTATGTATCTCTCCCTTTCTTTGTTAATTTGGTGTATTACATTCATTCGTTTTCTTATCTTGAATGACCCCTGAATTCCTGGGATAAACTTCACTTGGTCTTGGTATAGAATCCTTTCGATTGCTGAGGTATTCAGTTAGTTCTTTGTTGAGGAATTTGCATTTATTTTCAGTAGAGATATTACCTGCGATTTTCAAGTGGTATCTTTCTGAAATGCTGGTCTCCCAGAATGTGTGAGGAAGTGTTCCCTCCTCTTCCACTTTTGAAAGATTTTGAGCAGAATGTTAATGGTTCTTAATATATTTTGTAGATTTCACCATGGATATTATTTCATCTTGGACTTCTATTTGTCACATTTTTTTTTAAATTACTGCTTTGATCTAATTAATCTATTTCTTCTTGAGTCAATTTTAACAATTTCTAGTATGTCTCAAGGAATCTGTCTATCCAGATTACTTAATATGCTCACATACAACTATTCATAATAAATTCTTATCTTTTCCATTTTTATGAGGTGGATAGTAATATCTAAACTTCTTTTATGATGTTTATTGTCTCTTCTTCCTAGTTTGGATAAGGCTTGTTATTTTTGTTGACCCTTTCAAAGAAATGGTTTTGTTGTTTCTGTATTTTTTTCTATTTTTATTAGATTTATCTGTGATCTAATAATTATTTCCTGCTGTGTCTGGGTTTAGTTTTTTTTGTTACTGTTTTAGTTCTGTTAGGTGTATAGTTTTAAATTTTAGATCTTGCTTTTAAAATAGATTAACCTATAAACTGCCTTTTGAGGACTACACTTGCTGTACTGCATATGCTTTGTTGGTTTGTATTTTTTATTTCATTTGCCTCAAAATATTTTCTAATTTCACTAGTAGTTTGTCCCATTGGTTATTTAAGAGTAGATGATTTAGGAGTGCTTCCCTGTCTTATTCGGAAGGGCATGTGACTCTTGCTCTCTGGATCATGATTTTGAGTCGCACGTTGGGTATAGAGATTACTTAATTAATAAAATAAAACTTCAATGAGTAAGTGGTTTAATTTCCATGCATTTGTTAATTTTCCAATTTCCCCTTGGCTAATTACTAGCTTTATTAGATTACAGCTGTAAGATACTTCACATTTCATTTCTTTTAAATGTACTGATAGTTGTTATATGGTGTCGCATGTGGATGTTCAGTGTTCCATGTGCACTGAAGAAGAATGGGTATTTGGCTGTTACTGGTAGAGTGTCCTTTTGGACTTGTCAGATTCCCACGCCGTTCATTCAAGTGGCCTCTTTCCTGACCAATCCTCTCCCTACGATTCAGTGCAGCACTGAAGTCTCCAGCTAGTTTTGTATAACTGTTTCCCGCATTCTGTCAAAGTTTGAGGCATGTATTTTGGGGCTCCAGTTTTTGGTGTATAAGGGTCTAAAATTGTTTCATGACGAATGGACCTTTTTATCAATAAATAAGGCACTTTAAACAATCTCTGACTTAAAATCTTGTTTGTCTGACATCCACATCGTGCCAACTCTTAATATTTGTGTGGCCTCATTTTCTATACTTTCATTCTGCTTGTGTCTTTTGGTCTAAAGTGAGTCTCCACCATTGTGTTTTTGTTTCCATTTTACTATATATATATATATATATATATATATATATTTTTTTTTTTTAATTTGGCAAGTTAAATCTATTTAAAGTATCACTAATAATGCAGGACTGACTTCTGCCATTTTGCTATTTTCTCTTTATGTCCCTTAATTACCTCTCTGCTGCCTTCTTTTGATTTGGTAGAATGTTCTAGTGCACCACTTCGATTCTCTCAATATCCTTTCCTGTCTGTTTTAGTTATTTTCTTAATGGTTGCTATGGGAATTAGAGCTAACATCTGAAGTTATACCGATCTTATTTTAAATTTATATCAATTTAGCTTCACTAACTCTGCACTTACAGCTGTTTCCCCCTTCATGTTTGTTGTAAATTGCATCTTCACACATTATCTGCCCATAAATATTGATTTATAATTAGTTTTATGCATTAGCTTTTTTAAAATAAAGCACACATTTGTTAAAATAAAAAGAGTTGCAAAGTAAAATTATAAAGAATTTTAACTTACCTACACAGCCATCTTTACCAGAGATCTTTAGTTTTGTTTCATATAGCTTTGCATTAATGTCCAGTGTTGTCTTTTTTCAACTTGCAGGGCTTCCTTTAGCATTTGTTATTACGAAAAGCCTATGAGTAATGGAATCCTTCAGCCTTCCTTTATCTGCTAATGTCTTAATTCCTCTTTCATTTTGGAAGATCAGTTCTCCCAGATACAGAATTCATGTTTGGCAGCTATTTTTTTTTTCTTTTTGTACTTTAACTTTATCATCCCGCTGCCTTCTGTATTCCATGGTTTCTTATTGTTATTGAGGATCCCTTATATGTGATTCTTTTTTTCTTTTCAGATTTTCTCAGTACTTTTTTTTTTTTTTTTTTTTAACCATGTAATGTAATGGGTCTTGGCACAGAAGTCTTTGAATTTACCTTCCTTGGAGTTCATTAAAAGCTTCTTGGGTGTAAAGGTTCTTGTTTTTCATCACACGAGGGGACTTTTTCTGCTGGATGGTGTCCCATAAATTCCTTACGCTGTTTTTCTGCGCCTTCTTTCTGCTGCTCACACTTCATAGTTTAAACTGCCCTATATTCACATTTGCTAATTTTTCTGCTGCTTGCTCAAACCTTCTGTTTGTCATAACAGCTACTAAATTTTTTGGATCCAAAATTTCTTCTTGGTTCTTTTTAGTATCTCTCTTTACTGATAATTCCCTACTTGTTTAGGCATCATTCTTTTAATTGCCTTTCTTCTTATATTTTCTTTTCTATTGACTTTATTTGACCAAAAACATTGAGTAAATTTGATGTTTATGTGTTACTTTGATATATTTATTGCAGTATTGCTGCCATGGTGATACGTATCACATTGCATAATTATAGTATGATATTGTTATCTGTATTCATTATTGTTGTACATTAGATCTTTATGGCTTATTTACTGCTTGTTTTAAGTTTGTACCCTTAACATCAATCTTATTCTCCTCCCTACCCCCAAACCCTGGGATCACCATCTTCTTTCTTGATGTCTTTCTTTCCTTCTTTCCTTTTGTTCTAGTTTGACTTTTTTAGATTCCAATTACAAGTAATATTATACAGTATTTGTCTTTCTCTGACCTCTCTCACTTGAAATAATGTGTTCAATGTCCATTTGTATTGTAAATGGCCAGATATTCTTTCTCATGGCTGAATAATATTTCATTGTGTATAAACACCATATCTTTTTACCCATTTATATGCTGAAAGGCATTTAGATTGTTTCCATATCTCGGCTATTGTGAATAATGGTGCAATAAACAAGGGGGTACATATATCTCTTCACAATCCTGTTTTCATTTCCTTGGATTTTCTCGTACATATGGTAGACCTATTTTTAGTTTTTTCGAGGAACAGAGGTTTTGGTTTTGGTTTTGGTTTTCCAAAGCGATTGGACCAATTTACCTTCTCACCAGCAGTTCATAAGGGTTCCCTTTCCATTACATTCTTACCAGCAACTGCTGTCTCTAGTCTTCTTGAGGAGAGCCATTCTGACAGGCTGAGGCAACTGTGATATCTCCTTGTGGTTTTGATTTGCATTTCCCTGATGATTAGTGATGCCAAGCATCTTTTCATTGCCTGTTGGCCATTTTGAGATGTTCAGTGGAAAGAATGTCTATTTAGCACTTAAATGAAGCTTATTATTTGTTATTAAGTTGTAGGAGTTCTTTATTTTTTATATTAACCACATATGTATGGGGGTTAACAATTTAGAGGTTGTAAAAATTTTCACTCTGTGGGCCACCTTTCCATTTTGTTGTTTTTTGGCTGTACAGACGCTTTAGTTTAAGTCTCATTTTATTTTTGTACTTATGCTTTTCATATCATGTCTAAAAATCCTTGCATTTTCTTCTAAACGTTTTGTGGAATCAAGTCCTTATGTTAAGACTTTATTTCAATTTAATTTTTGTGAGTGGTGCAAAGCAGGGATACAATTTCATTATTTTGTGTGTGCTCCTCCAGTTTTCCCAGTACCGCTTTCCCCATGGAGTTGTCTTGACCTCTTTGTTGCATATTAGTTGACTGAATATGCCAGAATTTAATTCAGGGCTCCCTGTTCTATTATCTATGCATTTGTTTTTGTACCAGTACCATACAGTTTCTATAACTATGGCTTTATACTGTGATTTGAACTGGGCAGCATGATATCTCCATATTTATAGTTCTTTTTTTTCCTTAGGATTTCTTTGGCTATTTGGAGGCATTTGTAATTCCACACAAATTTTGGGACTGCTTTCTATAACTTTGGTATTTTTGTAGGGATGGAATTATAGATGTAGATGACTGTGGGCAGCATGGAAGTTTTAACAATATTAGTTCTTCTAGTTCCTTAACACCAATGTATCTTTCTGTGTATGTAGTTTTCCTGATAATTTTATTGGTTTTGAATGGGATGGTTTTCTTTTTCAGACACTTCATCGTCAGTTGCATACCTTTACAGTAATTTTTGTATGTTGATTTGCATTCTGCTACTTTTCTGAAATCATTGATTAGTTCCAATCGTTGGTTAACTCTTCAAAATGACATGTACATATCTTTGTAGATCTATATGTACATATATATTTAAAATGACATTTATATATGTGTGTAACTCTATCCATATATAGTCATAATATATAATATATATATATATATATATATATATATATATATATATATATATATATATATATATTAGTCATTAGAAAATGACCATAATTTTACATTTTTTCTGTTTGGATGTCTTCTCTTCTCTTGCTGAACTACACTATCTAGGACTTTTAGTACCACATTCAATAAGAGTAGTGAGAATGGGCATCCTTGACTTTTTCTTGATCTTAGAGGAAATAAAATTTTTCTCCTTTGAATATCATATTCATTGTGAGTTTCTCATTTGTAGCCTTTATTATGTTGAAGGATGTCTCTTCTAAACCTACTCTGGTAAGGGTTTTTTATCAGAAAGGTTGTTGCCTTTAGTCAAATTCTTTTTCTGCATCCATTAACATGATTATGTGAATTTTAAATCTTTTAATCATTATCACATTTGTGATGAATTACATTTATTGATTTGTGTATGTTGAATCATCCTTGAGTTCCAGGAAAAAAAAAACCCACTTGATCATGGTGTATAATTATTTTGATGTGTTCTTAACTCAGGCTTGCTAATATTTTGACAAATTCTGCATCTGTATTCATCAAAGAAAGTGGTCTATAGTTTTACTTTCTTATGGTATCCTTTCTTGTTTTGATGTCATGGTAATAATACTGATATCTTCTATTGGGTTTGAGTATACTCCCTCTTCTTAATATTTTAGAGTTTGAGGAGTATTAGTGTTAATTGATGTTTGAATATTTGATAGAATTCACCAGTGAACCTCTCTGGTTCTGGAATTTTCTGTGGTGGGAATTTTTGGATTACTCATTCAGTACCTTTACTTGTTAATCTGTTCAGATTTTCTCTTTCTTCTGGGTTTAGTCTTGGCAGGTAATGTGTTTCTAGAAATATATTAATTTCTTTAAGGTTGTTTGTCAGTATAATTGTTCGTAGTAATCTCCTCTACAATCCGATGAATTTCTGTAATGTCAGTTACAAAGTCTTTTTTTTGTTTTTCATGTCTGATTGTGTTGAGTCTTCTCTCTTCTTTCTTGATGAGTCAGGCTAAAGATTTGCCAATTTTATTGATCTCATCAAAGAACCAGCTTGTATTTTTGTTTATCTATTTTTCTGGTCTCTTTTTTTTCCCTCTGATCTTTATTATTTCCTTAATTCTGCTAACTCCAGACTCAAGATCTTTATTTCTTAATATATCCACATTGTTATAAACTTTCCTCCCCACACTGATTTTTCTGCATCCCACAAGATTGGATAGGTTATATTTTCATTAGTTTTGTGAAAATTTTTTATTTTCCTTTGATGGTTTAGAAGTGTCTTATTCAGTTTCCATATATTTGTAGAAATTCATTTTCCTTCTATTAATTTTTAATGTCATATCATTTTGGTTTAAAAAAAGTTGATATAATTTCAATCTTGAATTTGCTAAGAAAGATTTCTGTTTTCTGTTCTATCCTGTGATCTATCCATGAGAAAAGCTGCATGTGCGTTTGAGAAAAATGTGTACTCTGCTGCTGTTGGGTGGAATGTTCTGTATCTGTCAAACCGTTGTTAGAAAAAAATAGACATAAGTCTAGTGTTTCCGTTCGATTTGCTGTCTATGTGATCTTTCCATTGCTGATAGTGGGGTATTTACATACTCTACAATTACTATATTGACTGCTCCTCCCTCAAGCCCTGTTAGCATTTGCTCTGTGTATTTTGGTGCTTTCTATTAGGAGCATATATATTTACAATTGTCAAATCTTCTTGATGTATTGATATTTTATTACCATTTTTGGATTGAGGTTGATTTTGTCTGACATGAATATGGCTTTTCATTTGCACTTGCTTGGAATATCTTCTATCCCCTCCTGTGAGCGTCTTTACGGCTGAAATTAGTCACCTGTAGGCAGCATATATATATTTTTTTAATCCATCCAGTCACTCTGTCCCCTTTGATTGATGAGTTCAATTCATGTACATTCAGGGTGATTATCTTTTGCCTTCTGGTTATATCATATCTCCATTGTTTTTTTTTTTTTTCTCTTTCTTTGTATGCCTATATAAATTGATGGTTTTCCATGGTGGTATTCTCAAGCTCCTCTTCCTTATATTTTGGGATCTGCTATAGATTTTTCCTTTGTGGTTATCTCATGGATAAAACAGTCATTATTTTTTTGCTAAAAGCAACTTCTCTTCATTTGTTTATAAAGATTTCATCCATTTACTCCTCTTCTTTATATTTTTGATGTTGCAAATTATGTCTTTATGCTGTGAACTTATTATCCAATTTTAGTAACTACATCTTTAAATGCTCTTTTCATCTTTATCATGTGATAGTTTAATGTTATTTTAAAGTAGAGTTATAGTTTTCTAATTCTAGCTATTTGTCACTTTACTCAAAATTTTGTGTAATTTAGATTTTTATTTTAGCCTGAAGAGCTCCTTTCAACATTTCTTGTAGGGCAAGTCCAGTGGTGCTGAACGTTGCTTTTTTTTTTTATTTCATCTGGGAAAGCCTTTATTTCTCTTTTATACCTGAAATGTAACTATGCTGCATAGAATATTCATGGCTAGCACATTTTATCTTACAGTACATCGAATATAGCATTCCACTCCCTCTTACCTTTAGGTTTTTCTGCTAAGAAACTAGTGGAAGTCTCTTTGTAGCTTACTCTTTTTTGTACATTTACTTCAAGTATAGCTAAAATACAACATTAGTTTCAGGTGTACAACTTTCACAATTACATATATTATAAGATGCTCACTGTAACAAGAATAAAATAATTATTATATTCCCTTATGCCATACTTTTAATCCTTGACTTTTTATAAATGAATGTTTACACATCTTAATTCCTGTCTACTATTTTGTCCCCTCTCCTCATCACCCTCCACTCTGACAATCACCATTTTATTTTCTGTACCTATGAGTCTGTTTCTCCTTTGTTTTTTAGGCTTGGCATATAACTGAGATCACATGGTATTTATTTTTCTCCAATTTATTTCATTTAGCATAATAATCTTTAGATCCACCCACATTGTAACAAATGGCAAAACTGCATTCTTTTTTATGGCTAATATTTAATTATGTTCATATCACCACATTTTCTTATCCATTCATCTACCAATGGATACCTAGGTTGCTTACATGTCTTGGCTATTGTGAATAATGCTGCAACAAACATTAGGGTGCATATATCTTTTAATTTGTTTTCTTTTCCTTATGGTGGACACCTAGAAATACCACATGATCCAGTAATTCCAATTCTATCCTTAATCATTTGAGGAACCTCCATACTGTTTTCCACAGTGGCCGCACCCAGTTTGCATTTCCACCAACAGTGCACGAGTGTTCCTTTTTCTCCACATCCTTGCAACAACATGCGTGGAGCAAGAGAGTATATTGCTAAGTGAAATAAGCCAGAGAAAGACAAATACCATATGAATGAAATCATATGTATAATTATTTAACAAAATGAATGAGCAAAGGGAAAAAATAAAGGACAAAGCAAGCAACAGATTCTTCATTATACAGAACAAATCGATGGTTACCTGAGGGAGGTGGGCATGGGGGTACTGCATTCATAGGTGATAGGGATTAAGGAGTACGTGTGTCATGATGAGCACAGGTGTTGTAAGGAAATGTTGAATCACTATATTGTACACCTGAAGCTAATATTACACTATGTTAACTATACTAGAATTTTTTTTAAAAAAACAGATTTCTGTAACTGTGTCCTGCAACATTGCAGAATTCACTTCAGTATTATGTCATCAGCAGATAGTGCAGATTTTACTTCTTTCTTACCAATTTCTTTTGTGTTCTCTGATAGCTGTGGCTAGGGCTTCCACTACTATGGTGAATAAAATTGGTGAGAATGGACATCTTTGCATGGTTCCTGATCTTCCTGGAGAATAAGGTTAGCCTGAGATTATCATATATGGTATTGATTACATGTTCCCTCTATCTTCACTCTTGAGTTTTAAACAGACATTGAATTTTGGGAAATGCTTTTTCTGTATCTATTAAGACAATCAGGTGATTTTTTATCCATTTTGCTAATTTGGTATATCTGATTTGTGAATATTGAAACCACCCTTGCATCCTTGAATTAAATCCTTCTTTAATGGTTGTGGGATGATCCTTTTAATGTATTGTTCACTTTCATTTGCTGATACTTTATTGAGGATCTTTGAGTCTATGTTTATCAAGAATATGGACCCGCATGGGGCCCTGGATGGCTCCCTCAGTTCAGTGTCTCTGTCTTGATTTTGGCTCAGGTCATGATCGCAGGGTCATGAGATCAGCTCCGTGTCAGGCTCCATGCTCAGCTGGGAGTCTGCTTGAGGTTCTCTCTCTCCCTCTGCACCTTCTCCTGCCTCCCCTCAAATAAATATATCAATCTTAAAAAAAAAAAAAAAGAATATCATCATGTAAACATTTTTATCTTGTTGTGTCTTTGGTTTTGGTAGTAGAGTAACGATGACCTCATAGAATGAATTTGGAAGCATTTTTTTTTCTCTCTTCTTCCTCCCCCTCCTCTTCGTCCTTCTTAATAGTTTGCGAAGGAAAGGCTTTGTCTCTTCTTTAAATGCTTAATGGAATTCACCGGTGAAGCTTTCTGATTATGAACTTTTGTTCGCTGGGATTTTTTTGTTTAATTCAATTTTGTCAATAGTTATGTCTATTCAGATTTCCTACTTCTCCTTGATTCATTATATATTTCTAAGAATTTATGCATTTATTTTAGGTTGTTCAGTTTGTGGAAGTATTTTTCATATTCTTTTATACTGCTTTGTATTTCTGTGGTGTCATTGGTCCGGTATAGTCTTTTATTTCTGATTTTGGGTCCTCTGTCTCTTTTTTGATGATCTGGCTAAAAAAAAAAAATCCAGTTCTTAGTATTATTGATCTTCTTCAATTTTTGGGGAGGGCCTCCTTTATTTTTCTCCATTCTCATCTTTATGATTCTATTTCTTTCTTTTTTTTTTTTATGATTCTATTTCTTCTAACACTGGGCTTTGTTTTTTTTTTTTTAGTTCCTTTAAGTATAAATCTAGATTGCACTTTTCCTCGTTCTTGAGGTCAGCCTGTATCATTATAAACTTTCTCTTAGAACTACTTTTCATGCTTCCCAAAACCTGGAACCATAAGATCTGTTTTCATTAACTCCGTGTACTTTTTAATTTCCTCTTTGTTTCTTGAAGAGTTTTAAAAAAATATTTTTATTTATTTATTCATGAGAGAGACACAGAGGCAGAGAGAAAAGCAGGCTCCATGCAGGCGGCCCACTAAAGGACTCAATCCCAGGACTCCAGGATCATGCCCTGAGGCGAAGGGAAGCACTCACCCCTGAACCACCCAGGGATCCCACCTGAGGAGCATATTGAATTTAGTCTCCACATGTGCATGATTTTCCCCCAGTTTGATTTGTAAATTCTACTTGCATAAGTTCTACCACTCTGTTAAATAAGATGCTTGTTATCATATCAATCTTCTTAAGTCTATCGAGCCTTGTTTTAGGCCTAACTTGTTTTCTATCCTGGAAAATGTTTCATATGCCCTTGAATATGTATTCCACTTTTAGATGGGATGTTCCATATAATTTGGTCTAATGTGTCACTCAGAGTCACTTATTCTTCATTGATTTTCTGTCTGGATGATCTGGTTATTAATGTAAGTGGGGCGATAAAGTCCACTACCAGGATTGTATTGCCAATTTCTCTTAGTCTTTTAATGTTAGCTCTACATATTTAGGAGCTCCTATGTGGGCACCTAAATATTTGTAATCATTATATCCTCTTGTTGGGTTGATCCCTTTATCATTGTCTCTTGTGATAGTCTTAACATCTGTTTTGTCTGAAATAAGGATTGCTACTCAAGTTTTTCCTTTCATTTACATAGAAATTCTCTTTTTATCTTTTCAGTTTGTGTCTTTAGGTCTGAAGTGAGTCTCTTTGTAGGTAATTTATAATTAGGTCTTGTTATCTGTATCCATCCAGTTACCCTATGTGTCTTTTGATTATAGTATTTGCATTTAAGTAATTAGTAATAGGTATGTGCTTGTTTTCTGGTTCTTTTCATAATTCTTTTTCCCTTGTGATTTTATGACTTTATTATAGGTTTTTTGATTTGTGTGTATAATGAGTTTCAATTATTTTTTTTTTTAATTTTTTAATCTATTCATGATAGTCACAGAGAGAGAGAGAGAGAGAGAGAGAGAGAGAGGCAGAGAGACACAGGCAGAGGGAGAAGCAGGCTCCATGCACCGGGAGCCCGATGTGGGATTCGATCCCGGGTCTCCAGGATCGCGCCCTGGGCCAAAGGCAGGCGCCTAACCGCTGCGCCACCCAGGGATCCCATGAGTTTCAATTATAACACGCTATGCATATAGCAATCTAAGTAAATTCTTGGTTGCCTAATTTCAGACACATTACATAAACACGGCATTGTTATTGTACCTCTCATTATGCATATTTGCACATATATTTTAAACATTTTTGTTTTGTGTATCTTTTGTAGATATGATTGTACTTTGTCTTTTTAACCTTCCTACTTGCTTTTCTCTGTTTTAACTGTTCAATAACTTTCTTCTAGTTATAATCATTTTTCTGATTAAAGGAGTTTTCTTGGGATCCCTGGGTGGCTCAGTAGTAGCACCTGCCTTTGGCCCAGGGAGTGATCCTGGAGACCCGGGATGGAATCCCACGTCGGGCTCCCGGTGCATGGAGCCTGCTTCTCCCTCTGCCTATGTCTCTGCCTCTGTGTGTGTGTGTGTGTCTCCTGAAAAAATAAATATTTTTTAAGGGACAGCCCCGGTGGCACAGTGGTTCCATGCCACCTGCAGCCTGGGGTGTGATCCTGGAGACCCAAGATCGAGTCCCACATCGGGCTCCCTGCATGGAGCCTGCATCTGCCTCTCCCTCTGCCTGTGTCTCTGCCTCTCTCTCTGTGTCTATGAATAAATAAATAAAATCTTTTTAAAAAATAAATAAATAAAATCTTTTTAAAAATGTTTTCTTAACATTTCCTATAGGGATCCCTGGGTGGCGCAGCGGTTTGGCACCTGCCTTTGGCCCAGGGCGCGATCCTGGAGACCCGGGATCGAATCCCACATCGGGCTCCCGGTGCATGGAGCCTGCTTCTCCCTCCGCCTGTGTCTCTGCCTCTCTCTCTCTCTCTGTGACTATCATAAATAAATAAAAAAAAATTAAAAAAAAACAGAAAAACAAAAAAACATTTCCTATAAAACTAGTTTAGTGCTGGTGAACTTAAATTTTCTTTGTCTGGAAAATGACCTCTCCTTCAATTCAGAGGTATATCTTTGCTGGGTTCGGTATTCTTGGTTGTAGGGTTTGGGACTTTTTTTAGGCGGGTGGGGGGTTTCTTTCAGGACCTTATGTCACTCCCACAGACCTCCCAATGAAAACAGACCTTTTGGTTCCAGTCTTTGGGAAGCATAAAAAGCAGTCCTAAGAGAAAAAGTTTATGCTAAAAATCAGCAGATATTCGTACTGGGTTTCCTCTTTATATAGTTGATTTTCTCTTGCTCTTTTTAAGATTCTCTTTTTGACATTTTATTTATTACATGTCTGGGTGTGGACTTCCTTGGCTTTATCATTTCTGAGGCTCTGTTCTTCCAAGACTGCTCCCTGCCCCATTCCAAATTCAGGACGCTGTCTGACCTTTTTCTTCAGGGACCTCTGTAATATGAATGTTAGGATGCTTGATGTTGTCTCAGAGGTCTGTTAGCACAGCCCCACTTTTTAAAATTCTGTGTTTTTACAGTTCAGCTTGGGTGAATTTCCAGTACCCTATCTTCTAGACTGTTGATCCATTATTCTACATCCACTAACGTATTGATTCCTTCTAGTATATATTTTCTTCATTTCAGTTACTATATTCTTCAGCTCTGAATGGTTCTAATTTTTTTTAATATTTCCTGTCTCTTTGTTGAAGTTCTCACATAGTTGATCCATTCCTCTCTCAAATATGGTAAGCATCTTTATGACCATTACACTGAACTCTTTATCAAGTAGACTGCTTATCTCTACTTTGCTTAGCTTATTCTGAAACTTTGTCAGGTTCTTTTGTCTTCTGTCTGTATTTGTTTCTATGTGTCAGGTAAGTCAGATATGTATTTCAGTCTTGAAAGTAGTGCCTTTATGTAGAGGGTATCCTGTGGGGCCCAGTAGGACAACCCCTGCTGATCATCAGAACCAAGCACTCCAGAGTATCCTCTGGTTACCCTCCTCCTGCCCCTGGGCTAGGATTGGTATAGACATGGCCCCGTCTTCTTAGTTCAAGACTCCCTTTGGTATGGTTCCAGTGATGAGCATGGCAGTCACCTTGTAGAGATACTGGTCCCAACTGAGGCTACCCACTGTGTATGGTGGGGCTAGAGCCACTTTGAGGAATGAGCTCTGGTGGGTTAAGCTGAATAAGTTGTACTAGTGAAGCAGATAAATAGTATTAGAACTGGATCCATAGTCAGGCTAAAAGCTGTAAGAAAAATTGGAACTTTCCAGAAGTTCCATTCCCTGAGAAATCACTGTAGGTAACTTTGTCCTCCTGGTTGCCTTTAAAATTATTTATCATTGATCTTTGCCAGTTTCATTATAATTTGTCTTCATAAAGTTCTTTTTGCATTGAAATAATACAATATTTTTGTGAAATTGTCCAGTTCTTTTACCAACTTTGGGAAGTTCTGAGATAATATTCCCTTTTTTATATCACTTATTATAACAGTATTTCCTAATGGAGTTTGGTAAATAGAATTTCTTCACTTAAAAAAAAATCTTAGTTTTTTTCTCCTATCTTCCAGATCATGTATTCTCTCTTCCATTTGATCTGCTCTGTTTTCAGTGGCTTCTAGTACATTCTTCATCTGATTGAGTTGAATTGTCTTTCTGAATTTTCTTTGAGCTGATTGAGTGTCTCTATAAGAGCTATTTTGAATTCTTTACAAAACTCCATGTCTCTGAGTTTGGTAGCTGGGAAAATTTCTTTTTGTGATACTGCCATGCTTTTTCATAGTGTTAGATGGGATGTGCCACTGTTGTTACATTTGAAGTAGAAAACTTCTCTTCTTATAGAAATGAAGCTTTGTTGGCTTAGAATTCTAGAGCTGACCCTTGACTAAAGCCAGGGCTTGGGGTGCCAACCTCCTGTACAGTCAAAAATTTGTGCGTAAAATTAGAGTCTGCTTAAAAACTTAGCCTACTGTTGACAAAAAACCTTAAAAACTATCTAAATAGTCAGCAAACTCCTATGTATTATATGCCTTAGATTACAATACTGTCTCAAAATCTCTGCATCTTTCTGCAGCTAATCACACACAATTTAAGGATCAACTATAATTACCAGCCTATACCTATTAGAATTATTATTTTGTTTTCCATAAGATGGCACTAGAGCACAAATTTTTGATCTCCTTAGGGAAGCTGCCTTCCCTACTGCCCCCCCCCCCCCCCCCGCCCCAAGTTGGCATAAAAATCTTTCAGTGCACTGTGGACAGTTATGTGCTTAGCACTTGGGGCGCGGTATGATTATTCCTGTGTTTGATCATATATTTCACTTAGATATATTTTATATGCTTCATTTCTTACACGCAAGTCCAGTCATTTGTATGCAAGTAATTGAAATCCTGCAAGTAGAGGAAAGTAAGTCATTCTGTATCTCTATAAAGAACAGAGTTTAAGTTGTCATCAGCCAGCCTATGTCTACTTCTTGGTCATTTAGTTAAGATGTCCTTGCTCTGTGAATGACACTTGGTTGGTACTTTAGAAGTAAACATGCCATGCTAGGCTAAAAGACAAAGCAAGGACAGAGAGAAGATCCAATCCAGTCCTAGTGCATACTAGAAATAAAACAACCCATGCCATTCCTCACCAACTACATACCAAGTTATTTGTTCAGGGTTTTAGCTTAACTTCTGTCTTCACACAACCACTTTCCAGACATCCTCTCCTCCATAGAGATTCAGAGATTTGCTAAGTGAAAACTAAGGCTCAATGAATTATGCTCTTACTATGGTTGTGTTACAATCAAGAGAAAAACAATAAAAAATGTTATAATATGCTAAATAGAATATTAGTTTAAAAGATTAATTTTCATTATCAAATCTGTTATGCCTGAAGATTATTCATACTCTGTTACTGCTGAGTAAAAAACATAATAATAATAAAAATATTAAAAATGTTAATTACATATAAAGGAAGAAATTTTATGGACTTCTCAGTGTTTCATTGCTACTTTAATAATGTATTATTAACTCTTTAACCATGACAAAGAAAAAGATCAAACGTTTCCTGCAGAGTCACAAACTAATGGTGGTTCAATATTTCATGTAGTATTGCTACAGGCAAGCAGAATGCTTGTACTGAAACCCTGTCCTGCTGAGAGAACTGACAGTGGTGGATGGAGGGACAGAACTAAAGGCACACACCACGTTGGCACATTAGTGGTCAAATCACTAATGCCTCCATGATAAAGCGCTGCACTCTCTGCCGCTTAAACTGACCCTTAGGCAGCTGGGAACTCTACTGGAGAGTTCTTTGCTCTTTGCTGGAGTTATTAGTCTTTATGCAGACTAGCTAAAGCCAGATGGCTTTTCTAAATGGAAACCATAATTTTGGAAATTGATTTTTTTAAATAAAGTTTTCTTAAGCACCAAGCTGCAAACAAATTCAACAACTTAATTCTTCTATTGAATGATGAATAACTTTATAGTTAGCATTTTTTGTGGCCCAAGGAACTTTTGGAGTTTATCTCTTTTCCTTAAGTCTATGTATAAATAAGGGCCAATATAAGGTGCTAAATTGTCATTTCTATGATGATGGTTAGCATAGGATTGCCTTCCTTTTTATTTCTCAGCAATTCAGTTCTGTCTTTAGCAAGACAGATGTTTCTAATACCCACAGGAATCCCCCAGGACCCTGACAATTATAGTGAGCAGTTCCATGTGAGATCAGAGCCACTAATATTCACCTAATATTCAGCTGTTCCTTCCTGGGGCTCACCAGGCCTCTATAAAAGTATAGCCAGGAAGAGGAGTGGATGAGGGAGATGATGTTCCTAGGGAACCTTCAACTAATGGAGAATGGAAGCCACTAGAGAAATAAATTTCTCAGCTTTCCATCTACTGAAAGCTCAGTTTTGGTGGTCATTTTGTACATGTCTTAGAAGTACCAATGGGATTTAGCCATATAGCAGGGGCTATGAAACCCTCTTAAACCATATTTTCTTCCCCTTTCTCACTCTCCTTGTTCACTCAACTCTGCTTGAAATTACCTGCCAAATAAACCACCCACATTCAAGTTATTAGTACTGAAAACCCCCATAGTAGCAGCCCCACTCACTACTGGTAGCTTCTCTTTGTCATGACAGTGATAATATTTTAACTTGTATAACATAAGTGCTTGATATTTATGGTCTTGTCTACATTAAATTCATTTTACAAATTAGGAATTCTAGATCAGGTTTGATTAATTTGAATTATTACACACACATAATTTCTCACCCTGGTGATAAATATTTTCCAATAGTGCCTCATCAATTATCTTACTACTACTTTTTAGACCAGTGGATCCTCTGGGGAAATTTCTTTTTTTTACTGCTAAACAATGTAAACAATGAAAATTCAAGCATCCATTATGAAGAGAAATGTCTCATAAAAATGACAATGGATACTAAAACTGGGCTTTTGATTGTATAAGGCCATACTGAAGACATACCACATGTGTTCCACCTAAGTGACCACATCATTATTCTTCTTATTCATTATTAGGTTGAAAGCATAGAACAAATCCTTCTATTACTTCCATAGAAATTTTGTGCTTTGAAAAATTTAGGAATAAGCATGTAAAACCAGTAAGCCAGGAACGCTTCACATTCATCTTAAGCAGGTTTTTATCAAACAAAAGATCTCTATCTGTAATCCAATTATAATTAAAGACCAATTAAAATGTTGAAAATAATTTCTTGAGAAGCACTCTCCTCCAGTAAAAAGGGTCACTTCAAAGCCCAGCAAAACCTAACATTCTGCTCTCCCTTGCACAGGGAAATACTCCCTAAATCCTGTATTCACACATGTATTAAGCCCTCCTCAGTTCTAAACCCAACAAAACTGTTAAAATGTAGAAGACAGCATGATTTGAAAGCTTTCCTTATTCTTCTATTTTTGTAATACTTTAAGAATAGATATAAACTCTTCCTTAAATGTCTGGTAGACTTTACCTGTGAATCCATCTAGTTCTGGACTTGTGTTGAGTTTTTAGATTACCAATTCCATTGTGTTACTGGTAATTGGTCTTTTCAGATTTTCTGTAAAATAATTTTTTTCCTAAAAATAGAAGAGGAAGAAAAACCAAAAACAAAACTATAGGACAATATCTCTGTTGAGCATAGATGTAAAAATCCTCAATAAAACATTAGCAAAACAAATTTAACAATTCATTAAATCAATCATTCACTATGATCAAATGGGATTTATTCAAGTGATGCAAGGATGGTTCCGTATCTGCAAATCAATTAACAGGATAAACCACACTAATGAAATCAAAGAAGAAAATCATATGATTATCTCAATAGAAGCAGAGAAAACACTTGACAAAATTCAACATCCATTCATAATAAAAAATCTCAACAATATGCATCATAGGGAACATACCTCAACATAATGAAGGCCATATGTGAAAAACCCACAACTAAGGTCATATTTGATAGGGGGAAAACTGAGGGCTTTTCTTCTAGGAACACGAATAAGACAAGGATGACCACTTCCCACTTTTATTCAACACAGTACTGGATGTTTTAGCTTCAACAATCAGACAAGTGAAATAAATAAGTGGCATCCATCTTGGTAAAGAATTAAAACTGTCACTATTTGCAGATGACATAATACTGTTCATAGAAAATCCTAAAGATTCTACCAACAAAACCTACTAGAAGTAAAAAAAAAAAAAAAAAAAAAAAACCTCAGTAAAGTGGCAGGAAACAAAACTAAAACCCGGAAATCAGTAGTGTTTCTATACACTAATAACAAAGTTACAGAAAGAGAACTTAAAAATTTTTATTTTTTCAATTGCACCAAAATGAACAAAATATCTAGGAATAAACTTAACCAAAGAGGTAAAATAATTGACTCTGAAAACTGTAAAACACCTATAAAAGAAACTCAAGGTGATACAAACAAATGGAAAGATATCCCGTGCTTGTGGATTGGAAGAATAACTATTTTTAATACGTTCATATTACCCAAAGCAATCCATAAGTTCAATGCAACCCCTACCAAAATACCAACAGAATTTTTCACAAAACTAGAATAATACTAAATTTGTATGGAACCATAGAAGACCTGGAATAGTCAAAGCAATTCTAAGAAGAGTTAAGCTGGGGTTTAACAATCCCAGATTTCAAGATCTACAACAGAGCTGTAGTAAAACAGTATAGTACTGGCACAAAAATCAACACATAGATCAACAGAACAGAGATCCCAGAAGTAAACCCACATGTAGATGTCTGTGACAAAGGAGGTAAGAATATACATGGGAAAAAGACATTCTCTTCAATAAATGTTGCTGGGAAATGTGGATAGCTACGTGCGAAATAATGAAACTAGACTACTTTCTAACATGATGTACAAAAATAAACACAAAGTGAATTAAAGACCTTAACTTACAACCTGAAATCAGAAAAATCCTAGCAGAGAACATGGGCAGTAGTTTATCGGACATTAATATATATATTTTTTCTAAATATGTCTCCTAAGGCAAGGGGGAAAAAAAAACACCGCCCAAAAAGTATCGAGACCACACCAAAATAAACTTTTGCACAGCAAAGGAAATAATCAACAAAACAAAATGACAACCTCCTGAATGAAAGAAGGTATTTGCAAATGATAAATCTGATAAAAGGTTAATATCCAAAATATATAAAGAACTTACACAAATCAACACACACACACCAAAAATAAATAAATTAATAAATTAAAAAAATTAAAAAATGGGCAGAAAAAAAAAATGGGCAGAGGACCTGAATAAACGTTTCTCCAAAGAAGACATACAGATGGTCAACAGACATGTGAAAAGATGCTCAGCATCACTCATCATCAGGTATATGCAAATCAAAACCTCACACTTTTCAGGTTGTCTAAAATCAAGAAAACAAGAAATAACAAGATTTGGCAAGGATGTAGAGAAACAGTGATTTTCATTCACTGTTGGTGGGAATGAAATTGGTACAGCTACTGTGCACAAGAGTATGGAGGCTCCCCTCAAAATTAAAAATGCTTGGGTAGCTCAGTCGGTTAAGCATCCAGCTCTTGATTTTGGCTGCCATGATCTCAAGGTCCTGGGATCGAGCCCTCTATCAGGCTCTGAACTCAGCAGGGAGTCTACTTTAGGATTCTTTCTTATCTTCTGCCTCTCTTCCTCCCTCCCTCTAAAATAAATTCATCTTCAAAAATATTTTAGAAAGCAAAATCATATTATCCAATAATTTTACTATTGGGTATTTACCCAGGGAAAATGAAAACATTAACTGGAAAAGATACATGTACCTCTAGGTTTATTACAAAGTGTTTATAGTGTCCAAGAGATGGAAGTTACCTAAGTGCCCATCAATAACAAATTAATAAGAAAAATATGTTGTGTGTGTGCTGCATATATATTATGTGTGTGTGTGTGTGTGTGTGTGTATATGCACATATATAATGGTATATTACACGGCTATAAAAAAGGTTGAGACCTTGACATTTGAGACAACAGGAATGGATCTAGAGGGTATTGCACTAAGTGAAATAAGTCAGACTGAGAAAGACAAATATTGTATGACTCTTCTTTTTTTTTAAGATTCCATTAGTGAACAAAAACCGGAATCAGAACTATAAAAGCTCTTGAAATTATAAATGTGAATATCTTTCTTATTTTAACTTTTTTTTGATAATTTGCTACAAGGTAATTGTTTAGAACAAAATTAAAAATAATGTAATTTAGTGTTTACAATATATGTATAACATAGGACAATAACGACACATAGGAAGAGAGTAAGTTAATGGAAGCATATTGCTGTATTCTTACATTCTACATAGCCATGATTTGAAGGTAGGCTATATACGGTAAAAAATATATATGCGATAACCCTATAGAAACCAATAAGATATAATAACAATAAAGGAGTGAGATTCAGCTAATAAGTGCATAAAGGAAATGGAACAGATTTTTAAAAATTCATTAGAAGGCAACAAGAGGAGGAAAAAATGAATAAAAAGAAAACAAATGAGAAATCGTAAGCTAGTCTACTGAAACCTAGGTGTATTAATACATATATGATCAAATGGTCTAAAATCCTCAAATAAACAGGAAATCTATCAGTGATAAGCAAGCCCAATTACATGAATTCTAATAAGAAATCTACATTAATATAAAAATGTTGATATTCAAAGCAGTTAAAAAGACAAAAATGATATGTAACATGAGCATTGCTGGAAGAAAGCTGAAGTTGTTTTATTTTGTTTTTAAAGATTTTATTGATTTATTCATGAGAGACACAGAGAGAGGCAGAGACACAGGCAGAGGGAGAAGCAGGCTCCATGCAGGGAGCCTGATGTGGGACTCGATCCCAGGACCCCAGGATCACACCCTGAGCTAAAGGCAGACGCTCAACCACTGAGCCACCAGGCGTCCCTGAAGTTGTTTTAATATTATATAAAAAAGATTTTAGAACAAGGGTTTTCCAGGAACAGTGGTAGACAATACATAGTAACAAATGAGTCAATTTATTAAAAAGATATAAGGTACTATTATTCTGTATATTAAATAATAACAGCTTCAGGTTAAATGAAGCAAAAACGGATTGATTTGAAAGTGAATAAATCTGCAGTTGCAGTTGGAGATTAATCCCTTCATTAATAGAACGGGTAGATATAAATTAATAAGTATAGAAACTTCATCAACCTCATTAACTGAATTGACCTAATTGCTAATTTTAAAGCTCTCCTCCAAGGACAGCAGAACACACATTCTTTTCAAGTGCATGTGGAACATTCACCAAGATAGTCTTAAGATGGCTTAATAAATTTTAAATGTTTAAAATGATACTAAATATTCTCTCTAATCACAGAGCAATTAGACTAGACATTGATGATAGACTATCTGGAAAATCTCCAAATATTTGGAAATTAAACAATCTGTTTCTAGGGGGACCCGGGTGATTCAATCAGTTAAGTGATGCCTTCAGCTCAGGTCCTGATCTCAGGGTCCTGGGATCGAGCCTCGCCTCAGACTCCCTGCCCGGAGGGGAGCCTGCTTCTCCCTCCCCTCCTTGCTTGTGCTCTTTCTTGCTATCTCGGTCTCTCTCTCTCAAATAAATATTTTTTTTAAAAAAAATCTGCTTCTAAATAACCCACAAGTCAAAATAGTTTCACGAGGATAATAAAACATTTTAACTATGTGAAAATGGAAACACAAAGCAAGTTATAAAATGTTGGCAAATCAAATCCAGCAATTAAAAAAAAAAAAATCATGACTAAGTGGAGTCTGTCCCAGGAAACAAAATTGGTTCAAAATTTGAAATTTATGTATTTCATGATGTTAACAGAGTGAAAATGAAAAACCACATGGGCCTCTCAATAGGTGGAGAAAAGGCTTTTAACAAATAGTCAACACTCATTTATGATACAAACTTTTATTTCTCTGAGAACTGAAGGAAACCTCTCCAACCCGGTAAGGGTACCAACCCAGTAAGGGGTTGAGAAAATGAGTAAGGGGTCTACGGAAAATGTATAGCTAATCTGTTAATGATCAAAGCTTGAGTACATTCCTTGTAAGATCAGTGACAAGGTAACAATGTCGACTTTGACAACTTCTACTCAAATTGTAATGGAGCTCCTCGCTACTGCTATGAATCAAGAAAAGTAAAGACGTCTTTATTTACATGATGTCATCACCACTGTAGAATTTAAAATAAATCTATACAAAGCCACCAGGATAAGTCAGGGAACAAGCTGCCGGGGCAAGGCTAAAATTTAAATCAATACCAGCAATGAATTAGAAAATGAAATTTAAAAATTTTACTATTTACAACAGCAGCAAAATATGAAATACTTAGGGAAATATATTTTTTTTTAAAAAATGCAAAATGGCTCAAATTCTAACACATAGCCAAGACAAATTATAAATGGCTTATAAATGGGGTGTGTGTATATACATATATATATTTTTTTTTTTTGAGAGACAGAGCAAGACAAGTGTGGCTCAATTTCATGACCCTATGATCATGACCTGAGTCAAAATCAAGAGTCAGACATTGAACTGACTGAGCCACCCTGGTGCCCAAGAATATGATATTTTAAAATGTACATTTATCCATCTACAGAATTATTGTTGGTCTGTAGAATCAACACAATTCCAGTCAAGAGCCCAATGGCTGTTTTTGTTACTTTGGTGTGTATAAAAATTGATGTAGTGATTCTAAAATGTCTATGAAATTACAGAGGGTCCAGAATAGCCATAATGAGTTTTAAAAAGTACAAAGTGGAAACAATTAATACATTTTTTTAAATGTGTGGAGCTGAAGTAATCACAGTGGTGTGGAATTGGTGGTCGAGAGACAAATAGCTCAAGGGAATCGAAGATGAAGAGGTGGGCCAACACCCAGAAGGTAAAATGATGTTGGACAAAAATGTGACTTAAATCATTAACAAAAAGACCGTCTTTTCAACATCTGCACCGAAAAGATGAAACCGTTTCACTGCACTCTTCAATGCCGACGTTATATAAGATCAAGGGGCACTTACCACGTCCACACCTCACAAGCTCAATATCTTTGGGAATATTGCTCAACCTCAGACTTATTCTCCGTAGTAATCCTATTTCAAAGAGCTGCACTCGGATCAATTGAGATCATGTGCGTGTGAGCACTTAGCAAGTGCAAATTAGAGTCTTCCACAGATCATAATTATTGTTTGCATTCGTATTGAAATAAAGGCAAAAGTAATACCTGCATCGTAGGATGTTATGAGCATAATTGATATTAAAGGCTTGGAATAGTGTCTGTAACATAATAGTCTTTCAATAAATTTGAGCTCTTGGTAAAAATGATCACAGCCTGAGTAGGAGCTATAATTTGTGCGATTAGGACATCCTCATGTCTAACAACATTATTTATAGAATAATCATTGACTAAAATCAATATTTACCTTCTACACTACTTCGTGTGCAAGATGGTTGTTGAAGAAAAAACTGCTTCTCGTCGGCTTTCAAATTCCCCGATTCAGACCATTTCTTGTTTCTCTATCCCTTAGTGGACCCTGAGGAAAGAAATGAGCAGAAATTAGAGAATCTCTCATCTTTCCCCCTGAGTAAAATACTAAGTCCAGCCTACGTAATATTGTTAAATTACTGGAACATTAGTTTGCCTAATAGTAATGTTAATTTTGGATTTTTTGAATAGTTTTTTTTTTATTTGCCTTTTCTCTCAATATTCTGCAAATCAGTGGCCTTTGCTATTGTTGATGACAGTTTGAGATACAGACTGTCCCAGACTTGGGGTGGTTCCACCTGAGAGTTTTCAACTTTATGACGGTGTAAAGGTGATGTGCATTCAGTAGAAAACATGCCTGGAATGTCAAACTTAGGTCTGTTCCTGAGCTGGCGGTTGTGGTAGGAGGTCTCTGGGGTAGCTCCCAGGCAGCCACACGGCCCCCAGGATGAAGAAGTGATACACCCACAACCATCCTGTACGTACACAGAACAGTATTTAATACATTAGACAGTCAACACTTGGGAAGTCTTGGTTTGTGTGACATGATGTTCAGACGTGTGGAGTGCATTTAGGGAGACCTCGTAAAGTGGGACGGCCTGTGGATTAGGCGTATCCAGTGCAGGTCTGGTTGGGTTTACCGTACTTCCAGTGCACCTTGGATTTACCAGGATGTTACCCGCGCCCCCCCCCCCCCCCCCGTTGTGGATGAAGGAGGGTCTGTATAGGAAATGCTTCGAGGACGTTGATTCTGAAAATAATTGAAAAGATTCCTTACTTGGACTACTGAGGTCATTTAAAATAAATCATTTCTAGAAAAAAAAAAGCATCTTTAATTTACACTGTATAGATTTATCTTTGTAAAAACTGTGTGAACATTGCTGTGGCTACACTATTTTTAACCTTTTTTTTAATGTAGTTAATTGTTATGAAGCTAGTGATTATTTCAATTTGCCTAGGTGATACAGAAGTTTTATTTCTGATTATATTCATCTTTTACCTATAAACACAATTTTCTAAAGCAACTCTTTAGCTTTTAGCTATTTGTCGTGGTCAGATTGATGAAGATTATTCTTTTTTAAATTGGCTATCATTTTTAAATACTTTGGTTTTTATTGGTAGTTTGGATAAGCCACTTCATGTTTTCTGAGTTTCAAATTACACATTTTATAATGAGCGATTATGTAGTTTTAGATCTGGAACTCTAGCACTTCATGTTGGATTCGAGGAGAACAATGCGGCCGCAGCAATGATTAGGCCCCTTAGTTATCACTATAACATGGAGGCACAAGCAAGTGAGAACCGGATGTGGGAAAGAAACTAGAAAAGTAAATTTAGAGGACTGACTTCTAAAGACAGAGCCATTTTGGAGAACTAGTTGGTGCTTTTAAAATTCATTAAAGACAAACAATGGTCAATCTGGGCATTTGTAAGAAAACAAATTATTTTGAAATTTTAACCAGACACTAATGTCCTGAGGCATCTTTAACATGGGTCTTTTAACATTCCCCCCCCCCTCAAAAAAAGAACTCCACCAATTTAAAAAAAAATATTTCATTTATTCATGAGACACACAGAGAGGCAGAGACACAGGCAGAGGGAGAAGCAGGTTCCCTGCGGGGAGCCTGATGCGGGACTCGATCCCAGGACCCCGGGGTCATGCCCTGAGCCAAAGGCAGATGCTCAACCACTGAGCCACCCAGGTGCCCCTATCTTGCCAATTTTATAGGAAGAACCTGTCAGTGAATTTGTTGACATACCTGAGAATTCACAAAGTTTCACAGTCTATAGTTAGCATGCATTTGCTTGAAGATAAATGCTATAATTAAAATTCAGACTCTGACCATTACAAAGGTTGAAGTGACCTAACAACATCAAAACTAATAGGGAAAAAAACCCCACAAGAACGAGAAAGGCTTTTCCATTGTTTAAATACAAATGAGGATCCCCCACTGAATTGCCAATATTGAAACAGACAAAAGTGCATCTAACTTTATTACAGAAATGATGCTTTCATAAGTATTTTACGAAAGATAATTATCCAGGGCACAGACTGTATTTTCTTTCTTTGCTTCTCTTTGAAAAATAATTTCAGGCTTACCCAATATTGCACAAATAGTATAAAATGTCCATGTGCTCTTCAATATTCCCCGAATGTTAATATTTTATCACATTTTCTTTCTTTTTCTTTTATATATATTTTTTGTGAAGTAGTTGAGAGCAAAAATGAGGATATTTCATCACCACCATCTAATTAAGTCAGGATATTAACATTGATTCATTTTATTACGTAATATATAGGCCTAAATGTTACCAATCATCTCGCCTTTTTTTTTTTTTTTTTGGTCCAGAATGTAATTCAGTCTCACATTCATGAGTCTCCATCTCTTATATCCTTTAGTAAAATAAATATATATAAATAAATAAATAAATAAATAAATAAATAATCTCCTTGAAACTTTTCAAGAGTAAGACTGACTACTTTGTGAACTGTCCTTCAATTTGGGTTTGTCTATTTCTTTGTTATTGGATTTTGTCATTTTGAAAATTAGAAATACAATGGTCATGGTGTCATTTCTCTGTTAATCGTTACAGGAGGTACATGTTAATTCATCTTATTACTGATGATAATGAATTCAAACTCTTAAGTTCGGTCTGGCAGGCATTACAACTAAAAGCCACAAATATTTTATTGAGATCTGAATTTGTGTAAATATCTCCCATATTTTCACCTACTAATTTTAGCACCCACTGATAATTCTGCTAGAAACAAGTATTGGGGAGCTTCTAAGATACATTCTGATAGAACTTGGCTAGCTGGCAGTTATCAAGAAAAGACTTGCCTCCTATATTCTTAATGTAACAAGTCTCAAGAGAGTAGTAGACTTCCTCAAAATGTATTTAGTACAAAAATTTAACCAAGACTAACAACAATAAGTAGTTTTTAACTTTTTTTTTTACACATTTGGCATCAATTTCTCAATATGCATTGTTACTCAAGACATAAAACAGGGACAAATGGGTGGCTCAGTGGTTGAGCATCTATCTGCCTTTGGCCCAGGGCGTGATCCTGGGGTCGTGGGATTGAGTCCCACATCAGGCTCCCTGCATGGAGCCTGCTTCTTCCTCTGCATCTCATGAATATGTAAATAAAATTAAAAAAAAAAAAAAGACAAAAGTAACAGGTATGCCTGAGAGGTAGTGGTTACATGGGGGGAAATGGCGTGTGGCAGCCGGGAGAGGGACCATTGCCTCCTTGTAGACAATGGAAGCACTTTTGAGAAAAAAAGAAATGCTATAGAATTGCTGTGAATTTGAAAACTACAGGTCAAACAGTACATTGGAGATATACCGGAATTCTCAATTCCTAGAGTAGCCTTATCAAAGCTCCTCTAGTTGGTAGAGGCCTTGACTAGCGGTATAGTATTATGGACCATAATCTTTGACAGATGGCAGTGTAGCTAGATTTAAAACCATGTTCAAGTCAGTGTACTGAGGAAGAGGACATTTGTTACCCCAAATGCAATACTGATCTGACCATCCTACTCATTGATTAGCTTCAGTTTTGCTTTTCCCACTATATATAGTTTGCAAGTCCCTTTCTATTTCCTACAGTCCTGATAAAGTCTCTCGAATATGCATTGGCACTTAGAGCATCCACTTTGTTATTTAAACACTAAGTGAGATGAGAGAAACATGTTGGGAATATGTGATAATAAGGGCAGCCATTCAGCGATAGTAATTTCCCACAAAATGATGTGATTGGCTAATAAAACCAAGTGAAGATATCATCAGGCACATTCTCAATCTTTTAATTAGAAATACCACGGACTATGACACTATGAAGTCAACATATTCCAGTCGTTTTACTGGTGTTTGACTACGGCTAGGTCTAAATTATTAAAGTTTTATTTTGGTATCCCATGAGATCGTCATTCTGAGAGGCTACAGCAAGACCAATGTAATAAAATTCCTCTATTGCTCTACATTACGGATGACTTCACTCTGGATTTTATGTGTCTCATTAAACGTGAATGCATTGTTTAGAATCCCCTGTGAGGCTGGGTAAGAAAATGAAGTGTTTGAGGATGGCTGGTGGCATTCTAACATCATCAGCTGTGGGGCTTTGCGTTAACTATATCACTATCTGAAAACCTGTTTTTGGGGAAAAAAAATGAAAACATGTTTTGGTTAAAGAATTGAGTTAAATCTACACTTTTCCTTGTTTATGAGGAATAGAGACACAAATGGAATTGGAGCATGTATACATCCCGGCTGCTGTATGCAAGATTTAGCTATATTATAAAAATAAAAAAATAACATTTGATATTTTTTTTTTCTAAGTTCTAGTCAAATTCTCCTGGGGTTCATAGTTCAAGGGCATGTTTTGTTTTTCTTCTTTTTCCACTAAGTTTTTTCTTCATGATATGTCAAGTACTTCTTAATTGAGTAGGCATCCATATCCATGGAAACTCACTGCTCGGAGAGAAGGCAAATTAAAGTCATGCACATTTAAATCAAAACTCCTTCCAGTCGGGTGCTTCAAATATGCATTTGATAGGAATTCAATGTTTCAGGAAATCAAACAATTTTTCCAGTTTGATGGACAGAATTATTCAAATTTTGAAATTCTGAGTAAGTCATAAAATTACTTGAAACAATTATCACTGTTATAGGATAAGGAAGAAGAATTATAGATGAAATAGGACATTTCATAGCATCTTATCAAAATACTAGTTTTGGGACTTAGTTGTTCAGCAAGACTCAAGATATTTAATTAAAATAGATAATACTTTTAAGTGTACACTAAAATGATATTTTAATACTACTATTACTCATACTATTACTCATGTATTTTACTATTACTATTTTTAATTTAAAATTTTTACTTTTATAATATTACTATTATTGTTACTAAAACATATATTTTTACAATTCTTGAAAGAGGGAATACAAAGACAAAACTTATGTGTTTTTTCATTTCATATGTATATACATAAAAACATACACTTATACAACCTCCCATACACACACACCCTAGGACACATTAGAAATTTTACTAAATATACTGAATGCTTTAAATTGTACTTTTCCCCCCTTTTAGCCATCTGCATATTATATGTTGTCATTATTTGACATTTTTCAAAATAGTTTTTCTCATATAATTGCCAATTACATGGAAATCTCATAACTATAGAAAAATGTAGATTTTCAAATATTAAAATTATATATTAGCCTAAACTGGCCATCATCAAAGTAAATATGTATGTAAATTTTTTTTAATATGTATGTAAAATTGATGTAAATACTTGGTGATAGAAGTTTTCAATAATCATACTCAAAAGATTGCATGGCTAAAGTAGAAAGCCAGTAACTTGTAATATCTTATAAAACAAACTGGGCACAGATTACTTGAATTTATGTTATTTATAAATCTACCTGTGTCTAGTTTTTGTATTTGAAACAAGATTTTTAAGACTTCTTTCGCAGTGAGCTATTTGAAATCAAAAGCACACTTTTATGTTGGGTCCCTTACAGTCACAGCGTCATTCACAAACACTGTGGTTTATTTTTGACCAATAAACTCAACAATTTATGCATATTAGGGAATTTAGACTGTTGGCTCAATATTTACTTTATGAGAATAAATATCACTTCTTCATTAATGCAAAATTCCATCCCATACCTTTGCACCCCCTTGGGCATGAGTGTTATTTTTAAGGAGCAAATACTACTGTGTTAGAGAACAGTAAACAATTGAACATGTAGATAGGTAGTTATCACCTTTAATCGTTTTCTCCTGTGAAGAATTTTACTTTGTATAAAGGACACATTATGTGACTATCTAAAGAAAATATTTGGATTTATCTCAAGTGTCAATTTCATAACAAAGGGACTTCATTTTGATACTCTGTGTTCTACAGAGATTGTTGAGATGAGAACAAGCACTTATATTTAGGTCTCTAATTGTTGTGGAGTGACAGCTAGTGCCGTTGACTATAAGGAAAGCTGCCTCAGCTCCCACCACTCCAGGTAATCAAAGCCCGGTGCCCAAGGAGGATCCCACGCTAACAGCCAGCACTTGGCAGCTCTGGTCGCCCAGGGCCCATGGGCTAACTAAAAGAACAAGACCCATCGGTAGCACCCATCATCTCTAATTATTCTCCACAGAACCTCTCCTTTTTTGCCCAAACCTTATGGCTCTGCACCTGATTTGCTGGTTCCCACCAAATGAAACCTTACCTTCATCCATTATCTTGAGGTCATATAAATGTGTGGGTTTCCCCAAAACGTGAATGACTTACTGAGGAAACATTCCCTTTAACAGGTGATTTCTCATCCTTAGCTAGTGGTCTGCAACTGTACTTTTCTTGTAGCTTTGTTCGTACAAGCTCATGGAGTGGAGGGCAACACTGGGACACGGATGTGACAGGTAAAGGCGGTGTCTTACTGACTCAGATTTTCTAAGAATCCGTAAAACACTCATTTTCACTGAATGCTCCATAGGACTTGCACTTTCAAAAGTTTATGTGTGTGAACTTATATAGCTTCAGGATATGTTTGGTACTCGGAGAAGCATTTCTGTCCACTGTTTCATGATTATGAGGGGCTGGGTTTTACACTTGGCAGCTCTGAATCGGGACTGTGTGGTGTAAAATGGTCAACCTAAGCATAGGACTAGTGACTAGAAATGACATTGAAGGAAGTTTCAGGGCTATTTAAACTATAGATCATGAAGTTTCCTATTGAAGCCACAATTCAAGTAATATTCTGTGTGAGGAGGCTCTCACCGAATAAGAATAAATCACATCGGAACTAGTCATGGTTTATCTGATGTTTTAAGAAAGAAAATAAAAGTACGCATATGGATAAAATGCCTTTTATTAATGTATATGAAAATCTACCAAAGTAACCAGCCAATTGTAACTGATATTTTATGCTGACCTGGAGTATACTAAAATATAAAATATAGTACTGCTGGGAAGCTTGCATATAATAATTCTGTTATTCTAATTATTCTAACAATTTCCATTTCTCCTATTGGAGCTCTTACAATTCAGAACACTTTTAGAGGAAAATAAGGGTCATAGTCTCGTTTTTAAAATTCTTAGTTCTGACAGAGGAAATGTGTGAACAGGAGCACAGTTTTCAATGGTAAACATAAGCATATTGTAATTAGGAAGTGAGCACAACGAAGTATGATTGTTGTTGGGTTTTGGAGCTCAAATCTGGGTTGTCCTTGATTATATGTACACTGATCTTAGATCTGCGTGCCTGGCAGATTTTTAAAATATTATTTTCATCTGTTTTCCAGGCTCCTAATTATAATGTCCTTCTTGGAAAACCCAAGCAAATGTACTAACCCTGAGTCAGTTATTAAATACCAGGTACGGAATATAGGGGCCCAGCACACCTACTGGGGCTGATGACTTTCAACTGTTGTCATGTGCCTGCAAAGAAGGTAGCCTGACCTAGCCCTGTGGCATGAGCCTCCCTTCTGTTTTTGAAAATATTTGAAAGATAATCAGTTGCTCACTTTGAAAATTCTGGCAATTTTTCCTTAAAGCTACTCTGCTTATTATGGATTTCTGTAGATGTGGGATGAGAATTAGTGCAAGACAAAATATATTTTTCCTCTGTATTTTTATGTTAAGTCTTGGAGTAAGTGTGCACCCTCACATACCCTTTCAGGCACCAGGATGCAGGTTAAATCGATGAACCACCGCTGCTTGTTTGAGTAGGCTTATCAATCAACTCTTCTTCATTGATTAGCAGGATTCTAATAGAATTAAGAGCCTGGTCTACCCAGAGTTCTAGTTCATTATCTCTGTAAGGTGATGAAACCATCCTCATCGTGAAGTCTGCTCATTTTATATCTGGACTTTTATTTTTTTAAGACATGTTTTTGAAAACTAAAACTCTTTAGACTGTGCGAGAGTGCAGTAAACACTGCGGGTTCCTATACTGTGGCTAATATTTGTCTAAGATGTTCCTCTACAGTGGCCTTTGAGATCCTTGTACCCAAGACCTTGCCTTATTTTTCTTTGCATTTTTCCCCTGCACACACCAGGTGGCCTAGCCAAGGTAGAAACTAAAGCTTTGTTGAATGCGACAGCCTGGGTCACAACACAGGAGTACATCCATCTTGGACTAATTGGTCCTAAGTACAGGACCAAATTATAAAAATACAGCTCATGGGAAAGTGCATAAACCCTCAGTACATCTGACGTCCCTTTTTTTTGGCTTTAAGTACCTTTCCATCATTCTAATGCACACAAAAGGAGCACAGATTGGATGCCAAATATTTTCAAAAGTAACATTTTGCCAAAATGTCAAATAAAGGAACTGCCATTCTCTTAACCAAAACAACACATTCTGAAAATCATACATGCCCGGGTCTCTTCCAAAGTATCATGTGCGGTGCCTGCACTCTCATCTCCTCTCTTGTTAAAGGCTTCCTAAATGTTTCCCGGTCAAAGAGGGCAGTGGGGAGGGCAGGGCAAGCTTGCAGGCCACAGAAACACTGCTTTGTCCCCCCTCCCCACTGACACACACACAAACCCACACATATATGTATATATTGCCTTTATATATGTACTGTAGTGGGAAATTAATTGAAATGCTGCCTAAAAGCAGCTTGAAAATGGTTCAAGCAAAACAAAACAAAACAAAACAAAACAAAACAAAACGGTTCAAGTGATATAAAAATGCCTTCAGTGTGCAAAGAAGTACATTTCAAAAGGGACCCCAGAAAAGTATTTTAGACTAATCAACTTTACATGCACTCTACATTTGCTTGCATCTTTTTTTAAATTAAAAGCCAAAGAGGGGAATTAATGGTTTCACCATAAAGTTATGTTTTAAATAAATCCGTTAGTATACTATGTAAAATTCCAAATATATGAGCCTGATGATTAGAAGAAAATAATGCTATTTTTCTTTTGTTTAATGAGACATTTTAGCATAATGTTGAAACTATTTTTCCTACTCCATGCACATTATTTACAAAATTCTTAATATGTTAGAAAGCAAAAGTGCAAAATGTCTATATTCTTATTTTGTAGGTTTGTTGTTTTTCTATTTTACTAGAAATGTGTTCTCATTGGAATAAATTCTAAAGCATTTTCGAATTTTACAAAATAGTGAATTCTAATAACAATTGTATATAAAAGGTAACATATGAAATACTTTCTATTTGCATTTAAAATTCAACATCTTTAACCTTTATGTTTGTTAGTAGTGGTTCATTACATTACATTCCATTTTTTTTTAAAGCAATTCACATTAAAGTCCACCCAAAATGAATAATGTTCTTACAAGTTTAATGGACAGGCTTTTTGAGGATTCCTTAACAACATACACAATGTCAGTATAAATGTTTGGTGAAAGATGATATTGTTTACAGGCTTTTAACTAGCCACATTACTAATTAAACTGCAATAAGTTGAACTCTAATTGCGTGACTTGATTGATTTAATAAGGTTAACATCTGCCACTTTGCCTAGACTTAGTATTAAGACCCTACATATCAAGGTCTTATTACCCAGTGCGAGCTGGGGCAGGAGAGCCAAATATCATTAGAAATGTCAGTGTCGACGGCATATGTTGCAGACATAGTGCAACACCCAAGTGTCTGTTCTTTCATCTAGTAGTGAAATAAGCAGGGGGAGTTACATCAGTAAAGACTTTGTGCACATGATTAACTTAAAGCGACAAAACTTCCTGAGGATTCTAAGCAAGCTATTACTTCAGTCTGATTTTCCTCTCTCCCTTTTGATCCTTGGTTAGGAAGCAATAGGGAATCAAGCTAGAGCCAAGACAGTGCCTCCAGTGCTCTGAGAGCATCGCTCCAGTGGCATCCTTAGGATACCAGCCATAAAATGACCTCGTGTCAGAATATTCTGGATTTCAGCAATTTAAATATCCCACTCTCAGATGAGATTATATTTGAGGAATGGAGTAACAGTGCTCTTCCACTAGCTATACCTGTAGATCTAAATCTGTACTACTTTAATCTCTTAAATCCCTTTTAGATTTTGTAGCTATGGTCATTCTGTGGTTTGTTCTCTTCCCTTCTCCTCACCCTGAGTTCCTTGGAAACAACAGTAACCACATCTTCCTTTGAATCTCTACATTAAAGCTAATAGAGTCCTATGCTTAAATAGAACACCACATGGTCCATTCACTGTTATGGACCCAGCCAGGAGCCTCTCCTTGCTCACCTGTTCTCTTTTCTGTGTGGATCCATATTAAAGCCTTCAAATGCCTTTATTCTTTCATGTTCTAGTTCTTAGTTACAACAAATAAAAAAGCTCTGCAAGTTAAAAAGCCATCATCCTGTACACATTGTCACTAGTTGTTTTGTCCACATGGGACAATGGGATACGCCAAGTAAGAGGTGGTTATTCTTGAGCTTCTTCTAAAAGGATTCTGTTAATTTTAATTCAGTAAGAATGCAGTTGAGCATGGGTATACATAATTTTTAAAAGAGCCACAACCTGATGAGTTTCCACGTTTAAAAAAAAAAAAAAAACAAAAGAAAACAAAAGATTCATTTTTTTTTTCCAGAATACCTAAAATAAGTAAAGTAAATCTGACATTGAACTGGGAGCCAAAGAAATGAGGAGAGACCCATCCCCTGGTTTACTCCTACTTCTTAAATCCTTTGACATTTAAGAAAACCATTTATTTTAAATCCGAAATGCAGAATGTAGTCAGAGCCTAACAGAATTTATTCTGAGCCTCCCAACATTGTCAGTGTTGTCTTAAATAAATATGAGTGGTGATGCTTGAAAGTTTCAAAGATGTTTAGCTAAAATTATCTGTGGTAAACGGAACCATAATTCTAGGCTTTAATGATATATTTAAAGATGACAAAGATTAAAAACCTTATTCTAGCAGTCATACTGCAGGGAATGTTTTTCTGTGATAATTAGTACGATGGCTAGTTAACATCGAAGGATAATACACTAAACTACTGGACATTTTTACTGACATGTTCGGTTATTAAGGACCTTACCAAGAAGTGAAGCAATGTGCTGATAGGCATTGTAATTTATTTTTCTGCAAAATACACTAGGTTTCAAAGATAGGATAAAAATAAGTTGAACCTTAAAATACATAATGCTTAAAAATACATATTTTTAAATGCAAATTTATAGGAAGTCTTGTCCCTTTGTCTAGAATCATATCATAGAGTGTATATCACTGTTAGCTTAACGATGAGAACACTGATTTTTAAAATTTGGAACTGCTTTTGTAGGCATTTCTACTACTAGATAAAGAGAATACCCTCAGAAGAGAACTAACCCCAAACAACAAACATCCTGTTTCAGAGATGATTTCCCATAAATCAACATTAGAAGAAAACTTTAATTGTACCATTTTTCCTCAAAGTTCATCACACTCTATTAAGAGAGTTGTATATATATTTTTAAAGATTTTATTTGAGAGAAAGCATGAACAAGGGGAGGGGGACAACCAGACTCCCCACTGAGAATGGAGCCTGACACAAGGCTCCATCCAGGACCGTGAGATCATGACCTGAGCTGAAATCAGACACTTAACCAACTCAACCGCCCAGGTGCCCCAAGAGTTGTATATTTTTATTCATATAAATATGCTTTCAAATGAGATACATTTCCTATTAAAGACAAAACAGTGACTGGCATGGTTTCTTATTTTATGATATAAAACCAAAGCATCAGAATAGATAGGCAACCCATTTCCTGTTAACTTACATTAACTTTGAGCTTTAACACTTAGAGTTCAGGGTTCTGCACAGACAAGACATCTGTAGCTATTCTTAGCTTTGGCCCCTTCTCCCTCCTGAAATGAGTCTCACAAGGGGCCTAGGAGGTGATGATTTGGGGTTGGGGGAAGATGGAGGGAGTTGAAGTCTCAGTCCCAGCTATAGAAATTCTAAGACTTTCTGAGGTTCTAGTTCAGCATGGAGACCAAGGAAGATCCAGAACTCACCTCCTCTCATGCACATATTGAATCTATAGCTATGTATAAAGAAATATTACCTCTGGAAAAAACAAAAACAAAACCCAAAAGCTGGTGGAGAAATTAGTCCACATGAGGCAGATAAGAGGGGAACCACATAGAATTGGGTACAGAGGCAGAGACACAGCCCTTCCATAATACCTACTCTAGCCAGCAACCCATGGTCAGGAGGGAACTCACAACCTGGAGCTTCTCCCTGAGGAGCAGAGGCTTCTTCTCAGCCCATGCTAGGCACCCTAATTTCTAAAGGAAACACCCAGCCTTGAAGACCTGTGAGGCTCTCACAAATGAGACCTGTGCAGCTCTCTGAAACTAAGAAATAGATGTAATAGGGCCTGCATGCAGATACCCACTCCAGGGCCCAGCTCGGAAGCAGCTCTTTGAAAAATGCCCAGAATTTATGTGAAAGAGACTCATTTGCTAGTTTTAAAGTATTTGGCTGAGCATTTAAAGCAAGGACTCACTGAGATACTCACTGGAGACAAGCTGGTGGATCTATCCTCCTGCTTTCCCTCTGCCTTGCTAAAGTCAGTGGGCACCATTTCTTTTATTCCTTCTTTTCAGTGAATGCCATCTTTGCCTTTTATTCTGCTTCACTCCAGCCAGTGGCCATCATCTTTACATTCTCCTGCTGCTATGCTACAAGGGAGATGTCAGGTACCCCAATTTTTGTGCCTTGTGACAGTTTTTGTGGCCACCTGACTGGGGAAGGCAGAGGGTCAGTGCTCCTGGGTCCTATTGGACGATGATAATCAGAGATACAGTTTTGGCACACCATAGTCCTAGAGTACTGCATAGACTGCTGGCAGAAACACACCGCAGCCTTTCTAGGAAAGTGGTTTACTTGCTTGGCCTAGAACTTTGGCCCAAAGGGCAGCTTCATATTTGGCACACACCTATGGGCTATGGAGGTACTCTCAAGGATGCTGAGAGATAGCATCTTTGTGTTCTCCCTCTGCCTTGGTGGAAGTTGCTGGGATCTCATAGAAAGGAGACTGTACACTCACCTGGATCCATGGTTTTTGTGACTGCTCTCCAGGGAACACCTCCAGATTGACTAGTGACGGTGGTAAGCAAAGCTCACATGTGTGGTCCCATAGGGATGTACATATTTGATTTCAAAGCTACTGCCTGAAGTTCTGGACTAAATCCTTGACTAAGATCCTTCCCCTTAGGACACTGACAGGTCATGGCATACCTTTGCCTTTTGGGAGCTATAAAAATGAAATAGGCTGATTGGACAACACAAAGATTTGAGAGACTGTGAAGAGCTAGCATATGGTTCAACAAAAAGGTTCATCTCCTGCAAAAGGGCACTCCTTCAACACTAGGACAGGTAGTAGTTTCACCTACACAGAGAGTTGAGAAAAATGAAACAAAGAAAGAAAAAAAAAAATAGAGGACTAGGTTCCAAATGAAAGAAACATGATAAAACATTAGGGGAAAAAAGCCTTAATGAAATAGAGATAAGTGATTTACCTGATAAATAGTTCAGAGTAATAGTCATAAAGATGCTCACAGAACTCAGAATGAATATAATGAGAACTTGAACAAATTGAAAATATAAGAAAGCACCAAACAGAAGTCATTATTGCTGAATAATGTGATTAACAACTCAAAAATATGCTAGAGGAATTCACCAGCCGACTGGATGAGGCAAAGGAATGTGACCTGCAACACAGAGCAGTGGAAATCACCAGAGCCAAGCAACAAAAAGAAAGAATGGGAAAAAAAAAAAAAATGGAGATCGCTTAAGAGCCATAGGGACAACATCAAGCACAATAACATTTGCATTATGAGAGTCTCAGAAGAGAAAGAGAAAAGGGCAGAAAACTTATTAGAATAAATAATGGCTGAAAATTTCCCTAAAATGGGAAATAGACTCAAGGATCTCAGAGTTCAAAACAAAGTGAATCCAAAAAGACCCAAACCAAGACCCATTATAATTAAAATGTTAAAGGGAGAAATCTTAAAATTAGCATGAGAATAACCACTGGTTGTGGGCAAAGCAACCGGATTTTTTACCAGAATCTTTGCAGACTGGAAGAGAGTGTCACAGTATCTTTGACTTGCTAAAAGAGAATTTCCAGTTAACAATACTCTTTCTGGCCTAGTTAGCATTGAGAATGGAAGAAGAAATAAGAGTTTTCCAGGCAAAAGCTAAAGAAGTTAATCATCAATAAACCAGCTCTACAAAAAATATATTAAAGGAATATTTTTAAGCTACAGAGAAAGCATATTAATTAGTAACAATAAATCTTATGAAAGTGAAAGTCTCACTGCAAAAGGTAAATATATAGCAAAGGTAGTACATTATTCACTTATAAAACTGGTAGGAAGGCTAAAAGATAAAAGTAATACAAATAATAATTAAATACTCAAGTTAAAAAGATATAAAATGTGGCACCAAAACCATAGAATGGGGTGAAGGACAGTAAACACTTAAGAGTGTTTAGAATGCAATTGAGTCAATAATGAATTAGACTGTTAAATATATATGTTGCTATAAGCTTCATGTACTCAGCAAGCAAAAGACCCCATAGTGGGCTCACGAAAGATAAAGAATTAATCGAAGCTACCACTGCAGGAAAAAAAGATGTATCTATATCCTGCCTCCAAGATACTTGTCTCAGATGTAAGGACAAAGAGGCAGAAAGTGAAGAGAAGGAAAAAGGCTTTCCATGCAAATATTACCCTACAGAAAGCAGGAATAGCTAACTAAAGATATATCAGACGAAACAGACTTTAAAATAAAGACTGTAATAAGAGACAAAGGCATCACATAATGATAAATGGCTCAATTCACAAGCTGATGTAACATATGTAACTATTTATGCATCAAACATAGGAGCACCTAAGTTAACAAAGTGAAAATGAACTAATCTAAAGGGGCAATAAATAGTAGCACAATAATAGTGGCGGAGTTCCATACCCCATTGGATAGGTCATCCAGACAGAAAAATCAATAAGGGGATATTGCCCTTAAACAACTATTATACCAGATGGACTTAACAGATATGTACAGAACATTCCAACCCAAACAGCATGATGCCAACTCTTCTTAAGCATACATAGAACATTCTACAGAATAGATTATATATCAAGCCACAAAGCAAGTCTCAGTAAATTTAAGGGGACTGAAATCATGTCAAGCATCTTTTCTGATGACAGTGGTGTCATTTACACCATTTAAACTGGAAGTCAATTACAAGAAAATGGGAAATTCACAAGTATTTGGAGATTAAACAATATGCTACTAAACAACCAATGGGTTTCCAAAAAAAAAGAAAATATGTAGAGACAAATGAAAATAGAAATATAACAAAACTTATGAGATGCAGCAGCAAAAGTAGTTCTAAGAGAGAAGTTCATAGCAATCTATACCTACTCAGGAAACAAGAAAAATCTCAAACAACCTAACTTTATAACTCAAGGAATTAGTTGTTTGTTTGTTTTTTTTTAATTAAGCCCAGAGTTGGAAGAAAATGACAGATCAAACTAAAAATGAAATGGTAACTAAAAGAACAATAGAAAAGATCAATACAAACAAGAGATTTTTATTTTTTTTTCTGAAGACTTTATTTATTTATTCATGAGAGACACACAGAGAGGAGGCAGAGATACAGGAAGAGGAAGAAGCAGGCCCCTGCAGGGAGCCCAAAGTGGGACATGAGCCACCCAGGCATCTGGAGATTTTATTTTTTTTAATGACACAAAACTGACAAATCTTTAGCCTCAACAAGGCCTCACCAGTAATGAAAAAGACATTACACCTGCTCTCACAGAAATACAAAGGACCATTAGAAACTACCAAAACAATAGTACTCCAACAAATTGGGGGATCTAGCAAAAAATGGATAAATTCCTAGAAGGTAAAATCTACTAAGACTAAATCAGGAAGAAATACAAAATCTGAACAGACCATAACAGGTAAAGTGGCTGAATCAGTAGCCAAAAATCTCTCCAAAAGCAAGTATAGGACCAGACAGCTTCACTCGAGAATTCTACTAAACATTCTAAGACAAATTATTACTTGTTCCTCTCAAACTATTCTGAAACTAGATTAGAGAATGCTTCCCAACTCATTTGATGAGGCCAGAATTACCCTGATACCAAAGTTAGACAAGGAAGCCACAAGGAAATTATAGGCCAATATCCCTAAAGAACATAGATTCAAAAATTCTCAACAAAATACTAGCAATTCAACAATATAGTCAACAACCATATGCTATAACCAAGGGGGATTTACTGTAGGGTAGAAAGGAAGGTTCTATATTCACAGCTCAATGTGACACAACACATTCACAAAATAGATAAAAATTCTGACATCTCAGTAGCTGCAGAAAAAACATTTGATAAAATTTAACATCCATGTAATATAAAAACTCAAGAAAGTGGGTAAGAGGGAATTTACCTGAACCCAATAAAGTCCACCTATAATAAGTCCACACCTAACCTCATATTCATTGGTAAAAAGCTGAAAACTGTTTTGTTTGCAAAATATGGACAGATAATTAAAATACTTTTGACAAAATTAAAACAAAAGCTGAAGAATAAAAGCTAAAAGCTTTTCATCTAAGATCCGGAACAAGACCAAGGTGCCCATTCTTACCACTTCTATTCAACATAGCACTGGAAGCCCTAACTACAGTACTCTGATGAGGAAAAAAAAATCAAGTGTAACCAAATTGGTAAAGAGGCAGCAAAACTATCACTATTTGCAGATGACAAGTTATATACAGAAAACCCTACAGACTCTTCCAAAAAGCAGTTAAAACTAATAAATGAATTCAGTAAAGCTGTGGGATACAAAAGCAATATAGAGAAACCTGTATTTCACACACTGTTAATGAAGTATCAGAAATATAATTTTAATCCCATTTACAATATCTTTAAAAAAAATAAAATACTGGGACTCCTGAGTGGCTCAGCAGTTGAGCATCTGCCTTCAGCCCAGGGCATGATCTTGTGGTCCTGGGATCGAGTCCCACATAGGGCTCCCTGAAGGGACCCTGCTTCTCCCTTTGCCTCTCTCTCTCTCCGGGTGTCTCTCATAAATAAATAAATAAAAATCTTTTAAAAGAGAATAAAATACTTAAAAATAGATTTAACCAAGGAGACAAATGACCTGTGTAGTGAAAATTATAACACACTGAGAAAAGAAATTGAAGATGACAATAAAGATACATGTTAAAGTGTCCATTCTACCCAAAACAACCTATAGACTCTATGCAATCCCTATCCAAATTTCAAAGGTATTTTTCACAGAAATAGAACAATCTTAAAATATGTGTGAAACCACAAAAGATGAGACTTAAGGAGTATATTTGTCACAATGAGCACAAAGTATGGACTGTTGAATCCCTATATTGTACACACCTGAAACTAATATAACACTGTATGTTAACAGGAATTAAAAAAAAAAAAAAAAACTTAAAAAAAACCCCAATAGCCAAAGCAATTTTGAGAAAGAAGAACAAAGCTGGAGGCATCATGCTCCCTGATTTCAAACTTTATTATGAAGCTCTAGTAATCCAAACAGTATGGTACTGGCATGAAAAAGACACATAGGTCAAAGGAACAGAATAGAAAGTCCAGAAGGAAAGTCACGTATATAAGGTCAATTGATTGATGACAAGAGGGGCCAAGAATGTGTCATGAGGAAAGGACAATCTCTTCAACATGTGGTGTGGGACAACCATTCAGCCACAGGCAAACGAATGAAACTGGGGCATTTCTCTACATCATACACAAAGAGTCATTGAATGTGGATTAAAGACTTGAATATAAGACCCGAAACTATAAAACTCCTAGAAAAAATAATGTAGGAAATAAGATCCTTGGCATCAGTTTTGAAAATGAGATTTTGGGTTTGACGGTAAAAACAAAGGCCCCTAAATATAAAAATAAAAAAAAAATCGATTAAGACTTCATCAAACTAAAAACGCTCTGTCCAGGAAACCATCCCTTGTGTAGTGTTGGTAGGAATGTAAATTGGTGCAGCCACTCTGGAAAACAGTATGGGGTTTCCTCAAAAAGTTAAAAATAGAAGTACTATACACTACAGCAACTGCACTTTGGGTATTTGAAGAAAATGAAAAAAAAAAAAAGGAAAAAAAAAAGAAAATGAATGCACACTAACTCAACAAGATACATGCACCCGTATTCATTGCAGCATTATTTACAAGAACCGGGGTATAGACACCACCTCAGTGTCCACTGACAAATGAATAAGGAAAATGTACTATATGTACAACAGAACATTGCTCACTCCTAAAAATTGAACTTTGCCATTTGAGACACCATGGAGGACATTAAGGGTATTAAGTGAAGTGAAATAAGTCAGAAAAATACCATATGACTCAGTCATGTGTGGAATCTAAATAACAGTAAAAAAAAAAAAACAAAAAAACACGAGCTCATAGATACAGAGAACAGATTGTTGGTTGCCGACAGTGGGGCGTGGGTAAAATATGGGAAGCAAGTCAAGGGGTACAAACTTCCAATTATAAAATGTGTAAGCCAAAGGGATGTGATGCACAGCATGGCAACTGCCGTTAATACTCTGTAATTAAAAAATAAATAAATAAATAGAAAATACTCTGTAATTGAGCGTAAATCTTGATAGTTCTCAACACAAGAATTATCCTAACACTGTGTAGGGTGACAGACGTTAACTAGACTGATTATGGTTATTGTTTTTCGACACGTACAAATAATCAAGTCATGATGATGTGTTCCTGAAACGATGATAATGAGATCAAGTTGCCTCAATTAAAAAGAATTTTTCCAAAAAAAATAAATAAATAAAGTCTAAAGCTAGAATATATATGTATACACTTTCTACCCAGAAGATGATTTTTATTTTCACATCATTTTTTTCTTAATGGAGAATTCCAGAGGAAAGTAATCACTATGTCTACTTTTGTAAAGAAACACCTCTTCTATGAAAGAGAAAGTGTCTGACCAAGAGGTACAAAGAGTTAAGCCAGATGAGTAGATGCTGGAGTAGGTCGGAGTTGAGTAAGAACTCAGAAGGAAAGCTCCCCGCGTTCATGGGCCTTAGTCTATCAAGGAAACAGAAAATACGTTAAATAAGTAAAACGTACAGTGCATAGTGGCGCGTGATAAGGAGAAATGCGTAACACAAGAGAAGATAGGAACCACTGGGCAAGACGTCGGGGTTGCAATTTTAATGTTGAAGCAGGAAAAAGAAAAAACACCTGCACCCTGAGCCAGCAAGCCAGCCCCCCTCAAGGGAGGCCGCACGGTGGGGAGCCTCGGAGGTAGTTCAACTGCTTTGCGTTCACCCGTGGTCGTATCTTGTCCCAACGCCCTATCCTCCTGTGTCCTTGTTACTGCTCCTTAATTAAAGAAGGGCTAGTTTGTATTATTTATGAAAAATAAAAAATAAAAGCCAACCGAGCCTTGTGACCGAATACATCCAAGCTCCCAGCCCTTCAGCAAGGCGCTCGGGGCACGCGGCTCCGCTCTTCCCCCTTCGAGGCTTACCGGCCGCCTGACCCCGCTGAGCAGTGGCCAGCAGCCCCGGTGGCAGCAGCCCAGGTGCCTCCCAGGTCGTGTCCCGACTGTGCCACCTCTCGGCACCACCACCCCCCAGCTCCAGCAACCTCCTGAATCCTCAGGGTCTCACAGGGTTGCTCCGAGCCCCCCGAGGGACAGGTGTGCAGGTGCCCACCTGCAGCCTCATCCCCTCTGTGTCAACGGGCAAGGTCCCTTCCGCCAGAATCTCACTCCTGAATTCCTGCCCGGTTCTAAGGAGATGCATCCTAACAGGAGAGGACAAGGAGCAAATAAAATCCGTTTTCACGAGTCACGTGGGTTCACAGGAAAGTGTAGGCTCACAATTGGCCCCAGGAAATAACAGCGATAAGAGGAAGATCAAGAGCAGTGTTGATTACTATTTTTTTTTTTTTTTAAAACATGCCTTTAGTTCTGTCTCACGACTGGCCGTGGGCTCCCCTGCAGCTGCCCTCCTTGGCTCCCGCAGCAGCCCACGACCCTCCCGGATTGCCCGGGCCCCACACTTTGCACCGAGGCAGCCCACTTCTTCCTCGATTTTGATCCCTTCTGACAACTGCAGGAGGAAACTGTGCAGCCTACATGAAGGCGCCGGAGGGGTGTGGGCCCGGCAGAGCCCTAACCGCGTCCACACCCATCGACCTGCCATGCCAATGTCTGAGAGCCACAGTCTGCAGGTGACAGCAGACGGATGGTCTCGCCCACGCCGGTCTGAGGGGCAGCTCAATACCTGTTAGTGGAAAATCTGGACAAAACAAGCCTTTCCGTGCAAGTAAATATCATAGTTAATATTAGGATCTTACCTTGTTAAATTAACTTTAGACTCAGGAATTTACAAAAACAGTCTCATGTCCTCAAAATAACCTGCATGTGGGTGTTTACGGCTGCCTTGTTCATCGTGGCCAACATTTGGAAGCAACGAAGATGCCTTTAAGTAGGTGGATGAATGATCCAAGCGAGGCCCACCCCGAGCGGGGTGTCATCCTCCGGAGAGGCCCGTGAGGTGCACAATACCCGGGACATACCCCAACCCTGACCTTTAACCCTTAATCCCCAACCCTAACCCTCGATCTCAGGAAGAGGCTTCCTGGACACACGATACAATGAGAAGCAGCCTGGCTATTCTGGAGAAGACCCTAAACATTTAAGAATTGGCAGGATTTCTAACACGGGTGTGAAGGGGGAGAGGAAAGCAGACTAACTATCTATTTGAAGAGTAGATTGAAGAGCTATTTGGAGGACAGGCCCCCATCCCCTCTTTCCCCTGCGCCATGGGTGGCATGGGCATTCTCAACCCCCACCCCCTGTGAAAAACAGATAAAAAAGGAAATGAGGCTTCAAGCTGTGAAAGAACAGGCAGGAAGCTGATATGGATGCTCCTCTGGGCAGGTAGGAAAGGGTCTCTAGGGAATGGGTGTCAACACTGTCGCCAATGGGAGCAACAGGTAAATAACACCTGTCGTTTTAGGTCACGGGAAAGGTGGTCAAAATTCCCTTTAATTACAAACAAGGGACCCCTGGGTGGCTCAGAGGTCGAGCGTCTGCCTTCAGCCCAGGGCGTGACCCCGGGGACCTGGGATTGAGTCCCGCATCGGGTTCCCCACAGGGAGCCTGCTTCTCTCTCTGCCTCTTGTTCTCTCTCGTGAATAAATAAATAAATAAATATTTAAAAAAAAGAGAAAGGTTTAGGTAAACTATTGAAGGGTGCAGAGGCCAGTCAAATTTCAGAAAACCAGAAGTCAAAACAGAGGAGGTAGGAATCAGAAGAACGAGGAAGTGATGCTGTGTCTGAAAGATAATAAATTAAAAAGGAAAATTTAATTTTAGAAATCTCCGTGCCCCCTTTGTAGAAAGGTCTTTAAGTTAAGAATGTACATGTAATGAGTGTCTGCCATGAACCAGCACCGAGCTGCGGGGCTGGGATGGACGTGGAGAAATTGAAGATACATTTATTATTATTATTATTATTATTATTATTAATTATTATTATTATATATTTTTTGCCAAACTTATTTTTTTCAGCAGACTGACTTTTTTTTCACAACCTAGTGGATATTATTCTCTTCTGGAATTTGACTAAAATTTAAGTGCATAAAATCGTGTCTATTGACTAAAGCTACTTCTTTAAAAAAGATGCATTTATTTGAGAGCGAGCTTGAGCATGCAGGGGGAGGGCCAGCGGGAGAGAGACTCCCATGCAGAGGCCGGGCTCAGCACAGAGCCTGTCAAGGGGCAGGACCCCACGACCCCGAGATCACGACCTGAGCCTAAACGAGGAGTCTGACGCGCAACAGACTGAGCTTCCCCTCGCCAGGGCCCTGTGGGTCCTGGCCCCGTCTCTGGATCCGGGCAGCAGCCTCTTGTCCCAGCCTGCCGGCCCCGCTCCTCTACTTAGATGCAACTCTGGGGTCAAACCTCGGCAAGTGTCACCGGGGCAGCACCTCAATGGCTCTGCTGATCTCTCCACATTTGTCAACCACTTCCGATTCATGACTCGGGGCAGGTTAATGTGTTTTTTATTGCAGTTCTTGGACATTTGTAAAACATTTTTTTGGTCCAATCATGTCTCTGGAATAGACTTAGATCTTGAGGGCAGGGACCATGACCTTGGCTCCCTTGGTTATTCCCCCTGCACGAGATGTCAAGGCCTGCACACGGGAACCACCAGTACGGACAGACTGAGCCACGGGGACAGGCCACGCTGCCAGCGGTCGGCCCTCCGGGAGAGCTGCTATCAGCTGGGGTTCTCCGCTGGGCCCGGGATGGAGGCCGCCCCATAGAAGGCTCCCCCTTCTCCGCCCGGCCTCTACCTTGTCCCCCACAGGGTCCGAGGCCTTCTACTCTGCACCGACCACCTGTGAGCAGCAGCAGCGGCTCCCCCCGGGAGCGGGTAGGACACGTGGAGTGACAGGTGACCCCGCCCAGCTGTTGTCACCGCATCGCATTAGCGCTTGAGCAGCACTGCCCTAGGGGGACGGCTGTCTTCCCCTCTGGGACACCTGTCACCCACCCTAAGAAACATCCTGCAGAGTCCCTGGTAGCCCGCGGCGGTGCAGAGCTCACAGGCTAAAGGAGGCCGACGTCAAGTTAAACGTCCTTGCAGCTTGCAGCCCAGTGATGGCCCCGGGGACAGAGGGCGGCATTCCTGCAGGACCTCCCAGCTCCCTGTCCGCTCCCTTCCAGAGGGACAGCCACCACCTTAGCTTGACCACGCCAGGCCCCAGGATCCTGTAAGTGGTCTGTGACAACTGAAAATCCTTTAGGAAACTTGCTTTCTCTCTGCCCCTGTGCACCCCGCACCCCCTCAAAGAATGTCCCCACCTGCTCCTCGCCGTCCTGGTGCGGCCCTTTCTGCTCCACAGGTCCTGTCCTCATCCTTTAATAAAACATTTTTTTTGCACCAAAAACATCTCAAGAACTCTTTCCTGACCATTTGCTCCCAGACCTCATGTCAAGTCACATCCCAGCTGCTTGATCTCCTACCCTGGGCTGCAGCCACTCAAACCATCGTGCTGGTCGGATCTTCGAGGGAAACGAAGGCAGGCATACGTCGCCCGCATGACAGGTTCGTTTCCAGGCCACAGCAATGAAGCGATTGTCACAATAAAGTGAGTCAAATGAATTTTTAGGCTTCCCGGCGCACATGCAAGTTATGTTGATGTTCTAGTGTAATCTATGAAGCCTGCAGTAGCTTCACGTCTGTAAATACGCATGCCGTGACCTATAAAACTACTCTATTGCTCAAATCTGCTGTCATCTGAGCTTTCAGCAAATCACATTTTGCTGGTGGAGGGTCTTGCCTCGGGCTGCTGGCTGGGGAAGGATCAGGGTTGTGGCAGCTGCAGGTAGCGTGGCTGTGGCCGTTTCTTAAAATAAGACCATGAAACTTCCCACATCCCTGGACTCTTCCTTTCAGCAGTGGTTTCTCCGTAGCATGCGACGCTTTTTGATACCATTTTCCCCACAGAACTTCTTTCAACTTTGGAGTCAATCCTCCCGACCCCTGGGGCTGCTTCATCCACCAAGTTTACGTAAGGATCAAATCCTCTGTCGTCATTTCAACAATTCCACAGCAGCTTCCCTGGGAATAGATTCCATCTCAAGAAACCACCTTCTTTGTTCATCCCTAGGAAGCAGCTCCTCCGCTGTTCAAGTTTGATCCCGAGAGACAAAAAATTCAGGCCCATCTTTAGGCTCCACTTCTGATTATTCTCGTTCTCTGGCTCCTTCCACTCCACTTGTGGTTACTCCCTCCGTCAAGTCTCGAACCCTCACAGTCATCAATTGAGGGCTGGAATCCACTTCTTCCAAACTCCTGCTTACGTTGATACTTTGACCTCTTCCCAGGAATCACACGCGTTCTTAACGGCATGGAGAATGGTGAATCCCTTCTAGGTTTTCAATGTACTCGGCCCAGATCCATCAGAGGAATTACCATCTATGGCTGTAGCCTCACATATTGGAAATTTGTAGGATTCTAGGATTCCTGTTCTATGCAGTGAGTACAGAATCAGTACCGAAAACCACTGAATCAACAAATAGATTTCCATCTGCTACTCCGTGCATTATGCTGCATTGTGTATTATAGGATCAAATATTCAACACACCTTCCCAGTCTTCAAAGGGCAGCAAATAATTGGTTTATCTACTCTCTCTTGATATAATAGTATTCTTTCTATTTGCAAAATGAATGAATGGAAATTCTGTGATTATTTCAATTACTTATCCTACAGCAAAAAAAAAGTATTACTCCTTGGGTGTAAACTGAGCAAAACCCCAGGTCAAAGTGCTCACTCCCAAAATGAAGGTAATAAATCTTTACAGAGATGACCAACTTGTCAAAAACCCTTAGATCTTAAAAAAAAAAAAAAAAAAAAAAAAAACCCTTAGATCTGGAGGTGGAGTGATCGAGGAAGCCTACTTGTTATCCTTATTTAACCCAGCTTCTATTTCACAGATATACTAAGTCAATTAGCAATGATCTTTCTTACCACATATAATGGTCTCTACTTGTTCTCATCTTTCCTAACTCTTCTATAAGAAGTGAAACCTTGTTATGGGCGGTTACTACTGGAAGCTTCCTTATCATCACAGTCTTAAAATGTATTTCCATTTACTATCATTATATCAGTAAAACAAGTTCGCTTGAGCTCTATGTATTTGGCAACAGCATATGGATTTTGACCTACAGATTTGGCAGTTCTATGGGGTTCAACCTACTACTTCTGACATCCTTCCAGGAATTGGAAATGAAGGATTTTGGTTAATATGAAAATAAGGTAAACTATAATAGGTAAACTATAATTAAGTAATTTTCCACAGGTGAAAGTGTTACTTGTTTAATGTTAACTTAAAAGACCAACATTTAATTATAAATTCTATAAACATTTCTTACGGATTATGTTGAATGTTATGAATATGTGTTGTAGGGCAATTTGTCCTTTACTAAGACAGTTTTTTTTTTCCCTTTAATAAGGGAAAATTTGCAATAAAATTAGGTTAGTGAAATATACTAATAAAATACAGTCAAATATAGTGATTAAAATCCAAAGACAGTTCAATCTAATATGCTAATGAACTTCAATCTTCTCTACTTCCAGAGCCAAATTTGCTATAGAAAAAATATTTTAAAAACTGAGGCAAAATATGCTTACCGTGAAATGCACATATCTTAATTGTATCGTTCAATGATTTCTGACAAATTATTCACCCCAATGAATGTATCCAACAGCCTGGAATAAAGCACAGAGCATCTCCAGATCATAGAAAGCCCCTATTCACACTTGACATTCAGTATCTACCTCTTCCCTTCATAGGCAACTTTTATGACTTTTTTTGATCAAAAAAATCAATGTCACTTGGTCTTTATATAAATGGAATAATAAATATAGGTCTTATATCTGGCTTCTGTATCTCAATATAGTATTTTATTTTTTTTATTTTTTTATTTTTTATTTTTATTTTTGTTTTGTTTTTTGTTTTTTTTTCAATATAGTATTTTAAAGATTAATGTTGTTGAGTATTTCAGTAGCTTATTTTTCATTGTTGGGTAGTACCTCTATTTTTTGAATATGTTAAAATCTTAAAAAAAATGGATAAGCAAATGTTATTTATTTAGAGTGAGTATGTGGGTGGGGAAAGACAGGGAGAGAGAGAGAGAATCTTAAGCAGACTCCCCTCAAAGCCTGGAGCCTTACACACTAGGCTCAATCCCAGGACCCTGAGATCACGACCTGAGCCCAAATCAAGAGTTAGAAGCTTAACTGACTGAGCCACCCAGACACCCGGTCCATCCATTCTTCCACTGATGGCATTCAGGTTCTTCCAGTTTTTTGGCTATTTGAACAAGGCTACTATATTTGCATTCTTGTACAAAATGTTAGACCAACATATATTTTCACCTGCACATGGGGAAATAGCAAGGAGGGAGATTCCTTGGTTTTAAGGGTTGTGTATGCTTAGCATTATACAAAGCTGCCAAAGAGTTTTCCAAAGTGTTCGTACCATTTTGCACTCCCAGACCCTATAGGACAGTTCAGGTTGTTACACAGCCTTGCCAACATTTGATGTTGTCAATCTTTATAATTTAGCTACTTTAATCATATGTAGCAATATCTCATGATTCTAATTTGCATTTTCCTGATGATTACTGGTGTTGAGAGACTTAATGTGTTTCTGTCATTCTTAGATATTCTTAAATATTTCCTTAAGTTACTTGTTCATCTTTTAATATTTTATTATTGATTTATAGGAATGATTTCTGTAAATACCAAGTATAGTCCTTTATTATATACTATTTTGAATATTTTCTTTCAAGCTGTAGCTTTATTTTTTTTAATGACATATTGTATTGATATATGATTTATCAGTTTTGTTTCCTTTTCTGGTTAGTGTTTTATCTATCCTAGGACAACCCAGTCTGTCCCAAGACTGTGAAGTTATTCTGTTATCTTTTAGTTTTAGAATATTATCATTTACACTTAGGTCTAATATATGTCTAAATATTTTTTGCAAAAGAGATAGGAATGGAGTTTAATTTATATACTCATTTTCATTTCAGACTCCACTTGATCCATTGCCTTGTGGATATATTGCAATTTGAAAGGTTAGAAAGGAAACATAGCAAAGGTCATTTATAAATACTTTCCTAGAGATTTAAAAGGTCATTACAATAGAAAGTCAATTAAAGTGAAATAATAACTCCCAGATCCCATGAAACCGGAATTCATATGAATATATTTGTATTTGTACACATAACGTATAAATGAACAAATATATTATGGAAATTTATATATATATATATATATATATATATACAGACAAATTTACACACATGCATATATACATATATAGAAAAATGTCACTACATATAGAGAAAGGATACTTTTTATTATGATTAGAAATTAATTTTTTTTAACAAAATGTTTATCTAATTCTGGGACATTGGTTTATAAGAGATGTGAGAGCTAATTCAAATTGAGCAAATCATCTCTTTCCCTACTTTAATATTTTCATTTTTTCAGAGACACAGTTTATATGTACAAATGAAAAAAATGTAAATAATTAACCTATACATACTACCATATGTACAGAAAATTCTTCAGTAGATTCACTTATTCAACATATGGGTGAATAATAAACAACATGAATGTGATATTCTTTTAGCTCTGAAAAAATGATAATCAATGTGACATATGCATTAATAACTAAGATATGAAAAATATTCCAAACTTTTTTTATCACCCACAATTTGCTACATACTGTTTAACAGTATTCTTTAATACTTTAGTACAAAGTTTCACAATGTACTCATTTTAAACCATAAAAAAATAGGAATGGATGATACAGTCTACTTATCACAACTCATTTTAATATTTTAGCATTTGAAAAAGTGAAACATGTGCATAATGTGAAATAAAGCTTCTAAAATACATGATTAATAAACTTTATACTCTGAAATTTAATACATGAGTTTCCCATTGGTACATTTTTTAAAAGGCTCCTGGCTGGCTTGTACTTGTAGCATTGTACAAACTGGATATGCATTTTGGGTTAATTTTACGTCATTCTTTGAAAACCAAAGGTGCTTCCATTTCTAAATGTCTAACATGTTAGGTATGCATGGTCTTACGAAAGTGTCTAAAACTTTGCTCATTCCTAAATCACATGATCAGATCCATGAAACTCTATAACTTATATGACAGATCTCTAACTTGAATAGACAGGACACTAGGTTTGGAATACCATAGATTTTAATCTAATGTAAATTACTTATATGCTGAATAATTGAGGATATTCATATAGTCTTTCTGTATCCCAAGTTTTATTACCGAAGTTGAAAAAAAGCATATCTTGGCTATACGTGTAACACCCTGAAATTTACTATCTGTGATGCTTCCACTTGACTTTTGAATCTCGACTCTCTTGTTGAACTGTGAATAAATGTACTTGTGGCTAATTGTGTGTTACGTGAAGCTCTAATGAGACATATTGTATGTGGGTTGTTGCTATGTGAAAAGAGCACAAAATGAGTGGCTGAATATAAATATCCAGCAAAGAGCAGGGCTTTCAACAAACGTATTGATTATGACATAATGGCAGTTGATTGGAACAAGATATATTGGGAAAAAAGAGACTTAATGTCATCAGAAATTATATTAGGAGGCCGTTCAAAATGGTGACATAGGAAGATCCTGAACTCCCATCTACCCATAGACATACCAGATCTACAGTTATATATGGAACTTCCTCTGAAAAAGAACCAAAACCAGCAGAGTGTTTCACATTGGTAAATGAGGAAAGAGCCACATCAAAATGGTAGCACAGACTGATGAAGAATCTTTCCATTAACCCCACCTCATTACAGTGACCCACAATAGGAAAGGAATCCCCAAACATGGAGAAGAATTCACACCCCACATCATGCATCCCCACTTTGAAGATCTGCATCTGAGCCCTGAGCATCATAACATCTGCCTGTGAAAACCAGTGGGGCTCCCATCCAGAAGATCTAAATAGCTGTTGCAAGCTGTAGAAATGCCTCCTAAGAGGCTCATGCATGGATTCAGTCACTGCATGCCCAGGGCAGAAGCAACCATTTGATAAAGCACTAGATTACATGGCAGAGGGTCATTTGTTAATCTTAAAGTGTCAACTTGAGTGGTAGGACCTGTTGGGATACTCTCCAGGGAAGAAGGCGCCTGCAGGCACCACTTCTGTGGTCTCTTTGTACCTTACAAAAGCCAGTAGGTGCCGTCTTGTTTTCCTCAGCAGGTGCCATCTTCACACCCCCTTCTGCTATGCTCCAGAACACCAGTGTCTCCTAAAGGGGATTCTACACACATTTGTTGTTCTGTGTTTGCATCTGTAGGCCCATTTTTGCATTTGCAGCCTAAGATCACCCCTTGATTACCTGGCTCTGTAGGCCAAGGAAGCTTTGGTTCCTGGGTCCAAGGGATTTTAACAATTGAAGAGGCAGTCCTTGGCAGACTACCATGCCCACCACACTACAGACTTAGCATACTAAAAAATACACCCTCCAGTCTTTCTGAGGAAGATACCTACTTGCCTGGGCAGGAGCTTTGGCCTCAGTGGCAGTTTTCAAGTCTGGCACACAGCTAGCAGTTACAGAGGTGCTCTCAGGAAACAGAGACCAAGGGATACCATCTTGACACTTCCCCTTTGCCTTGCTCCAGCTCGCCTGTATCTGCAGGAGTTTATACACTAATCTGGAACCCTGAATTTTATTGACTATTGGTCAGGGGACACCTCTCCATCATCTTGTCAGGTGGCCAGCAAGACCTATGCTTGCAGGCCCATGAGACTGTATCTACTTCCATAATTCAAAAACTGCTGCCTATAACTCTGGCTTCCAATCAATCTGAAGCTAGGTATTGATGAAAATCCTCTCTGTTAGGGACACTGACAGGTCTTGCACAACCTAAACTAATGGTATACATTAAAAATAAAATAAGTGGCTTAGAAAATCAGAAAAATTTGAGAGACAAGAATAAACATACAGATGGCCAACAGGTTCATGAAAAGATGCTTAAAATCCCTAATTATCAAGAAATCCAAATCAAAGCCACAATGTGATTTTACCTCACACTTATTAGAATGGTTATTATTGAAAATAAACAGTAAATAAATCTAATAATAATGAGATTATTTTGTTGGGTGCACAATGCCGTAAATACATTAAGACATTGATTTGTACATTTTAGGAAATTTAAGATATGTAAATTATATCTCAATAAGGTTGTTTAAAAAAGGCAAAATGAAAATATCCTCTGATGCTAAAAATGTCAAAAAATGCTACTATCTTAATTAAGAGAGGCATTAAAGCCTGACTGTGCTAATCCCACAATTGGTTTATAAATCCTTTAATATACATTATGGAGATGTGTAACAAGCTGGGGAAACCTGGTGCTTGGGTGGCTCAGGGCATGATCCCAGGGTTCTGGGATCGAGTCCTAATCAAGCTCCCCACAGGGAGCTAGCTTCTCCCTCTGCCTGTGTCTCTGCCTCTGTGTCTCATGAATAAATAAAATTAAAAAAAAAAAAAAAAAAAAAAAGCTTGGGAAATCTACGTGCCTTTCCACTTTAGAAAACTAGTTCCAGGGATCCCTGGGTGGCGCAGTGGTTTGGCGCCTGCCTTTGGCCCAGGGCGCGATCCTGGAGACCCGGGATCGAATCCCACATCGGGCTCCCGGTGCATGGAGCCTGCTTCTCCCTCTGCCTGTGTCTCTGCCTCTCTCTCTCTTTGACTATCATAAATAAAAAAATAAAAAAAAATAAAAAAATAAAATTAAAAAAAAAAAAAACAAACAAAAAAAACTAGTTCCATTTTCTATGTTGGTTTCCATTGTGTATGTGTGTGTGTGTGTGTGTGTGTATGCCCATATTTGTGTTTAGAGATATATTTAATTAAAATTTTGATTTTGTTATATTTTCAAAAACATATATAAATATTTTTCTATTAAATTGATAGCCTTATATATACAAGCATATATATACAAGCATCTACTTTATTTTTGTGAAATTGATATGAGGTCACTTGTTATGGTAAAACATTCCACACCAGCCTAGCAAGATTGCCACCTGATGAAAGACTGAAGTACAGACTTACTGCATGCTATAGTCACCAACTATTTATACAATTTTAAAGTATTAGTAATAAAGCAGTCATAAGTTTGTTATTTTGCTACCTTAACCACAACATTTCAAAACACAATAAAATCCAGCGATTGAAGATTTTCTTTAATTTATTATAATTAAAAGACATCCCAAGAGGGCAGTACACAGGCTTGAAATTGTAAAGCTTTGTTCCCTTTGCTACATCTAAAAAACTGTTCACTTCTCTATCAAGTGAGGTACGTTTCTGAGAATCCAAACTGGCTCTTATATAATGTAGTGTTTCAAAAGAATAGTTTGATATGACCAAGGAAAAGAGGAATTTTGGAAGGGCCTACCAAAGAGCTGAAATTAGAAGAAAAAAAAAAAAAAAAGAAAGAAAATGATCTTGATGATAATCTTCTAATGTGAAATTTTTATCATTTCTTTCTGTAATAAGAAAAATGAAGTCTAGAAAAGTGGAAAAAATATATTTCATTTTAAGAAAATGCTGGCTGCAGCCTTTGAATCCATGTCTAAGTTCATTGACCAATGACCAATCCATGGTCATTCCAATGTGCTGCTTCCTTGTAGAAGGATGTCATACTAAACACTTCGGATTGGTCATGCCTGAAGAACTGTGAAATCATCCACTTTTTCAGAAATAAATACTTAATGCATACTACGTGCCCACTCCTCTTCTAAGGGCTCAGTGCCCAGTGGGTACAGGGACTTTCACTGATTAAAGCTGATAGCTTACAAGGCTCACTGGGGATATGGATTCTAAGCAAATACCTGAATGGGCAAGAATGAAAGGCTAAACTGATCATGGAAACTCTGCTGGAGAGCAGAGAGCTAGCCAACAGGCAGGGTGTGGTCTAGGACCTTACTGAACTTGGGGGGAGAGGAGGTAAATGCTGAAAAATGACTTCAGAGTGGGGGGGCCATGTCCAGGCATGGAGCACAGCAGCCAGGCTGGCCAGGGAAGGGTGGTGGACGAGCCCCGAGCAGCTGCAGTGGATTGACAGAATATAAGCCTGGAACCAGAGGAAGTCAGAGACAGGCCAGTAGGCAATCACTTCTAGCTTTGTTCAGATAAGGACCTTGGATTTTATTCAACTTGAGAGTGGAAGCCCCAGAGGAGTTCTCATCAGGAGTGCAACATAATCCCATTTACACTGGGAAAAATAGTTCTTGCTATGCTGAGCATAGACCACAGTATAGACCATAGAAGAAACATGCTCACCAATTAGGAAACTACTGAAGAGGGAGGCTGGGCCTCAACCATCCAGTGGGAATGAGCAAGCAGTGAGGATACAGAGACATTCCCATTCTCCCACCATGTTAAATATCAGTTCAATACATTTAAGTGATAGGTGCAAAGTGCTTAAAAAGGCTATTAAAAAAAAAAAGCTATTTTACATCCTGAGGCAGTTGAAATTATAATACATCATAAAAGTAGTATTAAAAATATGCAATGTGAGTTAACAGGCCACAAATACTGAAGAAGAATGACATAAATTGAGGGTCGCCCCCCCTCCCCTGAAAAAGTATTCACTTCACAAATCTACATGACTGAATATAATGGACTATGGAACAATGAGCTTGATCACTACATTAATTTCAGGGGTTACGATGCAGGTATGTGCCACTTGCCCATGAATGAGACGAATGAAATGCATCCAAAGTCCTAGTTGCTTATTTTTTTCATAAAAGTTTTTTTTTTTTTTTAGTTTCAAGTTTTTATTGGAATTCCAGTTAGTTAACGTACAATGTAATCTTAGTTTAAGTGTAGGATTTAGTGATCCATCACTTTCATACATCACCGTGTACTCATCACAATAAGTGTACTTGTCTCCCCACCCACTTCCCTCCATCAACCTTCAGCTTGTTCTCTATCATTAATAGGCTCTTCCATCTCTCTATTTCTTTCCTGTGTTCATCTGTTTTGATCATGGAAACTCTACTGATTTCTTAAATTCCACATGAGTGGAATCATACGTTGTCTTACTTCATTTGGCATAATACACTCTAGTTCCATACTTGTCCCTGCAGGTGGCAAGATTTCCTTCTTGACATCTGGATAATATTCCTCTCTGTGTTTGTACACACACATCTTTATCCATTCATCAATCAATGGGCATTTGGGCTATTTCTATAATTTGGTTGTTGTTGATAACACTGCTATAATTACCAGGGTTCATGTGGCCCTTTGAATTTTATTTTCACACCTTTGTGTAAATACCTAGAAGTGCAATTTCTGGGCCAGAGGGTATTTCTATTTTTAAGTTTTCAACAACCCTCCATACTGTTTTCCAGAATGGCTGCACCAGTTTGCATTCCCACCAATAGTGCATGAGGGTTCCCCTTTCTCTACACTCTTGCCAACACCTGTTGTTTGTGTTAATTTTATCCATGTTGACAGGTGTGAGGTGATAGCTCACTGTAGCTCTGATTTGCATATTTGTTTTCCCCTGATGGTCAGTGATGTTAAGCATCTTTTCATGTGTTTGTTGGCTAGCTGGATGTCTTCTTTGGGGAAAAAAATATGTCTATTCATGTTTTCTGCCCATTTCTTGACTGGATTCTTTGTGTTTTCAGTGTTGAATTTGGTAAGTTCCTTATATATTTTGCAATATTAACCCTTTATCGGATATGTCATTTACAAAAACACCACAGAAATATAACTATAGGAGATTATGAAAAGTTATATGCCAAAACAGGAAGAAATAGAAAACTTGGAAAGACCAATAACCAGCAAAGAAATCTAATTAGTAATCAAAAGTCTCCCACCAAATAAATTTCCAGAGCTATAAAGTCACTTTAAAATAAAGTATACACACTTTTCAAAATATAAAGAAAATGGGAATGTGATCAGAAAGGGAAATGTATACCAGTATTTCTAGAAAACATTTACCGCATTTGACCATTAACTGTACCTTTGCATTTCATGACAGTCAAGACACACAATGTGTTTGGTCACATAGCTTCAGATCTGATCATTAAGAACATGAAATCACAAAGAAAGAGTGGATTTAACTTTGCTGGTATGTGATTATGGAAAGTGGCATGAGTCGATGAAAGGTGACCAACTATAGCATTTCAGGTTAGTAGCACAGAGGTAAGTGCCTCCCCCACCATGTGCCGGGAGGTACCATTTTGCTCACCAGGCCCCACTCCCGGCTGCGATGGCCTGGCTCCTGTTCAGGGTGGGGGGCAGCACCTCCCTGGCTGAGAGCATTAGAACGATGTGGATTATGGAGACAGCAGGGTGACTACCATAAATGGAAAGGGACTGGGATGGTTACAATTGTCCCCAGGATGCCAACACATCACAGCAAGGAGCCGCATCTCTCCCTGAATGCCAATATCATAGAAAGAAACACACGTTTTTCTGGGACACCATCATCACAAGGGAAAACATGCCTTTTCCCTTTGCACACCATCATCCTAAGGATTAGAAGACATGATTCACCCCACCTCTGCCGCAGGCACCATCATTTAGGTACAATTACCATTTTCTCTAGGACACCCATGCCAGGAGGGGAAAACTCACAATCCCCCAAGACCCCATCATCACATACAAGCAGCACTCTGCCAGCAGTTCTGAGTGGAGCCATATTATCTAGTTCCCTCCCTCCGTTTGGCTGCCAACTCCAACTCCCCAAAGATTTGTGAGATGTTTCTAAGTTTCGGAATATGCTCCCGTCTGCAGTGTTAAGGATTTCTTGTTTTTAAGAACCACATGGAACCTACCTGACTCAGTTTCCCAGCTCAAAGTGATGTCTTTAACCAGGCAACAGTCTTGGGGTTGAGGGTGATGGAGGACAGCTGAATATCTGATTGTGTCATTGTACCATTTTATTTATTCCTGCCATTTTCAATTTTTTTTTTTTTAAGAGCCTCATTCGTTTAGGCTGCTTGAATCCCCTCTAGCCTGCATTCACTGGTGCCCTCTTTCACTATATTAAGATTAACATTTGTACCTGTTCAACTTCCTTTATGATGGAAGTTCACTGAGCTTCAGTTCCCCGGGTTGCCCTTTAGGACAGCCTCATCACCTCCTCACAGGTGGGCATGTTCCCCAGCAAGCACCTGGAGATCTGTGCCAGAAATGCTCCACCTTTCCCTCTTCTTCAATTCTGGGCAGGACTTTTTGCTCAGGCAGCCTGGAGGAGGCATCCAACAGTGCTGTTGCACTTCAATTGGTTCAATACATCTTAATTTAATTGGGAAAAAAAAATCCTTTGGTTTGGTGGTCTCTAATGTCCCCTTTCGGCTTTAATAGTTGTGAAGGCATCAAAACAACACAGCTCCACCTACTACAGTCAATTACATGGGAAGACGTGGCGTTACTTGCCTAAATAGACTGCTGTGGATTTTTTCCTCCCCAGATCCCAGAATAAATACGAGTTGTTTTAACTGTCAGCTAGAGGGCCCAGTTTTTAGCCTCTCTATTGCATCGCTCACCTTAATTTCTTGATAATAGCTTTTCTGCAGCTAAGTTTGAAAATGAAAACGCTAGCCAGTGTGTCCCTGAGGCCAGGTGGCATGAACACATTGTGTGCAAGTCTTAAATATCCACATGCAGCTATGGCCTCACCATGGTAAGTCTAAAGATATCAGTTTCCATGAGTGACCTCACCAAGGGAACCAAGACGGAGCCTTGGTATTCCATGTTCACATCTCAGCACATGGACACATCACAGAAACAGACATCTGTGGAGCCCCTTAGAATAGTGCTGATAGCAAAAACAGGAATAAATTATACTGGATTCAGCCTCATATGTACCAAGCAATAAGCTGAGCACCTCCTCTTCAGAACAAGCCAATGAGGATTACTCTTCCCATCTTAGGTGTGGAGAAATTGAAGCTTAGTTATGGGAAGTTAATTACACAGCAAAATGTTAGTTGCTTTAGCTTCCAAACAGTAGATAAAACATGGAGCGTTACTTTGTCTACTTTAACTACTAGAAATGACTTAATCTAGAAGGGATTAAAGTAGAGTAGCACCCTCTTATCCATGGAGGATTTATTCCAAGACCCCAGCCCATGCCAAAAATCACAGATAATACCACACTCTCTACACCCTCCTTTGTCCTATGCATACGTACTTATGATAAAGTGTAATTTATAAGTTAGGCAAAGAAATTAATAATAAAGAATAATTATAACAATATGCTGAACTAGAACCTATGTGATGTGGTCCCTTTCTCTCAAAATACCTTATTGTTCTGTCCTCACCCTTCTTGTGATGATGTGAGATGATGAGATCCCTCCACGGGGAGATGAAGTGGCATAAGTGATGCAGGTATCATGACACAGCATTAGGCTATGACTGATTTTCTGGTGCTGCTAAAAATGACTGCCTGCTTCCAGATGTTGGCTGACCGTGGGCAATTAAAACTGCTAAGAGGAAATCCTGACTTCTTCTAACTCCCAGACCCCAGCTATCACATGCCATAGTTCTGGGGACGTAGCCCAGGCAATCTGACTGCAGAGCCCAGTAGCCAACGCTCCCCATTTTCTGTGTCCATGCACTGGGGCAAGCTTCCATCTACTCAGATAGGATACAGTCCCTACAGGAGGGTTTGACCTCTATTCATGGCCTTAGCCTTTCTTTTGCAATGATAGGCACTGAAAATTTCCACAAAATAGCCAGGACACTGATGAACTCACATTGCCATGCCATAGTAATTTTCCTTCTGTAATCAACAGAAACTTAACCAATTTATACAGCATGCCAGTAAAATATTCAATTTTGCACTTGACAGAAAGAAAAGTAATAGAAAGAGATTAAGCTGGGAATATCACCAAACCCTTTAGAGTTATTCAATACTGTGTTTAGCAGAGGGTGTTTTCTCATTTTTTTTTTTCATACGTGTAATGAAAGGCAAAGATCATTAAACCAGAAATGTCAAGTTATCTTTGAAACATGAATGCAGTGTTACCAGTGTGGAGCTTTAATAGATACTAATGATATGTTAATTGGTTAATTGCATATTTTAATAACAGACTCACAAAGCCAGGAATTCTTTATGTTTAAATAACATAATTGTGTGTTAGTTTTGTTTTTGATAAACGCTAGGATGTTTTCATTCACCTACACATCTCTATATAATTAAGTTTTGGCTTTTTCTCCTTGAGCTATAATTGATCCTAATGTCTTTACTAAATAGGAGTCATCCTGAGTAATCTATTTTAGTCCCCTTTCTGAGCTATCGGAGTTGTCATTCAGATATGCAGAAAAGGGACAGACCCTCAGTGGGATGCTAGTGCTTTACAAATGGAATTACGATTCTATCTCAGGTGTTACAAAATCCAAAAGCACTCCCTCCTCTTGTCTGGTAACCAGAGAAGAAATTATAATTTCTGACAGTACGTGGCTTCCCTAACATGCCCAGTAACATATGCAGCCCTGTCCTCATGTCATTTAAAATATTTTAAATCCATCTTGAGATCAGGTTCTTTTTTTTTTTTTTCTTTTTGAGAGGAGGGAGGGGTTGAGAGAGAGGGAGAGAGAGAATCTTAAGCAGCCTCCACGCCCAGCATGAGTGCAATGGAGGGCTCGATCTCATGACCCTGAGATCATCACCTTAACCAAAACCAAGAGTCAGTGGCTTTACCAGTTAAGCCACCAAGGTGCCCCTTGGGTTCTATTTTTAAGTTGACTTCTCCTACAAAAATTACAGCAGTTGCTGGGAAAAATAATGTGGTTTGATTGTGGAAGACTTGTTAGCCTTCACCCATGTAACTCAAGAATGTGTTTCTTTGAAATCATCTCAATGATCCTCAAAATTTAAAAAAATTAAAATTAAAAAAATGTAATCTATAATATAAATATGTAATGTATATGTGCATGTATACATATATACATATATACATATATATTTAACAAAAAGTTTTTGCAAGGCAACTTTATCATGAATTATACCAAGAGATCCATGATTCAAAATAAATGATTTTATAGTCACACTTGATAAGAAAAATATGAGTGTCCTCTTTTTTTTTTTTTTTTTTTGTTCTTAGGTTAATTGGAAACTCTGAAACAAAGACAAATTTGGGAATCTTTGGGATATTTATATAATTGGAGGGTTGACTATGACCTATAAGTCTATCATCAAAAGCAACTTTTACACACTCAACAGAAACTTGTGGAAATGACTCTTCAAAAATCTCTGTCCTTCTCTTGCAAAGTTTACAACTAAGTTTCTTCCATCATGTTCAAGGGATAATAGCACAAAAGATACAGGCCTGTCCATGGCGTGGGCAGGAGCCTCACATTTGGCAATAATTGTGCCATCACCTCACTAGTATCTTATTAAATTGTATTACATCAGAGGTAATTCCTAAACCAAAGAGATTTAAATCTATTCATAGGATCCTTCTGGTATTTACCAATAGAGCAGTTTTCTCTGTTGCTTAAGCTTCAAATGTCCATCCTCCCAAGAATATGATGGCAAAAATGTGAAAGTTGCATTTATGTAATTTACAGTTTGTGCCAGAAGGGGAAATTAGGGTGGGGGGGGCAGTTTGCAATATCAAAAACCCAGCTCTTATGCCTTGATAACAATTCTGTGAGACCTCAGGGATCCCAGGCTTGCAGCTGTCTTGGACAAAGGTCCATGCAGGTGCTATGGAATAGCTCACCCCGTGCAGAACGTTCATATGCAAGAATTGACACACAGGTACAAGTACAGCTGTAGAAGACATGGATGATCAGAAGGTAGGGGAGGGAATGGGATCTGCTCAGCTTTCAAATAGCCTCTGGAGAATCAGACAGCTTCTGTGATGTGTGGCAACCTGCCCTTGGCCAAACTGTGGCCTTTATTTAATAAGTTGGATTCAGTAGGTATTTGCCTGATGTGACTTCTCTAGGCAGTGAGATCTCTGGGTAAGGGAAATGGGTAATTGGAAAAGGGTCTCATGAACAAACTCATCATCCTGTTGGCTGTTCTCACATTGTGGCACCTAAAACACCATATAAATCACTGAAGATTGCATTCTACAGGTATGCCCTAAAAAGCCAAGATGAGTCTTCAGGGTCTGTACAGGAAATGTGAGGGCCTGTCCTAACTTGAATGGGACAAAGTACAGTATGGTCATATAAAGTGACGGCCTTATGACTATTGAATGTGATAAAGAAATATAAAACCAGTCAACCTCTCCTTTCTGGATCCAGGATGGCTTAGCCATTGGTTCTCTCGGTGCAAAGGAAGGCAACAGGGGTATGAAAGAGCCTAATTTGACCTGGACTGGGGTCTTGCCCTTGGGCTAGTTAGTGGCTGCCATGAGTGATTCATGGACTCTTTCTGCATTTCAGACTGTTGATCTCTGCTACGTAGAATAGCAAACCAAAGTTTGACCTTGAATCTGCTCTCCAACAGATCTTTCACAAATTTGTATTGACAGGATAGTACACAAAAGGAAGTGACAATTATATAGCATCCTGGAAAAAATAGATAGGACTCTCCAAGGCAAGTAGACCAGAGCTACTCGAGGCCACACCATCTTCCCAAAAGGTTGAGGGTCTCATTTTCTTAGATTCCACATCCAACAAGGCAATACCTGTCCTCTGAAGTGCCATGCTTTATTCATGCTGGTGCTAGTGCACACATTTGTAAATCAAGACACATCGTTTATAGCTCTTCTTCAAAATTGTCATTGATAAATATCTGTGTAATTATCTATCTTAGTTTCACTCACTAGACTCTATTTTTTGAAATTAGGCATTGTGACTCCCTCTCATCTCTACCCTGACAGTGATTAGTACAAACTACCTGGCTCTTTACTTGGAAAATTAGGTTATTGGGCTACATGATCCATAAGGTCTCTTTCAATTTATATCATCCTAGAAACTTACGGTTCTCAAACTTCTGACCGCTTCAGAATTACCTGTTGGTCTTGCTAAAACATGGAGCGTGGGGATCCACCTCCAGACTCAGGCGGCACCACACATTCTCTTTGGAACATGTTTCCAGGTGATTGTGAGACTGCTAGTCTGGGCACCACACATTAAAAATCAGCATCGTAAGACTGTGGGTCCACTGTTAGGAGGGGCTATGCCAGAGGGTTGAAAAGACAGCAGGAAGGCATTGAGATTGATGGTGCTGGAGGAGGAAGAGAAGATCCTCTGTTCCCTGATTGAAAGGCAAGTTCATGGGCTTCTGGGAAAACTGGTCAGAAAGACTGTGATATCATCCTCACTGTGTTTTCATTTCTCTCCTCCCTAAACCATCACAATTTACTCAGCATTCAGCAAACTCGTACCTATGCAAGGACCATCCCACATATTTGATACAGCCCTAAGTTTATGTTGGCTCTGCGCCCTCTATGCAAAGTTAAGTATTCTTTTTCCATGTCATTACCTCCCCATCTTTTTCATTGTCCTGTTGGGCATACATGAAGGTTTGGTTGTCTTTCTCTTGGTTTGTTATGGCAATAACATCATCTCCTAGTGACAGTCATAGGGCCAGGAATATAGTCGATGATCAATAGATATCAGAACAGTCAGGGGGAATGTCTAGTCTTTTATTGTGTAGAAAACTGCCATCAAGATGTTAAAAGGAACTCTGGTGTTTCATATATGTCTGATATTTCATAGGAAGAAGAGAAGCCAAAACCCAAACCACCGGAATTATTATCATATAGAATTCATTCTCATTCATGAAAATCAAAATGGGATTCAGGAAATATCCTGACTGGAGAGAAGGAGCCATGTCAAAATGTTGCCTCCCCCAAAAGGGTAGGAAGGAGCGAAGGATGCAGAAACCGGCACATGCATGATGTGCCTCAGAGGCAGCCCTTCTACGTCTGGGTGTGGGTAAGAAGGGATGAAGATGGAGGAGCCTTTCCAGGGAAGGTGTAATTATATAGCTATGACAGCTCCTCACCCATTGGTGTTGGAGGGCTAGATGAAATGGGGGAAAACTGTTATCAAGAAAGAACACTGAATTAATTAACAGAAAATCTTGGTTCCCTTCCTGGCTATGGCACTTAATAGCGATGTGCTTGACCCCAGCAGTACAACAGCTGGTCATGCTCACTTTTCTGAAATTCAAAATCAGGAAGTGGGTTAGATGATGTTTATAGGGTCCTTTTCAGCCTCAAACAGAAGTTGCTTTGCCCAGAGAAGCGAGGAGTAGTGCTTGGCCTTCTGACCCTTTGTTTATTTTTGAAATGGAAATGAGAACACTTGTCCTCTATTGATCCAGATGAAAGTGCTTTGAGGCTATCAAGTAATGGGATATCCATATGATGTGATGGTTCCAGCTTATTGGCAGGGGATGAACCTTAAATTTCCAAGAGCTGCCTTCTTGAGTGCGTGATGGAAGCTGGTTCTAAGAGTGACCCTTCTATGTCAGTGTATGTACATCACTACTCTGTGTTAAAAATCTCCTACAGACCTGTGAGCTGGGAATCCTTTCTATAATTGCACAATTTTTAAAGGAAGAAGGGAAATATGTGAGCACAAAACACTGAAATTAATTATGAAGCATAGAGAGGGATCGCCAGAGGTGGGTTTATGACCACTGAAAACTGCCAACCTGCTGTAAGGTTAGCAGTGTAGCTTAATTACAGATAATTAAGGCTTTAAAATTCCACCTGTACCTACAATTCTTATGATTCTGGATTCACAGAGCATCTTAGAGGACAATTTACTTCAGTTTATTCTTATTTATAGTAGGCATCTGGTTTGATCTATATTGGACATCTATTTTTCCCATCACCAGGTGTCTGTTGACACCTTTGTAAAGCTGTTCTCTAACTTTACTTTTTTAAAAAAAAGATTTTATTTATTTATTCATTAGAGACAGAGAGAGAGGCAGAGACACAGGCAGAGCGAGAAGCAGGCTCCCTGTGGGGAATCTGATGCAGGACAGAATCCCAGGACATTGGGGTCCTGACGGAGCCGAAGGCAGATGCTCAACCACTGACCCACCCAGGCGTCCCTCTGACTTTCCTTTAAGAGCACATTCTTTTCTCTGTGGTTTGTGTAGTCGAGTACACTCACAATACCCCAGGTCAAGGCCCAAGGCGGGGCAACACTGCCACTCACTTCTAGCTATCCCACAGCACATAGGACACCAGGCAGACCATTCACTGCCATTGTAGGCACCAAGAGATCGATAAAAGTATTTGTTTTGCTTAGAAAATGGTTGAATTTTTCTTTGCTATATTTGAAAGAGAAAAAAAATGGGTTTGCTGCTGCAGGGACAGTTGAGAATACCAAGGAGAGAGGTATTCTCCTTGACAAAAGCTGAGCCAAGAGACAAAGCTATGGGGACATTGCTTGAGAACCCAGAAAGCAATATCTGGGCCTCATCCTCTTCTAGGGTTTCTAGTCACACCATCTGACACATTCTTCATTTTTCCTTAAGCTGCTTTGGCAGAAGGTTTTGGTCATTTGAGACCTAAACAGTCTTAGCAAAAGGTACACTGGTAAGAGTTAAGGAAAGTGCTTTCTTAGTGTTTCTTTGAGACATTTGGACCTTAACCCCAAGTCAGTGATTGATGATGTTTTAGTAGGTTTTTGTGCTTAGGTTGGAAAAAAAATTTCCATGAAACATTTCAAGGTTTTCAGTCACTAGGATGAATTAGTGAACCTTGATGTAATTATTTCCATAAAAGAATACAACAGATCCACTTGCCAGAATATTTGTTTTATATTCCCATTCATTTGATATTCATGCAAATTAAAGTAGTGATGGTTCTGATTCAGAGACAACATACAAATAATATTTTTTCTCCTACACAGAAAATATAAGAATGGAAAGTTCATAGAAGAAATGAAATAATAATCCAGTGATGTCTTTGGGGGTCTAGAATCTCACAGGATACATCTCTGAGTTTTGCCCACCATAAACATTGTGTATGTCGGTTTGTTTTCTGAACACAGTATGGATGCCAGATGCTAAGATATTTAAGTAAAGGAAAAACTAAGGAGTTGCCACACTTAAATATTAATTAAAATGCTTCACAATGATGTGACTGGATTACAACATGACAGTCCTTTCATCATGGCTCATGTGGTTTTATAACACTAAAAAAACTACTATAAGGGAAATAGTTCAAAAGTTAAGCTGAAATTCAACTATACTTGAAATCTTGCTTATGAAGGAATAAAAGCTTACTCCATAAATGACCAAGACAGGAAATGCATTAACTAACCAATCTGTTTACCGTCCAGAGTAGAAAAGCAATAAAAGAAGAGATGATGAAGCATGCAGATGACAACAGGAGCTCTTTGTTATCCCAGTAGACCCGGGATACCCTGCATCCCCTCCGTTCTTGCCTATTTTAATTAACCAAGGGTCAATCAATAGTAGCCATTGAATTAACTGCCTTTCCTTGGAGGTTGCAAAGAGTTTTGAAGCATGTATTCAATCAGTTCCCAAATTAGCCAACGAGGACCAGTTTAATGGCATGCCAGTTCTTTTGTGGTCATGATAATGTGTTTTGTCTTTTTTGATAACATCAGGTATCTATCATGGTAAAGGGAAGAGGCAGTGCAATTCTGTGGGAGGAAATTTGGAATTAACTCTTAGGTTCCTTAACGGAGTATGGTGACACCATTTAAAAATCAAAGGTTTTACAAAGGTGCATATAGAAACAAACCCCTATTTTCAGCTAGTTTTATTTTATTGACTGGACAATTTCACAGAGGTTCCCACAGAATTTTTTTAACACAATCGCACTTCAAAGGAATTCAGGACACTTGAAGTTTAACATCCTTACCAATAAAAAAAAAAAAAAAAAGAGAGAGGGAGAAGCTATGTTGTCATCATTAATAAAGCAAATCAAATTGCAAGTACACATCAGCAAATCTGTAAATATATTCGTTGGCCCAAGAGTTTATGTGATATGACAATGCAGGATCAGATATCCCACAGGTGCATTTGATTATGCAAATTATTTGAAATAATTAAATGATCTGAGCAATTGAGGAGGCTATATTTTCCTTAGAGTTTCATATAAGGAATATTTTGATTAATTCTGTGAGCACTATGTTCACTCCACCTCCTATGCTTTGAAACTGTGTATGAATTCAAAGAGGGACCAGGATGAATGTGAAGATTGATTGATCTAAACACCCCTAATACAACAGAACGGAAAAGTACCTACAACTCAATTTAACAATTTCAAGACCGTTTTAAGACATGATTCTTCAAACTGCCTGTGTCCTATAGGGAAGTTAACATGTTATTTAGGGACAATTCTCAAAGTGGCTCAAAAGCCCTATTCTTGCCTAGATTCAACTTTTTTTCCTCACCAAATTATCTATCTCAGAGAGGTAGGGCGATGGGGGAGGAAGGCGATAGGAAATGACATCACTCTACTAATGCCTTCCATTATTGACTAAACGTGGAGTCTACTTGTCTTCTTTAATGCTTGGAAATTGTGTGTTTTCAATCAAACACGTTAAGAGGAAAAATGATTACTCCCCGTTTTTGCTGCTGTTCTTGCTACGTCTCTGCTCTCAGAACCATTTGTGATAAGTCTCTTGAAAATTTGACATATATGACTTTTACTTAAGTAAAAAGACAGCAATTTAACAGATTTAGACAACAGAATAAAAATAGCTATAAAACTAAACTGATAATTATTATCATGTAAAATGCTCCAAAGAAAGAGCTACAGGTCAGAGCCAATTTTGGTCAATATCTACCATCTCAGCCTCCAGCTCCCATTGTTGCCAGAGTTTATGGCAATATGGGAGCTTCACAACACTTGAGATGCAGTTCCTGGCACATCCTTTTAGTTGCATTTGGAATAGAAATGAGATTTTTCTTACTCAGTTCTGAAATTCTGCATCTGAATCAAAAGTCTAATCCTTACTACCATTGTTCCTGCAAAATAGAACCTATTATCTGATCAAGGACATTTTCAACTCCAAAATCTTCCTCTTTTGTTACATACCATATCAGAGACTAAACACCCTCCAAATTGTCACAGAGTAATAGAATTGGCATGAACTGATACCTTTGTACACTCAGCATAGTCCCACAGCTCAGTACTTTTCAACTGTGGGTGGTTTTGCAACCATCCTCTCTTGGGGCACATATGGCACTGGCTAGAGAGAAATTTGTGGTCATACCTGAGTGAATGCCCCTGGAATTTGGCAGTAGAGGCCAAAGATGCAACTAAATATCCCATAAGACACAAGACAAACCCCATAAACAAAGAATTAGCCAATCCAAAAGGTCAGTGGTGCCATGGTTGGGAAACCCTGTCAGCCCCATGACTGTTGGTAATTTGGGAGTGGTGGTCCTATCTTACACACGAATCTAAAACCTGCATTTTTTTGTTTCCCATTCTGCCACTCTTTTTATTTGTAATTTTATGATTACTTCACACTGTTTCTAATACTACAAAGAGACATTACTAGAAAGACTCATTTATGCTAATTATTCAAAACTATAGCAAAAAACAAACAGAATGTTCATTACTTCTGAAGCTAGTCATCAAGTAAATATGATCTTGGAAGATATAAAAGTCTTCCTGGGGAAATGATTAATTGTGGTTACACACTATCTTTTTAATTTATTTTTTATTTATTTTATTTTTTTAAGATTTTTATCTATTTATTCATGAGAGACTCGGAGAAAGAGAGGGGCAGAGTCACAGGCAGAGAGAGGAACAGGCTCCATGCAGGGAGCCAGACATGGGACTCAATCCCATGACCCTGGGGTCACGCCCTGGGCTTCAGGCGATGCTAAACCGCTGAGCCACTAGGGCTGCCCTACGATATCTTTTTTAGATTAAAAGTCCAAAGACACTTAAATATTTCCTGATACTGAGCAAGACATTTTCTAGAGGATAATTCAAAATAGGAGGTAGTTTCCTTAATATTTCTCTCAGATAAGGTGGTGGTAGCTCTTATATTTCAGCCACTGGTAATCATTGTAGTTCTTTATTTTACTCTTCTATTCAGTTTTATAGGAACATAGAGAACTGTGAAATCTGGGGAAAATGTCTGAGGACATGTGAGCCTGAAAACAGGAGAAAGAACAATGAATGTTGTTCTCTGTTCATCTACTCCTGGAAGGAGTCACGCATGATGTGCACCCATGAGGGGTCGGGGAATGCCATGATAACTTATAAATGGTAAATTTAACTGTATTAAGATAAATTATGTTTATAGTGTAGATAACTGACATGGAGACAGATTTTCCCAGTCCCTTGGATTTCTGTGCAAATACACAAGGGAAAGTCTAAAATATGTGTATGCTATTCTTTAAGCATGATAGCGATGAAATGAGGGGAAAAATGTGGTTTTGCAAAAACTAGCAGTGCTTTGAAATTATATAAGAGATTCTAAAAAGTCTAGATCTGATAGACAATTCAGAAATCATGTTTAAAAAAAAAAAAACTAGACTACCCACTCCCATCCTCTTATCACTGATCATGACTTTTTTCATATTCTGGATTCATCTAACACTGTCTCTTTGAACTTAAAGATTCTCACACAGATTACGGAAGGTCATAAAAACACATTGTTCCTTTGATCTATAGTAGTGAGTCAGTGAAAGTGTCTCAAGAGGCTAAATTCTAGCCTTTGAATCACAGCATGTGGCAATGAAATTAAAGCCAGCTTTACTCCACACTTATTAAACTAAATTATCGTCAAAAGTAAATGGAAAGAGGAAAAAAGAGAAATAATTCATTGGACTAGAAATTTCATTTATTCCTCCAATAGGTTTGCTGATAAAAGCATTACAGAATCAAACTTTAAAAGTCAGTAAGATGTTGTCTGCATTATTAGGTCTTACTGGGTCATCTCTCTTCAGGAAAATTCTTGCGTTCGTGATAAACTTCCCAGTTGTATTTTTCCTAGTCTGCCTTTGAACGGAATTTAAATAACACCAATTATAATTCAGATCCTGTTTTCAGGAAGAAGTGCCATATCCAGCTAACATAGTTATATATAAGTGGGTCAGGAAGCTCCCTCTCTTCCTGAAGTTATAAGTAGTGGTGGATTAGAATAGACATGGTTTGCTCTTTGGGGTTATTCAAAAATGAAAAAAAAAAGTGCATGAATATAATAAGCAGATTAAACAAATATTTGATAATATAAAGGAACCAATTAACAGAAGTATATGTTATTTAAACAATGCCTAGTTAAGTACTTCATAAGACCATATAACTGCAGTTACTGATCCTACTGAACTCTTTGTATATAGAAAATTTCCCCACCTTGAAGTCAAATCCATCTCTAGGTCCTACTTTCCTTATCATCAATACCTCAGGCTCAATATCTAAGAAAACGCAATTTAAAAAATCTTCCTGTCTCATTCCAGAATCAAGAAGAATCACATTATTTTATATAGCAGGGGAAATAATATACTTGATCCCAGCTACGGTATAAACTTCTTTCTCCTAAATTAAGTTGTAGTTCACTCTCCCCACAGTCTGCCTCATCTCTACATAATCCTTCTCCTGGGCAGTGACCCAGGAAGAAAATAATCCAACAGATACATACACAAATAGCCCCAAACCGTGCTTCTGAGTATTGCACAAGAGAAGAGAGGGAGTCATGAGGGAAAAGCAGCAGCAAAGTGAGGGAAGAGACTCTTCCTCAAGGTCAAGCAGATGACCTTAATGATGAGGAGCATGTAGCCCATTGACCCAAAGACCAAAGTTGTTGAATCTTCTGTACCCAGGGTCTCAAACCACAGCAGAGGGGAGATGCAGCTGGCATTTTAGGGAAGCACCCTCCTATCAAGGCCTAAGTGGACTTATCCACTTTGGGAAGGGTTCTTGAGCCTCCGTATCAACAGTTAGGTGGAATAACCTTCTGGGAAAAGGAGTAGAAAAGATTCCAAATATTTAATAAACTCATTCATCTGCCCATGCCAGGTCCAGTTTTCAGTGTCTGAATTGCGCACGCACCCCACAGCTTCATGCTCAGTGTGTTAAAGATAATAACGTGTCCTCTGAGCTGTAGACAGGAAGCTAATATTAGAGAACTGGATTTTGCTGGTGTGCTCTGTATCCTTATGTATGTTTAGAAAAAAAAAAAAATTCAACATTTTCCACTGAGGCTCAAAGGTAAAACTGTTGATCATTCTGTGTAAGGTGGGGATGGACTGTGTAGGCAATCTGGCACTGTTTTGTTCCCTGAGGCAAACCTGTGCAGGCTTCAGACTCCTAATGACCCAGTATGAAGACCAGGGCTTCAGGCAAGGGCACCACTTCCTTTGGCTCTCACGCCATCCCAGCTGCCATCCACCCCGATCTGCTCCTCTGTGGAACTGTGCAGCCCCCCGATCCAAGCACACCTTTCCTATCTGTTCAGAGTCACAAAATGTGGTAGAGATTCATTCACACAGTTTTTAAAAAACTTCCTGTGAAAGAGGTGAAGACTTATTGTAATGGAAACTTCTGCATATTTAGGCTTGGAAGGAGGTTGAAGTTTTAGGAAAAAAGGGGGAAAAAAAACACCTATTATTAATTAATTAAATTATTCATCCCCTATTAATTGAGCTCATTATATGTGCCAAGTACACTCTCAGGCAGTAGAGATACAATAGTAATTAGACAGCCCAGGGCTTTACCCCGAAGTGGTGGACAGAGCAGCAGGGCCGGAGATGTTATAGATGTGCGAGGAGCGCTGTCAGACGGGAAGCATGGGGCACCCGGGGACCACACGATAGAAGACCTGGCCTCCCCTCAAGCAAGCAACAATGATCTTTCAAGAGAAGTGACATTCAATACAGCAAGCGAGACAGAGAACACAACAAATGAATTGAATCAGGAGAGACATAGGTCTTAAAACACCCCCGGCATGATCCCAAACACATCCACGTCCCTCTCATTCTTTAAGCCACTTGTGTCACTGTCACTAATGACGAGGTCCCTTCTATGATTTAACATTCTCGCTCACACTTTCCTCCTGTAAATGTGATGATAGTATAAACACTGTGCATACATGTGCTTGGGCGTGGGTACACACACACACACACACACATACACATGCACCCTTCTGGTTAGGATTTGGCAGTTTACAAATTTTAGAAGAGGTGGAAAAGGTGACAAGGTGATTTAACACTCCTTTTTTGAGACCATGTTTGACAGTTACCCCTGCTGCAGGAAGAGATACGGGGTCGGTTATTATAGTGAGGCGGGGTAGGGAGACGAGGAAGGAGAGCTGGGAGAGAGGTGCTGAGCTCCACGGCGGAAAGGGACCAAATATCTGCCAACGATTTCGATGACAGTGACTCTAATGTCTTCCTAGGCTGACTGTATTTACAACCCCCTTTTGTTGTATAGGCAAGCATCCCTGCTTTAAACTTCTAGTTAGGAGGAACCTATTTTCTCCCAAAGAAATTGCTACAGTAATTAAAACAGAATGGTCCTGGCAAAGGGACAGGCATGCAGACCAATGGAACATAGCAGACAGCCAAGGAATAAAACCATTCATCTATGGTCAACTGATCTTCGGCAAACGTGCCAAAAATACTACAATGGGGACTGGCCAGATGTTGGGAAAGCTGGATATCCTCATGTAGAAGAATGAAACTGGCTCTCATTTTAAACCATAAACAAAGGTCAAAGTGGATTAACAATTTAAACTTTAAGTCATAAAACTACCAGAAGAAAATATAGAAGAACCCAAAGCACAAATAGCAGAAGTAAAATTAGACAGATGGGACTTCATCTAACTAAAAAGCCTCCACCACTGCAATGGTAACAGTCAAAGAGTAAAAAAAGTAGCTTTCAGAATGGGAGAAAATATTTGCAATCATAAACCTGATAAGAGACTAATATCTAAAATATGTTAAGAAACTCTTTCAACCCAATAGTAAAAACAGACAAAAACAATCTTTAAAAAATGAGCAAAGGACTTTCTGTAGAAGACAAGGTCATCAACCACGTGAAGAGATGCTGCATCATTCCTCATTAGAGAACAGGAAATCAAAACTAAGGAGACATCACCTCACACCTATTAGAAGATCATTTTCAAAAACCACAGATCAGTATTGGCAGGAATGTGAAGACATGAGAACCCTTGTATATTGTTGGAATGGATGTAAAATGGAGCATTGTTGCTTTGAAAAATCACTAGGCAAATTTCTCAAAGATTATAAATAAAACCAGCATTTCATTCAGCAATTCCACTTGATCTTTGTCTGTAGGAAGCAGCCAGCTTCTCAAAGTGAGATCTGCACTCCCATGTTCAGTGCAGCATTATTTATAATAGCCAAGAGATGGAAACAACCTACTTGCCCACTGACACATGAAGGGTAAAGAAAATGTGGTATACGCATACAACAGAGCAGCATCCAGCCTTCAAGGAGAGGGGAATCCTGCCATTTGTGGCAATATGAATGCACCTGGAGAACATTATACTAAGCAAAATAAACTAGTTGTAAAGGGGCAAATATTGTATGATTTTACTTATATGGATTCTCTAAAATAGTTGAGCTTACAGAAACAGAAGAGTCCAGTGGTAATTGCCAGGACCTGGGAGGAGCAAGGGGAAAAAAAAAAAAAAAAAGTTGTTCAATGGATAAAAAGTTTCAGTATGAAAGACAACCAAGTTCTAGAATCTCAGTGTTTCTACAGAAAGAATATCATCCAAGATGATATCCATATTCCTAAAAGACATCGCAGGATACATGAAAACATTCGGGGTGTGCTCTGGCCTTCCACGTCCTTCCAAGTGCTGACTGTTTTATTTCCCTCAGTCAACACACAGCCTGATTAGTCCCGGTCTTCTGAGTCCCCACCTCCTTCACCTGCCACCTGCTTTACTACATTCACACCATGATTTATGTCCTCTCATGGACTTCCTCCTGGGCATGGAGCATCTTAAAATCCTGAGTTTAGGATGGCATCAAACGTTCAATATGGGTTTGTTGACAACCAAGAACATATGAATGATGGATTCAGGAAATGGGACTGTAGGTTTATTTTGGATTAGCTATTTAAAAGTAAGAGCCTGTAGCATTTCAGATGGTGTATCTAAAACTTGAGCTGGGTTAACTCATTGTAGAGTGCAAATAAAGACGTCCTGACATCCCATTACCCTACTAAGCGGCATTGGAACCAACTCAATACGTGCCTAGGCTCCTTTCGGTTATGAAGGCTGAGTCAGCTGTAGACACAATTCAGCATCAATCTTCTGGGATGCATATGGTCATGGAAGAGCTTTCGAGAAGAATAAATAGCCTGTGATATTATGAGCTTTTTAAAAATAACTGATTGTATCTATTTGAGAGAGAGATTGAGAGAGTGAGAGAGCACAAGCAGGAGGAGCAGCAGGGAGAAGTAGGCTCCCCACTGAGCAGGGAGTGCCATATGGGGCTTGATCCCAGGATCCTGAGATCATGACTTGAGCTGAAGGCAGACACTTAACTGACTGAGCCACCCAGGTGCCCCTATTATGAGCTTTTTATACAAATGCTCATTATCTCACAGATGTAAACTGTTGTCTATGATTTCAGAGCCTTTTTTTTCTCTTTGCAGTGTAAGAGTGATCACAGTTGGCAACATTGTTATGAATCATTCATTTAGGTAAAGAACTAAATAGCTGAGAACTTCAAAATGGTTCAATTTTGCCACATGTCCAGAATCTTTTTCTCCAAAAAATCTCCTGTTGTATATGTGATAGAAATCCAGCATTACACAGTATTGTCGTTTTTAATCCTGGTTCCATTATTTAGCAGAGAGTTAAATATCCTTAGATTTCAGGAAGAGAGGTTGACTACTTTTCTCATGGGGACATTTCAGGATGGAATTGTATCTTTTTTTTTTTTTTTTTTTTAAGTAGGCTCCACACTGGGTGTGGGGCCTGAACTCATGACCCTGAATTCAAGACCTGAGCTGAGATCAAGTGTCAGACACTTAACTGACTGAGCCGCCCAAGTGCTCCTTTATTTTTTAATTAATGTTTTTTCATAATGCATTAAGTATACTTATGTGTTTTGTTCTCTAAAATATTTTGCCAATCTTAAATATAAACATATTTTAAAGATTATTTTGATAATGATAATTTTTAAACTATCTTAATGTACTAAAATGTTTATCATTGCAAGCCTCCATTACCGTGGAGAATTAAATACTTGGGGTTTTACATCTGCCTTTCAATTTATACTAGTATTATACAAACAGCTCAAAAGATCTAATTAAGTCCAATGACACCTGTGCCCCTGATAAATATCACCAAACTTTCCTTTTATTCAAAGGCCCCTTTTGCTTCACCTTCATTTTGGTTTTGGATGGTTTGTAAGGTGTGGGAATAGAAGTGTAAATGTGAAACTAGTCTCCTGTTTCTGAAGAAATATTTCCTTCACCAGTAGAATAAAGCATTGCATTGGAAATATCTGTAGTTTGGGAGACTATGTCTAATTTGACAAAGTTGTTGATTTATTTGAGAAACGAATTCTAAAAAAAAAAAAAAAAAAAAAAAGTCAATTCCTTTCCTTAATTACATTTTTCCACAAACCAGCACACACACAAAAAGCCTATGAATTCTGTGAGACTTTCAGGTACTCTGTACAATGTTTTTCAAATAATAACAAGCAATTTCCCTCCCAAGGCTCAAAGCTGTAAAGCTTCCAATAAGAAATATAAATAGACGTTATCATCATATGTACCTTTTTCTTCCCCTCCAGAGGTGCAATGTCCAATATTGCAACCACTAGCCACATGTGGTCATTAACTGTTGAAATGTGAGGAATCTGAATAGACATGCATTGTAACTGTGAAAAACAGTACGGGTTTCATTGACTTAGTAGGCAAAAAGAAAGTAAGATTTTAGTAACATTTTTATGTTGGTCATATGTTGAAATATTTGGTGTATATTGGATTAATAAAATTTACGTGGAAATTAATTTCACTTTTTTAATTCGGCTACTAGAAAAATTACTATTTATGTATGTGGCTCACAATATACTGTATAGCATTGCTCTAAAGACTAAACATGGATACTAGCAAATATTCTCAGCAAGATACTAGCAAATCAAATCTAACAGTACATTAAGAGAATCATTTACCACGATCAAGTGGGATTTATTACTGGGCTTCAAGGTGGTTCAATATTCAAAAATCAATCAGTGTCTCAATATCAAGGCCATATACAAAAGACCCACAGCTAACATAGTCCTCAGTGGGGAAAAACTAAGAGCTTTTCCTCTACCATCAGGAACAAGACAGGAATGTCCCTCTCATCGATGTTATTTAATATAGTACTGGAAGCCCTAGCCTTAGCAATCAGACAACAAAAATTAAAAAGCATCCAAATTGGCAAGGAAGAAGTCAAACTCTTCTACACCATTTTCAGGTGACAAAATAGTATGTGGAAAACTCAAAAGACTCCACCAAAGTTGCTAGAACTGATACACAAATTCAGCAGTCGTAGGATATAAAAATCAGTGTACAGAAATCTGTTGCATTTTTATATACCAATAATGAAGAAGCAGAAAGAGAAACTAAGGAATCAATCTCATTTACGTCTGCACAAAAAATAAGATACTTAGGTATAAACCTAACCAAAGATGTAAAAAAAAAAATCTGTACTCAGAAAATTATAGAAAACATATGAAAGAGATTGAAGATGACACAAAGAAATAGGAAAACGTTCAATCCTCATGGATTGGAAGAACAAATACTTTTAAAATGTCTATACTACGCAAAGCAATCTACACATTTAAAGCAACCCCTATCGGTCCAAATTGATCTCTTCCTTGTGCCTCAGTGAGCAATAAACAATATGTCAGGCTGGGAGTCTTATTACAAAAACGAGGGCGATGAAGAAGAAGAGCAAGAAGACGGCCTTGAAGCCGGTGGAGAATACACATATTCAGGAAGAGATAGTTTGATTTTTTTGGTTGATGGTTCTAGGGCCATGTTTGAATCTCAGGGTGAAGTTGAACTGACTCCTTTTGACATGAGCATCCAGTGTATCCAGAGTGTGTATACCAATAAGATCATAAGCAGTAATCAAGATCTCTTGGCAGTGGTGTTCTATGGTACTGAGAAGGATAAAAATTCAGTGAATTTCAAAAATATTTACCTCTTACAGGAGTTGGATAATCCAGGTGCTAAACGAGTGCTTGAGCTTGACCAGTTTAAGGGGGAGCGGGGGAAAAAACATTTCCAAGACCTAATTGGCCATGGATCTGACTACTCACTGAGTGAGGTGCTGTGGGTGTATGCCAACCTCTTTAGCGATGTCCAGATTAAGATGAGCCATAAGAGGATCATGCTGTTCACCAATGAAGATGACCCCCATGGCAATGACAGTGCCAAAGCTAGCAGGGCCAGGACCAAAGCTGGGGATCTCCGTGACACAGGTATCTTCTTGGACTTGATGCACTTGAAGAAACGTGGGGGTTTTGACATATCCTTGTTCTACCGAGATATCATCAGCATAGCAGAGGATGAGGACCTAGGGGTTCACTTCGAGGAATCGAGCAAGCTAGAAGACCTGTTGAGGAAGGTTCGTGCCAAGGAGACCCGGAAGCGTGTGCTCTGCAGGTTGAAGCTTAAGCTCAGCAAGGATACTGCACTCACTGTCGGCATTTATAATATGGTCCAGAAGGCTGTCAGACCTCCTCCGGTGAGGCTTTATCGGGAGACCAATGAGCCAGTGAAATCCAAAACCCGGACATTTAATGTAAATACGGGCAGTTTGCTTTTGCCTAGTGACACCAAGAGATCTCAGAACTATGGGAATCGTCAGATTGTACTAGAGAAAGAGGAAACAGAAGAGCTGAAACGCTTTGATGAACCAGGTTTGATTCTCATCGGTTTCAAGCCCTTGATAATGTTGAAGAAGCACCATTACCTGAGGCCCTCCCTGTTTGTGTACCCTGAAGAGTCCTTGGTGAATGGGAGCTCAACCCTGTTTATTGCTCTGCTCACCAAGTGTCTGGAGAAGGAGGTCATGGCAGTGTGCAGATACACCCCCCGTCGGAACATCCCTCCTTATTTTGTGGCCTTGTTGCCACAAGAAGAGGAGCTAGATGACCAGAAAATTCAGGTGACACCCCCAGCCTTTCAGCTTGTCTTCTTACCCTATGCTGATGATAAACGCAAGGTGCCCTTTACTGAAAAAGTCATGGCAAACCCAGAGCAGATAGACAAGATGAAGGCTATTGTTCAGAAGCTCCGACTCAATTACAGAAGTGGCAGCTTTGAGAACCCAGTGCTGCAGCAACACTTCAGGAACCTGGAGGTGCTGGCTTTGGATTTGATGGAACCCGAGCAGGCGGAGGATCTGACACTGCCTAAGATTGAAGCAATAGATAAAAGACTGGGCTCCTTGGTGAATGAGTTTAAGGAGCTTGTCTACCCACCAGATTACAGTCCTGAAGGAAAAGCTCCCAAGCGGAGACAAGATGATGAAGGTCTTGGAAGCAAAAGGCCCAAGATGGAGTTATCTGAAGAGGAGCTGAGGGCCCATGTCAACAAGGGCACGCTGGGTAAGCTCACTGTGCCCATGCTGAAGGAAGCCTGCAGGGTGTGTGGGCTGAAAGGCGGGTTGAAGAAGCAGGAGCTGCTGGACATACTCACTAAGCACTTCCAGAAGAACTGACCAGCCAGCCAGCCACCCTTCTGCACTACAGCCAGGCTGCCTAGTTTTGTTCTCATCAAGTTAAAATATGTTTCTCCTGAACCAGGAAGAGTCTGCCTGATAAAAGTCAAGAACCTTACACTTATGGACCTTACATTTAGTGGAGACTTTCTGTTGCCATGGAGACCGCATAGTCCTCCCACTTTGCTGTGCTTTACTGTCTGAATAAAGATCCCTAACTTTGTACTATAAAAAAAAAATAAATAAAAAATAAATAAAGCAACCCCTATCGAAATACCACCAGAGTTTTACACAGAGCTAGAACCATCCTAAAATTTGTAGGAGCTGAAAAAGACCCCAAATAGCCAAAGCAATCTTGAAAAAAAATAAAAATAAAACTGAAGGTATCCCAAATCCTGACTTCAAGCTATATTACAAAGCTAGAATCATCAAGACAGTATGATACTGGCACAGAAACAGACACATGAGTCAGTGGAATAGAAGACCTAGAAACAAATCCACAACTATATGGTCAACTAACCTTTGAAAAGGCAGAACAGAATATCTGGTGGGGGAAAAAAAAAAGACAGTCTCTTCAACAAATGGTGTTGGGAAAACTGGACAGCAACATGCAAAAAAGTGAAACTGGACCGCTTTCTTATAGCATACACAAGGATGAATTTAAAGTGGATGAAAGACCTAAATGTGAGGCAGGAAACCCTCAAAATCCTCGAGAAGACAGGAAGCAATCTCTTTGATATCAGCAATAGAAATTTCTTACAAAAAATGTCTCCCAAAGCAAGGGAAACAAAAACAAACAACTACTGGAACTTCATCAAAATAAAATCTCCAGCAAAGTGAAGGAAAAAAAAAAAATCAGCAAAACTAAAAGGCACCCTATGGAATGGGAGAAGATATTTGCAAATGACATACATGGTAAAGGGTTAGTATCCAAGATTTATAAGGAAGTTATCAAACTCGACACTCAAAAAACAAATAACCCAGTTAAGAAATGGGAGGAAGACACGAATAGATACTTTTCCAATGACGACATCTAGATGCCAAATAGACACATGGAAAGATGCTCAACATCAGTCATCAGGGAAATACAATCAGAACCACAGTGAGATCCACCTCACTCTTGACAGAATAGCTCAAATTAACGCAGGAAACAAAATATGTTGGCAAGGATGTGGGGAAAGAGGAATCCTCTTATACTGTTGGTGGGAATGTAAACTGGTACAGCCGCTCTGGAAAACAGTGTGGAGGTTCCTCAAAAATACAACTACTGTATGACCCAGCAATTTCACCACTAGGTATTTCCCCAAAGGATGCCAACATCTTGATTGGAAGGTGGCACATGCACTCCGATGTTTATAGCAGCTTTATCAACAATAGCCAAATTATAGAAATAGCCTAAATGTCCATCGGCAGATGTATAAAGACATGATATGTATGTATATATGTGGTATGTAGTGTGTGTGTATATATACATTAAAAACATTTATATTTTATATTTATTTTATGAATATATACTCAGAAGAATGAGATCTTGTCATTTGCGAGGACATATATGGATCTAGAGAGTATAATGCTAAGCAAAATAAGTCAGTCATAGAAAGACAAATCCCATAGGATTTCACTCAAATGTGGAACTTAAGAAACAAGAGATAAACAGGGGAAGGAGGAAAAAAGAGGGTAGGAAACCATAAAAGCCTCTTAATTTTGGAGAACAAACTGAGGGTTGATGGAGGGATGATGGGTGGGGATGGAATGGGTGATGGGCCTTAAGGAGGACACTTGTTATGCTGAGCACTGGGTGATATACGTAAGTAATGAATCACTCAAGTCTACTCCTGAAAAACATATTAGACTATAAGTTAACTAACTAGAGTTTAATATTTGAAAACAATAAACTAATGGACCATTGAGTAAATGGTACCACTTGACACAGGCTTTAATAAAATAGGAATTCTAAAGATTTTAGTGTTGTTCTAGTACTATAAAAAGACTGATGTGTTTTGTGTTTTTTTGTAAACTACTATTTAATACTGATGATGATTTTTAAGTTTTAAACACTTGAAATGTGCTAAAATGCTGGTGCTCTTCTTTTGTGAGACTCCATGGTAATAGGGGCCCTTGGGTATGTTTTCTTCTTCCAGGAATTTCTCAGGAAGGTCTTTTAGAAGGAAGCATTCTAGTTCTTTTTAGCATATGTGGTGGGTCAAATTTTAAAGATTGTTTGTTCACTGAGGGAACAGTAAAAATAAATGGAAAAAAATCCACATGGAAAAGAGTTGAGAAGCACCTTCCTCAGGGGTATTAGGGAGGGTGTGTGGCTGTGAGATGGGTGGTGGGGTTTCATTTATTTACTTGGTTGAGGCAGGAGAATGGAGAAGCATATAAAGTTTGTTCTTGGGAGATAAAATACATATTTCTCAGACCTGCTGAGGAACAGGTCTACTCTAGAGAATCAACAGCTCTCAAAGATACAGCAGGTAGTCATGGAAAATGAACTCTGAAGCACATAAGGAGACTGGAGGAGCCACATCAAATGTTGGATTAGTCAACATTTTCAGGCTTAGTCCAGATTGTGTAGAATTTGGAAGCTTTAAATATAATTTTGATATAAAATAAACTTCTATAATTATCAACTCATTGTACAGTAGAGCAAGATTGAAAATTGAGATGAAGTGACAAAATCAGACGCAAAATAGAAATCCATTTTGATGAATTCTTACTAAAAGAAAATTCCTTGTTTTAACTGGACTTCCAACATGATAATATTCTTTATCACTTTATCTTGTTCTGAGAATAAAGGCTTCGATGTGATGATGCAATGACCTCATTTAGAGTCCTTTGTAGCATGGTGGAGCTGGGCATGGTCACCAGAGAGAAGACATTCTGCATGTGGTCAACCTAGGCAAAACTCACGCAAAGAAACCACTACTTCAGGTCACAAAGGAAGTTGATGATGACGAATCTGGGGCTTGAAATGAGTTACAAGAATAATTTATGCTTGAAATTAGCCTAAGATGCAAATTCTGAAGAAATTTCTGAGGAAAATGATTACTAATTAAGGACTTGAATGACAAGACACTTTTTAAGAGAGGATAGTCCTTTCTAATTGGTAAGCTCAGATTTCCTCCACAACTAAGGCAGTCTTTTTATGTCTTAGAGGCCAGAGGACCATAAAACTATCTCAGATTCAACATCTCAGAAGTCTTGTCTTCCGAGTGTCAAGTATGGAACTTAAAATACATCCTCGTGGCTGGCTGGAATCTTTCCCAGTAGCTTAAAGTCTGCTTCTGGCTCAATCAAGTTGTTTGCCTCTTTTCCCTTCTCTGGGATCCTACTTCTGAGTCCTGTAGGGTCTCTTTACAGCATATACCTGGGTTTTGATAATTTGGTCCTTAATAATTTATTCAAAAATTAATTTAGGGTTTAGTATTAGAACCCAATTATGAACATATATTTAAACAGTGGCATATCTGACATAGAGAAGATAATTATAAAACCCTATATCTTCAGACAGTTTTGATCTTTAATGTAATTATGTTTGTTCCTTCTTGAAATACTACGTTTTTTCAAAGAGTAGGTACAAACTTACCTTTCACTCTTGCTATATCATGTATTTGTGCTCCTTCTAAAATTCTTAGTTGAAAATCCTAACACATAAAGTGATAGTATTAGAAAGTGAACCCATAGGGAGGCGGTTAGAGCAAAAGGGGGGAGCTCTTATGAATGGGATTAGTACCCTAATAGAAGATCTCCAGAGAGCACCCTCGCCCCTTTCACTATTTGACAGCACGGAGAGAAGTCAACTGTCTACAACCAGAAAGCAGGTCCCTACCAGAACACAACCATATTGGCTCCCTGATCTTGGACTTCAGCCTCTGGAATTGTGAGAAATAAATTCCTAGGGTTCATAAGCCACCCAGTTGATGGGCTCAGACGGAATAAGATAGTCTTGAATTGTCTGCCGAAACTAAAAGGAACTGCACATACCCTTGCAAAGTTATATTTAAACTGCAGGTGATTGGAATCAAATATTCTGTATAAATAGAAATAATTAATCATGAATAATTAAAGACCTCAAAAGGCAGCCTGTTTCAGTAGCACCTGTAGTTAGAGATCGTATGTATCTGGTTGGGGAAAAAAAAAACACACATTTTAATAAAATATTACTTTAGTGACTCAAAACATGTCTGGTCTTTCATGATGTGATCTTTTAACTTGTAATTCCCCTGCGACATCTAGATTTCCCCAAGGTACTGTCATATTCCTGCAATGTTTTCTGCTAGATCAAAGCCCAAGATAAAATTTCAATTACATCAATGAGATGAGTTATTCATATGGAACTAATCTTTCTGTAAAAACCTCTTCAAATAAAAACATTGTTTTTGAAAGGCAGATAAACCCAATTTATTGACTCAGTTGTGAATTTTATCAGGATATATGTTGTCAACATCCTTGTACTTCTCCAATATATAATAATGAATATTTGAATACAAAAAGACGGTCCTATAAATTGTTGTCGGTTATGCAAAAAATGAAGCTGGGACAGTTGGCCCACACTTCACGTGCATGCATGTTCTGGAACAGTGGCTCTCATGAGTTCCATCCCCAAGAGCTTATTCAAATTAATGATACAGTGAGCACAATTTAAAATCAGAGAATCAAGGATCTTGATATTTCTACACAAATAGGAATCTTAATGTACAGACTAGGATTCCCATGCTTGGCAAGACCTGACATCTACGTGACTGTGGGTGACGTACTCCACATCAATGAGCAAAACGTTATGCCACAGAGAACTTAATTACGTCCCATACTGGATTCTAACAGCCCATATGGCAGTACCTGGGACCGTCCTATTTGAAAGTCACTTCACATTTAGAGAGACAACCCAAGTTTAACCACAATACAGTTCTTCACATTCCTGGCCAGAAAACACACACCTTTGTGCACATGGAAAATAAATGATAATGCTATGTAAGTTCTCATGGCTCTTCTCAACGTGCTTATTTTCAGTTTGGAACACCTGTCACGGCTTTCACTTAATTATAATGCATCTATAATTAAGAATCTGTTAGATTTTCATAGAATATTCAGTTTTGAGAAAATTGCATTAACATACTGTCAGATTCCAACATCCTGTGTCTTGAAAGACAAAACATAAAAATTAAAAAAAAAAAAAAAACAGAAAGACTCGTACACAAAGAACAATCTGGTGTTTACCAAAGGAGGTAGGAGGATGGGCAAAGTAGAGGAAGGGGACTAAAAGGTACGACCTGCCAGTGATGAAATGGGACAGGAGGATAGAATGTGTGGCAGAGGGAATATTGTTTATATATAGCAGCTTTGTATGGAGATCGTTGGAGTTAGGTTTACCATGGGGGTCAGTCACTGCGTGGATAGAAACGTTGGATGACTGTGCTGTAACCCTGAAACTAATATTGCAGGTCAGCTACAATCATCAGTAAATCTCACAGGAACAAAGAACTTGATCTTTATCCGTGTTTCCCAAACCCTAGTTTTCCCCGATTTCTCTCCTCCTCCCGTTTCTCATACCTTACATAACAAGTCTTAAGGACTCTCCGCAAAGCCTTTACCCAAATCTCCTGCATCCTTTCCATCCCGATCACGTCTTCTGTCTCAGCCCTTATCCAAGCCATCATCATCTTTCTGGGGATCTTTCTGTAGGTATTTTGTTGATGTTCCATTTTTGTTCTTGGCCTCCTGGACCCCTTTCTCCATGTTAGCCACAAAAACAAGACTTTATTAAACAAAAGTAGGATCGAATTGCTTACTATCTCCAGTATTCTCACACTGCAACCTATTGTATCCCAAAACCAAATTATTTGCTCTTGGTTACAACCTCCGATAAGATGGTGTCTGTTGCTAACTGCATTTCACATCTCTAGCCCCCGGGGCCATAGCCCTAGCTGCCAGCTTGTCTTTGACTTCACCATATTGGGGTCTCTGTCAAGTGTGGCGAGCCTATTTCCTTAGGGCTTATCTGCTAGGAATGTAGTCCACCTGCAATAATCTTTGCATAGCCTGGCCCCCCTAGTTACTCAGAACTTAGTCTAAATGTCACCCTTTCAGAGAGGCCTTTGATCTAGCAGCCAGGCTGAGATAGGTCAACCCCTAGCTAAGCTCCGAATTCAGATGCTCTGCGAAACCCTTGTCACCACCCTGCTCTCCTGGTTTGTTCTATCCCTAGCCTGCATCAGAATACGATTACATGGGGTTATGGAATTGCCACAATTTTCCTCGCTGTGACCTTAAGTATTTAAAATAGTGATTGACACGTAATACCTGATGAATAAACATGTCTAGAATGAAGAATTGAAGGTGTTCTATGAAATACATGTAGCAGCAAATAGGCTCAAGAAATATTGGGCTAAAAAAAATCAGCTATCTAGCATTTCTCAGAATTTTTAATAGAATATGATCATGTGGTAGCGCCAAGGCGGAATGTTAAAGGCATGATTTCCAAAAATTAATTTGACCACTGGATAACTTTTTTAAGGAGTAGCTCTCTCTAGTCTGTGAAGAGACTAGATTAATCTTCACAGATTAATTTAGAAGTCGTCACCGACATGGACACATCGACCTAAACAGACCTTTTGAAAACTTTAAGGTTTTGTTTTTGTTTTTTAAGAAAATGATTTTTTGCAAAAAAAAAAAAAAATCAGCTCATTTCTTTTGCTGTTTTCCTTTTGACCAAGATAGATTCCAAGTCTAACTCTGATAACAATTATTTGTGTCGACTTTCAACAAATCATTTTTATTCTCTGTGCCCATTTTCTCAATTGTCAAATGAGAGAGAACAATTTCTGTGGTTTCACCTGAATCGCTATGTTTTAGAGCTTCACTTCCATCAAGACTAATAATAACAAGAGGCAAGCATGGTTTGAGGTCAAGTTATGAAAAAAAAAATGTTATAAAAGTGACGACACATGGTTGAAGCACAGATGAGCTCAGCGATCACTTAAGAGCACTTGTCTTCCTGGCAGGCTGGACCCACACCTCTGCAGGCCTGGGAAATAACCACTAGCTCTTCAAACCTCAACTTTGAGGCTGCTTCTCCCAGGAAGAGCCTACTGCCTCCCAGAGCCCAGATCAGACCTTTTTAGAAGTCTCCGCTTCTTCCGTTCAGTGTGATTCTACATCGACCCTCCTGATTCCTTTCACACTGGTTTTCGACTCTAAGTTCTGAGCTGCATGCAAGTGAGCATCATGATGTTTTGAAGACTATTAACTCCTTAATACTTCAAAGACTTGTTAGTATATAGAAGTCACTCCACATGTATCTCTGGTTGAAGAAGAGGAATTTGGGGGGAAAAAAACCAACTTTGAATAATTTAATTCACTACCATAGTCAGTATCAAAGGGCATAGCCATTCATATTCAGATCAGAGTGAGATAATGAGTCTGAAAATTCCTCCCAATTCTGCTCAATTTTGTGTTTATTCAAATGTAATAATTGTTTCAGAGCACGTAGTCTCAAGATGAATAGATACACCAGTACAAATGCTAATTGAAATAAAATGATTAGGGGCTAGTAAGCTCTCCTTTCATGACTGCCTAATGGCAATTTTAGGAGTCTCCTCATTGAAGTTTGCTATATTAATAAAATCTATATCCTGCGTCTTCCTAAAATTCTTTGTTCCTAAATGCTTTCTGGGGCGAGTTTATATCAGGACAGTCAACAAACGGGCAGCATTTCTACACAAAGAATTCCTGCCTGTTGATTCTGAAGGGAACTTGGTATGAGATCAAGACCTGGGTAATGGAACATCAAGTAGAGAGCTATCAAATATTGAATATCTAGCACCATTCGGAATTAAAAGTTAAATATTATTTCACGAATACTTCCACAATTCCGCAGAAAACCAATTTCTTTGGAGAGTGCACACTGATAAGTGATCAGTTTTCCACAAAAGCATGTGAAAAGTTAAAAGAAAAAACATTTTGAGAGAATACTGTTATTAGTTATTTCTGCTCCTTGGGGGAGCTGACCCTGGAGCGATGCAGCATGTTGCATTCAGTTGGCTCCATCTGTCTCCTTCTGGAATTATTAACAGCACTTGCAAGCTTGTCTTCATGATACAGACAAATGATTCTTGGAATTGCCCTAACAATGACCAAAACCACATTAGAATTCCATAAGAAAAGATTGAAGGGATTCCTTATAAATATGTTATTAAGCTATTAGAACCTACAATGTCGATAGTTAAAAGTTAATTTTAAAGAACAGGCTGGAGGAAAATGTTATTTTAATCCTCCTCTGTGCTCACTGCAATAGTGGAACATCCCAAACGTTCTTTTTATTATTATGCCATTTTTATCACATTGCACAGTTTATGATTTTTCCTTCAAAATGAGTGGATGACAAGTACAATCTCTACTGGCAAAGAATATGTTTAGAAAGCTCATACATTTATGATTAACAAAGATAAAATAGGTTTCAGGAGACTTATTAGATCGATGGCGCACACTATAAAAAGTCTGGATGTCTTCACTCAGGTAACACCGTGGAATACTACCTATGGGGTCTCCGATAGCTATCTCGCTAATACGGCATCTTTTCAATTAAAGCCACACAGTTGAGTCATCAAGAAATATTGAAACACTAAAATGCTTTTTGTACTTTGATTGTGATGAATTGACAGAGTTTATTAGGTTTCTTCGGATAGTGGTGCCACGGAATAGAAGATTCCTGTGGGATTCTATTCCCACAGGAATAGAAGATTTAACTCCACTGTGCTCTGTGTGGTCCTGGACACCAGCATCTCAACACTGACAGTGACTCACGGGTAGAAACTAGTATGTGAAGGGTGGAAAGTGGTAACTTAGGGTCCCCTGAGGAAATGGGAATACGGCTCGGCCAGCTAGGTCAAATGGGACAGAGGTGCTGTCCTCATCTGAATCCACACTCAGCCTTCCGTCCTTGCCCGAGGTCCTCTCCCTGACCACACTGAATTATCTTCCTCTTAATTTAAAATCAAAATGATATTGCCTGTTGAAAATGCTTATTGTAAAACTCTTCTTTAAAATAGTTCTGTGACAAGGGGTAGTGGAAGGGGAGGTGAGTGGGGGGATGACTGGGTGACGGGCACTGAGGGGGGCACTTGACAGGATGAGCACTGGGGGTTATACTATATGTTGGCAAATTGAACTCCAATAAAAATATACAAAATATAGCTCTGTGCCCTCTTTCATTTACATTTTTTTCAATTTAATCATTTTTTTTGTGCTACTCCTTAAATGAAATTCAGAGTTTGTAACTCATTGTTATGAAAGACAGGATTTCGTTTCTTATTCTAAATCCCTAGTCGCATTTCTCTTGCACAGTGTTACTTTTTCTTTCTTAACTACTTTTTTTTCTTATATTTCTGAAATAAAAGCATTCTAAGACAGGAAACATAATTTAAAAAACCCTGCCACAACAATATGGGTATTTGAAAGAGTAAAAGATTTCAAGTACTTGCAAGGAAATTGAGATTGAAGGACCTTGAACACTACAGATTTGTGACTGTGTTTCAAAGGGAAACAAAAATGGGACTAAAGCATTGATAGGCTTCTCCTCTCTGGAATAAGATCCTGATTTTAATTTTTCTCTGGCTCAGGCTTGAAATACCCTGATTTTATTAAAGAAAACTCATATTCCATAAGTAGCACAAATAAGAACTTAGTATTCCTTCAATGACTTACACATCTAAGTGGTTATTTATTGATCATTGGGAAGTTCGTGCAATGTTTCATAGTCATATTAAATTATCAAATTCCTATTAATACCATGACCAATATTAAATACCATGATTATTGAAGAGAAGACTTTCAGTTTGATATTTGAATCTTTCTGATGGTTTCAAAAGCAATTTCACTGGGGTGGGGGGTGAGGTCTAATGGTAAATATAAGTTTCTTAGGAAAGTACATAATCACAGTAATTTATCAGAGCATGTTAATCAAGATGCTCTTGTGATTACCAGATTTAAAGCTTGTTAATACTGCATTGTACCATTATAACACTAATTTTTATTTTTTCCTGATTTCTCTCTAAAATTGTTCTAAGTATCTGGGCAATTTTATATAAAAGAACATTTCATCAATATTTAAAATAACTTATGTTCAAGTCACTGTTATAATTATTTTATATTTTTATATAACTGACGATTTTTTCTAAATGGTACCTTTATGTTTCTAGTTCAACAAAACCTTTTCCATCTTCATATCTAGAATTCCTTTCAATAAATAAGCATTTTTATGTTCCCTAAGTGGTGACAATGGTTTCTCATCAACTTGACAGAAATTTGGGCAGTAGTTTCTCCAAAATACAATGGAAAGATTTCCTTTACTATATGGTGTTGTGAGACAACTTTTAAGAGAAATAGCTATGTTGTAGTTGGCTCTTGTCCAGTCTTATGGGCTCACACTGGGTGGATAACTAAAAGAATGTGGCCATGGTTGTGTCCCCTTGGTAGACATGGAAAGACAGCTTCCTTAAAAGGGGGAACAAAATGGTTCAGAAGATGCAAGATTTCTTCTTTGGCTGCCAAACTTTAAGAGTTTAGTTGGAAACGACAGGCTTATGCATTTTTTTTTTTGTGCTATATCAAATTTAGGTATTATTACTATCCATTGGCCCCCTGCTATTCTTTCCAATTATCTTCCCCGGGTAGTTACAATACCTGCTTTCAGGTTTGGGTGTTTCACCTTAGGAAGGTATGTGGGAATCCATCAGATCCTTGTAGGAATTCCCAACACCTGAATGCAAAGAACTCTTCTCAAGGGACATACAGTTTCTCCAAAGCATAAACCTCCAATCTCTGAATTAGGGGACAGGGGCATTGAACAATACGGTGTTGATTTATATGGGGTTTTAAGCCCCATCCCCCTCCATGGGGAAACAGTGTGTCTGGAATGATTCCAAAAAGTGGAATGTGATACCAGAACTAGGTCTTACAACAGTGAAGTAATTCATAGGTACTAAGTGATATTTAACCTAAACCCCATTATACACTCACTGCATGAGACAAGTGATATCCCACAAAAACCTTGGTTCAGTTATGATTACAATTTAGAAACAAGCAGATTAAAAGCCTCTTAAGAGTGAAATTTGTGCAAAAGAAAAGCAAAACAAATTGTAACATGTATTTTCTTATCTCTGAAATCTGGGAATTTTGATTCTTACTACCTTTTAAACAATCCCATAAAAATTGAAGGTTCTAATATTTACATATTGGCCATTCTATATAATTTGGTTAAAGTGGTGCTTTGAGGTCTCATCCATGAGCTATTGCCCTACTTACGTGTCTGTGTACTGATGTGGTCATGAATAAAAGGTTCTGTAAGAGACAATAAGTGATACCCAGTCCTTCACCTGTTACTTTAAATGAAGCTACTGCTTTCTCAGGGCCAGGTTTGGTGATTTTAGGTGCATGGATGTTTTTTAACATGGACAGATAGGAGGATAGCTAGCACTTAGCAGACTCCCATTCTGTACTAAATATATATATTAAAGGTGTGGCCATGAAGTATATAATTCCCTCACATCAGTTCCATGGTCTGTGGTCATAGAAAACATTGGCCCGTTATTCCAGAATAGATGTGCATAGATAAAACTTACTTAACCCTTAGAAATATCCTTTGACATATAGATGAATCTTTTTAATAGCAGAAAATGAGATTGCAGCCAGCACTCATTTCTACATCTGAGCCCCAGGCTAGAGCTATATTCAGTCACTGCAGGTCAGAGACATATTGAAGTAGCATGAACTTTGATCTCCAATGACTGTCTCTGTCCCGACCAGCATGCGTTTCCAAGAGCAGAGCTGCACCCCTGGGATATAATACCAAATGGCAGAAGCAAGATTTGAGGTCCTCAGGGCATAGAAAAAATTTAAAAACAACACAGTGGACACCCCCCCCCCCAATATACTGTTACAAATAATGATGTTTGAGATGATTGACAATATAGTTTAAAAGTCTTAATAAAAAGTCTTGGGGCAGCCCGGGTGGCTCAGCGGTTTAACACTGCCTTCAGCCCAGGGCCTGATCCTGGGGGCCTGGGATCGAGTCCCGCGTCGGGCTCCCTGTGTGGAGCCTGCTTCTTCCTCTGCCTGAGTCTCTGTCTCCGCCTCTCTCTCTCTCTCTCATGAATAAATAAAATCTTAAAAAAAAAAAAAAAAAGTCTTGGATTTGTGGAATTTTCTATGGATTGTGAGAAAACACTTTCATACATAGGCACAGGGGTGCCTGTTTTCGAGAGAGAAGAGTAAGATGTACTGAAAGTACCTGCCTCTCTGCTTAAAATCCTAAATGGAGCTCTCCCACTCATCAGCTCTGTCTTCACTCTGTTTCCATCCTTCTCATGCAAAAACCAAAACAATACAGGACAATGCTCCCTTCACAAGCTTTGTTCTAACCTCCTGGAACTAGCTGTTTGTTTCCTGCCTCTTGGAAAATGCACATAGGAGGATACAACTTTTCAAATATATATACACCATGTAAGGGATACTTGGGTATTTATTATTGTTGATGTTTACAAGAGGTACATTTAATGTTTTTATTTTAAATTCAATTTGCCAAAAAATAGTATTTATTATTATTATAATAGTGTTACTATATCAGTTGTTGTCCCTGCCTGCCCCCTCCCCAATTTGTATTTCTTCTCTGGGTTCCAGCAAAGCTGGCCTCCTCTGTAGACTCTGGACTTACCAAGCCCTCACACTCATGTAAGCCAATTCCTTAAAAAATATTTTCAATATACATACACACATCCTGTTGACTGCTTCTTTGGAGGATCCTAATGCAGCACTGGGCTTAGGTCCCCCCTGCTTCGAACAGACCAGCTTAGTGGGGTTTTTTTCGTTTTTTTTTTTTTTTTAATATTTGAACTTCCAGATGTCATCTGATTCAGAGACAAGTCTCTACTGATTATGGAAGAAAAAAAGTAGTCTATAGTGTTCTGGGGCACATGATACTGAGAATGAAAAAAATAATACAATCATGCACTTGAAGAACAAATAAATCAAATGACTACCTAACATAATAAATAATCAGCTTTGTACATTCCAAACTTATCCCAAGTCTCACATTCCCGGAATTGAGTAAGATACTTGTTGATGCTATATGCAGCCATCATAGCATAGGTTTTACTGATACATGTATTAGTTTGTTAGAGATGATGCCTCAGCAGATAATGGAATGGATTAAATAACAGAAATTTGTTTCCTAGGTGTTCTGGAAGACAGGGATTGAGTTGTCCAAGAAGTTGGAATCTCTGGAGTCTTCTGAATCTTCTCTGGAGAAGATTCATCTTCTCCTGGTTTTAATTTTATTTTCCTATAAGGACATTACTCAAATTGGATAGGGCCCACCTCCATAAGTCTCATCAAAGACTATCTCCAAATCTGGTCATATTTGAAGGTATTGGGGATTAGGAATTTGACATGGGCATTATTGAAGGGGAACAATTCAGACCTGCCAGCCTAATAACTGCCATAACAACTGTTAGCATAGAAGGGGGAGTGTGGCCTCAGTGGCTATTATCTTGGCATTCCTTAGAACATTTCTTAGATGTTTGGGTGAGTGCTCACATCTGAGTGACTTGCAACTATCCTGGGTAAAAGCAGCGTTTTAACATTAAAATAGATCTTTGCTTGTTTATCCTTTGAAAAACAGCCCACATTGTAATGCAGATTGCAAGACTGCTAAGGATACAATGTGAACTTCATAGCAGATCAGGGCTTGTTCATCCTGGGGTGCAGAAGCAGGTGTGGGAGTGGTAGGAGAGTTCATGATGATGAACTGACCAAGTTTAGGAAGAATCAGCCCATTTAAGTCAGTTTGAATCAACTTCAACACATGAAATAATCTAGAAGTATTTGCTTTCCATATTTATTAATATTTCGTAAGAGATTTTGTGGCGCACTCAAATACTTTCCCCATTTTACAGAGGTTTAATCAGCGTATGACCTTGTATCAGTTGCACAACGTAGTGCTTTGATGGTATTTGCATATATTGCAAAATGATCACCGTAATAAGTTAACACCCATCAACTCACAGGGATATACATTTGTTTTTCCTGTAATGAGAAATTTTAAGATCTCTCTTAGCAAATTTCAAATATACGATACAGTATTGTTAACTATCTCACCAGGCTGTACATTATATCCTCAGAACAAACTTAATCTTATAACTGTAAGGCTTTAAAAAAAAAAAAAAAAAAAAAAAACCTTTCAACCATGTTTACCTATTGCCATCATCCCCAACCCCTGCCTCTGTCAACAACCAATTTGTTTTATGTGTAAAAAAAGAAGGAAAGCATGATATCTGTGACAACATGGGCGGATCCTGAGGGCATTACGCTAAGTGAAATTAAGTCAGAGAAAGACAAGTACTGTATGATCTCACATACATGGGGAATCTAAAATGTCAAATTCATAGAAACAGAACAGACAAGTGACTGTCAAATACTTCTAAAACTAAAATTTAAAATATACATTATTTATTCATTCACTTCAAAAATAGGACCTCAAGTATATTATGCTAAGTGAAATAAGTCGGAGAAAGATAATTGTCATATTATTTCACTCATATGTGGAATCTGAAAAGCAAAACAAATGAACGAACAAACCAGACACTTAAGTACAAAGGACAAACTAGTGTTTGCCAGATGGGAGGTGGGTGGGGGGATGGGTAAAATAGAATAAAGAGGATTAAGAGGTACAAACTTCCAGTTATAAAATAAATCATGGAGATGAAAAATACCGCATAGGAAATATAGCCGATAACATTGTGATAACACTGGTGACAGATGGTGACTACACTTACCATGGTGAGCCCTGAGTGATATACAGGATTATTCAATCACTATGCTGTAGACCTGAAACTAATATCACATTGTGTATTAATTGTACTTCAACAACAACAAAAACCTATTGAATCCCTATAATAAACATGACCCTGGGCTAATATCTGATGATAATATAGTAAAGCCCAAACCAGACATGGTTTCTCTTCCTTTGCTACTCACAATCTTACGAGAAAAAATATTAAGGATATAATTTCATAAATACATCACAACTGCATTTGTGTGTAAAAGGTGACTTATATGTACCTGGATGAGGATGGAAGTATTCCAGGTAGAGGGAAAGGCATTACAAGCTGACCAGCTGTGGGAGGTGCCAGGTAATGACAGGGTGGCTGGAACCCCCCAAATGAGGAGATCCTGGTGTCCAGCATAGCTGGTAGGTCATGCCCGTTCCACATGGGAGCATATAGGTCACGCTATTGATTCTTGCCTTTACTTTAGCTGCAATCGAAAGCAATTTCATAGAGGCAGGATGGGAGCCAGGCACAATTATGTTTGGAAGGATTTATTTACTTGCAAAATGAATAATTTGAGGGAGGGAGGGATAGTGATTGGTGTTTGTAATGATTCAAATGGCTGTTGTGGTGATCCAGATGTGAGAGTGTGACAGTGTGGACTAGGAGATACATAAAGAAGTAGACCAACAGATGTTAACATAAAATGGTAAAGAAGGTATGAGGTGATAGATGGTGATGGTCTTGTAGAGGAAGAGTACACAAGAGAGACTGAGATGTAATGGGTCTGTGTGTACATAAACATACATGTATACTCACACATGTGCATGGGATCAATGCATGAGTCTAATGTGTGTTGAAATTTTATATATATACGTATATAAAATACATGTATACATATTACACATTCATATATACATCAGGGAGCATGGGGTCTACAGCTTTGTATGTATGTATATGGACATGCATAATGCAACATATATGTGTATATTACAGGCATAATATACGTATAAATTAAGTGTGCATATAGCTAAAGGTGCTTCAAAAGTTGAATAGGATATTTCAAATATGCAGATTAATGGATTAAGAATTCATAAGAGATCAGAGCTAGTTTTATTAATGTATAAGAATTTGTAGCTGATCATTGAATATATGGTCAGATTTATGACTCACAGGGGGAAAAATGAGACTATCTGAAAGTAGTGTGGAGGGATGCAAACATTTAAAGTAATAGTTTAAAAAAAAACATACACTATGAACAAATGGGATTTATTCCAGGTATGCAGGATAGGTCAACATCCACAAAATCAATGTGATGCACCACATTAAAACGATGAAGGACAAAAATCCTAGAATCATCTTAATAAGTTGCAGAAAAAGCATTTGACAAAATTCATCATCCATTTATGATGAAAACTCAACGAAATTTATTTTGTTAGGAAGTAGGATAGGAAATAGATTTCACCAAGGAGTTGAAGGACATACATGCTAAAACCTAAGATATTGATGAAATAAACCAAACAAAGATTTGTGTTCATGGATTGAAGAATATTGTTACAGGGTCCATACTCCCCAAAGCATTCTACAGATTTAATGCAATCCCCACCCAAATTCCAGTAACATTTTTCACAAATAAAGTGAACAATCCTAAAATTTGTATGAAAGAACAAAAGATCCTGAATCGCCAAAGCAATCTTAAGAAGAACAAAGTTGAAGTCATCACCACCCCCAATTTCACGCTGTATTACAAAGCTTTGTGATAAAAACAGACTTAGATCTATGGAACAGAATAGAAAGCATAAACTCACACTTCTATGATCAATTAATTTATGTCAAAGGAGGTAAGAATAGACAATGAGAAAAGGACAGTCTCTTTTATACATGGAGTTGGGAAAACTGGACAGACATTAAAAAGAATTATACCATACACAGAAATTAATTAAAAAAATATTAAAAACTTGAATGTAAGATCTGAAACCATAAAACTCCTAGAAGAAAAAACATAGGTGGTATGCTTCTTGACATCAGTCACCTTGAGGTTTTTGACACCAAAAGCTAAGGAAACAAAAGCAAAAATCAACAAGCAGGACAAGATCAAACTAAAAAGCTGCTCCACAGCAAAAGAAACCATCAACAAAATGAAAAAGAAACCTACAGAATGGGAGAAAATATTTGCAAATGACCTGATAAGCAGTTAATATCCAAAATAGAGAAAGAAGTCTTATTAAAAAGAACCTCATAAAAAAAAAAAAAAGAACCTCATATAACTCAACAGCAAAAATAAAAAAAAAAAAGATAATGAATTAAAAAATAAAAGTGGACAAGGATCTGAAATCTGAGTAGACATTTTTCCAAAGACGACAAAGATGTCCAACAGGTACGTTCAAAGATGTTCAACATCACTAGATTCAGGGAAATGTAAATTAAATTTACAAGGGTAAAGATAATTCTACACAATGGAATATTAGTCATAAAAACAGTGAAATATTGCCATTTTGAAACAACATACATGAATCTTAAGGGTGTTAAGTGGAATAAGTCAGAAAAAAATTACTGTTTATCTCACTCATAGGTGGAATCTAAAACAAAAACCACCCCAGAAAAACAACAGCACACAAACTCAGATGCAGAGAAGTGACTGGTATTACCAGAGTCAGGATGTGGAGGGGAGGGGTTGGCAAAATGGGTTTACAGAGTCAAAAGGTACACATCACGGGGATGTAATATGCAGCATGGGGCCTATAGGTAATACAGTACAGTTTGAAGTTCCCAAGAGAAGAGTTCTTAAAAGTTCTCACCACAAGAAGAAGAAGAAAAAAAACAAAACAAAAACAAAAACAAAACTACGTATGACAATGGATAGACTTTCTGTAGTGATCACTTTGCAATATATACACATATGAAGTCATTATGTTGTACGCCTGAAACTAATAAAATGTATGCTAATAATACCTCAATAAAATGTAGAAAATATATTTAAAGTAAAATAATATACCTATTTTGTGCAGGGCGAGGGGAAGCTTTATTAGGATCTTATATCCCCACCCCTACACCCAGGAAGGGTGTAATTTTTGTATCTAAGGCTCATTGAGGAAAATATTTGAGAAACTATTGAGATGGAGGAAAAAACTCAGGAATTGTAGAAGACTCACAGGGACCTTGTCACCTCCCTGGAGCTTGGGTAGGGAGTAGGGGGGCTGGGCATAGTCATGTGACCTAGGAGACCAGCTTGGTGGTCCTAGAAAAGTCTCAGGGGTCACGGGGACTTGGACCAGTGAGGACCTGGCCTGGGTGGAGCGAACACCACAAGTGGTCCCTCTGCACATTCTTGGAGGCTGTGGTGGTGGGTTGGGGGGAGGGGATGGGAGCATCAGCAATGAGCAAGAATGAATTTCCTGCCTTCTGGGTGGAAGGAAAATTAAGAACATAGGATTTAGGTTAACTCTGGAATAATAACACTGGTGAAATTTATTTACATATGTGCATATTTATATATAATAAGTCTATGGGATCATTAGCAACATCCAGATCCTAGATCCTATAAATAACCATACATCCATGCCCACTACCTATGGACTCGAAAATTTGAGTAATATGAAAACCTGGTTTGTTGTTCTGAATGATTGGTGCCTAAATTTGTGACACTCACCCTTTCTGCAATATCATCCCTGTATCATATGAGGGACCTAGGAGAATTTTCTAAAAATAATATGTGCTCTGGTCTTTACATATATCGCCACACTTTTTCCACTACTTCTTTGATTCTGACCTTATTTATAGTCCACACACATCAAAATAGTGTGAATGTGTAGGTTGGCTTTGAGTCCCTGGAACCGGCCTGGCTCATTCCCTCTTCGGGCCTCTGCAGTAGCAGCTCACTCTTCTTGCACTTCTCTTCCCTCCCTCACATTATTTTTGGGTGGCTTCTTGACAATTAGGCTGCACTTCAAACATCACCTCAGGGACTTTCCCTAATTACAGTGGTCCCCCACAGCCCCAACACCTGTACCCTATTACCATTCCTGTTTTCTTCATATTGCTTATCGTCCTTCCTTAGAATGTAACTTCCACAAAGATTAGGACTTCACCTGTTTATCTCCAATGCTTAAGAAATTTAATGGCATAAAAAAATCCTGAATATTAAAAAAAATAATTGCATCCATTTTTTTTAATTCAGTAACATCAGGTGAAGATACCGAGGTAAAGCTATTAAGCCACATAAGTATTGAATCCTGCCTCACGCCATAAGATCCCAACCTATTAGTTCAACATCTGGACCTACTATGGTTTGGTTTCCCAATCTCTTAATTTAGGAATGGTTGCGAAGAGTGCAATAAAAGGGAGCGCAGCAGAGTTTGCTTGCTTTTAAACACATGAGTGCTGCCATTTGTAGGAAAGCTTCAATTTGTTCCAAGAGAACCTGACGGCAAAACGGGAGTCCAACAAGTATGAGTAAAAGGAAGGAATATTTTTGACTTATCTCGGGGAAGAAATTTGTAAGGATCAGAAGAGCCTTTTGAAGTAGTAAGTGCCTTAGCAGAGTCTCTAAGTGTAAACGCAGTGCTCATTGTCTGCCACGGGTATTAGGAGACTGAATCATTGGGTGAAACACTGAAAGAAATGCATTTAAGGGTCATTCCAAAGCTAAGCTCCCAGGGATCCTATGTTTCTTTGATATTATAGCTCTACCGTACATTTTTATGAGCATTTTCTTCACTGTTAAAAAGCACTATTATGAACAGCTTGCTTCCCTTTTACTTAATGTTTTCTCAACATGCCTAAGCCATCAAAAAGGTTTCATGAAGTAACTAAATGCTTCTATAACTTTGAATTAAAAAAAAAAGAATGAAAGAAAGACAGCATATATTAGCCAAATGGTGAGACAGATGTTCAAGAATGGCAATGCTCAGGGAGGGGATTAAAATGCCAAATAGGATCCTAACTGTCCCTTTAACAGAAATATCCTTGAAAACTCTAGGGTGCAAGTATTCTGAGGGAGAAGAGTTTGTAAATAAGCAAAGTAGATAAAATTGTCTTAACAGCAAGAATGTCTATTTCCTTGAACATAGTAGGCATTCAACAGATTGTTGATTGAATGAAAATAAATAAATGCAAAACAAAATGGTGGAGGAGATCTATTCCTATAAGTCAATCAAAATGCACATGAAAAAATATCATTTTTTTTCCAGGATAAAGTGCATGTGTATGTCCTAATGGTGACCTCAATTTGTCAGTTCATGAGATACAGGGTGAAGTCCCAGGACAAACGCAAATTCTCACAGGTTGATTTGAATCCAGGTATTAGAAGGGACTGTCCTGGGCAGTCTGTCCAGTATTAGAAGGGACTGTCTGTCTCTAATTAGGGTAATCACACCCTCTACTAATGAGTTTCCCTAATGAGAGACTGCATCAATCAAATAGATTAAAAGAAAAAAAAAAAAAAAACTTTTAACCATGTAATGCAAACAATAGAATTTTAATGAGCTTTTGGTTTGGAAAAAAATTACCCAGTTTTAAATAACTCATGAGGTTAATTTTGAACTATTCTCAAAATTAAACTAAAAAAATTGATAAAATAAACTCTCCTAAAATATATATTCTAACTGATTGAACCATACTTTAACTTTGTGGCTCTCACTGAAAGCCAATATTTTTTTGCTCAATGGCAATGGGAGGAGGGAACTTTGACAATCTTTCATAGTAAAGACCAAATACTGTATTGCACATCACTATTTTCTATGTTTGGTGCTTGTGAATTTCCACGTAGCACATAAACTAGTTAAATTGCTCATCACAAAATTCACCAAACCTCAGCATTAACAAGGGATTTTAGAGTTGGTTCCAAATCTTTTGCGTTCAACTCTTTTAGATTTTTTTTTAGACCATATAATTCCGATTTTAATATTCACTGATAAATGACTATTCACTAGAATATTCTCTAGAAATCATACAAGTTCACTAAAAACTTAAAGCAAATTATGCTAAAAACATGCATATAACCTGAAAGTTAGCAAACATGTACAAGTCAGTGCAGGGTCTCTGTTTAAAGCACTAAGAGTGCATCCCTTCATGGGGGCCTTGCCCTTGGATTGACAAGCACTGGCGATGCTAAGCCTTTCCCACAAGGATTCTTTGTCCCAATTCGGATCATTCTTACCTCCAAAGTGAGGAGAATGCCACGAGTTTCCAAAAAGTAGTTATTTTCCTATTTTTTTTTGTAGCATTAAGTTTTACACTGCATTAAAAAGCTTTCTTCCTCTAACTTATCCTGGTTCCTAATTCTCATGTTTGATGGAGCATGAAATAACTATACTAGATAACACACAGGATGTTTGCCCTTGATTGTTTCACCTAACACTGCCCAATTCAACCAACATTTCTACTTGTTAAATGCCTTCCAATATCTTTAGTTTCTTGATGGCATGAGTCTATGTAGGACCCTTATTCAAGCCTTTTTTGTAGACTTGTGTCCATTTGAAATGTAAAATGAATTCTGAGTCTTCTCAGAAGACTCATACTTCTCATTCTGGAACATTCTATGTATCACTGCACCCTGATTAAGTTAGATTTTGGTTACCACATCAGCACTACTAGTGATCCATAAACTAAAATCCCAATGATTAATCGGTGTGTGTTGTTATTATGCTCATTCCCCTTGTTTGAGCAGATATTAAACCACCGCACTCCCCTGTCCACACCATCACTGGATTATAATCTTAATCTCTTTCAGAGACGGTTGCAGATCCTCATGACATAGTAGTACAAATAACACACACACCTCCTGTCTTCATGGAATTTATGTAAAGATGATTTCTACTACTTGGGACATTCATAAGCTACTTTAGATTTCAAAGAGAATTTGCAATTAAAACAAAACTAATAAGAAACTGGCAAAAAAAAAGTGTCAATAATCAAATTGGCAACAAATCAATTAATATTTGGTTTCAAGATGGTCTTTTAAAAAGTGATAAAAGGAGTCATTTCTCAAAAATCCAGGAACAGACGGCCACCATCATAAATGGGAATATAATATTGACAACGTTTGTCTCATAAACTCAATGTGAGAAGTAAAAATGTAAAATTTCCTAAACACACTAAAGACATTCCAAGAATTGGACAAAACTACCAACAGTCAACATTAGTTTACTCTATTTGATTTCCAAAACAACCCTCAGACATAAAGAATGCTATTATAGATGGCCCTTGAACGACATGGATTTAACCTGCATGGGTCCACTTATACATAGATTTTCAATAAATATATGTGTAGTCCTATAGATATATCTTCTCTTCCTTTTGATTTTAACATTTTCTTTTCTCTAGCTTACTTTATTGTAGAACTACAGTATATAATACATATACAAAATATGTGTTAATTGATTGTTAAGGCTTCCGGCCAAGAGTAGGCTATTAGTTTTTTGTGAGTCAAAAGTAACTCACAGATTTTTTTTTTTTTTAATATGATGGAGGGGTAGGTATCCCTAACTCCCATTTTGTCCAAGAGTCAAGTGCATTCACCATTACAGATGATGAATGTTATGGTGATTGTTTATCTCAGTGTATTTGTTTTTGTTTTTTTTTAACCACACATTTGGGTAAGTGATTAAGATGGCATTTTCTAATGAAATCAGCTATCCATTATCCACTCTGGTGGCCTGTGAATTTCCAGTTTTCTTACAAAATCAACTATCTGTTCTACTGACAATACTTTCATCACTTGCTAAAAATGTTATTTTCTATTTTTATTTTACATGAATGAAGACTTTTAAATAATTCATTTAATATTTGCTGAATGCCTGAATGTATAATTATAAGCATGCATATCGAGAGAATTTAAAGTCAACATGTCTTTCATTCAAATTTTAAAAATGTCCAGCCAAGGATAAAAATGGCAAATTCTACCCAGACCCTGTGCACATGAAACATAGGTTTGGCAAAAATATAGAAACAAAAGATTAAATACTAGTAAATGATATTTATATTAAAAATTTAGTAGGGTTGTTCGGTTTTGAATAAAAAATAGACTATAAATCACAAATGCTTCTATGTCAATAAATCAAGTTGGAAACCCAAATACTTGAACATTAAAAATCTTGTGCTAAGATAGCGTGGCATGCACCTTTTAAAAAGGTGGTGGGGGTGGGGGACACCTGGGTGGCTCATTTGGTTACGTGAATAATTCTCGATTTTGGCTCAGGTTATGATCTCAGGGTCCTGGGTTCTAGCCCTGGCTACTCCCTGCTCGTCGAAGAGTCTGCTTGAGATGACCCCTCTCCCTCTCACTCATGCTTTCTCTCTTTTCCTACAATAAATAAATCTTCAAAAGAAACACACACACACACACACACACATACACACACACAAAAAGAAAGAAAAAATGAAAAAAAAAAAAAAACAGTCAAGCAGCAAAGATACTGGAAAGAACCCACCCTGGGGGAGGAGGAAGATATGATCTGTGGTCTTTTAGGAGGTGCCTGGTCTCAGGGGAACACCACAATCTACTGGAGTCTCAGATCTATTATCTGTAAGTGGAAAAGACAATAACCCCTCAGAGAATACTTCTAGAACCTAAATAAAAACATATGCTTGGAAATTTTAAAGTAGAACACATAAGGTGAGCAAAAATTAGAGTAAACTAATTGAAATGGAATAGAGTTATCCACTGTTGCATCCCTACAAGGTTCTAGGAGAACCCTAAACATGAGCTGAAAAAAAAAAAAAAAAAAAACTACTCCAAATGCTTGGCCAAATGTCTGGCATGCAGCACTCGAAAGACCTTGTCGCTATGCCTTGACCTTAACATGGTTAAATCCCAGTCTCATTCCTCACAAGGCCATCTAAACGGTGCCCCCCACTCATCATTAGACCTATAGACATATATACAAAAGCAGGCCTTTAGGAATAAAACAATCTAGAAAAGGTCTATTTTTGTTTCCCCTCTTTAAGAAGCTCAGAACGTGAGCCTGGCTGGTCATTTAAATCTTTAGTAAGACTGCCATGGTGACTGGTTGAAAGGTGATTTTTCAATGAACCAAAGAAAGGTTAATAATGATTTTGGGGATCAATTCAAGTTTTTTTGGGTAAAAGGAAATGACAAATACTTGGAGAAAGCCCTAGAAGCTGTATTGAGTAGATATACACATAGATCACTTTCCAAGCAAATTATTAAAAAAGAATGATTTTAGGACTCAAGTCTGTGATCCATAGTAGGAGCGCTAAGAGTTGATTTATGTGCTCAGGGAGTGCAATCTGTTTGGTAATGTGGCTAACAGTAACTTTATCATTTCTTAGCAGAATTGTCACAGGGAAAAAATTGGATTTTTAAGAAAGTAATAACTAGGGACCAATGTCATTTAAAAAGGCACGTGGGGAGACCTCATATCAGCAGGTGGAGGGAGTCCTCTGAGCAAGCATCTGGGAACTGAATATTTGAATTCATCATTGTCTGGAATTGAGACCTTACTAGTTTTATTTCCAATAGGGAGAAATATAGAGCTTCATTGGCAAAGAGGTTGTGTGACCTTAGTGACTTCTAAGTGAAATATTCCCTGCCTTCTGGAATAATCAGAACTTTTTTTTTTTTTTTTCTGGAAGGAAAAATGCCTCTCAACAGTCTAAGCTTGCTAAAGTGGTAGCTTCTTGAAATCCCGATCAGTACTTCTCTAAGCATTTAAAAATGGAGATCCTAGTCCCACTCTCTTTTCTTTTTATTCTAATTTCAAATATGTAACATGGGGATACAGCACAGACTTTAAAAGCAAATTCACAACATTCTAGTTATATAATGCAATTTAGTGAAGGTTTCTTATGAATCCCCCATCCTCTTGAGAATCCATAGGTGCATTTGAAAATAAGTGTCATGTCTATGGATATTGGTGTGAAGCCAGGAGTAATTTCTAAGAATTAGAAATCCTATATGGCTGGGAAAACAGTACAGATTAAGTAAACACATGTATGGCCTGAGGAGTGCCAACAACTGGGTGACGTAGACAGGCTTCTCCAGCTCCTCCCAGATTCTTCTGGTGCATCAAGGATCGTGGAGGATGTATTCCATGAGGCTGCTGTGTGGACCAACTGAGTTAGTGTACAACAAGCTCCCAGGTTTACATCAACTTGACATTTGTGGTCATGACAGCTGTTGACATTCGTGAATATTTAACTCTCTTTCTTCAAGGCCAAACCCTTCAGCCAAAGACCTGCTTTTTAAAATGCAATCTTCCCATCTGCACAAAGGATGACAAATTTCTCTCAGCAATAGAGTCTCATGGTCAGAAACAGCCTTAGAAAGTGTGTGGTGGGCAGAGTCCTAAGAGGCCCCTCCTGCCTCCTACAGCCCTGGTCCCAAAGCGCGCCCAGGACTGCAGCTCACTTCTAACCCACGACGGGTGCCCAGAGGGCGGGAGGTGTCCCCCACGATCCTGCTGTCATGCGGGGAAGGTGAACGGGGCTTTGCAGGGGTAATAAAGGTCCCTGATCAGTGGACTCCGCGTTATCACGAGGCAGTTCATCCCGGGCAGCCTGGCATATTGGCTGAGCTCTTTGTTCGAGGGCAAAGGAAGCAGCAGGAAGGACACTCAACACCGGCCTTGAGGAAGAGGCTGCCGTGCGTGCGCAGGGCCTGGGGCAGCCGGTGGCAGGCATCTTCAGGGGCTGAAGCCCTCGGGTCCCCCCAACCACAAAGACCTGAATCCCATCCACAGCAACAGGAGTTTTGAAGAAGACCTAGAGTTTCAGATGAGGTCACATACCCATGCATGTATGACCTGGGCAGAGGACCCCGCCAAGCCTTGCCCAGACCCGTGGCCCCCAGAACCCGTGAGGTGATTAATGTAGGTTTGTAGCTGCAAGTTTGTAGTCTTTGCTGCACATTAGAACGTGAATATAGAAGGCCTCCTTAGGTTGGTCCTAAATTCTTTTTTTTTTTAATATTTTATTTATTTATACATGAGAGACACAGAGAGAGGCAGAGGGCAGAGACATAGGCAGAGGGAGAAGGACCCCATGCAGGGGGCCCAACGTGGGACTCGATCCCGGGGCTCCAGGATCATGCCCTGGGCCAAAGGCAGGCGCTGAACCGCTGAGCCACCCAGGGATCCCCCAGTCCTAAATTCTTATTGATAAAGTGTGGGCTCCTTTTCTTTCCCATTACAAGTGATGAGGACATTCAGTTAGGTATCGATATTTGCACAGGACCTTCAGCTTCACGGAACAGTGGCCGGCTAATGTAGATCTACGGTCAACAGGTGTTTCTTGTGCAACTTTTGCCTTTTAGCTTTATGCATCTTATCTATTTCTGAATAAGATTAAGTTTGTTTGCTTGCATTTAAAATAATCAAACATTTTTTCTGCCTTGGAAGGGACATCTCTCCTTACCAACAACTTTGGTCTCTGTTTTCTTAGCCATATCGGTGATACTTCTCCCCCCTGCCTGTTTCTCTATATGCATTAAGTTAATATATCATCTCAAATTTCTTTTTGCTGTGATTACCATTTGGAGTTGATGACAAGTTGACATTTTTCTCTGCTGGCAAAAGCAATGTCGAAGAAATCCAGAATGTCTCCGAGGAGACAGCCTGACCCCAACACCTGCCTGCCAATACGGGAGCTCATTCTGCTCTGCTCCCTCTAGCAACAGTGCTCGCTGAATCAGGAAAGCAAACAAAACAACAACAAAAAAAAACCTTTTGTTACACACACTAACTAGAAAAAGGGCACATGCTGTTCTATGTTATTTAGACATACATAATATTTAAGCATGTAGGAACCATTTTAATTTCTCACAACTTAAGTGTTTTATTCAGTTAAGTGATGTGGAACTCCATGGTTTGCAATTTGTAACAAAATCAGTAGGATTTATTTGCTTAACATATTCAGTACCTTAATTGGCACCCGTGTACAAGTAAATATTTACTTGGTGCTATTTGGTAATATTCAACTTCCTTCCTTATTTTAAAATGTAGATAATAGATGGAACTTAATTTTAAGGCAAATATTTTCATTTCAGATCATATTATGCTGCTTACAAAATCTGAGTGGATATCTAAAAATAGAATGGTGTGTGAGGTGTTTTTGAATTATAGGTGTCTAATCACTATGAAATATTTAGTGCTATATATTAGCAGTAATTTTACTGAAAAGATGGCACTTTTTAAAACTATGTTTATAAAGTACATAGGTTTTGGTTCACAAATAGCAAACAGCGATGTATATACCACATATGTGACTGTGTGCAGTGAGGTTGTAACTACAGGAAGGAGAGTCTGACTGGGAAGACTAACGTATTAAGAACCAAAGAATAAGGGTCAAGACTACCAAGAAAAAATTGAAGCAATCATCTAACTGATATAAGTTTTTAGAGAACATGGAAAACAGTCAGCTCAAGGCTTTCGTGCATGAGATTCTGCTGTAGATACTTGAAAGCAGAGGGCAGCATGCTTAACATTCCCAAAAACCTTTGTGGTTCAAGTAGGGTAAGTCTAAATTACAAGGGCAAACTAACAATAAATTGGAAATGATATACCCCAGGAGGTTACGTCTAATTCCAACATAAAATGTTTTGTTTTTTTTTTTTTTTTTTAGAATTTTGTTAACTACTTAGCAATCAAAATCAAGACAAAAACAAAAATCTGAAACTGTGTTCCCAAATGACATATACCTGCTTACTGTGTGTTATAGGACTTTCATATCCTTCTAGAAAAAGTAAAAATAGGACTAAGTTGGTGTGATATTGTAATTCATATACATGTATACACATAAACACACACACACACACACACATACACACACATGACTTTGTCCCATTGCTGGCACAGAGCTTCTGAAATCCTTGCAATTCTGGGCATACTGAGAGCAACACTGGTGTCTTCTGTTATGGTAATAAAGAGGGTTTCAGAAGTACCTAAACTTGGGCACAGGTTGCCAGGAGAACCAACCACAAGATAAGACAATTGGAATTTTCAGCGGCACTCCCCTGATCTCCAGGGAGGAGAGAGGGCCTAGAGGATGGATCAACTACCAATGGATGCCTATGTAGTGAATCCTCCATTAAACACACAGAGATACACACTGGGGAGAGTTCAGAGAGCATCTGGACTGGTGACTGCATAGAAGCACTGGCAGTGGTGCACCTGGAGATACCCCACAACCTGGAAACCCCACAACCCTGTCCCCAAACCCTGCCCTGAGTATGCATGTCTTCCATCATTTTAAATGGATAAGCTAGTCAGTAAAATGTTTGAGTCGTGTAAGCTTCGTTAGCAAATCAATAAATCCCAAGGAGAGGGTTGTTGGAATTTCTAACTTACAGTGTGTTGGTGAGAAACCTAGGTGATGACCTTGACTTGTCATCACCTGTAATTGCCACCTGCAGCTGTGAGGAGGAGTCTTGTAGGGTGGAGACCTCAACCTGCAGGATCTGATGTTATGCCCTGGTAAAGAGTGTAAGGACAGAGTTGAACTTTAGCATGCCCAACTGACCTCAGAGAATTATTTGGATGTGTGTGTGTGTGTGTGTGTGTGTGTGTGTGTGTGTACCCACCTGTTCCTACACACACATGCTGGAAATGGTGACCAGAATCATTAATAGAAAAAAAAAATTAAGTTACCAAAAATTTCATGAGATCCAACCATGGTTTTCTTTTTTAGTAAATTGATTGAAAAAAATTATAAGCAAATGGCAGTTACACTCTGCCTTGTACCTAATAAAACATTATAGAGAAGACAAATCAAACTGTATCTGAATTTTTAAATGTTACTATTTACATGTAGATGCTTCGAACATCATGTGCTATAATTTTTGAAGAATTTAATACAGAGTTCTACCAAAAATCGCCTTTATTACAATTTTGATGAGAGAAACGGAAATAGGCAAAATGTCCAAAAGGAGAAAACAGTATAAATGACTTACATTTACTTGAGTCCCTTATGAATGCAGCAATCATTCTGAACAGGATTCAGAGCTACAAAACTAGAGCCAAAGTTTAGGTCTTCCTGGGTCACCCTCACTGTACACACTCGTACGTAATCACCTGACTCAGCCACCGGATGCCAGATTCTCCAGGAAGCTCTCTGCCTAGGCTTACACAAACACCAGAACAAAGGATGCATTTAATGTTCTTAGCAAGTTATGATTTGAAAACTACTCTGTCCTTTTCCCACTTTAATTCACTCTGGTCCACTTTTCATTGCCATTAATTCTGACCTTTTTGTTTGTTTAACTAAGTGATATTTTTCAATTTCACTTTTTTTAAAGTTTGATTTTCTAGTTGCTCAGACTCTGAAGCTTCATTAACTTGGCAAATAGTAGAAGATGTGAGATGCACTGAGGTTTTGGACTAATGTAAATCACTAGCCATGCCCATTGCCATTTTCTCTCTGTCTCTGCGTTGTGCTTATCCTATGTTGCAATTTGCCTTCGATGAAACAAATTCTATGAACTTCCACTTCTACTTGCAGTTTTCCCCCACTCCTAGACCTTGTGCCTAATTTATGGGCTAAGGGTTTGCCCTGTTCAATTTGCAGACTATTTTCCCTCTCCTTCCCATTCTCTACAAGACCATGAGTTGGCGTCCTGAAAATGTGACAGTGATTATCTTTTTTTTCCCAACAGGAATTAATCCTCACCAATCGCATGATAATAGATTTTAATGGTGTAGGTTCTTCTCTCCTTGAAGATAAACTTGGTGGCATCCAGTCTTAACCCTCCAAGAAGATCCAATTTACTAGCTGAGTGGATACTCTGAGGGCTAAATCAGGGTCAGAGAAGCCTAGATTAGTAAGGAGAGGTTTCTTTAGAAATGGGAGATTAGTTTGAAGAAGTTTAGTTTAAGAAAAGAATGGAAAAGATTAACCACAAAATACAGGCAGGGGGTAGGGAAATATTCGGGGTGGTGTGTGGGCAGACAGACAAGGCGCACTGGGAACGAAGGCTCGGAAAGAGACCACGGGTGGTCAAGTTCAGAGAGGCAGGTATATGGAAGACTAAACTCAAGTTGGAGAAAGGAGGTGCAAGAGGGAGTCACTGCTGGAGGACTAGACTGCAACCATGCTGGGAAGGGTGATGTGTAGTTTTATTTGCATCCAAATGGTTAGGCCATAAAATAAGGAAATGACTCACTCAAAGTTTGGGATGATGATTTTGGCAGATATCTGTACCTGTGATGTAAGGGAGTTCATTTAGTGCACCATGTAGGGGGGAAAAAAAAAGGATTCCTGAGAATGTCCACAGACATTCCACTTGGTTTAAAAGGAAAGGCCCAGTGAGAGAGCCGTTCTTGTGAAGTTGTGAATTGGTGACATGACCATCTGGATAGGAAACAGGACTTAAAAATCAAATTCAAAATTTCGGAAGCTTTTGTGAAACTATTTATGAGGAATACTATTTTTTTTTGAGGAATACTATTTTTTAGAAGAGTTAATGTAACGAAAGATACTACATCCTATAACAATATTGATAAATCTGGGGGTTCTTGGCATTCTCATATTGGAGGTGTCATGAATTCCAGGAGTCTGTTACAGGTCAGTCATGTGGCTATTTACACTTTACATCAAAGTTTTCAAACACAAGAATCAAAGAGAAAAGTCTCATGACAGAATCAGTTTTGTATTCAATATATTCCAGTTTGGTTTGAATATTTTCCACACTATTTTCCACATAAGATCTACTCTTTCCTGTTGGTCACACTGCTTCTCTATTCCTCTAAATATGATCACTGAAATATTTAAAATCCATGCTTGTAAACATCCTATAAGTGTGATTTAATAGGTTGTAAAAGACCAAAAGAACCAATCTCAAAACTTATTAAAGGCTAAAAATTCATGTATCATAAAATTTAGCTCAAAGAGACTATAGATTTACAGAAAGATTGTATTCTTATTTGTATTGTTCTCAAAATAGGATATTTCTAGTCTAAAGGAAATAGAAATTACTTTTTCTTCTGAAATAAATAAGCATAGTAAAAGGGATATGAATATATTATATTCTCACGCTCATTTAAATGAGTATATTTGCTGCATTGGTATTAATAACTATGATTTGTAGGAATTTATGTGGGAAAAAGTTAAGCATTTTGCTACAATTACAGATTTAAAAAAATGGTTTTCCATTTACAAGAAGATTTCTAAGGAACCAGTTCATGACAGAAGGTATTATATCAGTTTTCAAAAAATAAATCTGGTCATTATTTTACAAGGCAGAACATTGGCAATGATGATTCTGTTTATTGACAATGATGTGTATCACAGCCCTGAAATCTCTTCATGGATGGTTCTTTTCATACTTACTGCAGATAAAGAAGTAGGAAATTCAAAATTTATGCCCAACAACCAAAACCACTGTTTAACTATATATGGTTATCTATTTTTGAATCAATGGGCTTAAGTGCAATTGATTTCTTAGATGCTCAGTTTTATACTCTGACAAATTATCTCAAAGGAAAAAAAATAGAAAATAAAACTGGTTCTAGGGACTTCTTAAGAGTTTTGTCATTTGGCCACTGAAAAGGTAATGATTTAAACTGTGATTAGCCACCACTTCTAAGAGGTTGAAAAATGGGGAGTGTGGCCACAGTACTTGTCCTGTACCAAAAATAAACTTCTATTCCAAGTTAGGCTTTATGCAATAGTGAGAAAGAAAAATATATATATAAACATAAGGCAGTAAAGAAGAGAGAGAACAAGAGTGGGTAACAAAAGTAGAAGCAAATGTACAAAGAAGCAATCACAGCGAGCATACACGATAGCATGGTATTTCAGCAGGAGAGACTGAGGACAGAAAGGTGGTGGACAATGAAAAAAAGTGAAAAAGAAAACCAGAAACTGGTTGAACCAATGGATCAGAGAATCTGCTGAGGTTAAAATACTTAGGAGCTGACAGGTAAGAAGTGAGCTGGGAAGACAGTAGGCCAGAGAGAAGAATTCATAAATTTTTAGACTATGGAGGGATTGCAGTCACTGGTCGAGACTAGTTCTCTGGGACAATGATGAGGATGATTGAGATCACCTGGAGATTATTGCAGAGTAGTAGTTCCAGAAATTGAACATTTATGTTGGAAAATTCATCTACACATATATTGAAATCATTAAGAATCAAGTAAAGGTATGGAAAGTGTCTCTAAACCAGGCTAAAAATCACTGAGAACAAGGTAGAATGGGTCAGGTGTTGGTTGGTGGTAACAATAACTGAAGCCAGTGGAGGCTCTAAGCCAGTGGTTCAAGAAACAAACATGAGGTAGAGAGGTAGAACAGTCTGAGGTCAGAAATGTAATGCAAGGAAGACAACTGCCCCCCTCATTCCCCCATCCAGCCTGGTGGGAGGAGAGTCACAGCAACCAAAGCACCACCATGACATTGAGAGGGCTGGATGGTGCTGACTTCGGCAACACATATACATTGAGAGGGCTGGATGGTTTCAGTGTCCTCAGGGGCTAAGCAGGAAGTAGAAAAAATTCAGAGACTAGATCAGAGCTATGGAAGATGCTGTTCACAACTGTTAAGGAATTCTAGAAAATATACATGTTCTCAGGGAATGAAGAAGGTGAGGAATGGTAGATAGAACAGAAAATATAAATAACATCAGGAGGATTAGAATACAGGTGACCAAAATCCCCTTCCTTATCGAGATGATGGAGAACAATCGAGAGAAATATGAAGTCTATGAATGTAGGACACTGGGGGAGTGACTCTAACAAAGTTGTGAAGGGATGATTATCCGTCTCCTCCCATATCGTTGCACAATTCATCCACATCCCCTCGTTTCTACTACACTGCTGCGGTAGTTCTCTTTCTAAACGTCAGTATTTATGCCTCTCCCTGGGTCATTTTCTTCAGCATCCAAACAGGCTCTTAATTCTCTCATTAAAAAGTCTTTCTTAACCCCACTTCTCTTACTAGATATTGCCCATTTCTTTATATATATTTACAGAACTCTCCAAAGGAGTATTCTAGGTTTTGCATCTCCTCTTCCTCTCCTGTGTAGTTTGAAAACTAGTCTACCAGGCACTCGACCTCGCCACTCGCTACTTGTCTTGTAAGAGGCTCATCTCTTCCAAGGCATCAATTATCTCTCCATTGTTCAAATCCAGTGCTCGTCATTCCTGATCAGAGGCATTTGCAATAGGTGGTCATGCCCTCTACACCGGACTTCAAGATATCCCCTCTGTCATTATCCCTTCTTTCCTGATTTTATTCCTTCAGTCTTCTTTTTGGTTCTTCCATTTGAGAACTCAGCCCTGAAGCCAATATAACTAAGATGATGATCTTTATGATCTCTCCTACCATGTGCTTAACACTTCTTTGCACCTCACACTTATTTTATACCGTGCTGTATGATTTACTTGAAACATTTATTTTCCATATTCTCTCAGGAAAAGGCAAGTTCCATGATGGCAAGTCTCCTTCTCTATTCTGTTTACAGATATTTCTTGAGCATTGGTGCTAGGGACTGGTAAATAGCAGATGCATGAGTCAGCATTTACGGAAGGAGGGAGGAAAAATGAGATAAAGAGGGATCACTTATTTAAAAGAAAGTAATACGGGGCATCATGGGTAATGGCCTTGGGCAATAAGGGTTATCTTCCCCTGGCCTGGGAGATTTGAAAGCATGAAGCTGGATGAGCCTCAGAAACCTTGAAAAGTATCCCTCTCTGAAACTTGGTTACATTTGATTGGTTCCATAAACCATATAATTCTATAATTTTGAATAAGTTAAAAAAAGTGTCAGCATGCTGTTAACAATGGAAAGAAACTGGTATATTGTTTTCTGCAGCGTAATAAATTATTCCTTTGGTTCTTTAGTGATACAGTTTAACTCAATAAGCAAATAATTTGGTTATATTACAAAAATAAATGGAATTTGCTTACTTCTTACTCATTAATTTTCTGATTTTCAGAGAAAAGATTTAACTTTCTCATGTTTACATCTTTGTTAATATTTTCCCTGTCAAATATCAACCAGTTTTATTATTAATAAGCATAAGTAAAAAAACAATGAAATTCCCTTAATAAGAAAACAATTTAAAATGAAAGCAATGCTAATACTTTGAAAATGCTTAAAACTTCCTTAAAAAGCTACCATGTTAATGTCCAAAACATTGAATCAATAATTCTTGTAAAACTAAATTTTAGTTTGCATTGCAACTTTTGTTGTAATTTTGAGATAATTGCTTTTCCTTTTGGATAGTTCGACTTGCTTTATTTTTTATTTTATTTTATTTTATTTTTAAAAAATATTTTATTTATTTATTTATTCATGAGAGACACACAGGGAGAGAGGCAGAGACACAGGCAGAGGGGGAAGCAGGCTCCATGCTGGGAGCCCGACGTGGGACTCCATCCCGGGTCTCCAGGATCACACCCAGGGCTGCAGGCAGCGCTAAACCACTGCACCACTGGGGCTGCCCTCGACTTGCTTTAAAATTGCAGATAATAAATTAATTAATTTTATGTAGGGGTTTTAAAAGCTAATATGGAAGAATTTCCAAATATTAAAACTTCAAAATTATTTGGCACATTTTTGTATGATTTTTTGATGTACAAATAAGGCAGGCATGATCACTGCATGGCACAGTTTTCTCAGCAGTTTGCCTATCTTTTCTATTCCTCTCCACTATGACTCCTGCTCCCAGGGAGACTTCTAAGTATGGCAGCCAGATCATCAGGCTTAACAATATAGAATCTACACAATGAAAAGGGAAAGAGAAGGAGAAATCAAGAGAATTATTGGAATGGGATAAAGGAACAGAGTAAGATAGGCTCTGGAGAGGGGAGAATAGGAAATATTAAGTGCAGCCATGATAGAGGTAAAAATTCAAGTGAAAGCTGTTCATTAGGTCAAAGTAATTAAGATAGTAAATTATTAAGTACATTTGGATTCATTATCAAATGAAAAGATAAAAACTTACATAGACATCACAGATTTTACAAAACATTTCTAACATGGAAGTGTTTAAAATGATATTTAATGAATATGTGGAGACTAAACAGCTAAGGATGAAAACAAAAAATACCTTGGGACACATGAAAATGAAATAACATAGCAAATTTTATGGAAATCAGTAAAGATAGTTCTAAGAGGGTTGCTTATAGCAATAAATGCCTACCTCAATAAAAAGACATCTCAAACAACCTGTCTTTATACTTGAAGGTACTAGAAAAGAAAAAAAAAAAATGAAGCCTAGATTAGCAGAAGGGAAAAAAAATCAGAGCAAAAAGAAATGCAAGAGACAAAAAAGAAAATAGGAAATATCAATGAAATCAAGAAATGGCTCTGTGAAAAGATGATATTAGCAATAATTTATCTAGACTTATGAGAAAAGAGACAGCGATAATTCACATAAAGTCCAAAAGAGGAACTATTACAACAGATCCCACAGAAATAGAAAGCATCCTAAGAGGCTACTAGAATTATAAACCAACAAATCGTACAACCAAAAGAAATAAATTTTTAGATATATTCGACCTTCCAAAACTAACTCACCATGAAGAAATAGAAAATCTGAGCAGACTAATTACTAATAAAGAAATTGAAGCAGTAATCAAAAATTTCCCAACAAACAAGGACCAGATTGCTTCAGATTGAGTTCTATCAAACATTCAAAGAAGAATTAACACCAGTCCTTCTCAGACTTTTCCAAAAAATAAGTGTGGGGACTCGTCCCACTTATTTTTAAGAGGCATACATTATTCTGACACCAAAATGAGACAGGGGTATCAAAAGCAAATTATAGACCAACATAGATAGAAAATCCTTAGCAAAATTAGCAAACCTAACTCAGCACTACATTGAAAGGATTATGCATCATGATCAAGCTGGATTTATTCCAGACATACACGAATGATTCAGCATCTACAAATCAAGCAAAGTGATACACCACATTCACAAAATGAAAGAGAATAATTATATGATCACCCCATTAGATGCAGAAAAAAACCATTTGACAAAACTCAATATGTTCTTGATACTAACTCTCAATAAAGTGGGTTTAGAGGGAACATATCTCAATGTAATAAAGGCCATGTATGTCAAGGCCACAGCTAGCATCATCCTCAATGGTGAAAAGCTGAAATATTTTCTTATAATATCAATAACAAGACAAAGATGCCTACTTTTACCACTTTACTCAACACAAATATTATAAGTTCAAGCCAGAACAATAAGTGAAGAAATGGAAATAAAATCCATTCAAATTGAAAAGAAAGGAGTAAAACTGTCACCATTTACTGATTACTTGTTTATATAGAAAACCTTAAGGATGCCACCAAAAACTGTTAAGGTTAAAAATAAATTCAGTAAAGTTGAAAGGATCAATACACAAAATTCAGTTACATCTGTAAATACTAATAATAAACTATCAGAAAGAGAAATTTAAAAAACAATCCCATTTAAAATTACATGAAAAAGAATAGAACAGTTAGGAGTAAATTTAACCAAAGAGGTAAAAGACATATACACTGAAAACTATAAGACATTGATGAAAGAAATTGAAGACATAAAAAAAAATTGAAGACATATAGAAATGGAAAGATGTTTGTGTTCATGAGTTGTTAAATGTCCATACTAAAACAATCTATAATGTAATCCCTCTCAAACTTCCAATGACATTTTTCACAGAAATATGAAAAATAATTCTAAAATGTATATAAAACAAAAAAAGGTTCTGATAGCCAAAACAATCTTGAGAAAGATTAAGCTGGAGGGATCATGCTCCCTCATTCAAACTATACTGTAAAACTACACAGAACAGTATCATATTGGCATATAGGCAGACACCTAGGTCATTGAAACAGAATAGGGATCCCAAAAATAAACCCATATTTCTATGGCCAATTAATTTATGACCAAGGCAAGAATATGCAGTGGGGGAAGAACAGTTTAATATATGGTGCTTGGAAAACTAGATAGCCACATGCAAAACATAACAAAACTGGACCACTGTCTCAACCACACACACAAAATAAACTCAAAATAGATTCAAGACTTGAATTTAAGATCTGAAACCATACAACTCCTAGAAGAAAACCTAAGTTATGAAGTTGAGTTTCTGAGTTTTTGGGGTCTGACACCAAAAGGAAAGGCAACAAAAGCAAAAATCAAGTTGGACACAATCAACTAGAAAGTTTCTTCACAGCAAAGAAAAGCATGAACAGAATGAAAAGAAAAATCTACTGAAAGGGAGAAAAAAAATTGTAAGCCATGTATTTGATAAGGGGTTAATATTGAAAAATATAGGGGAAGAAACCTTATACAACTCAATAGAAAAGTCCAAATGATATGATTTTAAAATGGACAGAGGACCTGAATAGACATCTTCCCAAAGAGTACATACAGAATAGCAAAAGGCACATGAAGAGATACTCAACATCAATTATCAGGGAAATCGAAATCGAAACCACAATGAGCTATCACCTCACACCTGCTTGCAATGGCGGTTGATAAGAAAACAAATACCGGTTAGTATTTGGAGAAAGGGGAACCTTTATGCACTACTGATCAAGATGTTAATTGGTACAGCCACTATGGAAAATAGTATGGCATTTCCTACAAAAGTTAAAAATAGAACTATCTCATGATGCAGTATTTCCATTTTTGGATACCTGAAGAAAAGGAAAACTAAGAGTTGAAAAGACATATGCATTCGCCTGTTCATGGAAACATTACTTACTATGGAAACAACTTAAGTGTCCACTGACAGACGAATAAAGAAGATGTCCTATGTACACTCAGTGGAACATTATTCAGCCACAAAAAAGGGGAAATCTTGCTATTTGTAGGATGAACCTGGAGTGCTTTACACGAGGTGAAATAAGTCAGATAATGAAAGAGAAATATGTATGATCTCACTTATATGTGCAATCTAAGAACAAAAACCCCATTGATAGAACAGATTGGGGTTGGCAGATTGGCAGAGGGGGGAGTGAAGGGGTGGGTGGAAATAAGTGTAGAGGGTCTGAAGATAACTTCCAGTTATTAGAGAAAAAAAGATTTCATGGGGATGTAAGGTGGCATGATGAGAGTGGCTAATAATGCTGTTTTGCATATTTGAAAGTTACTAAGGGTAAATCTTTAAAGTTCTCATCACAAGAAAAAAATTCTAACTGTAGGATGATAAATATTAAGTAGACTTATTGTAGTAGTCATTTTGCAATATATACAAACTTCAAATAATATATGTGAATTATACCTCAAAAATGTGATATTTAGTGAAAAAAATCATACATACCTATAAATCTTATGCAATCATACATACATATGCCCACATGTTTACAATACACATGAGAGAGAAATAGATATACTCCAGGACAAAGAGTAGTTATTTCCTGTTAAAGCTAGATTTACATTTTGTAGATTTTCAAAATTTTGCTAATGATACGATGTTTAGTTAAGACACAATTTTTAAAAACTGCATGAATATGGCTAAAGCTATAATGTAAAAGTAGTGGTAGCCTAGATTTTTATCATATATGAAAATCTTTCTCTGCAATTTAAAGCTCAAGTACTTTATGTGTATTTATAAATAATATAATATAATATATTATATATAATATAATATATAATATAATATAATATAATATAATATAATATAATATAATAATAATATATATAATATATTATATATATAATATATAATATAATATAATATAATAATATATATTATATATAATATAATAATATTATTACATGTGCATAAATGCAGACATACTTTTCCGGGAGAAAAATATAATTATATCCTAATGCCTAACTTTCTAAGGACAAAAAACATAAAGGTGGATAGTATACATAACAAATTAATCTCAGAAGTTTTTATGGAGATAAGCTCCGGTCACGAAGCTGTAGTCTTGTGTGTTGAGAATCTTATTTTCTGACTGCCATTTTGCCTCTGTAGGTGTTAATGAGTTTAACAGAAATTTGATTAATCAAGTTCTAGTTGGCATGATGCCAGGTGACTGAGTATGCTAATTCTTCTGATAGTTTACTGCTTGAAACATGAATTTAATTATCCTGATTTCATTTATCATAACTGTCACTAACCACCTAATGGAAACTTTTTCTTCTCGCAGATTTTAATGAATCATGCAGTAGTAAGCGCTAGCTTATTGACTTTGAAGGTAGGCTTTCCAGACATTTTTTTTTACTTGAGGGGCTCCACGTTACCTCCGTTGACTTAGAGCCTGACTACGTTGCTTATGGCACCTTGGGAACACGGTCTTGTTTGCCTTCTTATTTGCCCTGCCTAATTGGCACAAGTGAGCTAAATAAATAGGATCCTTATTTAGTAGTGCAGTCAAACCAGCACATCTCCATCTGATCTCCTCCTTTTCCTCTGGTATCAAGACAAACCTTCTCTTTCACACCATTCACCTCCCCCTGCTGTCAACAGGCTGCTCTAGGAGGCCCTAGTTTGTAAGAAAGAACTCCCCAAAGACCAAATGTAATGTCACCACCACCCATATCAAGAATTCCCAAATAGCGTTGGGTGGGAATGGGGCTATGGTCCTTGTACTTTAACTCGCCACATGCTGCACAGCCTGTCTAGGATGCCCCCACCCCAGCAGGAGCAGACATTTCCACGCTGACAAACTCAGGATGCCCACTGGCTGTCGAAATAGGAGTAGAAAGGACAGGTGATTTCCCAGCAAGATCTTTCAATGCCAGTGTTCGGTTCTCCACCCCTCCTGTCTCTCTACATGGAACCTGGGCACTTCTGGGGTGTAAGCTGCAGCCCGGAGTGAAGGCAACAGGGAGCAGAGCTCCAGGTGGCCCCCAGTGGCCATCCGTCCTGGAACAGACACTGCAGGGGGAGGACGTGCGTTACTGCCACGTAGCCTCACTACACTGACGGGGATGAAGAATCAGAGCATGGAGAGACTTATTCTCACAAGGAAAGTTTATGGTAAAGGCTTGGCAAGGATTAGAAAAGTTTTTTGGGAGCTTATATTTCCCATGCTTTGGTTTGTGCAGAAAAACTAAAAACGACAAGACCATTGTGCCTGCCTCACGGTTGTCAAAGACTAAGAGGATGGGGTTGTGTAAGCTTCATGGGCAATGTGGTGGAATTGTGCAGGAGGAGGTACTTGATTCAACCTCAGTGGTAGAGAAATCTTTACAGAAGGAGTAATAATTAAGCTGGGCCTGGGGATCCCTGGGTGGCGCAGTGGTTTGGAGCCTGCCTTTGGCCCAGGGCGCGATCCTGGAGACCCGGGATCGAATCCCACATCAGGCTCCCGGTGCATGGAGCCTGCTTCTCCCTCTGCCTATGTCTCTGCCTCTCTCTCTCTCTCTCTCTCTCTCTCTCTCTCTGTGACTATCATAAATAAATAAAAAAAAAATTAAAAAAAAATAAAAAAAAATTAAGCTGGGCCTGTAACGTCAGGAAGATCTTTCTACTCAGGGAAAAGAGGACATCATAGTAAATTAAAAGAAAATTAGTAAAAGCTCATATTTGAGAGGTTGACTTGTATTTGGAGCATCAAGTCCATAAAAGCAGGAGAGCAAGTCAGAGAACCTGCCGTCCAACACCTGACTTCTATACACAATGATGTCCCGTCCTGGAGTGGCAGGTGACACACGATCTACATGGGACATCCCACTCCTCCGCCCGGTGCGCGGGCAAGCTCCGTGGTGGGGACAGATGGAGATAACAAGCAAGCCTGAGAAGCCTGAATGGGGCTTTAATCTATTTCTTAGAGTCTTCATGACCTGCGAGCACCTTGCGTGAAGATGCCTTCACAAAGAGTTTTTAACGTGGGGTCTCAGGATAAAAATGCTGAGAGAGATGCTATGGGGAAAAATATTTGTCCTTAGTTAAAACGAGAACTCAGGACAAAGAACGTACTCTTTTATAGCATATCTAGTCACCTTCATTAAATGAGAGATTATTTGGCATAAAGCACATTTCTTCAATTTTTAAAAATGGCCACCCTTCTGTTCCCAACCAAATGCCTAAATTACATTTTTAACACCGATTGACTTGTAAGAAAGTGTTCTGCATTTGTGTTCATTCTTGAAGAAATGAGGGATTATATTGTGATACATACAACTGGATAGTTGACCCTCAAACAACATGGGTTTGAACTGCTTGGATCCCCTTTTACAGATTTTTTGATTAATAAAGCACTGTCCCTAACCCTCCTGTTGTTCAGGGTCAACTGTACTTGCCTCTGTTAAGATGTAATTTATGACTGTCAAATTGGATTTTATAACTCAGTCAAATCACTTCAATCTCAGCTAACTTTCTTTCAAAGACAGAAACTGAGGTTTTTGTCAAAGGAGTGATTTTTTAACCCTAAATATCTCCATTCTCTAAAATCATAATTCACAGTAAAAGTCAGGCAATGTTTTTCTCTAATACAGTCCACAGAATCAGGGTGGACTTTATCAAACCCTCAGGATTTCATTAATATGAATAAAAACTTCAAAAGGTTCTTTTTTAGAAGAATGCTTAGAATATTTCATGCTTGACCTTGATTTTACAACAGTAATTTAAAATGCACTCTGTATTATCGCCTACCTTTTTCATCAGTTTGATCTTTTGCCTCATTTGAGCAGAATATAAATACCACCTTATCTTTACATAATAATTCTAACCATTGGTAGGAATCAAAGGTCTACTTAATTATGAATAGATGTTCATAGAGTGTGGTATTAAATATGCATAAATGAACTGTATTAAAGAATACTGTTCAATTATTAAATTTTGCTAAATGCTTATAGATCAGTTTTAAAAATTACCTTTTTCTGGACATCCAATAGTGCTTTTTTATAGTCTTAAAGGGGACTAGTTTGTTATACCCTAAATAAAATAGTTGATTAGTATATCACATCTCTAATATTACCTTATAGGTTATAATCCTGCTCAAGTTAAGAGGTTAACATTATTGAAACAAACTTTACGTTCTTAGGAAATCAGGGGACTTCTATGGCACATTGTCTTGTCAGCACCCTCCAGTAGGATCACGTTCATCTTGACTAGGTAAATTCAAAGAGTTTACAATAGACTGGGAGGTGATTGGGGCCAGGTCAGGGAGTAGAAGCAGAAATAAGGACTAAGTCAATCCCTTCTATTTAATACCTCCGGAAATCATAAGCCTTTCCCGTAAAGACCTTATCATAAGTGAGCTATCACAAAATTGGTGTGATTTAAAGGAGAGCTACCCTCCTATATGCACATAGAAGACTATAAGTTCTCTGGCTACCCATCAAGTGGTCTTAAAGTCATAGCACAGTGCTGGAAACAGCCTCTAAGAATATTTGAACTCATCAATAAGTCAGCAAAAAACACCATTTAACTTTTTAAGTAAATATTAATCACTAAGATGAGCATTTGGATCTTCCTACTTTTCCTCTGGTATATACCTATGGTATCTGACGTAGCTACCATGTTAGGATTCTTTTTCTCTCACATTTTAGGGCCACAAATAAGACTTTTTTTCATGAATATCTTTGGAAATACTACAATTTATAATTTTGTAGCAAAATTGTGACCTTGCCTCAAGAAAGGTTTGGTTTTGGTGCTTGGTTTTAGGGAGATAATCATGATAGATGAAGGAAATACCTTTGTTTTGGATGGGGCTTGCCACACGTGATAACCTAAGGCTAGGGGCCTTGCCATGCCAGAAAGACCAATAGTAATCTATTTATGGCGGGGATTTTGGGCCACATGGTATCATTTCACATGCAAATTGAATTCAGTCATTCTGGCAGCAATCAATCACGTCTATGTAATGAAGTCCCAAAGAAAATTCTGGATGGTGAGCTTGGGTGAGCTTCACCAGTTGGCAGTACTAGTGCACTTTGGTCATGAATCGCTTCAGAGAGCATATTGCACCCTGACTCCATGGAGAAGGGACAGGAGAAGCTTCATGTAGAACCCATGGATCTCTTCCTTTGATTTTAATCTGAATTCTCTTCCTACAATTTACAGAATGTAATAAGTGAGTCCTAGGAGTTCTAATCATGATAAAACCTGAGGGTGAGATTTAGGGAAATGTTCAACTTGCAGTAGGTGTCAGGATTGAGGATGATCTTGCCGAGGGACTGTGTCCTTGGATGTTGCAGTTAGGCTAAATCTGGATAATGGATAAAGCTTCAAAATATAAGACCTAACTTTTACATCAATCTCATTTGGATATTAGAATATGTATTGAAATATGAGCATTTTGCAAGTTGAGGGATTTGGCTAAGATTTTCACAAAGAATGACAGCATCTGAACAATGTCTCCAGCTGCCTACTTTCTTTGCTTCCCAGACCATTTTGACATTAATTATCTATTCTGAGAACTCTGTGCTCCAGAGAAATGTCAAAGAACACAAAGGTCTTTAAAATCTGTTCCAAAGCTAGTATAAAGTAATTTAAAGTAATATTTATACTATGATATGAAAAATTATCCGTCCACACTGAGTCAATGGATATCTGTCACTAAATCAATAAAACATTTACAAATTTGAATATAGGTATTAATTTCAGGCAAAACGAATATACTTGAAATTCTTTTATACAAGACACCTTGTACATAAATTACTCCGATGGCCTAGATTCGCCAATGATACCAGGAAACATTTCTCAAGTATATTTTTAATGATGTGAAAGTCAAGTCATGGTTAGTGGGAAAGTTGTGTTATCCTGGATGAAAATAAGAGAAACTATTTTTTTTTAATTTTACTTATTTATTCATGAGAGACACAGAGAAAGAGGCAGAGACACAGGCAGAGGGAGAAGCAGACTCCATGCAGGGAGCCTGATGTGGAACTCGATCCCGGGACCCCGGGATCATGACCTGAGCCAAAGGCAGACGCTCAAACACTGAGCCCCCAAGATGCCCCCAAGAAACTAATTTTTATATACCTTTAATTGTAATCACAATTCCATAATTACTTTTTACAAAAGTTGAGTGAAGTTAGGTTAATGAAATCAGGTGAAGTGGAGTCGCCAAACTTTGTAAGCTGGCCTAAATATAGTACTTTGTAATAGCAAAGTCCACATTGGAAGGCAAGTCAGCATGGATGGAGAAAGCGAGACCTTTTCACACAATAATTAGCACTTCTGATTTATAGCTACATATTCCTTAAGAAGAGGAAACCTTAATACCGTAGTTAATTCCAGGTCAGCAACAGAAGTCTGTTCTCTACATACTACTTTTTTTTTTTAAATTTTATTTAATCTGTACAAAATGGAGATTTTGTTAAGACAGATCCTGAAAGGCATGGTATTTCCATTTTCCAAGTATCAATTGGTACTTTTGGTATTTTTCTTTTTATAGTATCATTTTTAATGCCAACTTTGAGTGCACCTATGATGTTCCGCAATGAAGAAATGGCTTTCTATCATATGCTAGGCCATCACACTTTACCACAGCCTTTGCTTCCTTCACCATACTCTTTATTTATTCCTTGACCAGCATAGTCAATGGTCTACTATTTGATTGCAGTCTCCTGGAAGTAACCATCAGTGACTGTGGGAAGCCATAGCTTTGGACTTCTCTGAGGGATGTGCCTTTGAACCAGGGCATACCCCTTGGGAAGTGTCTGGAAGTTAATCTTATGCAGATATTATATGGGGATGAGTAGTAAGGGTCATTGTTTTATAAAGCTAAAGTGACCTCATTCCCACCCATGTGGATTTTGTCCCCTTGGATAGGTCAATAGCCCACTGTTGCTGGGAGAAACAAGGCATAGTCCTATCAGCTGCAAGGATTTTACCATTGGAAACATCGCAGGGGTTCTACTGGCCCATTGAGTAACTCCTTATCCTTCCTAACTGCTTATCATTTTAGGTCAATCTAGTGAAATGTGTGACCTGTGAAGCTGCATGTGCATAAATGTGGATTGAGCCTAAGGAGATCCATAATAGGAATTTCAACCCCCAAACTACCAGCATTTCCAGGACTTCACGGCTCCACAGCAACCCATCTCTGCACTGCAGCTTCAGAGCCTATTCTGTGATGCATGTGTTTGTAACATTACATGCATCTCAAATCAATACAATCATTCCACATGCCCTTCTCCAGTTGCTAAATCTAGATTTCCTTTCCCGCAAACACTCATCTTTGCCATTAGTCAAAATACGCTATCATTTTTTTTCAACTTAATTCCCTTGCTATGAAGTTAAATCCAATTTTTCATGACTTTATACCTGTCCTATATCATAGCAGGTTCTCCTTTTTTCTAAATTATGCATGTCACCGCCTACTATACAATCTTCTGCTCCAGAGATCACCATGACTCACTCCCACCCTTCAGACCAAATTTCCACCTCATGAACGTCATTCACTTTGGGGTTTCTACCAGGGGACCTAGCTTGGCTTTTCCAGGTTTGTCCTTTTATGGGTCCTTCCATTTTCCCCATCTTAACAAAGTCCCACTTGTCTTTCATTATCTTCTCCTGGAATAACAGTCACTCCTCATAATTAAAAATTAGCCTTTCTCCAGAACTCAAAGATCATGTTTCCCAGAGCTTACAACAGGTCGGTGCCCTAAAATTTATCCTACTGTGAACACTTTCAGCACCTGTATCTCCAGGATATTTTCCTTAAGCGAGGATTTTGCTTATATATTGCCTTGCAACTTCTGATTGTTTGATCAACTGAATCATCCAATATAATTTTTGATTTTGTATTGAAAGTACTTTACTCGTGGAGATTCACATGCTTTCCTAACAGCTGAACATGGGATGTATGGAGAGATTATTATTTATGTTTTACAAATAAAGATGTTAAGGCCCAAAGGAATTAATCACAATAGCATCACTTACCTCAGTAAAGAATTAGGATTAATGTTCAAATCTTCGATCATGAATTTTATGCTTTTATTACTGGAAGTTCTTTTGGAAGAATGCTCCAAGACTGATGCCAAACCTTATGAACATATTTCACATTTTGACACTACAAACCACACATACTCGAACACACACACTCTGATATATGCTGAATGAATAATTGAATAATGTGCATAGTCTCTGATTAAGAAATCTCTTTCATCTAAAATGTTAAAAATCTACCCAGAAGAGAATTTGATACTAGTTTTTCCATTTAAAAAATCCACAATCTCTCCATTTTTAATGCAGAATGTTCAAAATTTAAACACCTGAAGAAAGCGTCAATTCAATCGGAGAAACAGTTTAATTTTCCCCATTGCTTTCATTTTAAAAGATTAAGGTAAGCACAGGGAAATTGACATATGTCCTTTAGAACTTTATGGGAAAAATGGTCTCCAGAGGTTCTGAAGATTGATTTCTTTCTCTTCAGTGTCACTGCATTTTAGGCAAGTAATGAACACATAGGGTAGAAAAGAAAAACAGGTTTGCAAATCTTAAAATTCCTCAGTGAGGGGAAATGTGAAAATGGCTCAAATAGATGTGTTTTTTAAGAGTTAAACCCATGCTACCTCCTATCTCATTTTTAAACCTCTTGATTTTTTTTTCTTTTTTTATTTGACATGCATATATGGATCACCTTTTATCTTTCAGGAAATCTTCTAAGAAATAAAAATAACGGTGACGTAGACATTTCCTGTCCACAGGACCTCATAATTTGCTCTGTTATAATCAATTCTTATGGGAACCAGGATTTACTAAATCAGCGAATATTTGTATAGTTCTTACTCAGAGCATCTTGGGCAAAGGCAGAGCATTGATAACTATAGAAGAGGCTGATCTACCAAGAGAAAAGACACAAGAGAGGAAAGGCAGGAGAGAAAAGTGGAGAGAGGGGAAGGGATGAGATGGGGAGGAAGTAAACAGAGGGGAGAGAAAGAGATAGTTCTAATTCATGGAAGGGACCCTAGCTCTTTGGGATGGGAGCATCATAGCTAAATTTCATCTCCCTAATGAAGAAAAGCATGGGCACCCTGTGGTCAGGTGGATGTTACTATACCTACAAGTCTGTAAAGTTATTTGCTAAGAAGTTAACCCAAAAGTTACACGAACATTGTTCAGGTTAAAACTAAAGAAATGCTTGGCTGATGATACTTAGCCCAACAAGGCAGCTATCACTCCACCTGCTTTGAGACTTCCGGTTGAACAGGCTTTTCTCTTCAGTGTTGGTAGCACAGTTGGCAAGTATGACATCATCCACTTTTGTGTGGTTCACTGAAGCGCAGGCTAGTTCCCTAATTTTCCAAGTCAGACACCCTCTGGCTCTCCTCCTCGGCACATCCAAAGCATGTATTTTGGTCAGCATAGTTGACATACTACCTCTACCCCGTATGTCAGCCCTTCACTGCATAGGTGTTCCGGCATAGATGCACTCTCGGGTTCTAGAGGCCCCAGTCCTATTCATCTTAGGAAAGAACAAAAATCCCTCATCTCTGAGTTATTGCCTCATCCATAAAACAGGGCGGCAGTAACTTCTGTGATGCACATTTCCCAGGGTCTGAGCTGCTTTTGCTGAGGTGCAGAACCTGGGTGCACAGATGAAGCAGGTGCAAACAGGTCAGGCCCGTGCTGGGCGCCAGGCCAGCTCTGCATGCGCCTGGACGGTGAGGGCTTATCTGCAGAATCCTATGTGCTGTTAACACACCTGAGAAGGAAATGGAGAAGCAGAAAGGAGGCCGACAGTAATGCAAGGGAGAGCGGAGAACAGGACGAAGGATGTGCAGGCAGCAGCGTGAGAACTTAGGTGCCACTGTTGGCCTGGGAAGGTTGCTTCAGCCCTTCCCTTATGTACCTGCATCATCACGAAATTAGGTCTCTGCTGGGCACCAGGCACTGTATTAGGTTCTATGGAGCAGTAAAGGAGACAGTCTATATTCAGAGCTTCCATGACTATGGAATGATGCTGTTCACTAGACTTCCCTCAAAAAAAAAAAAAAATATATATATTTATTTATACATATGTATATATATTTATATTATTATATTATTTTATACATAAATTATTATATATAAATTATATATATTAATTATATATTATATAATATAAATATATATTATATATTATTATATATAAATATATTTATATATTATATATATATTTTTTGGGATAACTACACTTTTAGTATTGGTCAACTTGAAGTAGAAATATTTATTGTAGAAAAGAAAGTTGTAAGTAGTCCTATTTACAAGTCACATTGAAACAATATTAATTTGTTTTCCCCTCCTATCTTGAAGTATGATTAAAATGATAAAAATGAAAGGAAATTTATAATCATCTGTAGCCATATTAGTGAGAGAAATCTCCCCCAAATAACACAGGGATACTTTTGAAAAAACAGAAACCATCCTAAAAAACCATGAGCTTTCTTCCAATATGGTCACACTATTCCATAAATGTTTATAAGTACGCCTAAGATACTACGTGAAGAATTTTACTTTTGTAAGTGCTCACCGATTTAAGCCTCACTGAGCCATTATTCTTCATTTAAGCCTTTAGCCACAGTTTTGAACATCATTTGCAATTACCTGCAAATAATACTTTCTGATGAATACATTTTAAAAGGCAATGGCTAAGAAAGGCCGGCTGAGCCCTGGCGACTGGCATTCCCGTCCTTTCAATGGACCCAAAATGTCCCACAGATATCACTTTACCATTGCTTAGCTGGTATGGTTGTTTTATTTATTTTTTAAGTAAATGGATGAGTTTTCAGTTTGACTTGTTTAAAGCGCGTGTGTGCGAGAGAGAGTGTGTGTGAGATGTTAATATTTTGGGTGCAATGGCGTGATGAAGCAGCATCTGCCAAGGAGCGTGCTTCAGTCTGCAAACGGTCCATTCCGTCCTGGGGAGGCATGGACCACGGAGAAATATCATGTCGTCTCTGCTGTCCATCATCTGGAAAGGGACTCAAGGAAAAGTGAACTAATCGATCGATTTCTTCCCGAAGCCACTCTGCGAAGGTGGCCCTCGACCCGGTCAGCCTCAGGGATCCCCTGATGGTGTCAACGTATCCAAAGTGAAGATTCCCTCCCTGGTTATGGCTTCACCTCTGCCAGGGTCCTGTTGGACTGCTTAGCATCATGAATGACGGCGCGTTAGGAGCCTATCTCTTAGCCTTTAAGCGATTACTCCAAGTTGGTTTCGAGAAATTAAAATTTTCATGGTACCAGAAAGAGTCTTGAGGCCACTAATTCTGAATTTTGCTCAGTTGTCCCTCTTAGACGATACGTAGCGATGTTACGATGTCCCCGTGGGACAAACGCACGGAGAATTGGCCAACCAACATCTTGAGTTGCGCGTATAAATTAATGTTTATAGAATTGCTGCTTTATGGTCATTCTACCAACCACATTTTTTTTCTAAAAATTATGGCAACCATTTTGGTTTCATTCTTTTAAACTTTTTGTCCATTAAATAGTGAGGACGGGTAGGATAGCTGGTTGGTCTTGTCTTAGCGATGGATACAGGAGTGAAAGAGTGAAATTAATAACCAGCTATTTCACTTATGACCAAAGCTATATGTTGAGCCGCTGAAAGCCATGCCTTGAATATCAGGGATACTGTGATCCGTCTAATAATGACCACAGACAGTAGGTGGCATTAGAAAAACCGACTAAAACTATAAAATTTAGGAGAAGAAATATCCAGTATCCAAGTTCCCTGCCTTCCTCTCTTTTCACTCGCTCTGGAATGAGTGGCTTCCCCGTGCGTCTTCCCGGGCAAGAGTGGAATAACCGATGGACAGCAGGGACCTGCTAACGATGGTGTTTTAATGGCCCACGTGGGGCTGGGGCGGGACCCCCACCAAAGTGTGCAGGCCCCTGAGACCCACACCAGGTCCTTTATATACACAATCTTGTTTACTCTTTACGGAAACCTGGGGCATGCACAACACCAACCTAAGTCATGAAGGACCTGCTTACCTGGGCAAAGTGAGCAGGAGCCCTCATGCCTCCGGCCCAGGATGCGGCCTGCATGTGAGGACAGGATGACACCCCCCCCAAGTCCACACCGCCATTTCCAGAAGGGGGTCCCCCAGAAGGCAACCTGCACAACCACAACCCAGGTTGCTTCCTCCTTCTGCCTGGAGACGCTCAGACCCAACCGTCCCGGGCTGCTCCTGCTGCCGCAGGTCACCCAACATCCCCAGGCCACCTGGGCTCTGGCCCTGGGCCCCTTCCTGCGTGCAGGCTTAGGATCTTGAGTCCCTGCCCTGGTCGGTGCTTTCGTCCTGCCAAAGGCATGCACTGGCTAAATTCAAGCGCTCGCCGAGCTCACACCTGCCTTGCTGCATCTCGGGGTGGCTGGAGAGAACCCCAAAGCCAGGACAGCCCCATTACCGGGCCTGGAATAGGACTGCAGTTCCCCAGGGCCGCTGGTCCCCACACCGGCAGGTGGCCTGGGCTTCCTGGTCCCTCCTCACCCCTTAAACGCTGCCCTTTGCAGGGCCACATGCCACTGCTCACGCTTCCCACCCAAAGAGGGGGTGCAGGGGCAGCTACAGGTGCCACCTGCATCCACCAAGAGGCCGCGACACTCCTCTGCACGGCCCGACAAACCCGTATGGGCCACCAACGGTTCCCAAATGCTTACATCCAGCCCGAACCACGCTCCCGCAATAGGGCTTCATCACAGCCTCTTGGTAGGGGCCTAAGGGGACTCCAAATTCAGGGGCGTGGGAACAGATCCGAGTGTCCCTCCCCAAGCTCCCCACCTCAGTCCACAGCCCCCGGCGTCCTGCGGCTGCCCCGAGAGGCCCAGGTCACAGGGATCTCTCCCGTCCTCCCACAACCCACACCCCATCCACGTGCAGTCCCCATCCCTCCTCAGCCACGAGGCAAAGAATCTTCCTACCTATGCCCTCACCGGGTAGGGGCCGAGCCCTCGTCCCCCCCGCCACAGGTGATGGGGTGGCCTCCTACCTAGGCTCCGTGCTCCCACGCTTCTACCAGCATGACCTTGCTGACCCAACTGGTGGGAGAATCAGGATGTGCTACCTGGAGTTCAGAGGCTCCCAGTGGCCCCGGCCTCTGCAGGTAAAACGTGCCTACCGGAGCCTCCGGGGGTCTCCATCATGGGTCAGCCAGCCCCACGTCACTGGGGAAGGGCAGCTCAGGTCCTCCCCAGCTCCCCACCTGTGTGCTCGCCCTGCTCTGTGCTGGCACGGTGTCCCCCAGCAGCACTGCGGCTGCACCCTCACCCCGCAGGTCTGGTCTCAGCTGTCGCTTCCTCAGGCTGCAGCACCCCTGTCCTGTGGCATCCGCTTCCACCTCTTGACTGCCCTGTACACCGGACCACACGTACCTAGTGCACGTGGGCCTGTCTACGAGGTCACAGCAGCTTCCTGTGTGCACCCCTGCGGCCTGCGGTCAGCTCTAGCACACGCCTCACCTTGTCGCCCCTCACCTGTCCTTCCACGGCTGGAAGGCTGAAGGTCTTCCCGACCCTTAACTACACTTCTCTTTCTAGGAGGCCCGATTTTGAGTTACTGTTCTCTGATAAATCAGACATAAATCCATATCAGATAGAAATGGCGAGAGAAAGAAGCTACTGCAATGGAAATTTGTCAGATTCCTGTATCAACTGCCAGCTTATCGTACTTAGAGTTTTTATTAATTTCATTCACATATTTATTATCTGTTATCTTTGGGTATTTTCAATTAATTACATTTGGTGTGCAATTTTGTTTTACTAGTGCCTGAAGGGCATGTATGTCCATCACCCAAAGTCATCGATGCTCCCAGGGATAACACAAGCCAAGGAGTAGGGTGCTCCTAGTAGGTCATCCAAATAGGAGATTGTATAACTAATATAGAACTACTGGAAAAAGTACCCAGAGGTATATAGAAGAAAAATTGGAAATCTCTATAACTTAATTGTAAGCATACTTCTCAGGTATATTAACCTTTATCGCTCATTTGGTAACATCTACTTTATAAGCAGGTTTATTGAAAAATAGGACTATATTGTTCCACAATTTGAATCTCAGTTAAAGCCTCTTTCCTAGAACGATGAGAAGAACTTGTCATACATAATTCTCTCCAGCAAAATAGGATGCAAAATATAAATTTCATAAACTTACTATACATCAGCTTTTCAGGTTTATACATTCTCATTTTCTTGATCGGCTCTGTACTGATCCAAAGCATTGATATGGAATAACCAGTCCTTTATGGGTACAGCTTTTTCACCAACTGTGCATATAACAACATAGTGACCATTCACACATGTCTGTCTTTGCGCATTCACAAGTATTTCTTAAATTCTTAGAGTTCTAATTGCTAGCTTAATCCTTAAGGAAAACTTTCCTAAGTACTGCCAAATGACTCTACAGAAAGTCCATCAGTTTCTCACCAATAACCTATAAAAGAGTCTGTTTCTTTAAACATTTTCCAACATTTATATATAAATTATAGGTGTATATTAAAGTAAATCTAAATTAAGCAAAAATAAGTGAAAATTAAAATTTCATTTGTAAAAATATAAAATATTTCATTTATAATACTCATAAGACTATATATTTTAATTTTATTGCCTGAATATTAACAAAATGTTAACCAATATTGAACCTGCAAGTACCTCTTCCTCTTTTAATATTCTATTCTTGTTATTTGGCCACAGAGTTACATATTATTTTTAAAGGTTTCATTTATTTATTTGAGAAAGAAAAAGAGAACACAAGCAGGGGGAGGGACAGATAGAGGAGAGAGAGGCACACTCCCTCCTGAGCAAGGAGCCCAATGTCGGCTTGATCCTAGGACTCCAAGGTCATGACCTGAGCTGAAGGCAGATGCTTAACTGATTGGGGAACCCCGGTGCCCTCTATAGTTACATATTAATTACTCAAGTATCATAGAATTGCATTCTTTTTGTGAATCATAAAGAAAATGAAACAACTCCAGTATTATTACTCCCCTTATTCTTAGACTTCCACCAACAGAGCTCGGCATTCTGGGTATTTTTTAGTACTTTGTTTAATGTATGTATAAAACTTTACATGGACCTGTAAAATATCGCTTTACATTTTTAAACAATTTTTAAACAGATCATGGATTTTTCCATTTAAAAGCATATCTTTTGTACAAATGTGTAGACATTTAGAGTGTTACAAATTATGACAAATAATGGTTTACTGAGCATCCTTATATCTACCATCAATGAAAATAAGCAAATATGTTTCTAGAATGAATATCAAGGAGCTAAATTAATAGGGGACACGTATTTTAGCAACTAAGAGCAAATTACCTTCCAAACAACTGTAGCAGTTTAAACTCTTACTAGTATTTTGTATATCAACTAGAAGGCAAATTTTTCAAATATTACTCCTTTCCCATAGTGATGCTTCAAAAAAAAAAGTCACCATTTTAACTAGTTTTTTATTTCCACAATTACTGAGATTAAAAGTCTTTTGATAGGTCTAACCATTAATAACTCCTTTGCTGTGAGTGCCTGAATTTGTCTCTTATTGATTTGTAAAAACTCTTTATATTTGGGATTATAAGTCTTCAGATTCATAGTCTGTGATGCACCTATCCTTCTCACTCTTTCATGGTCTCTTAAGTTTCTATTTGTTTCATATAGAAGTCAATCATTTCCTGTGAGCAAAATTATTTTTTATGTAATTGCTTTCAAAACCTACACTTTCATAAATACCTGAGAAATTTGACTCAATAATAGATGGCATGTATTTTAAATATAAAGATGCTGTGAGGTTTGAAGTTAGGATGATGATTTTACAAAGGAGTGAGCCATGAACTCTCTTCTCAAAGAAAACGGCAGCTATCCATTTTTGAAACAAAGATGAAATAAATTGGCTTGTAATTCTGAGATCTCGTCTAGTCCTTTTTTTTTTTTTTTTTTTTAAAGGTAAAAAGAGTACAGCTGTGAACTGAATGTGTTGTGCCTCGGGTCACTCCGTAACTGCTTTTGTGTTCATTTCCATTCTGCTGGCATTCCCTCCCGTGGAAGCCAGACGCTGTGCTGGCAAGATGTTTCTGCTTCAGTTACCCCCAGCTCTATTCATCACAGCCTCCCTGAATTGCCTAGTTAACAAGCATTATCCCAATCCCATTTTGCAAATGAAAGAGCTTTGGAAAAGGACAGTGAAATGTGTTCCTTGGTGCCTTAACTAGGTAATACTCTGCTGGGTCACTTACAGGATGGCCCTCAAGGATGGAGGGTTCCTATTCTAGAATATCCTGATGGGCTCCAGTGGAAAGACAGTCATTTTATAACTCGGTTTCTTCCATCTATTCATTTGTTCTTATTTACTCATGTTTATTCCTTCAGCTCTTCAAACCTTCAGACCTGCTCACTCTCTAGAAGGCCTTATTCTCACAGTGGTACAAATACAGAAAACACACACCACTGCGCTCAATCAAGGTAGCTCCCCTTCATGGGTGTGGGAGAAAGAAATGGGAAACGGTTGTCTGGTGGCCTTCTAGGGATATGGGGTCTCTCAGAGCTGGAGTCTACCTTTGTAGATGCCTCCTGTTAGGAACTCGGAGATGTTCATTTGATCAAACTGGCTAGCGGGGAGAGGTTACCAGTCTCGAAACAAATAGATGAGTTGGGATTCTGGTCACATATTAATTAGGTCTGTTCTGACACACCATGTGGCTGCAGCAGGTAGGTCTCCCTGGGTTTGGCATCAACATCGCTTTTGTAAGGGTTCTGAACTCCATTCCTGTACGTGTATGGATGAGGGTTCCCCTCCGCACCAAGCAATTCCCTGGACAGCAGCTGGGCGTCCTATAGGGGAGTTCAATTCTGACACTCTCCACCTGCAGATAGCATCAGCGACCACAGCTTAAGGGCTCAGTCCTACAAGACTCCCCTGCACTTCAGATGCCAGTCAGGAGTCCAACTTGATACCTGTGCTGCTAGACCAGCTGGCTATAAATCATAGGTTCCCACAGCTCCTTTTTTGAGTCCAATTAACTTGGTTTCTCAGCTTGCAGAGCTCAGAGAAACATTTTGCTAACTAGATCACTGGTGTCTTGTAAAGACAAAACTCAAAAAGCCAAAGAGATGCATAGGACAAGGTATGGGAAAAGGGTGCAGAGCTTCCAGGCCCCGAGCATGCTACTCTCCCGGAATCTGCAGGTATTCACCCACCTGGAAGCTCTCCAAACACACCCTTCAGGAAACTTCTCCGCTGTGTACACAGGACTGATTAAATCATTGGTCATTGGTGATTGACTCAACCTCCAAACCCTTTTCCTGTCCCCAGAGAGCAGGCATGGGGCTGAGGGTTCCAACCTTTGAATCACATGGTTGGGTTGGTTCTCCTGGCAACTAGCCCTCATCCTTAGCTGGGGCCCGAAAGTCACCTCATTCAATAACAATTTCTTTCTTTCTCCCAAAACTTAATTCCAAGGGCTTTGGAGGCCAAGAGCCAAGGAACTCTGGATAAATAGGTTTTGGTAGCCTAAATGACTAAAGATGTGCTTCTTATAAACTGCAGCATCACACTTTCCAGAAACTCTTTGCAATTTAGGAGTCTCCATGTATTGTCCTGTTGCCAGACCCCTAACTGCCGTTTCTCAGTGACATTTAGCACTGTCCTCATGATGGTGCTGCCTGCCATCCCTCCATCCTATGAAGTATAGCTATCTAGTATCCCATGGCCAGGGATTACCCTCCAGGTCTTGCCATTTTGGGGTATCTCATTGTTTAAGTACAAGACTCAAGGTCCCTGTGCCCTAAGCTTATACCTGTGCCATACAGGAAGTCCTATGTGATGTCATGACAGGCTGCTGAACTCTTAACAGAAGTGGAGCCTGGAAAAAATCATATTTATGGGAACTGTTTGAAGACACATCTTCCCTTAGTTCCTACAGCCATCATAGGTGTTATGCCTGGATGAAGCAGAGCTACCAGAAACCAGAAAGTTCATCCTTTATTGCATAGTCTCCTACAGACATCTTTTTATAAGGTTACATTGGATCATGTGCCCTAAGCTTTCACTGAAAGCATATAAGCAGCATCTTATAAAGAAGCATCACTGCATCTGCTCCAGGGGTGTTGTTAGAAACATCATTCAAGATATTAATTCCCACTTGGGCAATTTATGTTTTAGCTTAGCACAGGAAAATTAGACTTCCAAAGGAAACTGCTGTTTCTCCCTGTAGATAATGAGCCCTGTAATCCTTTTATACAACAAATGTTAGGGAGTCCCCCCCTCCATGCTGGACATAGCTACAGGCAAAAGAGGCAACACCAAAATCTGTTAAAACTATATTTTGTTGGGAGACATTGACCCAAGGAAATGAGCAAGGAAACACATAAAAGACAGGGATAACTTCAGATAATAAAGCCATTAAGGGACTAGGGTGATGTGAGAGAGCCTGGCAGGGGTCTGTTGGCAGCCAGTGATTTAGATAGGTCTTGGGGAAGGATAGTCAGGGAGGGGACATGGCTAAAATCAACACAACAGGTGTTGGTGAGGATGTGGAGAAAAAGGAACATTCATGAACTGTTAGTGGGGATGCAAACTGGTGTAGCCACTATGGAAATCAGTATGGAATCACCTCAAAACAAAACTATCCTACGATCCAGCAATTGCACTACTGGGAATTTACCCAAAGAGTACAAAAAATAATGATTCAAAAGGAACACGGAGCCCTACATTTATAACAACATTCTTTACAATAGTTAAAATATGGAAGCAGCCCAAGTGTCTATTGATTAATGGATAAAGACGAGGAATACTATTCAACCATCAAAACGAATGAAATCTTACCACTTGCGATGATGGAGATGGATCTAGGGAGTATTTTACTAAGTGAAATAAGTCAGTGAATCAGAGAAACACCATATAATTTCACTCTTATATGGAATGTAAGAAACCAGGGTGGGAGGAGAGAAAGAGCGGCAAACCAAGAAAGACTTATGGAGAACAAACAGTCGGTTACCAGAGGGGAGGTAGGAGGGGGCCTAGGGTAAACAGGTGATGGGCATTAAGGAGTACACTTGTCGTGATGCACACCAGGTGTCGTATGGAAGTGTTGAATCATTAAGTGTACACTTTAATATTACAGTGTATGTTAACTGGCAGTAAAGTAAAAAAAAAAAAAGTTTAAATTATAGTTCACAAGTCTTCAATTTAAGCAAATGGAAATGATAAGGCACAGAATTTGACAGTTACTAGATGGACAGGATAAAAACTAATTCATCTGGCTAGGTATGTAATAAGTATTTTTTTTGGTCATGTTTTGCCTAACACGCACTCTCCCTTTATCTCTGGATCTACTTTGCTTGGGAGACAGAGAATTCCAGGTTGGGTAAAGACAAAACAGGTAATGACAGCTGGAAATAATTCCTTAGGTCCTACCATTCCGGGGAATGAGACCTAAGGAGCTTGACCCATCTCCTGAGTTATACAGTAAACTGTACACTGCCCTGAAAAGATCCCCTGCACCTGTGTCTTCTCCATTTAAGAAGAGAAAACCCTGGAATATCTCTAAGTATCCCCACAAGTGGTAACGATTACAGTGACAATAACACCAGTTTCACCTTCCACCTAGAAACAGAAATACAAATAGTGTTAGCTAAGTAAAACATGAGCGAAATTTTAAAAATTTCAGAGAGAGAACAAACAGGAGGGGCAGAGGGGGAGAGGATCTCAAGCAGACTCCACTGAGTGTGTAGCCTGACACAGGGCTCGATCCCAAGACCCTGAGATCATGACCTGAGCCAAAACCAACAGTCTCGTGCTTATTAACTGACTACACCACCCAGGTGCCCCTTGAGCTAATTTTGTTTAATTTTGTTAGTTATAAGAATTAGAAAGAAATTATATAAACAGGGAACCATGTAATTGATTTCAATTCTTTCAAATATCTAGGTCCCCAACTACTTGTTGAGCAAAAATTTTAAAAGACCCAGATAAAGTGTTTAATCGGATGAGTCTGTGTTGCTATTGTGCATAATGCTTTTCGTAGGCCCTGTTCGAATAGAATATGTGCTGTTCCTTCTACTTTAGGCCAGGCACCTACACTTCCTGACTTTGAGCTGACTTAGTAACTGCGTCTCCTGGTCACAAATTCCTTTTTTCATATTTTATCCAGTGTGTCCAGGATACAAATAGATCGAGCTTAATCTCTCACTGATGCCAGAAGTAATCATTAGAGTGCATACGAAGGAGTAGAACTTCTTTGATGCCTTTTAAAGTCATGATTCAGGTACATCATTTAAAAACTTGTATCCGTACTACTACTGGAGTAGCTTTTACCTAGCATTGATATTTCCTACACTTGTATTGCATTACTTTTGTAGAATGTTACCTCTTGATAGCTCTGTAGGCATTGAGACACCATCTTTGTGATTCCTTTTTCTCCCAGGATTTTGTCATGTTCTTGACTCAATGATCAATACATGATTCTATGGTATTACTGTCAATGCCTAGCCAAGGCTGGTGTAGTCATGATTACTAACAAATTGCTTAATAAAATTATAATTCTTTTCTTGTAAAAATACACTAACATATACTGATAAACATGTGTTACATGATTATAAATAATTTATTGACTAATGTCAGTCAAACATCCTCTGCGGTCGAATCTAAAATTTTCAGACTTATTAGGACCATCTAAGGCTAGTCTATAAACAAAAAGTATCCATGTATTTATGTAGCAAAAGCCATAAGTGTGGAAGTAATTACTGTGGTTGTTCAGGACTCTTCCCAGGTAAGTTGGATTTGCCTGGTATGTGAGATCCCCGCCCCCATCTCCAGTCTACACTGTTGTTCTCCATTGATACCACCTTAAACTTACACAGGCATTAGAACTATATTTGTCTCTATTCACTGGTTTCACAAAGGATGAAGCACAAATATCTTTCTGTTTAGAGAACCAATATTTCTAGAGATTTCATGGTTAACAGGAAAATGAGAAAGGCTAATTCCTGTTCAACAACAACAAAAAAATGTTCTATGTGGATTAGAGCACACATCAGTCTGAATTAACACTACTTTCAGATTCAGATATTAATTGTTTGTTGTAGGTGCACTTTAATCTTATGGTGGGGACTGATCTAGTCATCTCTGTATCCCTGTCAATGACCTAATGCTCAGTATATGGCAGAAACCTAAAAGTATGTTTTCAATACGTTAGAAATTTATTAACGATGGACTGGTAGGTTGGATTCTATACTGAAGTTACAGACTAAAGTGTGAAAACCTGTAGGATTTTAAAAAGGTGTTTTTTGTAAACAGAGTTCCTAACCTAACAAGCATATTACTCGAATCCATTTACTGTCATAAGTTTCAGGAGTGAATTCTAATACATTCCATCATGGTACAGAGGAAATTGCATTCAGGAATAGCCAAGAGGAGCAGTTAGGGGAAACAATGTGATTGCAAGTGCAATTCTATATGAATTACCTTCTCTTAGCATGCATTATAAATCAAATTCTCTTGTCCTATGTACCAATATTTGGTTACTTCTTTCAAACTCCCCAAAAATACAGAGTCTTAGTTCTTTATTAAATTTTACTTGAATGAAAACAATATTCCAGTTTTGCATATAAATGAGATGCCATATGACCAAAGCATTCTAAAGCATGAATGTTTATTTTCCATATAAATGTAAATTTTAATGGTCTAAATATTGCCATTCAGCTTAATTTCTTTATAGGTGTAGATAAAACTTGTTTTCCAATGCTACTCAGAAAACTGATTTCATTAAATGCTTTTGAATAGTATCATATAGATCCCGTTATCTTCTGGACAAATACTTTTTTTTTTTTTTTTGGATACTCCCTTTCCAGCTAGGGCATATATACTTCCTGATTGTTCATATAAATCTGTGGGGGAAGGAATGTTTGCACACATGTTTCACACCTCCTTAGCTCTAAATCTCTAAGTGAGGGGAAAAAATATTCCAATAGCTACATAAGTATTATCCTAAAATAAATCTATGAAAATCCATACATTTCCCCTTAAGATGTCTGATTATACAGGATTTCACTAGAATAACCTAATGCCTGAATGCCTGAGATGTATTTGTTTGCTTCTTTGTCTTTTGTTTCTAACAAACTTCTCTAGTCCTCCTTTGTGTCCCATTAAATGCAAATGCAACATTATTTAGTGAGTATTCACATTAGACACCAAGCCAAAAAAATTTTTTTTAATACTAGCAACATCAGAATGGAAAATAAAAGGTTTTAGAGGTTCCACTTATGACATCAGCAAAACCGCAATCCCTATGAGTAAATTTGAAGAATGACTTATTCGGATTTAACACTTTTGGGGAAAGTTAAAGAAGACCTAAGGAAATGCAGAGCCCATTATGCCCAGGTATTAGGATACAGTTCTGTAAAGGTAGGTTTACCCATCAATAGGTTTAACCCAATCACTAGCAGGGTTCGGAGTTTGTTTTTTGCATAAATTGACAAACCAATTCTAAAATTTACAAGAAAACATAGAAGGCCAAGTATATAAAGATAGTTCAGAGGAGCAAAGCTGGAGCTATGAAGACATCTGGTGTTATGTAGTTTAGATTTGAGGGATTGTTTCAAAGACACACAGTTCTGTGTAGTGGGGAATGGACCGGCTTCTCAATAAGTGGTGGTCAATACAAGGTGAGTTACATATCCACAGGTAAAAAGTATCTGGACTTTCTATAATTCCAGACCTAGAAATAAAATGATAAATTTCGGATCCAAAAGCTAGAGAACTTTTCCATGACCTCTGAATAGGCAAAGAGTTTCAAACATAAAGTGTAGAAGATAAATACGTTAAGCTGTATTAAATTTGTGAAATTCTATTTGTCAAAATACACTTTAAGCCACAAAGAAAACATAATCACCACTGATATACCCAATTAAAGATTTATTTACAGGATGTATAAAGTATCCTTATAAATCAGTAACAAAAGGACACAATCCATTGGAGGCAAAAAGACCATAGGCTTAAAGAGACAATTCCTGAAGAAAGAGATCAAACAAGCCAATCCAAAAAACATGAAAAGGGGCTCAGCTTTGTAATTCAGAGAAATTCAAGCAAAACTTGCATATGGAGATACCATTCTACCTCAACTAGAATTACTTAGAACATACCAAATATTAGCAAGTTTGGAGAACAACAGACTCCTATACACTACCCAACACTGTAAGTTAGTAGATGTATTTGGTCAAAGGGCTTCCAGACTCCGCACTGAATAAATACCATCCCTAGGAATACATCTGATTGGTGTTCATTTATTTACCCAAGACATGCCAAATGTTGAACATGGCACTCTATGTAATCAGCACCACCAGAAGTTATGTAAGTGCCCACCAACAGAGGAGATGTAGGAATTATGGTGTATTCACACAATAGAATACTATACAGCAACACCAAGGAACACACTCCAGCATAGACAACACTTAGATAAAGATTGCAAATGTAACCCTGAGTCAAAGACGTGAAAAACAGTACAAAACCTATGGTTCCATTTATATAAAGTGTGAAAATAGGCAAAATCAACAAATGCTATTTGAAGACAAAAGTATGGTTACATAAGCAATGGGATTTAGGGTTTGAAGAACCAAGATGGGGATCCCTGAGTGGCTCAATGGTTTAACGCCTGCCTTTGGCCCAGGGCGGGATTCTGGAGTCCTGGGATAAAGTCCCACATCAGACTCCTCGCATGGAGCCTGCTTCTCCCTGTGTCTGTCTGTCTCTCATGAATAAATATATAAAATCTTAAAAAAAAAAAAAAAAAAAGCACAAGAGGCTCTTCTCAGGGTAATATTCCACTACTTGACCCTAAGAGGGTTTCAAAAATTCAGTTTGTGAACATTTTGAATTCTAAATGTAGAACATGTGGACATTTACATGTGCATATTTTATTTTGTTGAACTAACCAAAAGCCTGAGAACATCGGAGAACCACCGATAAAAGTGTTTCTAAGAAATTCTCTAAAAATCTTTAGTATAAACAATTAAAACTAATATAGCAGCATGATTAAAAGCTTAGGCCTAAGTCAAATTGGGTTCAAACTCAGGAACTACAGATTGTAAGTAACTTATGTAACCTCCGATTTTTCCTGGTGTTAAAAATGTAAATAAATTTGTTTCCTACCTCAGATTTATCGGGAGCACTGAATGAATCTTACAAGATGCAGTGTCTTAAACACTAAAGAGTCAAACTTGAGATCTCTCAAGTACTGATACATTATAATTTTATATGAATGACATGTGTGTGTATGTATATATTAGTTTCTTCTCCTCTTGTGAATGAATCCTTGGGATTTATAGGTCTTTTGGTCACTAATGTACATTGAATCAATGCCTTCAAGGAAAAGCTTGCAAAAACTCCAATTCACTGATGATATTTATTCACAATCTTATGAATCATGTACCATGTACCATGGTATGTTTGATCTCGGTTATGGTTGGGAAATTATCAATTAAAACCAGTCATTGTAAACCAACAGGGAAGTCTCCCTTTTAAACTTATGTTATAAAATTTAGTTTATAAGTATTGTTGAAAGGAAATGAATGCATTTACCAATTGGGAGACAAAGGAAAATACTTGGCTATATATAAATATGTTCATCTATATAAATATGTTTATATAAATTTAAATACACATTTAAATTAACACATATTTAGCCTAGTGAAATAGACACATCAGAAGGTCAAGATTTTACTAAATACTTTAGCTCCCATATCAAAGATGGGTTTTTATATAGTTTTCCGAAGCATTAACTTTCTAGTAAAATAGCACTATGAAAGAAGTCAAAGTCCTTTTAGTGTTCTTGCCACTTTCATCATATTCCTTTTTTTTTTTTCATCATATTCCTAAGAAAATATTTATAAACTCTGGTGGCTTAAAATTTGCTTTTTTGAATAGGTAAATTTATTGAGCAAGCCCTCTATTTTCCCTTTATAGGCCCCTGACAAGTCTGAACTCTTACGTTTAACATGTAACCACCATATGTAAGATAGAATAGTATGTGCTTTATGTAAAACCGGGTCAACATAGAGTCATAAATACATTCCCTATAGAATTGTTTGGAAGACCTCACTATTGCCCAGAGAGGAATGTTCTCCAGGTCGTGAGGTCAAGGGACATGAAAGGATGCCAGAGAACAAAAAGCTGTCATGCACAGTTTCAACATGGTCATTCTTGATTCCCTGATACACAGTTCCACAAGTATGGGTTCACAAACATAAGAACTTATTCTGATTTTGTTAAGTTTCTTTAATGTTGACCAGCAAATTATGGCTATTCTCCTTTAAATTATAACAATTCAACTCGATGGGGAAAATATTTCCTATGATTGTATTTGACACGAATAAAAGCTATATCTAAGTAACAGTGCCAGTCCCACTGACATTCTTTTTATGCTTTCGGGTAGACCAAATAAAAATATCTTGTCCTCACGTCTATATATCAAAACTCCAAGGCTGAGAAACTTACTACCATGAAATGAATGTTAAAAGCCATATGTTGTGCATGTGATGAATTTTTGATGATCAACTCATTTCTAATTGTGGGACACTTTGACTTTGCAACATCTACTTACTATAACAAAAATTGATCCTGAGGATGGATATTATCTTGTTTCTATGTGAATTTCTTGGAGCAAAAAATGTTATCCAAAGTTTGCTTTTATGGCCCAGTACTAGATAAGCTAAACAAAAATATGTTGGAGAGGTGAAAAGAATGTGTTCCCTGAACACTACTAGAGGCTGAGCAGTGGACCCAGTGTGCAGATATTGGTTAATGAGGTGGAATGCTCTCTATGGAGAAGAGTTCTTGCCTAGATTGCCTGCGGCTTCAAGGATTCAGGCATTCAGTCAACCTCTTAGCAGACATCCAGTATTTGCCAGACACCATATAGACTCTAGAAATACAGAGGCAAAGAAGACAGAAGTTGCACTTGTCCCCCTAATGAATGGTGCAGGCTAGAAAGCAGGAAATTACAGGCACTGTGATTAGTGGTGACAGGATCAGAGCTGCCATATGCAGGATTCCCAGTGGTGCCCTAGAGCAAGGCAGGGAGAGGCCAGGGAGGCAGGAAATTAAGGGATTTCACACACAAGAGCAGGACTGTCAGAGAGCGAAGAGCCAACATGTGTCACCTAGTGGGACGGGAGTACCATAGGATGGTAAATTCACAAGGTGGGAAAAGAAGAAAATTGGATTTCTAGTTAGGTGCTGGGGATGGATGCTCATGGTAGGAGCAGCATCTTTGGGAAGACAGATAACGATAACTGTTCAAGAGAGAGTATAGCGAGTGCCCATGGATAAGGCTTGCATTAATACATTAAATGAAACATAACTTGAACATATACCAAGGCAAGCTAAAATGTGTGTGGTCTCCACGGTGGTATCCTGTTTCTGAAGCAAATAGCTTCCAGTATACAACTAACACAGACACTACGTTTTATTAGGAGGCGTACACATGCAAGAAAAATGGAAGGTTCCTCTGGGAGATCGTCTTACAGCCTGCACAGAAAATCCTGAGAAGCCATTAGAATCAGACAGGTGTGTGAGTTATAGAATCAATCTGACCTTTTCAGGGGTTTGTCAGTATTTATTGGCACACTTAGTGACATTTATATTGTTAAATGAAAATATAAAAGCTTGAAGCTGCCAATGGAATAGTTAGAAGGACAATATCCGAACACAGGATGCTATAAATTATGTGAACAAACCTCAAGTACAAATTTCTACTGTTCTCAAAGATGAAAAACTTCTGAAAAAACACATCTGCATAGTCTGCTCTATCATCATAGGATGAAGGAAGGATTTACTTTACCTCCCAATGTAATTACACACACTATCATCCAGTCTCAATTTGCTACGAACAGCTCCATACTCATTCATCTTTCCATCTACTAATTATGCCTTCACGTGTTTTATGTTCTTGGTTACTCTCTCCTTTGTCAATTCATAAAAATATAGGGGAGTTCATGATTTTGCATGCACACAATAACCCCCACCACACACACATTGAAAAAGAAAATGTATTTATTACCGGGAGCAGACTTTCTGAAATTACAATATTTCTACCTGGCCAAAGTCTCTATGGACACCATGTTTAAGTTTTTATTAAAATTCCAGGTAGTTAACATAAAGCGTAATTTTAGTTTCAGGGGTACAATATGGGGATTCAATACTTCGATACAACACCTGGTGCTCATCACAACAGGTGCACTCTTTCTCCGTCACCTGCCCCCTCACCATTGCCCCATCCACCTCCCTCCTAACCATCAGTTTGCTTTCTAGAGTTAAGAGTCTGTTTCTTGGCTTGTCTTTTTCTTTGGTCATATATTTTTTGTTTGTTTGTTTGTTTCTTAAATTCCACATGAGTAGGGTCACATAGTATTTCTCATTCTCGGACATTTTTTGCTTAGTTTTGCTTGACTTTTTCTAAATTAGTTTTAAGTTTCGATGAGGTCTGTTGTTTCTCTATGAATCAGTACACGGTTATAAAGTCATAACTCAAGCTATTCAACTATTTACTTAAATTACAGCTACAGCTACATTAATAGAATTCTAATTATTAAAAAAAAAAACCTATCACGGTCAATTATCTGTTTGCTAAATGAGAAAGAAGGAATTTAGATCATCAGCAACTCTACAAGCTTTTCCTTTACTGGGGCCAGATGGTAACTATTTCAGGTATTGTGGGACACCTGAATACTCTGTCTCAAACACTCAGTGCTGTTGTTGGTTATGTGGAAACAGCTGTGGACAACACATTCAGAACTAAATGCAGTTGTGTCCCAGTAAAACTTTACAGAAACCAGGGGGGCAGATTTGGCTCAGGGTCCTGTTTGCTAACTCCCGGGACAGATATTGGGATTAACTGCCATTTGTTGCTTAAGAATCATCTATACATTATACACTTGCTAAACCCTTAATCTGGTGCCTTTGAAATAGTAACCATCCCTGTTTTCCAGAGAGGCTACAATTTAGAAAGATGCAGAGATTTTACAAGATGACATAAATAGGGAGTAGAATTGGGATTTGAACTTCATTCTAACTGCTCAGTTTCTGCTCCCGGTGGCAACGCTGACTCAATCTATACTGATTCACTAAGCATAAACACAGCCAATAATCCGGTCACCATGTCACTTCTCAGTGTTCTATAGGACTCTAGAGGCACTGAAATGCTCTTCGGTGGATCAAACCAAAAGAAAAAATACATTTACTAACTTTCAGAAAAAGCAGTGAACATTTGCAAGAGGACAGAAGGTACCTTTCAAATTCTACCCTAAGCATTTTTTCATCTATTCTTAGGATACAATTCCACTCAAGCCGAGTATCTCAATTAGAACTTGAAAATTTTACCGAAACTGTGAGCAGGTGAAGTTGATGGCATTCGTAGAGAATGTCCCAGACACTAAAAGTGTTCAAGCTCCCAAAGGTGCTTATCAACAAGGAACAGCTGAGTATGGGGAATCAATGTCCTTGTACCTGCAGAGTGATAATAGAGCCACCTGGGAGACCCACAGGGCAGTCTCCTTCTACTGCCAGGTGATCCTTTTCAGGACAAAAATAGAGCAATGGTTCTTTCTAGATGCATCCAAGGGCATGCTACTTTCTTTGTCTGAAAGATTTGTGAATATTAGGTAGTATATTCACAGATCAGAATTAATTTTGTTCTAGACCTTGGTTTCTCATCCCTGGCTGCACATTAAAATCACCTAGTGGTAAGTTACGAATACCAAAGCCCAGACTTTCTCCTGAACCAATTAAAATCAGTCTCTGTGGGGCTGGGCAAAGGAAAAGTAAAATAAAGCTCTTCAAGTAGCTCTAACATGAATGTAGAATCTTGACCTAAAGTTAAGATGTCATCTCTTTGTAACAGAGGGACAGAGAGACTAGAAATTTTCAAAGAAATAACATTGATCCAGGGAGAAGACTATCATCAATGGTTAGTACATGAACTGGGTGTGTCATGTTAGGAAAGTTTTTACTTCTATGCCTCACTTTCTTCGTAGATGCAAAAGAGAACTTGGAAATGTACAGTCTTCTTCAGGCTTCCATGGTGGTGGTGGGGGAAGTGAACCAAAGAACCCACTTAGCAAAAATTACAGTTATGGAAATAGTGGTGTTAATAAAAGGAGAACAGGTAGTAAAAGTGCCTAAAGAATTTTTATTTGTTAATCAGAGATGACTAGCTTCTGGCAAAGAAATTGAGAGCCCAGAGGCTATTGGAAAGTAGGGTACAGCTATTATTCTGCAACACCGTACAATTAAAACCAAATAGTCCTTTGTCCAAGCAAGGTTGCATACACAGCAAACATCATTTACACGAAATATTTGCCATACTGTAAGATATTTTTTTTTTATCAGCCCTAACCTGAAAAACTTCAAATCAAAGCCTAAAGATTACATTAGGGGTAATAAGGAAAATGTGATGATCCGCCAAACATGCCCACATATGAAATCCTTGTTAACATAAACCTGACAACTTGATCTTCAAGGAAAGAATTTTATCCAAATTCAAAGGATAGTGATTAGTTGGGTGAACTGTCAACAAGCTTGATAGATAAGCTTATTTCATTCCAAAATCTTTTTTTTTCCACCTTAATGTAAAGTTCATGTGCAAAATGCATAATTAAAAAGGAGTGTCATTTAGGAGATGATTATCAATGAGCTCAAATGAAACAGGAGGTGCTTTGCTAGCTCCCCCTCCTGACCTTGCCAGGACTCCCGTTGTATCAAGTGCCCAGCTGGAGAAAGCTGAGCTAATAATGGCCCAGCTGCATCATCTAACGGGATCTTTGTGATACAAGCAAGGTCAAGTGCTCTATCATGTAGAGTATTAATCTCACTGTGCAAAGAGAGAGAAGGGGAAGGGTTATTGGGACAGGATTATTAGCTGGAGAGCCTATGGAGGCCCAGGCTATGGGATGGTGAGCAGAACTATCCAAGTTGAAATGAATATTAAGTATAAAAGCAGCTGTGGAGGGTAGTCTGGAAATAATGCCTATGCTTGTGAACGCATAATACTTCAATGATCTTCAATATAAACACTTTTACCACAATAAAAGCGTAGCTTTACAACATTTAGGCATATATATACTCATATATATTAATTGCATTCTCCTTGAAATGTCTATTTCTTATGACAAAGTGCTTATAAACCCATCTGCCACAATTAATTCCATACGAATGTAAAAAAGAGCTTAATAAACCAAATATGTTTTATCTGTGGATCACCAGTTTATCAGAAGTTTGACTTCTAGTAACTCGAAACACGAAAATCAAGGTCTATGGAATAAAATGAAGATTGTTAAGGTGACTTCTCCCAGAGAGATTTATAAACAACAATGATAAAGCAACGATAATTGAAAACACATTAGAGGGGTTTCTCAGCTGTTGATCTTCTAGAAATCCTTTGTCCTTAATTTCAGATGTAAAAATAAAAACCTGTCCTGTTTTATGCTATTGAAAACATTTGGTTTTTATTTTTAATTTTTTTTTTTTTTTGCTAAATAAATAGCACACTCTAGCATATAGCCATCACATGATATGCTCTTTACCTCCCATCAAAAGAAATGCATTTAGACCATAGATCCACACAGCTGGAAGTCTACAAAGGAGTAGGAGGTTGCTTCTAACGTGGCCCTACCTTATGCCAAATGAGTCTTGACATTAGAGTCAGCACGTGGGCATATATAAAGGCATATATATTTGATACTTATCTGTTGTGAAACTTTTAGGAGTATAAAATAGGCAACAAAAAATAACATGAAATCCCAAAGATCAAAGGCACTGAAATTCCAAAAATTCTTTCTGAATTAGTATTATCGTATTTTTCTGTGGTTTGATTTCAGGATAAGTTCAATAAGTTGACAATATACCTTTATAACTTGCTGGATATATGGATACCTTCCTTTGGAGCATTTTGATAACTAAAGTATTGCATTCCCTAAGAAGGATAAACTTTTAATAAAAAGTAAGTTTTTTTTTTTTTACTTTAATAAAAAACAAATATCAGTCCAATTTGCAAAGAAACATCAGACATTCTACTGGGTGCTAAACCTAATCTGCTCAGAAAATCTTAATACTAGTGGAGAATTGCACCCATTAGTTCAACAGATGCCTGTTGTGCATTTGCTGTTTGGTAGACCCTTAGCTAGACACTGGAAAACAAAGGAAACAGAAATCAGCACCGCCCCCACTGAGCTCCATGCGTCTTGGAGAAGACATGGGGTTCCAGTGGAGTGTGAAGGGTCTAAAGGGGGCAGTAGGAGAGAAGCAGCTGGGGGCCGTGGAGACAGGGGCAATTCTGGTGACCATGAGGGGCAGCTGTGCAGGTGTCCTGGCCACAGAGTTTACAGTCTGCAGGAGGCACTGACAATGAGGATTTGGGCACCCAGGGAGGTGTCAGAGGTCTCGTTCACACAGACAAACGAGTAACTCCTGAGTGGACAGGGCTCAGTCTCTGGGGTAGGCTGGTTCAGGCAACCAGAACTAGAAAGACCTTTGGTGACAAGATGGAAAATAGCTTTTCATCTCATGCTACAATGGAATGGGGGTGCTCTAGGGCTGCCACATGGGGGCCCACACAAGTTACCTTGTAATGTGGAGCTTAAACAATAGGGATTTACATACTCAGACTTCTGAAGGCTGGAAGTCCAAGAGTGAGCTGTCGGCAGGGTTGGTTTCTCCTCCCTCTGGTCTCTGCATGGCCTCTTCTGCAGGCGCTCGTGCTGCTTGGCAGCTCTTCCCAAGAAGTGGTGATCCGAGAGTGGTCCTATCAGCTTTGGGCCCCAGCCCTCCAACCTCATCCCACCTCTGTTTCCCCCTTAAAGGCTCCATCTCCAAATATAGTCACGTTGGGGGCTAGAGATTCAAACCTAGATTTTGAGGAAACACATTTCAGTCCATAATAGGGACCATTACACGGTTTTAAGTAAATGGAAATTTTAGGACTATGAATGTATTGCAAAAAGTGGAATGGAGAGAATAAATATTAGAAGTATTTAGCAGAGTCGAGCCCCCTTTCCTGACAGAGGTGACAGGCGGACAGGAAGCTCTGTGTCCAAGGCTTCTCGCTTCATGCTCGCAGCCTTACACCCGGCTTGTCCTGGAGCCAAATACAAAGATGGTTTATCTACCGGGCTTTGTGGTTGTTGTTCATATAGTGGCCCGGGCCAGGGGGAGAAGGAAGAGACTTTCATGCAGGTGCTACCCTGAAGCAGGGCTACAGCAGCCCTACCAATATCGATCAAAACCGATACCCAGGCGGCCCTTACTGCAGGCCACAGATGACCCAGGGCAGCCACATGGATTCCACCCATTTGTCTCTCCCACTGAGAAACCACACGGGAGTGGTTTAGTTCCAAATCCCCACAGAAAATAGAAATTACATCAAAGGCATTTCTGATGTGACCTTACTAGCTGGGCCTCAGCTGACACAGCTGTGGCTGCTGAGAATTCATGTCCCCTTGGATTTCCAAGCTCTGATGAACTTGTACACTGTCCAGAGGGTTCCAATCTCAGGGCTGGTCCAGAGTGAAGAGTCCCAGCTTCCTTACTCAAATGAGACTGGACTTCGTATCTCTGCAATTAAAATAATGTTAATCACTCAAAGAATAGAATGCTAGCTACTTCATGAGAAGTTTTGAATGAAGATTAGATGAAATAAAGCATGTGGCATATTCCCCCACCTCAGAAAATGGAGCATAGTTTCAGCCACCACATTAAATAAAACTAACTCCAACTGAGTTATTGCCTCACAAAGAACTTAAAGGGACATTTTAGGAACATTAGCAACAATTAGCAAGAATGTCTAAGGCTTACAGTAATGCAAATTTTTGGTCTTGAGTCTTTCCAAGGACTAAAATACTGTAATATCTGAGTGAGTTTTTATGATAAAAATGTTCCTACTCGCTGAGTGTACGGGTTGGGAGGAGGAAAAGCAACATTTCTTAAGAATCTGATATGGACTGCACAGTCTCATGTAATCCTCCCACCAACACATAAAATAGATGCTCTGAACATTTTTTAGTTGAGGAAAATGAAGTCTTCTCAATATTTGAGCAGGTTTTAGAGCAGGTTTTCTCCGATTCCATAAACCAAATACTTTCCACTGTACCACTCTGCCCCTAAAACTAGCCTCCACATCACACAGTTCTGACCTGAGTTTAAATCCCAGCTCTGTAAGTTCATACCTGTGTGATTTGGGCATATTCAGGATTTGCATAAGCCTCAATGACCTCATCTGCAAACCTATTCGAAGATGCTCAGTGAAGGCTAGCTATTGATATATTTATTATATCTGCATATGTTTTACAAAACTGTCAGAATGGCAAGCCCTTAAGAAATACTCAAATATTTTCTAGTCAGTTTTCAAAAGCATATCAATTATTTTGATAATAGCACATGGTAGTATTACCAACATGGCAGGAAAGGAAAATATATATATAAAGGTAGGCCACATTTTGGTAAGGTTTTATTGTGGACGTACTGAAACGTTCTTCACATTAAAGCAATACAGGTTTTATATATATACATATATTCTAAGATAATATTAGGAAGTGAAAGGTAACAACCCAAAATATACGATGCCTTTAGACTGCTTAAAATGTGCAGTTACATTTTATAAGGTTGAATCAAATAGTTGAGGTCAAACATTTACCCAGATGCTGGAACATTCAATAAGCCAGCACATCAGCTACACATCACTCACCATAATTGCTAAAGAAAAAAAAAAAAAAAACTGTCTTCAACCTCCCTCTTCAAGAAGATGTGTGGGGGAAGATTTCACGTTTCTTAGATCTTAGCATTTACCTACACAAATCATTAGAGCAATGTTTCCCCCAGTGCAAACGAAGCTCAAGCTACAAAACCAGTCTCTCACACAGACCCTTTCTAGCTCAGAAGATGCCCCTCTTGGGATGTGTATATAGGATCCTGTGCTTGGAAGATTTTGCAAAAATAAGATATTTGGCATGTGACTGGTGAAGCCTGTTCTCTCCCTGCTCCATCTTTCCCTTTAGGGTGCTTGAGTACTGTTACTTGGCAGATAGTGGGTCTTTTGGGAACGTACCAAAGGGAAGATGAGCCATCACTTATTTCAGTACTTATGGATCTGCCATCACCTTTATGTGTAACTGAGTTATCACTCATTCCCCTAAGACAGTTCCTCTGTGACCTTAGCTTAATCACGGCACCCAGTGCAGGCTACAGGCATTCTGGAGGTGAGGATGTGTTCTAAGTTCCAGGCACTGGAAGGAGGTAGGCCGTGGGTGTAGGTAAAGGGTTGATACGGACAGAGCCAGGAGCTAGCCTGTGAGATTAACTCCATGGAGGCTTTGTCGAGTTGGGCCACAATGCTAACAATATACATGTACCAAAATGAGTTGTCATACTGGCATACAACTTCCCAATAACAGTGATATTTATAAAACAAATCTGATGAAATATTTGACTAAGACAAGCCCAGATGATTGTTCTATTCTCTCTCCAAAAAGTACTACAAACTCAGGATTTCATGAAGACATGATCAATAAGCCAAAGCTGTATAAAAATACATGTTATAGGGAGAGTCAGAGATGACTCAGAATGACTATTAGGCAATTTTGATTTCATATTTTCCCCAATATTCCAGTTGCTTATAGAACTGTTCAGCTTTTTAAACACATATCACTTGTGGTTTCTTCTCTAATTCTAAAAAAAGAATCAATTTTAAACTTAATATAATATTCATAATTTTGTATCTTTGTTCATCGGACAGTCACCCGAACTGTATGACCTTTAGGCTTGCCAAAACCTAGATCAGTCTCTGGAAGCTATTATGACAGTTTGATATCTTGTTCCAAAGTTTTATAAAGAAAAGTAAAACCATCACATTTCTTAAAATGTCTCCCATTGCAAATGAAATCCAAGAATATTGGAAAAGGAGACGTATGCATTCATCTTCTACTTTCTGCACATTCTGTCTTGCTTCATTCTTATCCCACCCCCTGTAAGCTTTGTTCTGGGTTTTCTCTACTTTTAACAGCAACTGGATATCACAGTGCCATAGATGAAATATCTCTCGTGCTTGTGACATTCATAAAGATCAGCATAAAATTAAGTGTGTCTAATTAAAAGAAAATAGTTTTGCACTACCCTGAGCCCCCAATTATAGAACTGCAGATAATTTTTAAATTATCTAATTAAAAAAAAACCTCTAAGATATTCTCTTTAAAAATATGCCCTTAATAGTTATTCCACTTCTTATTGATTTGTTGTCTGGCATTGGGCTATTTACAGGAAAATAAATGCTCGGTGCTAAGATTGAAGTAAGTGTTCAGTGTTAATGCTAACAAGAGAGTCTAATTGAAAAGTGCATTGATCCTATTTCCTGCCTCCAACTATATGAATTATTTTCTTGATTAACTAGAATTACCAAGAAAGTGTCTCCTACTTCCACACCACAATTAGAAGCACATATGGCTGTTAAATATCTAGGTGCCCTAATTTAAATTCACTGACAATGTTTTGCTCTGGTTCTGTTAAAGAGAACATTATTTTTACACCTGTCTTATAAATCCTTAAAAAAATTATATTGCCTTAGTAGTATTCAAAGCTGAACTATAGGTGACTTAACTTCCAATATGATGAAGAGGCTAATTAGAAAAATCAATCATGAAATGTCCATTTGGCTTGAAACCAGTTTGATAGAGGCCATTTGAAAGGTATTTGTGAGCTGAATGATGTTCAGGTGAGCTATAACCAATGGTCATCATAATTAAATATTCAACAGCTTACTCACATATTGATTAAACATAATTCATTAATCATCTAGATGTTGGGTTCACTTCAAAATCACAAATTTAAAGACATCAATAAATATTACCTGTATATTAAGAAAATGAGTTTTAATCAAAATAATTGATTTTTTAATTATAATTGTGGCTCACCACAATACAGAATTAGGATGTCTGCTAAGTGCTATGGTTTATAAAGTAAGCTTAGGTGACAATTTATTAACATAGGTTCATGTTCTAAACTATGACTGAGAAGATTTATAACCCAGGGGGAATGTCTTATTTTACATTTTAAATGTAATACTGTGTTATGGTGTTTATATCTGTCCCTGTGAATACAATAATATGCACACACAAAATTTAAATATTAGCAGACAGAAAATAGAAAAAGCAATATTATTAGGCCTATTATTAATTTAGGTGTACCTACCTTTGTGAAATATGTAGAACATAAACGCATTCAATATGCATGGACTAATGGACTTCTATTTCTTTTTTTAAAAAAGATTTATTCATGATAGACACACAAAGAGAGAAAGAGAGAGGCGGAGACATAGGCAGAGGGAGAAGCAGGCTCCTTGCAGGGAGCCTGATATGGGACCCAATCCCAGATCCCAGGATCACAACCTGTGCGGAAGGCAGGCACCCAACCGCTGAGCCACCCCCGGCGTCCCTGGACTTCTATTTCTAATCCCAAGACACATCTCACTTTCAGAAGTTGTCCTGATAAATTCTCAAAGGTAGAAGGATCCTATGCTCAATTTAAAAAATAGTATTATTCTACATACATATTTTAGTTTAAGACTTTGTATTTATCTCCTCACTTGTCCAATTATGAATTGGTCCTTTCACTTAGTTATTCATTCAGAATTTACTTTACAACAAATACAACAGTGTTGATTTTTCACACTCAAAATGTGGGGGCTGAGGAGCCATACATCAGACACTCAGAAACATACAGTCAGATTTCCCACCAGATATACTGATTCAGAATCAGTAGTTTCACAATATCCCCAACTGCTATGTTAGAAAAGGTTCTGGTTAGAAAAACATTGCTCTAAATTGAATGCTTCAGGTCACACCTGTAGAAGATGATCTATTTCATGCCAGTGTGGTGTTGGATCACATTTAATGCAGTACAGCTGATTCTAGAAAGAGAAGGAAAAGGAAAGAAAGAAAAAAAGGAAGAAAGAAAGAAAGAAAGAAAGAGAGAGAGAGAGAGAGAAAGAAAGAAAGAAAGAAAGAAAGAAAGAAAGAAAGAAAGAAAGAAAGAAAGAAAGAAAAGAAAGAGAAAGAAAGAAAGAAAGAAAGAAAGAAAGAAAGAAAGAAGAAAGAAGGAAAGAAAGAAAGAAGAAAGAAAGAAAGAAAGAAAGAAAGAAAGAAAGAAAGAAAGAAAAACCAATCAGTGATTTCTAGTTAGACATACTACAGTTAATAATTCCCTGATATACTCATCGCCAACCCAGTAAAGCCTGGCTTGGAAATTTGAGTCCATTTTTATTTAATAAGTAATATGCTTAAGAAAAACTAATACATTTATAGATTTTATTAAAATATTTGAGACAAAAATCGTCCAATTCTACAACCTTCTTGAAGTTGACAAAAGTTCTTGAACCAATCTTTCCAAAACTCTTTTCTTTCTGTGAATGAGATTAGAGATTAGAAACCTCTAGATTCTCTAGTTCTAAAAAAGGAGAACTAGAGACTAGTTCTAATAAATAAATAAATAAATAAATAAATAAATAAATAAAGAAGAATAGAGACAGCATGTAGGTTGTTAGGGCCTGAAGGACTAGTGACATCATGACATCAAGTTTGAACCAAGACAGTTTAATTTGCCTATTACCTGATTCATGCTGACATTTGGCTCTTTGATTGTGTAACCGCTATCTCATAAATAACTCCATCAACATTACTAAAGAAACCTGCTTGACATCACATCCTGGACAGCAATTCTAGCTGGCCGTTGATCTTGGGCACCGTAATTGCCATCTGGATCTCATTTTCCTTGTTTGTGAAATGGACTCATTGCCCTGGAAGTTTCCTAATGTACCTTTAAGTGCTGTATGTTACTCAAGGAAGCATCAAAATCATGGAGATTCTAAAGGACAGCCAATATTCTTAATGCTGTAGTTGACATTTCAATGAGGTAAGAATTAGAAGAATGATAGCAGGAAGTTATCAAAACAAAAAAAGTTCAATGGCACTTACCTGGAGACAATGGTCGCAAATTATCTACACTTTACAATATCTACAAGTATCTACGTAATGAGAGCTATGTGCAGGGGCAATCAAATATTTGGATCAGGGTTCTCTTATAACCAATGAGCTCTAACAGTGTTTTGGCCTCTTCTAAAACAAAACATTTTCCAAGGATCCATGTGCTGATTAGTTTGGTGTTCAAATTATGATCTTAAAATTATAAAATTATAAAAGTGGGAATGCTTACAGCTTGTAACAGCTATAAAACATGCAAACAAATTAAATGCAGACAAAAGTATATAAATGAGAATTTTTGAAAACATTAAGTAACGTGATAAATTTTAAGTAACAAATTGCCACTCAAAACCCACTCTTCTCATACAAATCATCATCATGATCATCATCATCACCATCAATGTCCTTTGACATGCTCATGATTCTCTGATGAAGAACTATTTAAAAATATGGCAAACGTTTCTTCTATAGGGAACACTGATATAATTTGCTTTCCTCTGGCCCAGATGTGTTGTTTACATGGCAATTTCACTTGCATCTTTCTCTCACTAGCCTGGGGATATTAAAGTAGTGCTACTTACAGCCTATGGAATCTTAAACACAATATAAATAAGGTGGCCGTGCTGATAATACAGTATACGGTTACATAGAGTTATATAATCATAAAATGAAAACACAGAATTAAAATCTAGGCACAGAGAACTGGAGGAGTCCTAAGAGGTCTTCAGATCCCAGTTTGAAGTTTGCCATTCTCACCACCTAAAAGGTACTTGGAAGCAACGTATATAAAGAAATATGTTACGATTATCGATCATCAAAGCTTCTACTACCAGCGACCAGACTGGGGGCAACTATGAGTCACAAATTTCCCCATATCATCCAGATACAAACTTATAAACCTGGAAAATGTCTCCTATGTATTGAGGACAGGAAGATCAGATAAAATTGCAGCAAGAGGCATGGGTACGAATGGTAATCCATCATTTGAACACTGGAAGTGCAAACAATCAGAAGTTTTTTTAAACCACGTGGAGTAAATTATCTGTTATGTGTCATATTCTGTTGCTTAGAGTAAGAAATGTCACCAATCAAAGGTCAATACGGCAAGTTAAAATATAGGACGTATCATCAACTAATTTGAATAATATTATAGTTTAGAATTGTAACTGTATTAAGCATAATGTTCCCGAGAGTACTTAGCGCTCTGTGATATCTCTAGGTTATCACAATAAACATAAATTTTTACTGCACTAAAATGTGCAGATATAAAAACTGCCTAGGACTGAATGTTTATTAATTCAAAGGTGCATCCATACATCATTTTGAATACACATGTTCTCTCGGCTATGGCCGATTTGCCTCTATCTCTCAGAGTTCATAATAGACAGTTGCGTGAATCCCCGGGTAGAAAAACCTGAGTGTTTTTGCTGTAATTGAGCCCTGATATCAAAATAGAAGGCAGCCTTTCCCTAAGACATTCAAACCTTCCTGAAATTCGATCAATGGACCATCAAGGATTTACTGATCCCTCAGGACAGAGCTGGTGGACCAATCACTGTCGGCCACCGCCGGGGTACAGTGACAAGCTGTGCTGACTCTGTTTGAGAACCTCAACCCCCAAGACCTACGTGTGGAAGACCTTATCTCTTATCCCTCCTACTGCATTGCACTTAATTTGTACTTTGCACTTCTTCTTGCCCAGTGATTTGTTCACATTATGTTGTTGTACTCCTGTCTCTTCGTGTCTCTAAAACCAGCCTCACTGACCTCGTTGTGAAAATGTGAATAAGGCAAATGTGCTAGAACAACCCTCAACTATTGTAGCAGCATTCTTACTACTGAAGGGAAGAAGCACAACTCTACCACTTGAGCTTTGAGGTTCTCAGGTCACTGACAAGCCCCCTGACTCATTCCTGCCCAGTAGCCAGAGTTCAAAGTGGCTCTTTCCTGGGTCCATGGCTGTACCCGCTCCCTGCCCCCTTCCTTACGATCAACCTCTGTTACTCAAACCATTACCCAGAAAGGAGTTTATAAGGTTGAATCTTGGCATTTACATTTACAAAAACGCGTGATCAGAAGCAAATTATTCTATCTCTCTAAGGCACAATTTTCTTATCAAATAAAGTGGAGCCAGCTACTTTGCAAAGTTTCATGACTATTAAATTACATCATGCACTACCTGGCCCTTTTTAGATATTGAATAAATAGTAGCTATATCCAGACTTTCCTCCATCCACTAATCATTCTTATCTCAAACCACTTATTTTTACTCTAGCTTTCCACGATTAGTGCACTATAATACACTTCTTTGATTCACTATTAGTTTCTTGTAGTTGGGACCTGATACCTGGAAAGCCCTGTCATGCCTCCTCTGTTGACACCTACTTGCTTTTCCAGGCTTGGTCTAAATGTCACTCCCTGAAGTACTGATTTCTCTGCAGATGCGGTGTCTTCATTCTGAAATCTTACAATATTTTTGTTTATGACACTTTTAGAGAATGAAGTAGTTCTGCCCTATATTATATTTGTATAAATATTTTTATAAATCTATACTTGGTGCAAAATAGAAGTCTACTTTGCAAAATATGTGTTTCTTGGGAACCAGAATTATATCTCATTTTGGAGCCACAAATGCATAATACGAGCTGAATTACAATATAGATTAATACTATCTTTCCTTCTAAAACAGATTCTACGTTCTTTTGGGAAGGATGCTGGTCACTACAGTGTCATCCAGTCTAGTTCTAGATATACAGAAGAGTTGAAACCTTTGTTTTTATTATGATTATAATGGACCTACGCTGTTTTTCTCAAACTTCACGGTGTCTATGAATATCCCAGTCATTTAACTAAAATGCAGATCTTAAAACAGTCTGTCTGAGCTAAGGCCTGAGATAAGGCATTTCTAAGAATCTCACTGGTGATGCCAAAGCTACCTGTGTGAAACACACTTTGGAAGACTAGGAATTAGATGATCTCAAAACATATTTTCAATATGTGACCTTTTACGCCAATGAAAAGATGTGTGGAGCTGCATATATAGAATATTTTTAAACTAGGATTTGTACTCAAGGCTGAGTTTCTCTGTGTTCACTTTTCCACAGAACCGACACCCACTTAAATCTCCGTGGGGTTGCTGGTGCAACCTCCTTGATATTTTGTAAGAGATTAAGAAAGAGTCCCTCCATTTAAATAATTGTTGTTAAAGGTAAATATACAGCCAATATGTTCATATGAAGATGACCCATCCTTCTTCATATTTTTTTTTACCCATGGAAAATTATATTTAGATTGTAGCTCTTATACACAAGGAGATGCATATATCCACTGAATACCAAAAATGATTAATAAAAATTAACCAATTTTAAACTTAACATACCAGATAGTATTGATCATCTGAACAAAGTTTTTTTTTTTTTTTTTCCGTTGTGAGCAGTGGCATGGCTTCAACTAACCAGGCGGTTACATGAGGTCACTGTGCAATGTAACGTCCCACCACAGATTGGTTGAACACCCATAACTTTCCTAAGCTGGATACATCATCATATATCTGCATCTACTACCCAGTAGGACTCAATATTCTTCACCCATCAGAATCCCTGGGAGGGCGTGTTAAAGTACAGAGTATGAGCCCAACCCCCTGAGTCTCTGATTCCTTTTTGCTGAGAGCATGTGTTTCCAACAGGCTCCCAAGTTGTGCTCATGCTGCTGGACCAGGGACCATACTATGCAAACCATGCTGGGTGATGATCTTGTCCACACACAAGTCCACACGCATAATAAAATCATGGCAAAGTTGGATTTTGTTTATGTCACACTCTTGTTCAGAATCCTTTTTTTTTAAAAATATATATTTTCTTCATTTATTCATGAGAGATACAGAGAGAGAGGCAGAGACACAGGCAGAGGGAGAAGCAGACTCCCTGCGGGGAGCCCAGTATGGGACTTGATCCCCTGACTCCAGGATCATGCCCTGAGCCGAAGGCAGATGCTCAACCACTGAGCCACCCAGGTGTCCCATCATGTTCAGAATCCTTCAATGGATTCTTCTCTAGTCAATAAAGTCCAAGCACTTCAGCCTGTTACTTAAGTTCTTCTCTGACTTCAGACACTGTATATATATATATATATATATATATATATATATATATATATATAGTCCGAGTGCTCCCAACATGCTTGTCAATTTTTTCAGACCTGTTCCTTCACTGGGTGGTTATTAAGTCTGAAGGGTCTTGTTTTTGTCAGCCTCCCAAACCTTACAAGTTGGGAGGAGGTGAGGAGATTTACATTATCTTCCTTTGCTTATCCCAAAGCTAACTTCAGAGCTGCAGAAATCCCTCATACAACCTCCGTACACCTTTCAAGCATCATTCTTCAGGCACTGCTGATGTGAGGTGTCTAAGTAAATCATAAATAATTTTCTTGATTCTGGCACCAAAATGTCATGGTATAACACTGAATCGTAACATGGATCTGCTTCACATAAAATCAACTGTTGCAAGAAAGAAAAAAAGTATGAAACATCAATTTGGCACACTACTTCAAAATCCAAGGTGTACCTGAGTCATCTACTGCATAGCCTAAATATATCATGTGGAACATTTAATAAATTTTCACCAAATATGAGAGAGGAATGCTTAATACTTTAGAAAACTTGTTGTAAATTCTAGAAAGAAACTATTGACAAATTGTATCCAATGGGGAGAATAAAAAACGGGGTTATGCTCAGTGAAAAAAGGTTGAAGAAAAGGGTTTTTTTTTTTTTTTGGCAAAACAAAGGAAGCTGTACCATGATCTCTGAAACTTTCTCATTATATAAGGTATTCAGTATCAAATGAAGCTAAATGACTAATTTTGTTTAGATTTGCAAAGTAGAGTTTCCACAGAAAAAAATGTATGTAATTATTTATGGTTTATGTAAAAGTAATGTCAGTTAACTCAGTGGCTGGTAGATCTTCCCCACCTCTGGGAATATATATATATGTGTGTGTGTGTGTGTGTGTGTGTGTGTGTGTGTGTGTGTGTGTGTTTTTGTAAGATTTTTAAAATTTATTTGAGAGAAAGAACACACACAAGTGGAGGGCTGGCAGGGTAGAGAGAGGGGGAGAAGCAGACTCTGCTGAGCAGCTGAGCAGAGAGCCCAATGTGGGGCTCCATCTGGGACCCCAAGATCATGACCCAAGCCAAAGGCAGATGCTTAAATGACTAAACCACCCAGGTGCCCCATATGTTTTTGTATGTGGTATATATAGGTATATATAATGCATATCTATATTTTATATATAACATATATATAATGTATATGCATAATTTATGTGTAATATATGCATCTAACATATATATGTGTACTTTACGTATGACATGTATATCAGTATGTGTATATAATCTATACGATACATATATAATGTGTATCTGTGCTGTTTATATATAATATATATGTCTATGCAGCATAGGTATATGTATACATAAAGAAGGATATCATTCCTATTTTGTAAAATATAGGAAAGTATTAGGATCAGGCCACCTGGGTGGCTCAGTCTGTTAAGCGTCTGTATTCAGCTCATGTCATGACCCAGGGTCATGGGATCCAGCTCTGGGTCAGTTCGGGTGGGGGGGGGGTGCTTCTCCTTCTCCCTCTGGCCCTCCACCCTGGCTCATGCTCCCCCCTCTCTTCTCTCAAATAAATAAGTAAAATCTTAAAAAAAAAAAAAGAAATCCTCATATATAGCCCCCAACATTATCCTAAACTGTTAAAAGCGAACATGATCCATTGGATGTTGCTGGGTGTTACTAAGTGCCATTTGTACCAATTGAAGCTCCTCAAACACTCTGTAAATAGGTTTTATATTGTCATTTCCCTGATTAAGAAAGTGGCTGAGGCAGGTTACAAATGTTCCCAAGTGACATCAGTTAGTAAGCAGACAAAAGAATATTCAAATCTAGACCTGTCTGATTCCAAACCCTGGGCTTTAATCAGTCTTCTATTCACAAAAATTACTTTGTGTATTACTCTGAATGGCAGAAATGCACATTACCTGAAGCCAGATATCTGATCTACAGTAAATGCAAAGTTGGCCGTTTGTATTCGAAAAGTGAAAAAAAAAAGTTGAAATTTACCACAAACTCTTTAAAAGAAAATGCATTTGATCAATATATTCTATATGCAATTTTAAGACCATGTTAAAACATTAAATGCTGCAAAATACACATTTAGTGTTCAATTAAAATCATAATTAGGAAAATATCAAAATTCAATTTTATGGGAACTATCCAAATGTGGGGATTTAGGTTTTTCTTACTTTATTCCCCTTAGAACTTTCCCTGTGTACTTTCAGTGATAACTGAAAGCTCTCGTGAAACACTCTAAAGTGATGCTACCATGAAACATTCAATAGCCTATTTGAGTAGGGTATCATAGAACTACTTAGCAGGTTTCTACTTTCTCTCTAAGAACTGCCCTCAGCGAGGGTGGGGTACGCACGGCTGTGGCTGGTGCCAGGTATAGGGCAACATCATGAAGAAATGCTCTGAGCCAAGGCTAGCTGACACAAAAGCCACCCATTAATTTGTGTAAGGTAAGACAGAGACAAGGTCATTGGGAGCAGTGTGTACTTCTGTAAGTCCCTGCCACAGGGGTGCATGTGACAATGATCACACCCTACCTGTGGCACCCACCAGACTCAGAATTCATCCCCTGAGACTGTTGACAAGCAGCCCGGAAGGTCTCTTATATAGTGCTCATCTTCAGAAACTCTGCATTCTGGGGTTCTTTCCCCTAAAAACAACCTTGATTAATTTTTTGGGTGGAGGTGCAGGAGACATGGTGATTAGCTGGGGCTGGAAAGGAGCTCTTGTGTATTCATGGTCTCCTCTTAGCACCAGGAGGACTGTGAAGGGCTTACCTTGCAAAAGAGTTGAAGTCTAACCCTTAAAGCAGGAGCCACTGAGGATCAGAGCCCTAAATATCTGCTGACTTATGGAACTTCTCTAAGAGTAGCAAATATAAGAAGTGCTATGAACCGGGGATCCCTGCGTGGCTCAGTGGTTGAGCATCTGCCTTCCGCCCAGGGTGTGATCCTGGAGTCCCTGGATATAGTCCCACATCAGACTCCCTGCAGGGAGCCTGCTTCTCCCTCTGCCTGTGTCTCTGCCTCTCTCCCTGTGTCTCTCAAGAATAAATAAATATAATCTTTTAAAAAATAAAAAAAAAATAAGAATTACTACAAACCTATATTTACAGACCCCAGATCAGAGGCTGAGCATATAATGTTCACAATCTTAGTTTTCACAGTGCTTCTAGAAGATAGGAGAATACTGGGTCTGAGATTCGTTAAGAAATTTATTTGCTCAAGGTCATGTAAGTTGTGGGTGGAAAAGCAGAGTTTCAAAAAAATATTAAATCACTTCTTAGCCGATGCTTTAACTACCATGGTTGAAGATCTCCCAGCAGGAATGTGAAGAATGCAGCGGTACTGTCTCCTTGGGGATGGAGCTGAAAAGTGTGCTTGTGGTTTTGGGTGTTCTCAAAATGCCCTGAGCCTTCAGGGATCCCATGTCTCCTGGTAGGAACTCCTAACCCGAGGGAAACCCTTTTGTAGCTTAAAGACCTCATACTTACATCTCCCTGTGTTCTTAGCCTGCATATGCTTAAAAATTTTGCTCAAAAAATGTGTGTGTGTGTGTGTATATATATATATATATATATATATATATATATATATATATAGAGAGAGAGAGAGAGAGAGAGAGAGAGAGAGAGAGACGCATTTTTCTCCACTGGGCCTACTTTAGCAGCATGAACCAAGTCTGCTGAAACAATACTTTAATAGCAGCCCTGAAGTCTGAAATATATTATTAAGGTAACTTCCAAAGGTGCCAAGCTTGCTTACAGGCATTAGAAGAGATTCTGGTTCTTTGCTTTATTTGAAAACAGGATCCGTATGCGAGGACCAGCAGCCTTTAGACTTCTCAAATATCGCTCATGGATGTAATATAATAGCACATCCCCCCGAAGAGAAAGATCACCTTTATTTCACTTGTATTGCTCTGCAAAGCCTGATAGGGAATAATGTTCTTAGTTAATGTTATTTGGTAGGAATTTCGTAGCCTGTCATGTCATGAGGTGCAAGAAAGAATGCATCTAAGAAAGCTTTTGTGGGGTCCTAGCAAACAGGTGTGGTGGGCTGCAAAGAATCAAAGCAATGTATTTGGACAGGCTGGACATGGGCCATGATTGGGCTGTCCAGATGGGGTCAGGCCCTAGCTGGGATTAGCTGATGTGGCAGGCCAAAGCCTTATTCTCCCAACCATGTCCTTGCCTGGGGATTGATATCAATCTTCAGAAGTAGATAGGTATTGAGGCACATTTTCTAAGGATCTACCATTTGTACATCTCTGATAATTCAGTTGGACAACCATGGAGGAGAAGCACTGCTCTAGCTGGTGGTCCTAAGTATAAAACGAGACCAAATCCACAGTTAGGATGAGGTGGATGGCAGCCAGGGCAGGATCAGTGGATGTGATCGAGCTTGCAGCCCACTCGTAAGGTGGCTCCAAGGATGACAGTAGGTGTATTTTGTTTTGTTACATAAGCAAGAATGTTGTGACAAGATGCTGTCACCTTTGTCCAGGTGGATCAACCCTTCCTGATTGTCTTTTAGTAGCTTAAAGGGACAAGTTTGAAAGCCCCTTGTTGTCCACCACTGGAGGAACAGGTGAAGATGATCTGGGCATCTTCATATCCCTCTCTGGTTGTTAGGGTTCCCCTTCATAGATTCTTAGGAAAGGGGGGGGCAATCGGTCCTGAGTTATTTTTTCCAATAGGTGCAAAGTCATATCAGGATAAGAACCTCTTGACTCTTGAGATGACATGAAGTCCGTGGATTGAAAAGTAATTACTAGCTTCCATTGCCACTTTTGATATTGTCTGTAATGAAAGCACCGCATACACCTGCTGGATAGGAGTGGATGGTATGGGGGCAAAATAATTAAAGGACTAATCTCTATATCACAGTTTTGACTCTAATTAGATAAGAGAGACAAATGGCTTTTTGATTTGTGTGAAAACAAAGTTAGAGAGTGGCACAAATGTTTTTTTTTTTTTTTTCCCCCATAATCGCCTATATTTCGCTCCAAACAGAGACATCTTTAGAGCGAAGGTCAGATGGTACCATGGCGTGGAGAAAGCAGAACTAAATCTACAATAAGGATAATAGCAGCGTGTGGGTTTTCAGGCTTAATATGGACACATTAGTTTTATCAAAAGAAAAGCAGATTGATGTTACAGTCAAAACAATTCTTAAAAAAAAAAAGAAAGAAAAAAAAAAAAAAACAATTCTCATGAAGCACCACACATTTTCATGTGGAAGTGAAGACCTGTCCGAGGTCAGCCTGCTGTCTGTATGCCCAGAGGTCTCCGGACTGGGTCAGAGGAGACAGTAGAAGCAGGACCCTGCCTGTCCCTGCATGCTGACCACAGGAAGTATCCGGAGCACTGAGGACTCCGAGTCCCTTTCAAAGTCATGAAACGTAACTTCACTGATTTTATTGTTTTCATATATTATATATTGTAAATGTGAATCGAATAAGCATGATACTAATTGCACCAAGAAGCGGTGTTCGAATGGAGCCAACACTCTTGCAGATGTATTATTGGGAGGGCTCTAATACAGCAAAAGACAGATGAGTTTAATATGGAGCTATTATAGTTAATAAGAAAGCAGACCGATATTGCTAATTACATAATTTATTTTTCTCCTTTGTTATTTGGATATGCTTTCTCGAACCATTAGGGGTGTAAAAACACTACCGCACGTCCAGGACCGCTTTGGCAAGTGCATTGCCTTCCCCCCAGAGGACACTATTAGGAATGTAGGCTGTTATTGGATAGTGCATATAACAGCCTAAATCTCTATCTAATTTCTCCTTTCATGGATGAAATGAATTTTAAGAGAAGTAGAAGAATAAGTGTTTCCCACACACTATCTGCACAATATTGTGAGTATCGTGATTGACAATGATCACGAAGGCCGTCGTGGGCATCTTTCTGCAGCTATTTCAAAGCGCACTCTAGCCAAGTCCTCCTTAGTCAGGAGCTGCCCAGCTAGCCCTTTGGGGACATTCCAGTGCTCTAGAAATTTGAGATGACCAAGGCGCTCTGTCAAGTTACCTTGGCAACAGTGGTGTACTGGCCAGGATGCCAATCCCGGGACTCAAAAGGCTCCCAGAAAATCACATCATGCAGGTGTCTGCTTCCAGGCAGGTCTCTGGGGACCTAGATGTCATAGTATCACTTGAAAGCTTATTCCAGGATTAAATCACATTCTTAAGGTCCTTTTCCTTATGTTTAACTAAATCGCTATTATTGTAGATTCTGGATCTTTTTTTTTTTTTTTCCTTTTTTCTTACTAAATGACCACAAACACCAGCTGGTCCTATTTCCAGTGTGTTTCTTTTCCAACCTAATGAATAACTAGAGGAGTCTTTCATCATCTTTGTAACACGGCAGTACTTGTCTGAGCAGTCACAGGGGCTCTTGGGGCTCCCATAGCACCTCCAAATCTTTCACTCTGACCCTGAGAGACTTCGCATCAAATATTCCTCATCTTACCTGTCTCACTTCTCAATATGCTGAAACTTGTAGCTTTTGTTCAATTAAACTTATTTCCATTGCCTGCCACAGACACAAAATACCAGTTCCTGCCTTTGATTTTTTTTTTCCCATCACTCTCACCAGGAGAGAAGGTCCTGTTTTCTTACCTCTGTCATCTTTTCGCCTCGTCATGCTCAAAGCTATTTTCCTTCACATACTTCCCATATGCCCCATATCTCTTTATAGCTTCACAAAACTTATTAGTTTGATAAACATCTTTAAAAAAGCATCACTTATCATATATATTCAGTGTATTTTCTTTCACCCATTTTATATTTTATCGGGACTTTTCAAACCCTAAATTAATAAAAATAATGACCTGCCTATCCTGTGAAACTGATTTTCTATTTTTAATTAGAAAAATGTGAATTTCACATTTCCAGTGAACTGATGAAACTTCAGGGAAACTTTTTCCCCAATTCTCTAATTTTACACGTTAGAGATGTGTAAAATAGGGAATGTGAGTTTCACATCAATAGGGATGTGAATTTATTAGGAAATGTCACAAAATATGGGAAAAAAAAGCCATACACTGAGTTAAGATACCATGTTTTGGTAAATTATATGAGATACAAACTTATCAGTCAGTCTTCAATCAAAATGCTTATTGAACACTTCCTGCATTCAAGTCCATCTTCTACCCCTGGGGGCAGTAACAACCAGGACATTGTGATTCTTGCTTCTCATCTTCTGGGGAAGACACACTCAAACAAGACAGGGATAGAGTTTCTAGACCTCATGTCAAATATTGGACTTGTTGAGTTTAGACTCCCTACAAACTCTATTTTGGATTTGAGAGTTGAAGCATAAGCAGGAAGATAGGTGAGAAGAGAAATTAGGTCCCCAGGTGAAGAGAGAGTGAGCATTCTGGGAAATGTTTATGTGGGTTCTCAGGTGGGAAAAGTACAGTCTGTTTGAGACACTGGACACAAGAAAATACAGAATGGCAGAAAAATGGGATGAGCTTTCGATGGGAAGGCTGAAACATAGACTGAGGTTTGTGCTTATAGGTTAAGGGCAACATGAAGTCATTAAATACAATTTGGTAGCAAAAGTGGTTATGAATTTATTTTTAAATGATCTGCCCTTGGGAGTATGGGACAGGGAGCTAAGGGAGGGTGATGTTAAGAGAGAATTAAGACTGAACTGTCTTAGTGCATGACATAACACAGTGGGCTTGGATCAGAGGGTGGTTGTGAGGATGAGAAGAATCAAATATGAGGAAGATATAGGAAACCTTATTTACTGGCAGATATAAAAAATAAACGGAGAGGAGAGACTCATGACTTGGGGAATGATGTCACTGGAAATGGTGCCTTTGAAGACATGCAGCCATACAAATGGGACAGCTTTATTGTGCTTATGATGATTTGGGGTTTAGGCGCATTGATGTGTGAAGTACCCATGTTAAACTGCGTAGAGACATTGGGTTGAGTGCTGAATAGATTTGTTGGAGCTCAGGATAGACATTGGGTTGGGATGCACATGTGGAAGGCTCCTGATACTTTTATGGTAATTGGAATGATAGGGCTAGTTTTCTCAAAGGATGGTCTAAGATCCATCCCCTTGCTAAGTAGAGAAGATCCAAAGCCAATGAGGACAAAGGAAACAAGTGGTAGAGGGAAATGAGCAACCAGAGTGGAAGAAAGGAAAATATGGGAATATGTCCTTGAAGTAAAGGGACAATAACTTTCAAAATGGATGAAATGATGGTAAGGCAACTAATAACATGGACACTGAATTCCAACGCATTTGGCAATAGAAAGATCAGGGCCTGCTTAGTAAGAGCATGTCATCAATTAATTGTTTATTCATTACCAATTTATTCCCTAAACAAATATTTATTGAGCATCTACTCTACCATGTGTCCTTCTGGTAGACTTTAAATTCTTCAAAGACCCAGATCATACAGTTTTTAATTTTGTGCTGCTTAAGTCTTATAAATAATTCAATAAATATTTGTTGAACTGTTTATATGTAGGACGTAGGTTTACAATCGACAAAACAACAGAACATCAATGCAATGAGAGCTGACAGGGAAAAGGGCTTCATAAATATAGGGGTGTCCAAGATGGCCAAAGTCTACACTGGCATCAAGGGATTCAGAGTGGAGATAACCATCCAGTCCAATTTTAAAATAAGTCTCATATGGGATGAATAATTATATAATTCTGAGAACAGTCAATAGAATTCTAACTAAAACATTTGGAAAGCTTACCGCATGATTATATTTAATTTTAATATAACAAGTGTTCTTAATAACATTAACATTACCAATTATGTAGAATTCTGTAGCCCTTATAATTTACAGTTTGAACATTAATGCAGTTAGGAGCTCAAATTCTGAACTCTCTCAATTTCCATTACATCTGTTCCTAAGAATTTAACATCAGTTTTATTATATTTATCTACCTTGCCTTTCTACATTTAACATTTCAAATATCAGCCCAACTAGACACTTTCATTCGTTTTGGAATTAAAGTGAAATTAAACATCATATGAATTTCCTAGTGGAGTTATTTGAGGCAAAATTACATGAATCTTCCCCAAATTTTAGATAAAGGGGCTGAATGCATTTTAGTGAGGTTCATAAGATTGATACAATGCAATTAGTTGGGAAATATCACTGCAGACGGAAGACAAATGAGCAACATAATACTTTGCTTTTCAAAGTATCTGCTTAGGCGATGTCTTTCACTCAATGATTCTGTCAAACAAGGTAAAATGCCAGTAAATTTCACTGAAAACAAAATACTACGCGCTCTATTACTACAAAAAAATGAAGACAACAATGCAATGGTGAAATAGTGACTTCCAGGTGTTGCCAACAAGCTCATTAGCGTAAGACAAGGAAACTGTATACCACGGGAGCCCACAGGACTTCCTGTAGAGAAGGCCATATAGCTTTAGTGTGGTCCTCAGAACCTCCCTGGGCATTTATATCATGAGCATTGTTGGTGAATATCCACCCCCCCCCCACTCATATTAGTTAATTCCATGATTAAATGACTCTCAGTTTCTAAAATTAATTTTTAAAACTTTATTTTTCTAGAACAGTTTTAGGTTTACACTAAACTTAAGAGGGAGGTATGGAAGTTTCCCATGTGCCCCCTGCCCCCACACATACTGAGCCTCCCCTACATCATATCCCCACCAGGTGGTTCGTTTGTTCTAACCCATGAACCTATGTTAACCCATTATTATCATCCAAGGTTCATAGCTGACATCAGGATTTGCTCTTGGTATTGTACATTGCCTGGCTTTCAGCGAATATATAATGACATGTGTTCATTATTCTAGTGTCATACAGAATATGTTCACTGCCCTAAAAATCCTCTGTGCTCTGCTTATTCATCCCTCCATCCCAATTCCTGCCAACCATGGATCTTCTTACTGTCTCCATAGTTTTACCTTTTCTAGGATATCATATTCTTGGAATCATACAGTAGGTAGCCCTTTCAGGTGGGCTTCTTTTACTTAGTGATATGCATGACTCTCAGGGCTATGACACTTCTGGTCCATTCATGACCTCGTTGTTTCTAAAACCCAAACTTATTTTTCTTAGTAATTCTCATCAAAGGCTATGATTCTTGAAATGAAGAAATGCTGGTATTTTCTATCAAAGATACAACATAATGTATAAAGAAGCATGAATCACTATGTTGTACACCTGAAATTAATGAAACACTGTGTGTCAACCAAACTAAATATACTGTTTTAAATTCAGATATCCAAAGATGAAAACCAACTGAAATGGGAAAAAAATGAAACTATTAGCTCTCTAGTTTATGGGATTTGAGAAACCTTTGAGAGGTTATGGATACCATTATTGACAGGTTGGTATTGTAATGTGTTATTGTATTATAAGCAAAGCAAAGCAAAACAAACAAAACACATATATTGTGTTTTGCCCTAGATGCACTAATCATCATGGACATTGCCATCATCATCATCATCATCACCACACATCTGAAGCTAAAACCAGCAGATAATATGACTTTTTCTGTTTCTTAGTGTCACAGATGTGCATTTCCTCCCTGAAAGGGTTTCTCGTGGGCAGCAGCACTGGTTCTGAGGGCACATCAGAGTTCTGATCATAGAACAAGACATGCCAATTTAATTTTTAGGTCTTAAAATGACAGTAAGGATTTCTCTGATACTTCCATTTAATATACTAATAACGGGCTGTCAGTGATATTCTGTAGATCTTCACATTGTTACTAACCATGACCATTTTAAGACTTGCAATAAATACTACGTAAGCAAAATTGTATATGCCTTACCAGGCTATTTCGAGTTTTCACCATTTAATTCTTCAGAGAAATTAGACAAAGACTAACAGAATTATTAAGTATATCTAGTTAAATGTGCTTTATTAGGCAAGTGATTAAAAATATTATGTATAGAGTATTAACATATTCATAAAACTGAATGGCAGTATATTGTACTGTACAATTTTTTTATTAAAGTTTTATACATCACTTGTAAAAAAATAGCAAAACTAGCAGATGCATGTCACGTTATTCCCCAACTTCAGGAATAGTGAAATATACGGTGAGAATAACTTCGATTAGATTTCAACTCAAATGGCCTGAGTGTGAGACCAAAACGATGCCCAGGAACCATGTGTCCATAGCCAATTACTCTCTGAGGCCTCCATTTTCCTATGTGCAAAATGGGCATGATAATAATATCTATCACAGTATGTTCTTATAAAGATTATATGAAATAAAATTGTAAGTATATTCATTGTATGTATTTATCAGGCATCCCTTTACACAAATGTTTAAAAGTGAGAATAATTCATGGGTGTGAAAGTGCTTTCTGAACCCTAAATTGCCGTTGAGCTGTACAGCTCTGTCCATATCTGTAGGTGTGGCTGCAGCTATGACGTCAGAGGGCTGGTTGGGATCGAAGTCGTCCATGCAGGCCCCTTGGTAGGATGCAGTGAATAAACAACTGATTATCAGGAATTAGATGAGGCAAACAGTTGATCCCATTGCTTTTCGTTGGGAAGGAGGTAATTCCCAAGCTTCCCTTCAGTTTCTGCCTCTGGCTTCAACCATTTCCCCTGATGTGTGCCCTCAGATCAGTAGTCCCTGCTTGGGTCTCAAGCCCCAGTGTGTGTCAGTAAGATGCAGGGGGTGCCATGCACTGCTCATGGCCACTTCAATAGTGTTGCCTACTCTTATGTTTTTTAGCAAATTTCTAACCTAGAATGTATCAGAAAGGAAAACTGCTAAGTCCATCATATTTACGTAAGTGTGAGATGACTAATATATCTTAAAACAATTGATCCAATGTTTTTGTATCCATCCAAAATCAATTGGATCTAGGGACACCTGGGTGACTCAGTGGTTGGCTCAGGGAGTGATCCCAGGGTCCTGCGATCGAGTACCACATTGGGTTCCCCGCAGGGAGCCTGCTTCTCCCTCTGCCTGTGTCTCTGCCTCTCTCTCTGTGTCTCTCATGAATAAATAAATAAAATCTTTTAACAATTTTTTTTAAAATCAATTGGATCCAATCCAATTGATTCATTGAATCCAATGATTCACCAAAAAAATCCAATTAATTCTTAGTTAAATAACACCACATCAGCCCTTCTTATTCATGATTTCATGTTCCATGCCCAGGAGTATGTTAAACAACTCTTTAGAGCTGAGTACTAGAAGGGGAGTAAGAATCCATCCAAGAAACCATCCTAGTTGATGACCAAGCTCTTTGGCTCAGTGTGTGAGGTTAAGACCTTAGCCAAAGACCCATTCTCTTTTCTTGGCTAATGATTATAGTTTTCAGTTTATGGTACAAGGACTTTATAATTCCATGCAAGGAATTCTTTTATTCCCCTTCTTTCCCAACTACAATGCTTTGATTTATGTAAAATAGAATACTATCACACGCTAGTGCGGCTTTGTGTAATATAGAACAGTAACATTCTAAAACATTCGAAGTACCAAAAAGTTCCAGTTCTATGACCTTTCCCATATAAGGCCCCCACTTTCCTTACAAATATAGAATAAATTTCTAGTTGTCTGAAAGCTTATAATAATTTGTGAGTGATATTAAATTGGAATTACCAAGTAGCCCTATTTCTCCTTGGAATAAACATAATTATACAGCTTTAATTGTTGTAACAATTATATCTTTAACTAAGTACCTGGAAAATCAATATTTCCCCATATTTTCACAGATATTAATATTATCTTAATTGGCATTAACCTCTTCTGAAAAGCTGCAATTCTACTTGATTAATCATTATTTTGTTTTTCACATGAACACTTGTAAATCATTTAGGAAAATAATTGAAATTCATGAATTGGCCATAACATGTGAGGATCCTGGTTTTCTGCTTGTTTAATTGATTTTGAATGTAAAATAACATCAACATGGGGCTTTTTCATCTACAACTTTCAGATTCAAATATCTATAAGACTTTAGTTACCTTGTAAAATTATATATAGTTCTTTTTACAACCCACGACCTTCTTTTCTCTCTCAAATTTCTCCTGTTGAGCTATAATTAAGTTTACTTGTAATTAAATGGGCTTAATATTCTTCAACCTCTGAACTCCAAATGAGTATTTTGCTGAGCACACAGAAGGTATTTCATGTTTGCAGAAAACATCCTCACTCCTCAGTGCATCTAATCCAACCTCAGCCTATCACCAGGCCAAGAGCCCAACAGCTATTTACCACAACTCCACACAATACCATTCAAGTCCCAGGTCAACACCATGGTTACTTCGGGGCTTTGATACCTCTGATTATCTCCTCTGTTCTGGCTTCCATCCCAAACCTCTTGCCATCCTACTTCTCCCTCTCCGTCTCTTCATAAGGGTGACCTTTCATCCTCTCTGGTCTCCCTAGAAGGTCACTCAGGTCATGGCTTTAGTTGCCATTTGGTGTGTCCAAATGACTACAAGATCTTTGTCCGCGTTGTTCAATCTCTTCTGACCGCCATGAGAATGGACCTATTCTTGATTTGGCATCGCTTATCGGGAATCTCAGAGACCCCTCCATCCCACCATGCTGAAGACAGTATTTGGGATCTCTATATAGGGTAAACAACCCTATAGGGATCTGGGTGCCTTTCAGTGTCTACTCTCAGCAAGCACCTCCTCTGAGTGTCTCATGCATACCGAGGCCCTAGAGTCACCTTGTCTGGTCCCTCTGTCCCTTCTCATATGCAAACCACCCCTGGGTCCTGGTGATTCCCACCTCCTAAATATGCTTCCATCCCCCTGCTCTCTGCCACCTCTTTTGCCACCACCACAGTGCAGGTGCTACTACATCCCGGGGGGAACCACAATGGCTTCCCTCCCTGACCTTCTACTTCCTTCACCCACTGCTCAACAATGCCCCACAAAGAAATCCTTTTGAGATTTCAGTGTGCTCATGACCTAATCTTTGGCACAGTCTATGAGGCATCCCACAGTCAGACCCCATCTACTTCTGCAAGTTCCTAAGACATCCAGTCTTTTTAACTCTTGGCACTCACCACCTGGTCCTGGCTCTCGGCTATAACAGGTGGCAGTGCCTGATGTGCCCGCCTTAAAGGCAACCCCACTGGCTAGAGATTTGGGTCCTGGTCAGTCTTCAGCACCTGTCAGCCCTGTGCCAATGTGTGGCTGGCACAGCAACACTGTCACTCTTGCACATATGTGTTACCTGCAGTGTTAGCCTATGGTCATTCAGACCTGCCTCTCTATGCTGGCCACAACACCACCATAGGTACAAAATGACAGTCATGCTGGTGCTCTGCTTATACATTTACATGGGATTTAAATAGCTCTGTTAACCCCATAAGCCCAGTTATTTTTAATGTGCAATTTAGTGGAGCACAAGACTTTTAAGGAACACGGGCTCCACTACTTGTAAGCCCCTGCTTCACCTGAGCCCTCCTGTTCTTACAGAAGACATCAGAGTGTCTACTATGGACCCCGACCCCTGCACAAGAGAGAGAGGGGTAAACAAAGAGAGGAAGTAGAAACAAGCTGAGACTTTTGGCAAAATTTGAGTGAATACCCAGAAAGCAGAAGGATGCTGGGGACTTGAGAGACAGGCAAAGAAGGGGCTGCTCTTCAATGAGTATAAAGATTTATTTATTTATTTATTTATTTATTTATTTATTTATTTATTTTTGAGAAAGAGAGAGCATGCACAAGAGCTACAGTGGGGAGGGATGGGGAGAGGCAGAAGGAGAGAATCTTAAGCAGGCTCCATGCCCAGCACAGAGCCCAGTGCAGGGCTCGAACTCATGACCCTGAGATCATGACCTCAAATCAAGGGTTCAATGCTTAACTGACTGAGGCACCCAGGTGCCCCAAGATGAATATAAATTTTTAGAGGAAAGAGCTCCAGAGACTTGCTCTTGTACATTGTATCTATAGTTAATACCACTTTCCAGTACACTTAAATGTTTTTTCAGAGCATGGATCTCATGTTCTGTGTTCTTTTACCATGATTAAAAAAGTAAGGGCACCTGGGTAGCTCAGTCAGTTAGGCATCTGCCTTTGGCTCAATCATGATCCAAGGGTCCTGAGATAGTGCCCCAAGTCAGGCTCCCTGCTCAGCAGGAGTTTGCTTGTCCCTCTGTCTCTACCCCCACTCATGTACATGCACTCTCTAAAATAAATAAATAAAATCTTTAAAAAAAATCACCTGTTTCCATTAAGTTGCTATGGTATTAATATGTCATCACTGCTGTCCTGACAGGTAGTTTTTGGATAAGATGACACTATATTTGGGGACTGTCTTTTAGTTTAGAGTGATCATTCATATAAAAAATTGGGATTTGATGGACCTCCGACTTATATTTACCTTATACTGCATTATAAGTTTGCCTTCATGTCAGATTTTTCCTGTATTAGTGAGGAAAAAGGGATTACATTACCCCTAAGTTATGTTTCTCTAATTTGATTGTTCAAGTTATTCATATCTGTTAACAAACACATAGTAAGGGGACAGGAAGATAGATTAATTGACAGATACTCTTCAATTTTACCTTAAAATATCAAAATGTCTCTTTATCTTATCACCTCCTCCTACAACTACCTATCTATTCTTTAATGGAATTGGTATGTGAGATTATAGTTCTTATAAATGAGTCTATTAAAATTAGAGAATGAATTTAGATGAGAAAATGTACTAGGAAACACTGTTGAGCAGATGGATCTAAGAAGTGTAGAGAGAAAAATGATCAAGACTGGAGCTCTTTAACAGGGATATTGATTACTATGTCTCCATCACGTGGTGCCCTGATACCACCACCATCTCCGCAGGTCCCCTCGATGACCTCCATAGGACGGACTACATGAGGGAATTTTAAGGGCAGGAGGTAGTTAGAGACGTGGTTCTTCCCAAGCACCTGCCATTCCCACCACATGCACAGCCATTTATATGCTGCGGCTCCTGCTTTATGAGGCTGTAGGAGAAAGTTGATGGATACTTGGGGGGTTCTCTTTGTAAGTGGATAGTATATGAGCAGATAGACCATCTCACCACATTCACAATTGCACCCCTAACTCAGGAGCCACAATATGGCTCCAAGGGGCTGCCCTCACTCAATCCATAGTCCATGTTGGGGGCAACGCCTGGATTGTGCTGTTCAGCCCATTTGGCCACAGTCCCAAGATTACAGTAATTCTACACAGTGTGCCTCACCGAATAAAATGCATAGCAGAGAGGAATATCATGCAAACTTAATCCTATCCCACATTAAATGAGTAAGGAATGAAAAAATAAATACACCTATGAACATGTTATTGGTATTATATATACTAATCCATGGAAATTAGCAGTTGCAATAAATTTTAAAACTTTGCTTCAGTTACCAACCTCGTACTTCTATTTAGTTAAATAATAAAGATCTTTGTCAGGGCCCCTGGGGGGCTCAGTGGTTGAGCATTTGCCTTTGGCTCAGGGCGTGATCCCGGGGTCCTGGGATCAAGTCCTGCATCCGGCTCCGAGCAGGAAGCCTGCTCCTCCCTCTGCCTGTGTCTCTGCTTCTCTTTCTCCCTCTGTGTCTCTCATAAATAAATAAATAAAATCTTTAAAAAAAAATAAGGATCTTTGTCTTGTTTCACCAACTTAGGTTGTGAGCTCCCGGAGAACTGAGGCTGTGTCTTTTGCTTCTCAGTACAGCCCATGCCCCCACACATTTAATAGTCTCATAACTATCTGTTGCTTTTCTTTCATTTGATTTGATTTGGTTTTAAATTTCCCTTATGAAATACTTCATTCCAAGCAGTCAAACAAAATGTCATGGATATTTTAGGGGCGAGTAGACAAATATCTTTAAAGCCTCTTTCTTTTACATTTAGAAACCTATGATCTTATCTAAATTCTCCAGCGGTACCTAAACCCCTTCTACTCTCTGTAAATCTCAAAATATCCAATAAACAGAGAAAATTATTGAGGAAATTGTTTTGAGGAAAACATGAGGCCTAGCTGATTGAATTACTTTCTTCTAGATTGATCTGTCTATAAGAATGCCACCAAAGAGATTAAACTGGCTTTATGTGCAAAGCACCTGCACATTCCACACTGGGCTGTAGTCTTTCTGTTGTCAACTGAAATGGTTGGTAACATGTAAAATGTTTTATTCTAACCTCCAGTGGCCGGGAAAATGTCCAGTCTGGCGTCAACACTAGCGAATTATTAGATGACTTTACTATTTGTGAATTATTACCAGTACAATTCGATATTACCACCAAAAATTGGCTTAATGGAATGGTTTCTGATACGGGCTTCGGGATGTAATTCGGAACCATTAAAGTTGTGAAATCCACTTTTACTAGTGAGTCAGCAGTGTTTGTAATGTGTACCTAAAAGGAGATAATTAAGGACCAGGCAGCCTCTTGATTGTTTGCAGCGCTTCCAAAATTTTATTCTGACGAACAACTGTTATTTCAGCCTCCTCATTTGTGGAATACGAACTAATTGCTTCGCTTCATCTGTGGTGGTTCTGAGTCAGAAGGGACTAGACAATACTGATTTGATTAATCCTGGTATACTTACATAGGGAGATAAACGATGCCATTAACTTTGAACTTCTGATACTTGATTTGTGCGTATGTGTTTTTATCTGGATGGCACAGCTTTGTATCAGACCAACCCTTATTTTTAATCCTGAGTGGTAAGGCAAGGCGGTTTAAAATGATCCAAAGAATGGTTGTACCAAAAGTAAATGGAGGATGTTTTTAATTGGAAATTCTTGAAGTTCACATTGTTATGGTTAAAAAAAAAAAAAAGAAAAGGAAAGAAAGAAAGAAAAAGAAAGAAAGAAAGAAAGAAAGAAAGAAAGAAAGCATCTCAGTTGTCAAGTATTTAAAGATTTAGAAAATACAAACTCTCAAAATATTCGAGAACATCTTGAGCAACTATTTTTCTTGTTCTCTGTTAAATATATCTTGACATTTGACTACTCAAAATTTCTGGACATTAATCTTTTTCTGGAATGAGCATGAAGACTTAGCTCAGTATATATTTCACATAACTTTAATATAATTCTATGTTCTGCATATATATGCATCAGATGATCTTATGCCTGTTTTTCCATATTTCAAGTCATATCATGACATATGTGTAACTAAAATATTAACCCTGTCATCATCTATATTCTATTAAAATACCAACTTATTCACCAACATAATTGCTTTTGGATATTTGAGCATAATTCACTGCTAATTTTCATGGATCATTTACTAGGGTAATTTTACATCAAGTATGGAATGAAATCAGTGAATAATATAAAAAGATTATTTTAAGACATATAAAATCCCTTTAAAAATGACAATTTAAACAATCTCTCCCTACGCTCCTAATTGGCATCCATCCATTACAGATTTTCTGAAGCCCTTTCTCTATCGTGGATCATTGCAATTTATAGCGCTGCTGCTATTTTTAAATAATGAACTCACTTAAAAATCAGTAGAAAATCTGAAGCCTAGTTTCTTAAAAGCTCAAGCAAATAGATATCGTTCTTGCTTTTTGTCATATCTTAGGAAGGATATTGTCAGTTCTGCTTCATGTAGCCTCAAAAATTTTACAAAAAAAAAAAAGTAATGAAAATATTTTATTTCTCCAAAAGCTAGATTTAGAGAGTCTTTTAACATGTATTACATTTGGAGGGGAATAGAAATGGTGATTTGTTATAAAAAATGTTGATGATGCAAACATTCTGGTGTCTCTGTGCTTACATGAGCCCAGAAAAAGTGCTGGGAATCAAAAGGATACAAGCCAAGCCTAATTGTCCTCCAAGAATCAGCATTTTTAAAGAAAATCTTCCTTATCAAGGAACTCCTGCCCTAGTTTTCTTATAAATGCCTACAAGCAATACGTTTTCTCAACTGTACATTCAATGAGAAATCATAAACATGTACAGCAGTCAGGGAAATGTGTTTAGAGCATAAAATAAGACTCTATGATGCCTAATCCTAGGCAATTTTATTTAACCCAATTTCCAAAGACTTGAGAAGAGGAGGGGGCTGCTGGGGAGCCAAGTCATGGACTGGTCTGGAGCTGCAGGATGCCACAGTCTGGACATAACCCAGGGACACAGGGAGGCAGGAAGAGGAGGCATGGAATGGGGGCTGGACAGAGTACTCGTGTCCTCAGGAGCTGAACTCTGGAGAGCCTGCATGCCTGGCATTAATTGCAAGGAATGTAGTGATGGGGTGCTGGACCAAAAGGTCCAGAAGATGGGGTGCTGGCGAGGTGAAGGACTCTGTAATGGAGCAGGTATAGAAATAAATTATGGGTTGTGTTCATTTATTCATGTCTGTCTCTACCTTATTACAAAGTGATTTCAGGCAGCTGGTGTTTGCATATGCTACCCTAATTAGAGAAGAGGTAATAAGAGAAAGACACCCTTTCAAATATATTTTGACCTGAAAGTCAAAATAGGACATGATAGCAAATGTCAGCAGAAGAAATAGAGTAAGATTCATCAACTTCTACAGAGCAGATGGCCACCCCCCTCTTCCCGCGCCTTCTGCCCCCGTTCCTAACCAATCCTGATGTCATTTCTCGCTGGCCCCAGATTGAGTTCAAAGTCTTTGTCAAGATGGTGCATTAGGCCAGTGATTTCCCTTCAGTTTCCCCAAGAGTCAGCTGGAGGCCTCAACTATCACCACGTGGCCAGAGTTCTGATGCCTCGGGTCTGGGAGGGGGCCGGGGAATTCACATTTTGGGGGAGTGCCCCGATGAAGCTGACGTTGGCTGTGGAGGCGGAGAGGAATCTGAATCTGAGAACCATTCCTTAAGACAATTCCTTCCTGTTGACTGGAACAAGCATGGAAGAATAAGCTTCCTGCACAGAGGACTGTATGGCTCTCAGAACATCTCTAATTCCCCTTTCTTTAGGAAAGCGGGGCAGCAGGAGGAAGGCTCCCTCTGCTTTGAGACTGTGTAGGGATTGGCAAGATCTCCCCTGCTCAGAGAGCTATAAAAGAGGGTCGTTGACAGTATCCTGCAGGTGGCAGTAGCTGAATTACAAGATTATTCATTCATTCCACAAATACTTACTGAGCATCTACTATTCCCTAAGCAAAAACCAAAAAAAAAAAAAAAAAAAAAAAGTGAACTCTTGCCTTCAAAGAGCTCATATTCTCTAAAAGAAGATGAATTTAAAAATTAAATAATAGTGCATAGGATACACACACAGGTGTGTGTGCATATATATATACATCTGTGTGCATCTAAATGTGTGCGGAGATTGCTACACGTTTAATTCTCCATCCATCATCCTTCTATCTGAAATCTGGTAACAATGGGATTCCTGGGAGGAAAACAAGGAAGAGAATGATTTGGAGCACGACAGGATATCAGTAGCACAATGTCAATGACCCCAACCAAAGTCCTAAAGGAGAAAGGAGAGCCAACCTTAAGAAGATCTGGGACCCTAGGCAGAGGGCATTGCAGGTCCAAAGGCCGTGGTGTGTTCAAGGGGTAACAAGAATCCAGCATGTTCAGAGCTAAGTATGTGAATAGACAGTGGCCAAGGATAAGTTTAGAGAGGGACAGAAGGTTGTAGGTCCTTGCGGGACATTTTTAGATTTTAGCCATACATTCATGGAGATTTCTGTGCAAAGGCAGGGTGTGAAGTAATTTAGGTTTTAAATGATTCCTCTGGATGCTGTGCTGAGAATGAGATGTAGGGGACAAAGATAGAAGGAAGGAGGCTGTAAACATCATGGCAGAAGCTCATGGGTCCATGCAGATGAGAACAGGGTACCAGTGAGGTGCTGAGAAATGGTCAGATACGGATCTCTTTTGAAGGTAGGGTCCATAGGATGTGCTGATGAGTAGAGCGTGTGTATGAAAAGAGAAAGAGGGAGGGGGAAGATGGAGAGAGGGGCAGATTCGCACCATAAGACCCAACATTCTGGTGGATGAGCTGATTGTGAGACAGCTACTGGACATGGAGGGGACAAGTTGGACATTGGGTACATGGGCTGGAGTTCTGGGGAAGAGGTCCAGGCGGATGATGCGTACTGGCATCGCCACCCCATAGGGGACATTGAAGGCCTGCGACCGAGTGAGCTCTTTGAGAGGGTACGTCTCGGGGGGGGAGGGGGGTCCAAGGACAGAGCCCGGACTGATAACCATCCAGCTACCGGCAGGTTTCAGCCAACCATTCCGTAACACAGTGATGCTAACATAAAGTTTTGCAGATTTTTAATGAAGTAGGGAAACAAAACTAACTCACAGCTCAAGTCACAGAGTAATGGAACCATACGCTCACGTAAATCCTTTAAGAAATAGAAACTATTTTAATGGCATCAGGTGGGTCCCTCCCTCACTCCTCATCGCTTATACTGAACTACATTTTGACATTAGCACAGGAGTCTACACCCGGAAACCTTCTAAGTTGTTGTTGTTGTTGTTGTTGTTGTTGTTGTTGTTGTTGTTGTTGTTCTTCTTCTTCTTCTTCTTCTTCTTCTTCTTCTTCAGATGTCCTTCCAAAAGTTAGTTCTTCTAACCTTTCTTCTAAAAGCTTTCCTTGTTTTTCTTGTTGGCATCCCACTGGTAATAGCATTCATGACCTCAACCAGTGCCCTTTTCCTGATGATCATTCATTTAACATCTCTTTTCTTGTGTCCCCCAAATGTGATTGGTTTTCAGTTGATGCGCATATTGAAATAAATCTAATTTCCCTTTTTGCTCTGCCTGCCAAAAGAATCAGAACCAAATATGTGGGAGGATCCCCTTATCACCTAGCCTCACTCTTGGATTCATCTTATCTTTACTTATTTTCCTTTTCCTTTAACTCTTCCAATGCATAATATGAATTTTTACTTTTAATTTGCTTTGCAATTGTTTGTTCATACCTCCCAAATCCCTCTTTGACTCAAGTTTTATGTGAATAAATGAACACAAGTTTATCAGTCAACCCTATCTCCCCCATATTGTGCTGGTCGGAATAGTACCTAAAACTCTTTTCACTAAAATTTGAGTCTAATTAGCAGAAATCAAGATGTTATTCTTTTTAATCTTAGCGCCGGTCAAACGGATTTGCTTGATAGTCTCCAGCTATGTGTTCCATAGTTCAGAAAGGACGGTGGGAATTTGAAATCCATTCAGCAATGAAGGTTCACCAGGCAAAGGCAGAAAACACGGCCGTTTGGACAGCTAATGAGGGAAAGGGAAGATAAATATTGCTCTGAGTACACATCAGTCCTGTGAGTGTGTGCCAAGCTTCCCTGCGCCCTGTGGGCGGTGCAGAGCAGCCCCCGTAGGGTGCACGGAGGGGCAGCAAATGCAACCAGCAGACAGCGTGTCCTCCTGCTAGGTCACGGCTGCATCCTGGGGAGAGGACAGATCAGCAGACAACCCGTGGTGCTACCAGATCTGAGGTGCCCTGTGCTTCGCTAAAACTCAGCTGCTGGGGGAATGCGCACGAACGCCTTCCTGATGGAGGGGATCTGTAGGAATTTATACAGAAGGTGGCTTTTGGACCAGTCCAGGTGGATTTTCTTTTTTTTTTTTTTTCTTTTTTTTTTCCCCAGTGGATTTTCTTATACAGAAAAATCAGGTTAAAGAGTGAGGTGAGGCCAGATGATCAAAGGTTTTAGAGGACATTCTAAGGAGGGTACGTTTATCCTCAGGGTCTAGCAGGAGATGGACAGTGAACGTTTTTAGACAAGGATTGGCGTGACTCAATCTGTACTTTAGGAAACTAGCCAAAGCTCAAGCGTTAAAAATGATGCGGGTGGAAAAGCCAGAAGACAGTAAGAGCGAGGGGACAATGGATGTGGCCTCAATTCAGGCCTAGGCTCTGCTTAGCTCTGTGGCAAAACTAACCTCACGGAACCCCAAGTTTGTTTTCATGTTTAATGTTAATTATCCGGATGGAGCAATTAATGATTAAGTTGTGACAAAGTGCAGAGAAGGGGGCTGGCACATGAATAATATTTATTTATATTTGGGTTAACTATTATTTCTGTCATGGCCGTGACCATCATCATCATCACCACTTTTATTTATTTTATTTTATTTTATTTTATTTTATTTTATTTTATTTTATTATTTTTTATCATCACCACTTTTAGAGACTGGATCAATTAGGATGCTGTTGCTATCAATGAGCAAAGCAGTAAGTCCAAAGCCCAATAAAAATGCAAAAAAAAAAAAAAAAAAAACCCTCACACTGCAGTGATTCGATGTTTGCGAACCGCGGGCAAGGCAAGTCTGTTGTATCCCCAAGCGACACAGAGGAGCCTGTTTTGGGGAGCTCAGAGGCAGAGGGAGAGGTGGCTGCAGGAGCCCCGACACACAGCCTATCCAGCAGCGCTCAGTGGCTAGTGGCTGCCACAGGGCCTTGGGGACCGCTCGGTGTCTGCGGGCAGCATTTGTAGCTCATTTTTTCTCCCTTCCAAGGAAACATTCATTCACGACGTCGGGTCTCGCACAGATGGTCCTGGGGCGGCCTGGAGGAGTGGGGCAGGAGGAAGGAGGGCCAGGCGGCCCGAGGATCCGTGAACCCCGGGTGCAGGTTCTCACCAGCCGGGGCCGGAGAAAGGCTGTAATTGCGGGGTGCCGGCAGACACTACATGGCTTTTTAGGGTGCCTTCTGGCTGTTTTTATCCTGTTCGTATCTGGGTCGGATCAGGCTTGTGGCGGCTTTGGAAGTGGGCGAATAGGGACCTGGAGACCATCTGTGAGAGTCCACCCGGGCTTTGCACTCAGAGCACAGGGACCCCCGAGGATTCCTGCCAACGGGAAAAGCGATGGGTACAGTCACTTTGATCAGTTCCTCAGTGCCACTGGGGCCAGTGGTCCGTGACCTTCAGCTTGGGCCGCCGGGGCTGCCCTGTCCGTTCCCGCACCTGCCGATGGCCCTGAATCCCTGCCCCTCCCCGCACCTGCCAGGGCCACCCCTGTCCCTCCCTGCACCTGCTGATGGCCCTGAGTCCCCGCCCCTCCCTGCACCTGCTGATGGCCCTGAGTCCCCGCCCCTCCCTGCACCTGCTGATGGCCCTGAGTCCCCGCCCCTCCCTGCACCTGCCCATGGCCCTGAGTCCCCGCCCCTCCCCTCACCTGCTGATGGCCCTGAGTCCCCGTCCCTCCCTGCACCCACTGATGGCCCTGAGTCCCCGCCCCTCCCTGCACCTACTGATGGCCCTGAGTCCCTGCCCCTCCCCGCACCTGCCCATGGCCCTGAGTCCCCGCCCCTCCCTGCACCTGCTGATGGCCCTGAGTCCCCGTCCCTCCCTGCATCTGCTGATGGCCCTGAGTCCCCGTCCCTCCCTGCACCTGCTGATGGCCCTGAGTCCCCATCCCTCCCTGCACCTGCTGATGGCCCTGAGTCCCCACCCCTCCCCGCACCTGCCCATGGCCCTGAGTCCCCGCCCCCAGCCCCCTGGGAGGCCTGGGGGGCCCGGGGCCCTGTGTTTCCACCCAGCCCGTGTTGTCCAGGCCCCCCTGGAGCAGCGGGGCGAGCCCTCCGCTGCTGGGTGCGAGGCAGGTGGTGAGGTGCCCCCCCCCCAGGTGCTCTGCGGATTTTTTTTTTGTTTTGTTTTACCACTTGGACGGGACGTTGCAGGCTGGAAAGAGCATGAGGTCCGCGCGGCCGGGCCCGCAGCGCCTGGCACCTGCGCCCCCCCGCCCCGCGCGGCCAGGTGACAGGTGCGCGCCCTCCCGCCGCCCGGGACTCAGCGGGCCTCCCAGCAGGCGAATTCACCCTGAAACACGGGTCCGAGGCCCAGGGCGCCCCGCCCGACTGACCGGGCCTGGATTCTGTCTTCCTTCCCTTGCCGAGGGGCCAGAGGCGCGAGAGGGAAGGTCCAGACGGAGGGGCGGGCGTCACGGTGCAGGACGGGGAAGGGCGAGGCAGGTGTCACAGCTGGGGGGGGGCGAGGCAGGTGTCACAGCTGGGGGGGGCGAGGCAGGTGTCACAGCTGTGGGGACGAGGACCCGGGCAGGTGTCACAGCTGCGGGGACGGGGAGGTGTACAGGTGTATACCTTTAGAGGAGAACATTTAGAATGTTAGATGATTTTTTGTAATATTTTTTTTCAATTTATTTTGCTTATCTACTATTTACTCTTTAACTGTGGAAGGAAAAAAATAGTTCAGGATGTCACAATGAGCTGAATCAAAGCAAATACTTTTTAAACACCATATTTGGTGAATATTTTTATCCAATTCGGTACAACTTTCTTTTAATGATATTTCAGTTCTTCTCAAGGTGGTCGCAGCCACAGACCACTATTGGACCACGGCCTATCTTGTTACTGACTTACAGGGGAGAACCACAATGAAGATTCAAAAGAATTAGAATAGTTGCCTTCAAGTGGGTAGAGTCTCACTAGCATCTCTGTGGATATTAAAAGTTTGCAGAAAAATGGCAAGAGTAGACATATGTATTCACAATTCTTAGTTTAACTCTGGAGTCCTTAGTAAGGAAAAGTTGCATAGTCAGTGAGGGCCTTCAGCCCTGCTTATCCACCTTGACTCTCAGAAAACCACCAATCCTGGTGTAAAAGCAACTCTGTTCTTCAAGTGTGGTACCAGTGGGCTGGCAAGGAAGCCACCTGGGCTCTCGTGCCCTGTTTACCCTCCTTCAACACCTAACCTATGCTTGAAAAGCCATGAGACCCAAGCAGGCTCCCCTTGGTTAAGGTGATATATATATACAGCACACACATGCAATATATATAATAAGCTATATAATTTTTATTACTAATTATATAATAATGGTCATATAATTATCTATATAAAAATTAAATAAATACATACAATGCAATAGTACTTACCTGCCCACTGAAGGAAATCCTACCATCTGCAACAATATGAGACTCTCTTGTGGAATTCCTTCTGCCGACAGCCTGAACACAGACTCCCAATCCCCAGGATGCTTCCAGCATTAAATGGCTCAAATGAGATATCGAACTCCACCAGCAAGAAGGACCAGCTAAAGGGGCAGAGCGAGGAAGGTCAAAAACCCTTGCTCAGCACGAAGGCAGCGCAGCAGGTGCCACCTGACTGGACGGAGAGCCTGGCTTGCAGTTCTCTGGCAGCAAGACCTCTGAGGTCACCCAGACGCACCTGTTGCTGATCGGACCTAAGCTCCTGCACCTTTTCAAGAAGCAGCTGGAATTCAGCTCAGTGAACAAAGTTGTAAATTGGGATGCAACTTGTCTTTGGCCGGCCGCTGGAGTCCCACAGACTTGCACTGATGTGAATTTTCAAGATCTAAAGGGCAGTCAACTCAATAGTCAACATTCGTTAGGCAAATATACCTGTCAAGTACTGATGCTAAGTCCAAAAACCATACTCTGTGCCTAGAGGCTTAGTTCCTCATCCACAAAATGGGAGAAATATTACCTATTCCAAGTCAAGCAAACCAATGAATCCTAGATGGATGAGTGGACTCTATCTCCTGTAAGACCATGAAATGGATGAACCTGAAAGTGTTGTCCTGAGCACAGTAAGCCAAACACGGAAGGAGAAATAATAGTGATCTCAGTTATATGTGGAATTGAGAAAAGCCAAACCCTGAAATGAAGTAGGGCGATGGTCGTCAGGGTCTGGGTGATGCAGAGGGGGAAATGGGGAGAGGTCGGTCAAAGGGTTCACACTTCCAACGATCAAATGAATAAATTCTGAAGACCGATGTTCAGCATAATGACTATAGTTAACAACACAATATTATACCCAAAAGATGCTAAAAAGAGTAGATGCTAAATGTTCTCGCCACGAGGATAGGTAACTCTCAGAGGTGAGGGACGTGTTGATTTGCTTGGTGGTGGGCATCATTTTGCATTGCATGCATATATGAAACCATCATGCTGTACAATCTGAATATATACTATTATATTTGCCAATTACGCCTCAATAAAGCTGGAAATAAATGAAATATGAGTACAACATATAGTTTTTTTTTTCTAAACATATAGTTTTTTTTTTAAATACGTAAATTGAAGGACATGTATTTATTTGAGTGATCAATGGATAGTAACAACAAAAATGCCCGGCGGGTTCTGTGAAAAAAAGTGTGGTTTATATCTCTAGGATCTACGTCTCCTAAAGCCTATGTGGTTTTTGTGTTAGATTAATATTCAAGAGAATACTTGATTTTATTTTTATTTTATTTTTTTAAGAGAATACTTTATTAAGTGAAAATAAAGGCAAAGCTTAGGACAAACCCGGCGATTTCTCAGACTATGCCGGAATGTGGGATTCCCAGACTTGGTTTACACAGGAGTGAGGAGATTGGGGATCTTTGCTGGGATGGCTGGAGGGGACAGAAGGACACATGGCAAATCCCACGGCGGATGACGTGGGCACAAGACAGCAAATCCCACCCTCACGCCGCCTGCAGAACCTAAGAGCTCTCGGGCTCTGCGGCGGGGGTCCCTGTGCCCTGAGCCACTCAGACTTGGGTGCACGTCCTTGCACGTGCGTCCATGTTCTTGGGCCTTTCTTTCTTTCTTTCTTTCTTTCTTTCTTTCTTTCTTTCTAAGAATTCTTTTAAAAAAAATTATTTATTTATTCATGAGAGAGAGAGAGAGAGAGAGAGAGAGAGGCAGAGACCCAGGCAGAGGGAGAAGCAGGCTCCATGCAGGGAGCCCGACGCAGGATTCGATCCTGGGTCTCCAGGGTCACGCCCTGGGCCAAAGGAAGGTGCTAAACCACTGAGCCACCCAGGGATCCCTCTTGGGCTTTTCACAACTGGAAACCTTCAGCAAGGATGGGGTGGAACTATGTTTTCTAAAGGCAGGCTAGAGTCAGTGGAAGGAACTCCCCAACACAGATTGACCTGAAAAGGTTGTTTTCTCCCCAAGCCAAGGAGACAGGGGAGGGACAGACCCTCAGGAGAAGGCCATCCATTCCACTGACCCCTGGAGCTCCTCTGGAGGCTGGAAATAGGAGCTCCGGGCGTCAGTAGGATGGCCTCCTCCTGAGGATCCGTCACTGCCCTGTCTCCTTGGCTTGGAGACGGCCGTGTCCTCCTCATGTCCTCACCTGCGTGTCCCTCTGTGCGTGCTCTGTGTCCTTGTCTCCTCTTCTCATGAGGACACCAGTCAGGTTAGGTTTGGGCCCACCCAGAGGACCTCATTTTTCCTTAAAGTTCCTGCCTCCAAATGAAGGCACATCCCGAGGTCCTGGGAGATGGGACCTCACCATATCAATTCAGCTCATCACACCCTTGCTCCGACGGGCCCCAAACTATATGCAGGAGTTTGCTCAACAATGTATCCCTGCCGCATTGCACGTTTGGAACAAAGAAGAGGATAAATAAATTTGAAAAATTAACGGAGCAGTAAGCTCCGCATCAGCCTGGCGCGGAATATCGCTGTCATGTTTGGAAACGCTCTAGGGGGCCGTGTAGGTGCCGGACACACAAGTACCCGCCTACGGATCATGCGGTCTGCGGTCACCTGGAATGTGCCGTGTGTCATGTGGAGCTGTGAGCGTCTCTGTGTGTGTGCACGTGTGTCATGCAAACACGGACAACTATGGGGGTGATCGGGAGCCATCGGCTTCCCTGAATTGCATCGCCGCGAGGGTAGAAGCAGAACAGAGCCCTCGCGGGTGGGGATGGAGGAGTAGGAGAGGGTGCTGGTGGCCACCAGCCTGTCGAGCCTGCAGTGGGCACGGGCTTATCACGCGGGTGAGGCCTGGTGGGGCAGCTGATGCGGTGAATGCCCGGAGCCCAATGGGGAGGGGTGTGGCTGGCCAGGAATCCAGCGGGGCTGGGCGCCCGGGTTGCTCGTGAGTTAGGCGTCTGCCTTCAGCTCAGGTCCTGATCTCAGGGGCCTGGGATCGAGCCCCCTGTCGGGCTCGCTGCTCCCCATAGAGTCTCCCTCTCCCTCTGCACCTGCTCCTGCTCGCTCTCTCTCTCTCTCAAATAAATAAGTAAAATCTTTAAAAAAACAAAACAAAACAAAACAGTAAACCCAGGAGAGGCCGGCCCTGGTGTGTGCAGTGATGACAGGACCATGATCTGGCTGGAGGGCGAGGGGCGGCCGGCTTCCGTGAGGCCCCACAACTTCTGACCGTCTCTGGTGTCGAGGCTGGACACCCTGGGGTCCCCGCGAGGGCTCAAGGGGCTGCAGCTCCTGCCAGGGGCCTGCCGAGGCGCAGCAGTAGCGTCTTACCAGCCGGTGGCATCCCGTGTGTCCACTACATCGACGGAGGTAAGAAGCTCTTCTTAAGGAAAAAAGAGGAAAGGAAACTCATTTCAGACCCTTGAATGAGTCCAGCAATGGTCTAGGCTGCGACTAATCCCACCCCAGGGGGATCCCATGGGGGCAGCAGAGGATTTGGGGGCGGCCGACTTGGCTCTCGGGCTGCCCCGTCTCGCCCTGGGCCTGTGGACTGAGCCACCACCCGGCCCCGGGCTAGCAGCACCCTGCACCGCAACCCCAGGCCCCAGAGGACACGGCCGGTCACGATTACCCCCAGAGGATCCTCTCTGCTTGGCCTTTGGGCTGCTCCCCGATGTGGTGGCCCAACGCCCGGGCATGCTTGTCACCACCGTCTCCCAGTCCCGCCGTCTGTCCCGGGTCCTTGGCCCACGTCTGATAGAGGCGAGGATCCTTCTGCCGCTCCTTCCCCACACAGACGGATGTTCCCATGGCTGGGAGTCCAGGGTCACGGCATGGGGCCCCTTGGCCACTGCAGGGGGAGGAACACAGAGGACACGCGGCCCCTGCCCTGGGCACCCTTCCCGGCGGGGCCATGGCCCTGGGTACAGAGTCAGGACTCAGGGTTGGGGGGACTCATTGCGCTGCTGCTGCTGCTGCTGCTGCTGCTGTTGCTGGGGAGCTTGGGCCAGGAGCGAACAGAAGCACAGAGACCCTTCACTTTGGACTCAGCCAGCCTGTACCGAACGCAGTGACCTGCCAGGATGAGGCATCCAGAAGCACCAGGTGCCTGGGTCGGGCGGGAACACACTTTCGGGGAACCTCCTGCAATTCGGGCCGGGCCCAGGCTGCCCCTGCACAGGAGCCAGGCCTTAGCAGTGGGAAGGCGAGGACGCTGCAGTAGCCCACTGGTAGCCAGGGAAGGGGCCTTGGACGGATGATCCTTGCTGCAGCTTTGAAATGTGAGACGGATTTGAACAGGCAACGGTCAGCAGCGCCAGGCTCGGCATGGGCAGCGGGGGGCAGGCCCCGGCCCGGGAGCCAGAAGGGGGCTGGGAGGCGCCAGGTGGGAACGGTTGGAGTCCCACACCAAGAAAGCGGGTGCCCTTCTCGGGGCGATGCGGGGCTGGGAGGGGGTTGTGAGTCAGCTCGGGCACCATGCAGACTGCTTTCACTTCTCCCCAGTGGCTGTTTGGGGTTCGGCTGACAAGTCAGGACTCAGCGGCGCAGCTCTAGGACTGGCTTCCCCCGGGAGGAGGGCCAAGGCCCTATTGTGGGCGCCTCTGGGCACCTGCACCCCCGTCTGGTGACACCTGCCCTGTGTCATGGCTCCTTGGCTGTGTGCTGGGCTCCAGGCCTGGCTCCCAGCTCTGTCTGTAGGGCCTGGGTTGCTCTGAGGCATGTGCCGTCGTTTGTAAGGTGGGTACGAATCATACTGAGGGAAGCTGATGTCCTGGTGCCACAAGGGGATGAGCACAGGGACAGAGGGAGAGGAGCACGAGCGGGGGTCTCACTTGGGCAGGGCATGGGCAGCACCTGTGCAGACGGGGTGGTGGGCAGCACAGGGCTGCACGCCCGCAGCTCAGCATCTGCATAGATTTTGCATGCAGGCCTCAGGTCCAGAAGGGTCTATGGGACGAGGGATGTCACACACTGGGATCCCTCCCCGGGCCCACTGCTGTCCTGCCTGTTTTGGTGTGGCCAGGATTGCACGTCTGAGAGCTTGCCACCTGTACAGGCCTGCAGGGCGTGGCATGTCAATGACCTAGACCCCTGCCAAAGAGCTCGCGGGCGACCAAAGGCAGAGCTGAGGGGGTGGGTGCCCAGGACATCTCTGAAGCAGGTGCATTGGGAGCACCCTGGACTCCATTAGGGGTCATTACAGTGACGAGAGACTAGATGTCCTGTCCAGATGTGGAGCTTTGGGAGCGTCCACTCGGGTCCTGTTCCCTGCGATGTGCGTGTCTGTGGGCAGAGGCAGCAGCCCTGGGACACGTACAGAGCCACTGCCATGTCCCGGCACTGCTTCCCCCCTGCTTTCCTTCCTCCAGAGCCCTGAAGGTGCATGATTCACCTGACAGACACCACTGAGATCCCCCCATCCCCTTGTGATGGTGAGGGTAGTGTAGGGTGATGCCCACTGCGTGGAAGCTCCTATTCTGTTTATGTGTGTGACGTGAGCTTCTGCTGCATGCCTAGTGTTCGGCGAGCTTCCAGACAGACAGTGGGGGTCATTGGAGCTTTGCGGGTCACCCACAAGACGACAGTCAGCAAGCAATCACGCGTGTGCCCAGGTCATCGCGGAAATGTCTGCCCGAGGGGCGCCAGGGGAAGATGTGACCAGGGCCCCCCGCATCACTGTCAGGTCAGGCTTCGGCCGACCACAGGCCCTGTAGGCTGAAATTCCTGGGCAAGTGAGGAGGAAGGGGCCACAGGGTGTCGGGGGCGTCGTGGGTGTCGTGGCTCGAGGCAAGAGGCGCTAGGCCCAGGCCCCTGAGCAGGGAAGGGCGTGCGGCCTGCGGGGGCTGAACCAAGTCATGCCCATCCCAGCACAGAAACCCGGGCCGGCATGGAGCCTGGGAAGACGAGCCAGGCATCGAAAGGAGGACACTGGGCCCAAGAGGCTAGAAACCACTTTCCTTTTTGGAAACAGCACAGGGTGTACAAGGGGAGGCCAGAACGTGGAGAAGGTGGTGACTAGAGACCCGAGAGGAAGGAGGAGAGCCGTCGGTGTCCTCCCGAGAATCCTCACCCATGGCTTGAGCAAAGAGTGAAGCCAGAGAGAGAGAAGGTGTGCAGGATAGAGCAGGCCTAGGGAGCTAAGCATGACCGCCAGGCCACGTGGAAGGGGGTGCAGACTGGAGCCCAAGAAGGAACTTTCGGCGGGGGGGTCTTCTTCCGTGACGCTTCTGAAGAGCCCCTGGGTGGTGGGGTTGTTGTTGTTGTGGTTGGTTCGTTTGTCTGTGTTTGCTTCTCCTCGAGTATGTGAGTAGAAAACTTTTGGAATCAGTGTCTAGAAATCTCTGTACCTAACCACACATCGTATGGTACGTCGATCTGTGTATATGTATATTTGCGCGCACACGAGGCGGAATTCTGCGGCTCTTCGTCTCATGAATTTCCAGGGTAAGAACTGCCTCTAACTTCCATTGTTTCTTCAAAGTCCAAAATAATGCTTAGACTCGCCGGCGTGAGCTCAACGTGTGTTCAGAAGACGGTGGCGTTCCCTAGTAACATGACCAACAGGCGGAAGCATGACATTTCAGGAGCCCTTTGTCGTATTAGATCTTTCCATTTACTTTTTACGAAACCGAGATAAATGGAACGCCAGCCTGAGTCACGTCGGTTCCACGTCTACAAGAGCACCGGAAAACCTAACGACTTCTAGATGACTTTCTCCGGGTGACAAGCAATCAGCTCCTCCAAGGAATAGGTTTATGAAATTCTTTAGGCTCCTTCGGGAGGGTGGGTAATTTACAGTCTGTGTTGATGGTATTAATGCTTTCTGGCTTCTTAGTCATCACAATTAAAGAGGTTTAACTACAGAGACTCCCAGCAATTTATAGGGATGATTTTCTAAAGACACAAGAAATCTGGCTTCATGTCAAGCAGGAGCTCAAACAGAGCACTCTCAAGAACTTTAGCGTTTCCAAATGCGTTTTCGAAAATTATCTCCATACATCGACTCCATGTTTTTCCAGTTACATAAGTAAATTGAATGAGTCACAGACAGTCATAAGGCTGAAATGTTTGAGAAGCACAACGTGCTCAAACCCCTCGTGTCATGCCTGAGAAGTGTGGGCCTGACAGAGGTTAAGTGGGAGAGGAAGTTACGGATGCATTATAAATAGAATCCTAAAATTTATAGTAAAGCTATTTGAAGAAAGTAGAACAGACTGGCCGGTTCTATTTTGGCTCAAAGAAGGTCGTCTTAACTCTAAATACCCCGTGGGTCCTACATCTATTTTTACCGTTGGCAGCAGCGAAACCTTGTTGAATCTCTGAAAGCAATGAGTTTGCCAATGGATTAAATTGCCTAATTTGGCAATCTTGGGAAGGGTGAGCACTACCAGTTCCTGCAGCCGTATCTACAGGGACAGCTCAGTATTCCTCACCGCGAGGCTTTATGGGTTTCCTGACCTAGTTTGAGATGCTCCAGAAATGAAACGCATCTAACATTCCCGCAGAAAAGACCCTTTCCTGGCAGATCACGTTGAGGTGTCTTTTGTTTTTCGAAGTCCAAAAAAATTTGAATCGCTTGATTTCTCCAGACACCCGTCCTGTGTTTTTACAAGTGAAGGATAAAAAATTAAGAGTACGTTAGATACCCTCGACTAATAGACAAAGACATGTGTTGATGCCTGCCAGTATTAAATCCTCTCTCGGCAGAATGTTTCTGCTTGGTATCTCATGCCCACTATTTATGTCAAGTCCTCACTACTGCCCCATAATCTCTCACTTCCAAAACGACTTACTTATTAGAAAACCAAATCCAGCAGACTCTGAAGAAATACAGTTGAGACCTAAGGGAGACTTTGAAGAAAAAAATAAGCCAGTGATGATGGATGTTCAATCACTGATAATTATACAGAGTGTTAAACTAAGATTATTAATAGGTTTAGAGTGACGGCATCATCTGTTGAATTTCTTCTCTTCCTAGACGGTTTTAGAATTAAATATATAGTATGTGTATTAAAAGGCTTGTTTTCCATTGCTGCCATAGCAAATTAACACCGACACAATGGCTTAAACCAACATGAGCTTATTATCTACAGTGGTCTAGGTCATAAATACAGGCTCTGCTGGAATGAAATCTAAGTGTCAGTAGGGCTGTATTCCTCCCCGAGGCTCTAGGGGAGATGTATGGTTTTGCCTCTTGCAGCTCTGTAGGGGCCCCCTTTCTCCATCTCAGGGTCAACAGGGTCAGCAGCCATGGCTGCAGTTCTCACGTGCATTTCCCTGACTTCCGTCATAGGTGCCTCCTTCTCCGCGACTCTCTTCCTCTGTCTCCCTCTTCCATTTGTAACCATCCTTTTGACCACATTGGGCTACCCCATCGTCCAGGATAATATCCCCTGGGTCGGTAACCTCATCTCATCTTTGAAGTCTCCTTTCTCCATGTAAGGTGAGGTAGACACAGGTTCTGAGGATTAGGATGTAGACACCGTTGGGAGCCATTCTGAGGTCACGAAGGTATTCAGTCAAATTCTTTACCTCTAGATCTCATCCAAATCATCCAGTTTCTTGGCAAATCTAGCACAACATCCATTGGCTTGTGTATTTGTCAGCTTCCTTTAAGTTGGTGTGTGATGATGAAATGCCGGGACACCTGCACCCCGATGTTTCTAGCAGCAATGTCCACAATAGCCACACTGTGGAAGAAGCCTCGGTGTCCATCGAAAGATGATGGATAAAGAAGCTGTGGTCTCTGTATACAGTGGAATATTCCTCAGCCATTAGAAATGACAAATACCCACCATTTGCTTGTATGTTTGGAAGGACAAACATTTATGGTCTCATTCATTTGTGGAATATAAAAAATAGTGAAAGGGAATAAAGGGGAAAGGAGAAAAAATGAGTAGGAAATATCAGAAAGGGAGACAGAACATGAGAGACTCCTAACTCTGGGAAATGAACTAGGGGTGGGGGAAGGGGAGGTGGGTGGGGGGTGGGGGTGACTGGGTGACGGGCACTGAGGGGGGCACTAGATGGGATGAGCACTGGGAGTTATTCTATATGTTGGCAAATTGAACACCAATAAAAAATAAATTTATAAAAAAAAAAGTTGGTGTGCGATGAAGGAACAATTGACTTTATAGTGTAAGGCTGCTATTAAATGGCAGCTTTGAGATTAGCCCAGGCCTGTGGAACGAGACAGAAAAAGTCACAACTGCAAAGACTATGTCTTATATAGAACAACCCCGACTCAACACCCCAAACAAAGAGGATGTGATGATGTGTTTATTTTCCACAGACAAATTAGGAAATCCATGCACAATAATCCACTCTGGAGTGTGACTTGTTTGCATGGCTTGACTCTAACCATGGACAATGAATTTTTTATATATGTATACGGCCTCACATTTGTTTTTATATAAAATGAATCCATAATTACATATTTTTGAAGCGAGTTATACTACCTTGATATACATCATTGATTATTTAGGTAGTATTTAGGTCGTATTTATAATACTAATTATCTACCTTCCCAGTATTTTTACAAATTGCCTCATATATACCAAACCGAAGGTCAGCAGATTCCGGTCCATAGGCCAAATCTGGCCTATAAATAAGAACGATGTTTACATTGTTCAACGTTTGGAAAAACCATCAAAGAAGAGTAATAATTATCTTTCTCTGGCTGACTTATTTCACTTAGCATCGTATACACTAGTTCCATCCATGTCACTGCAAAGAGCACGATTTCATTCTTTTTATGGCTGAGTAATATTCCATTACATATAAAACTTTGGGGTGGGTGACTTCACCCATATGTGTAATATAAGAAACAAAGCAAATGAACAAAGGGGAAAAAGAGGGAGGGGCAAACCAAGAAACAGACTCTTGCCTACAAAGAACAACTCTCCAACAGCAGAGGTGAACAGTTGCAGCGGGAGCCGCATGACTAGTAAACCCTCCAACATGTCTGTTTGGCCCTTTAGAGATGAAGCATGTTGATTAACACAGAACTGGCATTTTCGTACATTAGAGGTGTGGAAAACATGGTAGGCGAAGAGGGGATTTATTTACGTGCAAGGCTAATGTTGATACACAACTAAAATGCAATCGCATCCAGCTTTTGAGAGCAGAACCACCTGAAAAGAACCTAATTTAAAAAAAATACTTTTAAAGCCACAACAAATAAACATGGAATTGGGTTATGAAATTTTCAGCGAGTACATGTAGGTGAACTGCCTAGATTCTGGGCTTTTGAATTCAGAAGTTACTTATCTTCCGGTCATTGTCAGCATTAGGCAAAGAGGTAACCTATATCTAATAGAATTTGTAACATCGGCTCCCCAAGGGAAGCAGGTGCTGGAAGAGGGAGCCTTCCAACAAAATATCAGAATAATGAAATGTTCCCTGGAAGCAGCTGTATGCGACTGCGGCAGTTAGAACCACATCAATCCAAGCAAATAGGCAGATCTGAGTGGTGTATTTCCTCTCACAGAAGATCATTTCAAACAGTGACATAAACACTGTCGCAATTGGTTACAGTCAAGGTTTGGCTTTTAACTTTAAATGGATCCTGCACATTTTTAAACCCGAGATTTCAAATTGAACACCCTGACATCAGAAAGCTTGCCTACATATTTCACTTGATGCTGGTTTTCCTCCGGGTAACAGAGTGAGGAGGGAATCGCTCTACCTGCCACCCCGGACCCGGTAAACCCTGCGCCCCGAGTAACGCTTGCAGCCTGAGCCCGCAGCCCTGGTGCGCACAGGCCAGCCCGCCTGGGGCAGCCAAGGTTTCAGCTGCCAGCAAGTTGCTCAAACCTTTCCTGATCATCCACACTAACAAGCATCACTTTGAAGATAGATTTGGCAATTGAGATGAAGGTGATTACACGATGCACAAACAGGTGGCATTTAAAACGTGCGTTAGGGACACTTACACACGTATCCGTATCACCTCCGTCAACCAGGCCCTGATGGGAGTGCTCTCAGGCCCAGTTTCCAGACTGGAAGGTAGAGGCTCCGATGGCCCGGCAAGGCGGAGCCGCACACAGCGGCCTGTGTGAGGCACCCAATCCAGCGACACTTCTGCCTTTGGCCAAACCTAACCTGTCGCTGGGTCCCCTTCAGACCAGAGCTTGACCACCCCAGAAGACTCGCGCTCCCTGACGACGCGAGGTCTTTAGTCGGAAGTAGATCCCCCCTGTTTCTAACAACTAAAGGCCCCAGTGAGACGGAGGGTGGGAGCCCGCACAGCTTAGGCAGAGAGCGAGCACGTCTGATTTTGAAAGTTTTAACTGTGCTCAATAGACGGCTTTGCCCAAACATGATCTTATTTCGTTCCAAATCTCTTTGGCAGTGTTTGCCACCATCCCCCGAAACACTGCTCTCCTTCCCGTGGGCGGGGAGGGCCCCGGCCGTGGATTCCGTGGATGGGACCCTAGACACAGGGGATGCTATCCAGCGTGACAGACAGTGCAGATGAGGACACTTCAGGTGAATCAGAGTCACGGAGCGTTTCAAAGAGTAGAGGGCAGGGGGGACCACGTGCCTATTTCTTATCCTTGTATACTTCATTCCGATGGAGGGCCTGATGACAAGAATTCAGTGATCAAAAGGATCACTCTGCTCACTTATCCATCATTCATAAAGAAGAATAAATATGCCAAGTCTGGGTTAAAGGCTCCGTCCCATCAAGGGTGACTGTCGCGCTGTCACCTGAGTCCATTCTGGGCCTGAGGGCAGCTTGTCCATGACCTCTGCCCCAGGACCTCAACCTGACAACTGTCTGTACTCAGTTGTGAAAGCGGCTCGGCTCTAGGACAGTTGTTCTGTTGGTTTACAAGGGAGATTTTTTTCTGCTTCTCTCCTCCAGGCTGACTGGCATGAACCTCCCTTCTCCCGTCATAAGTAGCAAGAACTGGCTGCGACTCCACTTTACATCGGACAGTAACCATCGACGCAAAGGATTTAACGCACAGTTTCAAGGTAAGAACGCCCCGTTGGGTATGCCACAGACGAGTGGGAGGTATTTTGGTCTCTTTACCCTCAAACTTTAGGATTCTGTTGCTGGAGATGGAGCAAGAGATAAAAGTTTAAGAGTACCCTCTAGCTCTTGGATGAACAATTAACTTTGGAAATTCTCCAGATACGACTAGCAAACTTCCCCGTGAAGCTTTATTATCGTGACAGTATGTAACGTATTTTGTTGTTTTGCTTGAATTATTACCAAGTTTTAATCAGTAAGTCGGTAAATATGTAATAGCATTCATTGTAATCCGTATACACCTAACCAGAAAATATCTATACTTGTCAGGTTGCTTTCTTTATCCACTCGCCAAAAATGGCACAGCATATAGGTTGCATGAATATGCATAAGTGCATCATCGTATCACTTGCAGCTGTAAAATACATTCCCAATACATAAAGCAAGCTACCTGCTTTAATAATTTACAGGTAAGTGAACATCAAAAGAAAAAAAAAAAAACAGGAGGGTTTTTTTGTTTTGTTTTGTTTTGTTGTTGTTTTTTGTTTGTTTGTTTTGTTTTGTTTTTAGCTGAGTGAAATGAAGCCTGTAGTCACTGGCATGAAGGTTGGATTTTGAAATTTCCTCTTTGTATCAAATTTCTTGTGTTTATACCTGGATAGTATTATATTTTTGCCCATATATATTTTTTTAAGATTTATTTGAGAGAGAGAGAGTGCAGGGGAGGTTGCTAAGGGGGAAGGAGAGTGAGAATCGCGAAGCTGATTCCCCTCGAGACCAGAGCCCAATAGGGGGCTGGATCCCAGGATCCTGAGGTCACAACCTGACCTGAAATCAAGAGTTACCCATCTAAGCGACTGAGCCACCCAGGTGTCCCTCCCATATGTTTTTAATGATCAAAGATCCTTATAAATACCATTTAAAGGATTCGACTTATTAGGGGACCCATTGAACACAATTCCACTTTCCATTTACAAGTAACAATAGTAAGACTGTGTCAGAAAGCAGGAAGCGCCCCCAAGCAAACTTGTCGTGCTTCCCCCAAATCATGACTGTGAGGATTATAGTTCACTTATGGCCACATTCCCTGAACACTTGCCACATGCAAACCAGGACCCCAAGATAAGGAAATTATAAGAAACCCCATGTTCCGGACACTAGTAGGTCAGAAGGACTGTTTGCACACAATCCCCATGAAAGGCAGAATGAGAAGTGAAATTGTGGTAGCCATTTCGGGAGATTTTAGTAATGTTCCAAGAAATGGCCTGAATGTGTCCCATCTAAAACACATTTTAAAGCCCATAAGGCCTTCATTGTGTCCTTTTGGACAAGAAATGGAAAACTAAGAGTAATTTGCAGGGAATTAAATACAGATGGTGCTGAGGAGCACACATGGAGGTGAGCAGATTTTACTTGCCACCTGGGTCCCTGGGGCATGGGAACCTTCACAGAATGTGCCTGGCTTAGAAGGCAGGGCCAATTTTGTTTTACCAAAATACAGTTTATCCGTCATTAAGATAATTGCCCACCTCACATTGTCTTCTGATGCTGCCAGAAAGTTCTTTCTTTTATCCTCATTCACTGCAAACACACTGCCTTCCAAGTTTTATAGGAGCCATACCAATTTGTTTCTTTTTCTTGGATCTGGGCAAGGCTGATATCAGTTTTCAGACCTGCCTCTACTTGCCTTTATCTTTTAAGGCCATATACTATGTCTATCATCATGATTCAGTGCGTATATAATATATGAAACATATATAGAGTGAGAAAGAACGCAATGGGGGTGTGAGGTGGGGTCACACGGGGACGTGTTAGGTGGGGGTATGAAATACTCTACGTGATCTTGTAGGAAAGTCTATCTGAGTCTTATCTATGTCAACCCACATCCACAGATATATATATATATATATATTCCTTAGAACAATCATAAATTAATATTCAGAAGGCAAACTGATGGACCAATAGGTTGGCAGATAGATCAATAGAGTCATTTCTAAACCGTTGTTTGATTTCCAAAGGTCCTGATCCTGATTAATAGATAGGCATTGAACTACAGAAAAAAATCCTAGGTATCATTCTTCCAACCTGATCAGTGAATTTGGCATCTGTACCAGTGGTTGGAAGAAAGAGCAAAAGAATAAAATAGCAAATTTGAAGAGGCTCCATATTGGTAGATATAAGTAGCATTCCCGTTGTCAGAAAATTATAATAGCTTAAACATATCAGCCCCTGATAAAGAAATAAGTAAATATATGTAATAATAAATTATATATAATGACATATATATAATTACATACATATACGTTAAAGAGTGATGACTAGAAGACTTGCACACAATCCAAAGATATAAAACGGTGAAGAAATTCAAGAAGGATTGAATGTGGCTTAACAGTAATATATTAGAAAACATCTTCAGATTGACTTTGAGGTTCCACTCCAAGACAAAATGACTTCAGGGAGCTGCCATATTTTTACCGTCATTAACACATAGACCTTATTTCAAAGGAGGCATCATGCCTAAGACCATACCTAAGCACACAATATTCGGAAGATCGGGGTCAGTACCAGAGGTCACCCTTTTGAGAAAAAAACCTACCAAATGGAGAATGATGTCAAGAACCCTTCAAAAGAGGACAGGAACACACTTAGAAGTGTGGTAAATGTCATGTAGGAAGGCATCACATTTATTGTTTCTGGTCCAGAGGGCAGAGATATCACTAATTAAGCTACAGGTGGTTCTTCCTGCTGATTCCAGAACAAGCCTATGGGCTCAGAAGGCAAGAGATGGAGCAGTAGCTCAGGATGAGGCAGGTCCCTGCTCACAGTCTGCCATCAGCCACCCGCCTGACCCTCTGTCTGCATGACTGCACAACCAGGAGCAGTCACGGTTTTCATCCCACAGGTCAGTGGGAACCTTCCTGGCACACATGGGGAAAATGTGCTGTTCATCTACGTCTTCCCTTTATTCTCTGCCTAGATCAAATTCCAGGGAACCTCAATTTATATTGTACTTTTGGTTCAACTAAACAAACAAACAAACAAACAAACAAACAAAAAACACTGTTATTACACAACTGCAACAAAGAAAAGCATAGTAGACGAGCAATCCAGAAAATCAACAAGAAAAACAATAGTAGTCGAGAGAACGTACATAGTGTTTACCAAATGCTGTTTTGATGTCTATGCATATATTCTGTCAAAGAATCTGAATCTTGGACTAGTTGGGGGAGGAGAGGAACACCTTTTTAGAATTTTAGAAGCAAAATATTAAAATATTAATATTTATATTAAAATATTACTAATACAATAAATTATAATAATCAATACCAATAATATCAATTAATTATAGTTAATATCAATAGTCTTAGTTAATTGTAATTAATAATTAATAGTATTATTAAAATATATTAATATTAAAATATTGCCATGCTCACTGCCTTTTACATATACTTATAGTCATATTTGTCACTTGTGGTCACTACTGAGGATATACAACCTCCATCAGTTTTCCCTGGGGTAAATATGATTACAAATTACACGGGATCCCTATAAAAATCCTATGTAATTCTAAGCTGCTAATGAAGCCTTCTGGTGATAGCTCTTGGTGACAAAGTGCTTCTCTGTTCAGGAGTCCCATGCCTCAGAAGACTTTTATAACTCCTAACAACAAAGAATATCTTCTTTTTTAACTTGGTGCTTTTCGTGGCCAGATAAACAACCACTGTAAAATGAGACTTCGACTTTCATGTCTACATTCTTTATTCTTTGAATTCTACGCTTTGTTCTTTGGCTTTTATCTCTTCAATCATGCTATCAAATTATGCCAAAAGTAGTAGTGAGCTTGATTGACAAGACTGCTCTGTAGTTGCTACTCCTAAAATATATTCGCTTTGGAAATAGCATTGTGAACAAAGAGGTGGCAAATGCAATAAAAGCCACTTGATGTATTTGCAATATCTTGTGCATATACTGGGTTCTCGTGGAATGACAGATTTATGTGGGACACATTATTTCTTTAAATCAGCTGAAAATTGAGCCCATTTTTTATATGTTGCCTCCATCATTAATTATAATTAAATAAGTGCCTTGTTAGCACAGTCATGTAGACATTTTTGATGTCTACAAGATGGATTTTTTAAAGACATATTAATATTGAACCGCAAATGCCTCTTTCCTATTAAGTAGCAATATGTGTTGAGCTCCAGTTTTACATATGTTTATCTGGCTATTTATAAAAATACAATTTTCACAAAATGAAATTTCCATTGATTTCTGAAACCAATAAATCATTTTGAGTGTTTGTAATAAAGTCCCAGTTTATATAGAGAACACCTGTCTCATAAATCAAGGGGAAACCTGACCATGGATTTAAATCTTGTGTTGACACAAATAATTAGCTCTCTTTTTAGGTGATAGCTCTATATAACCAATAATTTTACTTTTTATTTAGAGTGGCGAGCTTTATATAAAATGAGGGTGTGTGTGTTCTTAAATATATGTCTTGGAAAACTGGGAACTCGATCTTCTCAGAAAATCCAAACTTGGATGACACATATGCTTGGTCATTCTCCAATGCTCACCCAAGATACACCTGCAAAAGCTCTCCCTGAGGTGATAGACATGGGTCTGTCTCTCCCTTTAGAACAGTAATCTTGCAAAATAGTAAAGGCTGTAATCTGGAACCCAGAAGGCCCTCAATTAATATATGTTGAGGACAAGAAGGAGATTAAACCAGCTGCTCGTGGCCTCCCCGCGGCCCCCCTCCCCCCGCCGCGGACCACTGGTGGGCAGAGCTCGTGAGATGCCCTGCAGGTGGACCTTGCTCACCTCTATGACAGGGACACGATCTACTCCTCTCAGGAGACCTTTCGGGTAGGTAGGGACACATCGAGTTTTAACCACAATAAGTTAGCGAACTCTGATCTCATACCGTCTGAATAATTCTGAAAACCTCTAACCCTCTAACAGGAAAATAGCCCCTAATATACAAAACTTCACTCAAGTCAGATACACTAGCACCTTCCCCTAAGCATGTATGTTAACTTCTCTCGGCACTGAAGATTCTTGCAAAGCGCCAACTCCAGTCCCTTAAACATTCAAAACAGATGCCAACCTGTGTGTTCCAAGCTGCTGAGTCTTGGCCTCCACTCTTCCGTCAAGTACTTTCTGCCTTGTGTGTCTTGCTGTCTCACTGTCTAAGATCTATAAGATTTATATATTTAACAACATTTACCTCACAGAATCCTTGTGGATAGCAGAAAATAAAACATCAAAAAATGAAGAGAAAGTGTAAAAGTGTCACAAGTGCTCTGCAAGCTGCACTGCCATTGGTAATCCTTCCTCGTGCTGTGTCTGCCCAGCCTAAATTAACTAGCACAGCTCTAGATCTCAAGTTTTAAGAGATATTTTTAAAAGCTCAGAAATGGGCAGGCGTAGTTGGTGGGCAGCTGAGTGGGCGCACCGCCCTCCACTCTCCAGGCATTCTCTACAACCAGCACCTAAGGCATGGGTGTCTAGAGAATGGACGTCAACGCTTCATGCACAACTGCCAACACCATGACTCCAGAAACGACCTGAGTGTCTATCGACGTAGGCCAAAATAAGAAATTATGTATATTCATACAATGGAATATTAAGAAAAACCAAGACAATCTGAGCTGCCTCTACAAACAAGAGTGAATCTCATAGATGCAGGACTGAGGAAAGGATCCAGACACAGAAGTGTGCATGTTGCAGTGTCCATATAGATCTAAGTGTGGAGGGGTGCCTGGGCGCTCAGTCAGTCAAGCGCCCAAGTCCTGGTGTCAGCCCAGGTCACGATCTCAGCATCATGAGATCGAGCCCTGCATTAGGCTCGGGGCTCAGCACAGTCTGCTTGAGCTTCTCTCTCCCTCTTCCTCTGCCTCTCCAGCTTATTCTCTCTCCTCTTTCTAAAAATGCATAAATAAATCTCAAAAATACATATAATGATATAAATAAGAATTCAGGAATACATATATGAATTTATATGAATTTATGTATATTTATATAAATATATTAAAAATATATAAATTTATATATATAAATATATATTTATATTTATATTTATATAAAATTCAGGAATCTAAAACCTAAGTATTTAATGTGTGTCCCTTGCTGGAGGAGTATCTTACTGTGTGTGTCTGTGGATCATACTTACAAAATGTTTAAAGAAAATGCTCAGAACAAACCCTTTCCAAGAAAATGGCAAATTCTTCAGACTTTTCTGACAAACAGGGCCAGCCAAGGCTACCTAGCGAACGCCTACTCTGTGTCACGTGGCCACTGCAGGTGCACATCAGGAGCCCCCACCCGCGCACAAGGGAGGGGGCACGACAGGGATGTCGCATACCCCGCGCAGCTCGCAGATGGCAGCGTCAGATGCGCACAGGACTGTTGCCTCTGTCCGGCGTCCTCCCTTCCAACCCTAGTTTTGCGATTGCCTCGCTGCGCTGCTCCCACTGTTGCCAACCGGAACATCTTTCTTTGGGCGCCAGTCATTCACTTGTGTAAAAGCAGAAACCCCAGCGAAGGAAGGCAGCCTGGAGGACAGCTGGGAGTCGGCGGCGACTGCATCGGCGTCCTCAGGTTGATCTACTGAAGCGGGGAACTTGGCAGAGCGCGGGGGGAGCAGGTGCCCAAAGGATGGGGGGCTGGCGGGCACCATCAATCTGGAACACGAGGCAGTGGCTGAGGAATGAGTAGATCTGTTCATGAGGAATAAATGGGGGAGAGAGGGGGGAAGAGAGAGGGGAGGGGGCTGCAGGACAGCCTGGAGCTAGAAGGTGGTGCTGGAACGAAGCTACGGAGAAAGGAAAACAAAGCAACCGGGGCAAGGGAGGAGCTGCCCGGGGCAGCAAGGGGAGCCCTAGAAGGCCAGGGTGGCCGGGAAACCAGGATGCCCCCCAGGACCCGCAGGACCCCCACCCACAGGAGCGGCCACCGGCTGATGCGCAGGGCCTCTGGGGACGTCGGTGTTTCCAGCCCTGGGCTCCCTCTCCGTCCACCTGCGTTCCTGACTCCAGGACACTGCTGCTGCTCCAGGCCTCCATGAAGCATCTGGGATTCAGGTGTGGGGTGCATGGGGTGCGGCCGGCCCTGGGGCTGGGACACAGGACCCCAACACGGCAGGTCATGGCTCAGCCCCGGGTCCGGAAGGGAGGTCAGGGCTGCACGGTCCCCACTGCGTGTGGGTGTGGTCATGCCCCGGATGCCCCAGGAGCGGCAGGTGCACGGGCCCTGACCCCTCCGATGGGTGGGCGCCCTGGAGGAGGTGACAGACAGAGAGGAAGGGCCTCTGCTCCCACGGGTGGGCTCCCAGGAGGAGGTGACACCTGCGAGGAAGGGCCTCTTCTCCCATGGGCAGGCATCCTGGAGAAGGTGACACATGGCAATGGGCAAGTGCGTGGGGGGGAGCTATGGCTGGGCCAAGGACGGCCCTCCTGAGGGAGCAGCCCTTGCACTGAGGTGCCCACGGCTGGGGACGTGGGGGAGGGAGCAAAGCAGACAGAGCAGCAGGTGCCAGTCCCTGAGAGGAGCCGCGCGGAGGCAAGAGGCAGAAGGGTGACAAAGCACAAAGCACGCACCAAGGCCCAATCCTTCCGGGCCCTGTGGGGGTGTCAACAGGGTGCTGGGTTAGGCCCAAAGGGAGGCTTCGCAGCACCGGGAGTGGGAAGGTGCCTTGTCTGACGTCCTTTCTGAGCACGTCATTAGAGATCCTCCATAGAGATGCGGCTCGGTGCACTCACGCTCGGTCCCCTGGGGCTCGTGGCCGTCCCCGCGAGGTCGCGGGTGGGCATGTGCTTCCTCCTGCCTTCTCTCTAATCTTGGTTGTTTGGCCACAGCCTGAGATACGGAATGGGTCACAGGCCTGGAAAATCACGCCTCCTGCTCTATAACGTCGAGGGCGCACCTGAGCTAGAGGGCTCGGTTGAGGGGACCCTACGGGGGTCACCGGCCTGCGGGGCTGCCATGCTGGCTCAGGTGATTCGCACCTTTAATGTTCTCGTTGGTCCAAACAGCCATTTGGCCAAAAGTCTTTACCTACTGCACTGCCTGGTCTTGGCCTGGTCGTATGACGTGCCCTGCGTGGCCTGTAAACAAGGGTACGCAAAACAGGTGTGAGTTTGCGTGTCTCTATTCACAAGATATTTAAAAACCCCAAAGGTTAAAAAAAAAAAAGAAAAAGAAAAAGAAAGGAAGAAAAAGAAAAAAGAAAAAAAGAAAAAAGAAAAAAAGAAAAAATCATTTTCAACAGCTGTTTGGCGTCTACTAAGGATCCAACGAAGGGAATGGGCTCAAACGTCAATAGCAAATATTTTGACTAAACATCGAGGGTAATTTCTTGCTAATGTTGAAATAAAAGAACATATATCTTGAGGAAAGTATGCAGCGTCACTCATCGGAGACGTTGAATTAATAGAGTCCTCACCCCGAGGCAGCCCTAATGGGGTAAATGAACTTTTGAGTATGTTCCAGGCTTTTGATGTAAATCAATGCATTCTCGCCTATCGATTTATTTTAAGGTCTGGTTGGAGATGCGAGCACAGGATAAATCTTAGTCATCGGGTGTGAAACCACTTAAAGTAAAACCTTCCTTTTGCTAAGCGTCACAACGTGGTTCACCCTGGAAGACTGGGAGGCAACCGTGTTACTCAGGAAACCGCGGCTCCCTAAGACAGACCCGCGTGTGGCAGCGGCAGGTGGATGGGACAGGCTCGCACTCGGGGCCGTGGCCCTCCTCTCAGTGGTCACCGGCTAAAGGCGCCTCCAGCCCCACCCGGGGACACTCACCCTGGAAGCGACCCCGGGGGGCTGCAGTCGCCCGAGCCAGTGGCCGTGGGGCCGCCTGCCTCCTGCAGGAAATTGGGCACATGCCTCCGAGGATATGCACAGCCCTCCCCGTGGGTGCACGTGTGAGTGTGAATCGGGTGGGAAGCCACGGGGAGCGGGAGACGTGCGCCAGGCCGCGGCCCACTAGGTCCGTGCACCTGCAGACGGGGCTTCCGCAAATCGCCCCGGAGCGTGGCAAGCCGGCGGCCACCGACTCACCTGCAAGGCCTTTCCTTACCACCACGGGTCCTGGGGGCATCCTCCGAGGGCCCCTTGCATCTGGGAAAGGGTCCCAGTGCCGGTTCCTCTAAAGGAGCCCCGCTGGCCGCCGCCGTGACCCCCGGGAAGGCCTGGCTTCCTGCGTGGAGACCTCGGGTTCTTTGCACCGTGCTTGTGCACGATTCACGAGCCTGAGAATGTAGAGGGGATTCGGCCAAGGCCGTACGAGCTATGAAGCACAGAGCTCTATCTTCCCACTCGTGTTTTGAAATCCACCTTGAAACGAAGAGGAGCTGAGTTCTCACCGTGCGCATTTCCAGGGCCGCGATCCGGTTTATTGTTACCGTTTTCACTTACGGGTTATATTCATGAGACCATGAAGAGCCACAGCCTATGGATGTGGGCGGTCCACGCAGCCCGGGCTCTCCTGCGAGCGCCTCCCTCTTACCTCCTGGAGTGCCCTGAGCATTTAATCTCCGCATCTTCACACCTGCCCAGAGGAAGGCCAGGTAGCAGCTGCGGCTCTGGTTGATTCGTGCGTTTGCTACAAGAGGTGCTCAATCTATATATTTTTTTTCAATTTATTTTCAAATGCCGTCCCTGAATATATTTCAAAGAGCTGTATCTGACCAGCTGTAGGTGACTCGTTATTGGACGTACCACTAAATTTTATAGAAATACGCAGCGAAACGAATATGGATGTGCTTCCTTCTAGAGAAATGTGTACAGGCCTTTAGGATACTGATGTCGATATGTGTTTGTGAGTCACCCACTCTGCATTTTTAATCCGGTGGTAACTTTCCTTGGCTGTATGTGTTTGGTTTCATTTGGTTTTGGTTTTGGTTGTTACTGTTTTTTTTTTTTTTTCCTTCCAAAATGTTCAAAAGATTTCCAGGTTAATTCTTCTCATGTTATAAAAGCCCCTATACTCCCCCAGCCCAGGGTTCAAATCTGGTCGTGCCAGGTCCCTGGGTAAACCTGCAAAGCATGCACCAAAGCTCCCAGAGATAAGTCTCCAGCCTTCCCTTTCAAATTCATCTTTTCTTTTTTCTTTTCTTTTCTTCTTTTCTTTTCTTTTCTTTTCTTTTCTTTTCTTTTCTTTTCTTTCCTTTTCTTTCCTTTTCTTTCTTTTCTTTTCTTTCCTTTTCTTTTTCTTTTCTCTTCTCTTTGCTTTTTTTTCTTTTCTTTTCCTTTTTAAAGATTTTATTTATTTATTCATGAGAGACCCAGAGAGAGAGGCAGAGACACAGGCAGAGGCAGAAGCAGGCTCCATGCAGGGAGCTCGATGTCGGAGTCGATCCCAGGACCCCCAAAGACAGACGCTTTGAGCCACCCAGAAGCCACCCAGGAGCCCCTCAAACTCATCTTTTCATCCACATTCTAGACACCCCCTTATAGAAACACTCAGTGCACCCGGATGCATCATCCAGTCTCCACCCTGGCCCTCATTCCCATCACCAGCGGTGGCCTCTCTGGTCTTTGTCATCCTTCCTCTTCGAAGAAGCCTTCCCAGCCTCCCTGGTCAGCAGCAATCATGCATCCATTGGTACCGCACAACACTCAGCCTTTCCTTACAACTTTTGTTTGAACCTGTATTGCAGGAAACGTTGACAAATAAAACTGTAAATGTTTGAAGTGTGCCTTACAATGATTTATTTGCACAGTATGACAGGGTCTCCCCCAATAACTAATGAACATACATCCAGAACCTCACATACTCAACTTCTAAAAAAATTTTTTTGACAACATCATTTAAGTTCTACTCTCTTAGCGAATCTAAGTTGTACAGTACAGGACGCCTGGGTGGCTCAACGGTTGAGCATCTGCCTCGGCCCAGGGCGTGACTCTGGGGTCCTGGGATCGAGTCCCACACCGGGCTCCCTGCATGGAGCCTGCTCCTCCCTCTGCCTGTGTCCCTGCCTCTCTCTCTGTGTCTCTCATGAATAAATAGATAAAATATTTTAAAAAAAGTCATACAACACAATGTCATCAGCCGTAGTGGGTACACATTAGATCCTCAGACCTAACTCATCTTAGGACTGAAAGGATGTACTTTCGACCAACCTCTCATGACTTCCTCCACCCACAGCCCCTGGGAACCACTTTTCTATCATCTACTCTCTGTTTCTGAGTGTGACTTTTTTCTTTTTTTTTTTTACCATATACGTCCATCACACAATTGCTTGCCGCACAGTTGTACATGAGGATGGTAAGGCTGCCATTTGGGTTTTCAAGAGCAGAGCACATTGGAGTTGCATCCAGCACCCCACAGAGTGATCTGCAGGGAAGGCTCACTTCCTGTTTGTTGAGTGAATAGCATGAGGCCCAAATAAGTAAGTCAAACCCCCGAGAAGAATATTCTGCTCCGCGTCCCCTGAAGCAGTAGCACGGGATGTGCAGGGACATGGGCACATGGAGCCTGAGCAATGCTGCAACCTGAGCAAGCTTCTCGTGTCTTCCGACGTCTGTGCCTCCATCTCCCCGACAGCCCCACAGCTGCCCTGTGGGCCGGTCACGGTCATGGGTCATCCTCAACGGGGAAGCTGCACGAGGACCGTGCTCCCGTGGCGCCAAGCCAGGCTGCTTTAGCTAGTGGCGTGTGTGTGTGTGTGTGTGTGTGGCCCACGCAGGGGCTGGCTCGGAGCCCCCAGGTTTCCGTGGCCTCACTGTCGCTCCCCAGCCCAGCTGCAAGTCTCGGCATCCCCAGGAGGTGCTGGGCCTGGGGCCGTGGGAGCCACAGCCACAAAATCACAAGTAAGTCTTCTGAGGGAGAAAGCTGGTCGCTTGTATCAGGAGGGCCCCGGAGCTCCCTCCCTCTGATGCTCCAAGCGGTTCCCTGAGGGGGGGTGGGCGGCTCGGCAGGTGCTCTGGTGCCTCCATGCCCCAGGGGCAGGAGTGGAGCCTGTAAGCCCACGATGACGTGCAGACGGCTCTGGGGGATGTGCCGCCGCCTTTGGGCCCCAGAACATCCTTGGGTAGTGGTCGTGCACCTTCTGACCCTGGACGCCTGTGACTCTGCACGGAGCCTGACGGGGTGCTCTGCAACCAGGTGGGTGCAGTAACTATCTCACGATGCGTACGTGTATCAAAACATCAAGTCGTGCACCTTGGTTTTGTTTTTTATTTGTCAATTATGTGTCAATAAGGCTCAGGGTGGATCAAGGTAAAAACAAAGAACTAAAATTGAAGTTGGAGTCGAATTCACTCAACAATTTGTTGAATTCACTCAACAAATATAGACCAAATGGCCTTTTTTTCTAACACTAAGCAATCGAGTTCCTCTTCATGGTAAGTTGATTGTGCTTACATACGTCTAGCCACCTTTATGGTAAGACTGCCCGGATAAGTAGAACAACATTTTTTTTTTTTTTATAATTCACTAAAAACATAGTATTACAGATATCTTTTTCATTATTACCTTTTTTCAGAAAATTGCAATATTTATCTCTGACCAGTAAGTAATTGACTCAGCTTAAAAGCCTTAACCAGGTCAACATTAGAGATCTCTCTTGCTTCTAATCGTCTACAGGTTGAAATGGTTGTGAAGACCAGGATATCGCACTTTCCTTAGTTCAGCCATCAGTCTTGCCTGTGTATTAATGACAGCTGGAAGCTTTTAGAAAGCACCCAGATATTATGCTTTTTGTGATTTAGGCTGAGGACTACCATGACTTTTTTTGAATTCTTTAAAGCTTTCTTTAGATCATTCCAATGTGGAGCCAGAGTTAGCAGGATGATGTGAGCTACCTATAAGAGTTCTGAGACAATTGCCCCCCCCTTCTCCATGGGGGATGTTCCAAGAACCCCAGCAGATACCTGCAACCGGGCAGTATTGAGTCCTGTATGTTCCTCTACATGCACACCCATAATAATAATCTTTAGTTGTAAATTAGGCGCAGTAGGAAACTAGCAATAACTCATAATAAAATAGGACAATTACAACAATATAGTGTAATAAAAGCTACGTGAATGTGGTGTCCTCTCTCTCTCTCTCTCTCTCTCAGACTATCTTGTTGTCCTGTACTCCGCCTTCCTCCTGTGCTGCTGATAGGAGATGATAAAACACCTACTTGATGAGGCGTTCTGGTGTAGAGTTAGGCTATGGTTGGCCCCTGATGCTGTGTCAGAAGGAGAATTGTCTGCTTCCAAACTGCGGTTCACCATGGGGGGCATCTGGGAATGTGGAAAGTAGAACCCCAGATAAGGGGGACTGCTGTTCTAGTTCTACAATTTACCTCACCACCAGTAAACATCAATGCTTTAGCAGGTGATGCCTGTTGCATAATATTTTGAAATTCAAAATTAAAAATCTAACTGTTACATATATATACACATATATAAAGATATATATATTAAAATATATATACATATGTTAGAAATCACCTTGGTGTATGAAGAACAAATATACTACTCTATTACTAACCGAAAAAAGTAATTATTCATTTTTTACTTGCTTAATAATTTATGGGAATGGCAGGCACAAAATGTTACCTATGAGCTCATTTAATTGACGTCTTAATTTTTTTTAAAGATTTATTTATTTACGTTAGAAAGAGAGCGTGCATGTACAGGTGAACACACGTGTGAGTGGTGGGGAGAGGGGCGGATCTCAAGTGGACTCCCCGCTGAGTGCAGAGCCTGGCTCGGCTCAATTTCAAGACCACAAGATCATGACCTGAGCCAAAATGAACAGTCTGACGCCTATAGCCAACTGAGCCACCAGGTGCCCCATCTTGTTAGTATTTTTAAATCATTCTGTGTAGTCCTACAAACTCTCTATCATCCCCATTATTTTAACTTTTAGTCTTTAGGATGACTTAAAACATAACAGCTTATATTGGTTAATTCAACCTTTAATGCAAAGGTACAAAGATTCATATTTTTCTCAATTTTTTTTGTTAGAATGTTCTCTTCTTTGTTCTAAGTAATTTCTCTTTTTCGTTTTCCAAATAATCCATATGCAATTCCAAATATAGAGACCAAAGTTTATGAAATAGGTTATATTAATGAATGCCAGTGTTAACCTCAAACCTGTATTAGTTGCTATCACATATTTAAATAAATATGGTATCTAACTGATAAGAAACATACATTTATTTATTTATTTATTTATTTATTTATTTATTTATTTATTATTTTTATTTGCACTTATTTAAAATCTAATTTAACTGGGTAACTTAAACATACACTTTAAAAAAAAAGCCTTGCTTGTCATATGATAAATATAAATTTTATAAATGTATATAGTGTAAATATGGGGTGCAAAAAATAACTCACTGTCTCTGCCTATAGGGGTTTATAATTTAATTAGTAGCTCTCAATATATATTTGGGTCAGATTCCTTATTGAAAATTTAATACGAGTTATGGACTTAGGTTCGTACATACCAGATTTCATGTACATTTTTGTGAATTTCAGGTTTGCTTGAAATCCTAGAGGTTATATAGATTTCAGATTAAGAATCATATCCATAGGGACACCTGGGTGGCTCAGTGGTTGAGCATCTGCTTTCAGCCCAAGGCGTGACCCCAGGGTCCCAGGATCAAGTCCCACATGAGGCTCCCTGCATGGAGCCTGCATCTCCCTCTGCCTGTGTGTCTTACTCTCTCTTTCTCTCTCTCTCTCTCTCTCTCTCTCTCTCTCTTTCTCTCTCTCTGTGTCTCATGAATAAATGAATAAAAATCTAAAACAAATCATATCTATAGAAATTACACTACTGTTTTACTTACTGTTGGATCAATAAGTAGACCAATAGACAGATGGAATTTCTGATAGGTAGATAGAGGTAGATTAGGCGAATTTGAAGGGGACAAGAATGTGTTTTGTGGGTGAAGCTGGGAAGAAAGGGGGGAATCCATCTTGAAAGGGCAGTTTGAGAGGAAAAAAAAATCATGAGTGCTTGGTAAAACTTGACTTCCATTTGACATTTGTGGAAGGTAATGATGGAAAAGTATGTGTTGGCCAGAATGTGACTGACATTATAAAGAACCTGATCTTTGTAATTGAGGTCTTTGGAGGTAGCCAAAGGACACCTCAACAGGGTTTGACCTCCGAGAGAGAGGGTAAGTTAGAGGAAGGAGCCTGGTGTTGCTGCAAATATACTCAAGGACTGTAGGGCACACGGCTCTTTCTGAAGACGACCATCCATCCAGGGAATAGAAATTCAGCATAGTGTTCCTGTCCTAGTTGGCAGCTTAGGCGATCCTTATTATTTTTTATTATGTGAGAAGTTACCCACCTGCACTCTGACGCACTGAGAAATCAGGTCTAACAAAGTTAATCCTAAAGTCGCTCGATGCATATGGTTGAAATCAATCTCCCTACCTCAAAGTGTAAAACAGACGAGAACTGAATCTCCCCGTGTTTGTTCATGTCCGGGGTACAACCACTATCACGTCTATCAAGAGATGTGATGATCCAGTGATGAGCAGGAGAGCAGGGTTCGACCCCTAGCCATGTAAGTCCCCTGCCATACCAGCCTCCTCTCTCACCCCTCCCCGTCACACCCCTTGGCCCACCGCTTCCACCCCCTGAATCCCTGCTTTGCTGCCCGCAGCCTCCCAGCTGCCAAACCTGTCTCCTCCACTTATACCTTCTCTACCTTCTTTGTTTCTGCTTTCCCTCCTGCTCCGTATCAGGGCTGTGGATGGGGTATTGTCCTCACACTCCCTCTCTGCTCTCCCTACTGGGCGTATCCTTCCAGAGCCTTGGAAGGTGGTGCTCAAGAGAAGAAATTTTTGCGCCTCTTCTTCTTCAATTCCTTTGTGCCAGTAGACACTCCTGGGTGTTGCTTGGTTCACTTGGCCTCTCTCCTCCACTGTATGCAGTGGGACCTACACCCCGAGGCCCTAAATGTGTCTCTGCATCTCTGCCTCAAGTCCCAACACCTTGTCCTCCTCCTTCTGTCATTCCCATAATCTCCCCTCCCTCCTCCTGCCATCTGTGACTCGAATAAACCCTACGGGTTCTCTGTCCTGCAGTAGTGTCTCCTGCTTCTGAGAGCTTCTATGGAAACTGTTCTGTCTCCATCCCAGTCACGCGGCTCTTGAGCAGCACTGCCTTGTACCGTTGACGACCCCTTCAGCTTGCACTGCCTGATGTGGAAGCCGCCGGCCACATGGGGCCGGTCTAAATGGAGGTGAGCTGCAGGTGTAAAATACACTAGGGTTAAAGGCACTATGGAAAAGAAATATTACTCTAAGTCATTATATCTTAAAATGATATTTTTATCATTTTAAAGATTTTTTGAACTTTTTTAATGTGCCCGCTAGGAAATTTTAAATTACCTAGGTGGTCCCACCTGTGGTCCCTATTTTACCTCTATTGACAGTGCTATCATATGTCATTTTAGCTTCACACTAACATTGGGAGGGCTGTTCCAAGAGGACCATTCTCAAGATCTCCTCCTACCAGTTCCTAACGTCTGAAAACCTCATACCAAGGATTGGGTCTGGATTTAACATTTTGGCTAATAAAGCACAATCTCTGCAAGTCATGAAAGTTGCCACTTATTCTTCAGCATGAATGAGTTTTCCCACTACTTTCTTGGAAGTAAACCAAAAATAGGGATCATATGATATTTCCCACTGATTAGAGAGAAAGAATAATACCAAGAAAGAGAGATCTCAGCAAACAAATATGGATTATTATTATTTTTTTAATCCTCAAGATTGCCTTGGACCAGTCTTTGACATCCTGATTCAAAGCAGCCTGTAAGAGGCCCTGATGCTACCCAGTAGATCGTCAGAATTGCAGTTTCCTCAGTTTCAGTTTTTTTAAGGTCGAGTATGGTGACCAACACCAGTTTTCCAAGAGAGAATAATAATGGACAATTGCCACCTGCAGCAGACCCAGCACCTCGAAAAGAAGAAAACTATGTGCAATAGTGTGGGGAAAACGCCATATTGAGGATAACTCAAAATCAATATTTAAAACCAAAATCTTTGTGTTTGATAAAAGTAGAAGAGCTTCATCCAGCACAACCAACTTCTGGACTCTTACTGTTGATGAGGAGGAAAGGGTCTGTACTACAAATGACTGGCTCCCTACCTATGATGACTTCAGTTGAGGAAGCTTAGCCAACTTAGGCTTCCCACAAATTTAATCCTTATTGCAAAATAGGTGATAGGGTTATTGCTTTTCTTAGAATGTTAAATATATTTATTTAAGTTTATTTTTTTTGTACTTTCTGGGTAAATGTTTCTTAGAAAATCCCACTTGGTTTATAACGCTTTTTAATGTATAGAAATGCTCTGAACCAGGACATGAAGCAAAGATGCCACTGTAGTCATTAAAGTCATTATTGAAAGTTTTTGAAAGGTCAGTTACTATGGAGAACTAAAATCATTAAAAAAAAATTAAATTCAATGAAACTTACTACCTTTGTTGTATTTGTTCAATCTGTGACAAAGGAGCATTTTGTAAGTGGCTCTATGCTTTGCAAATCCCTTTCTATTTCATTGGTTCATTCAATGATACCCAGAAGAGTCCAACGGAATTTTAATTACAAATGTAACGAAGAAAAAAAACAAACAAACAAATGTAACGAAGATAATGCAGAATTTCGGATTAGTTTTTCTCTCGTTTTTTAGAGAAAAAGTCATTATTACTTAAAGACTGCAGTCAGCATTATTTACCTCCTGAGATTCTTCAGCGTATCTACTTCTCTGAATCACCCCCTGGTGTAAAATGTCCACAGTATTTGTTGCTAAGAAAATTGAAAATATTTTAACATTATACCTTGATCTCACCTGGTTACGAAACCTATTGCTATTGTCTTGATAAGTATGGATCAATAACTTAAAACTTAATAATACACATTGCACCAGGGTCCTTTCAAAATGCCTTTTTCAAATCCCTGATATGATTTGCAATTTTCTTTGCCTAGGAAACTCTATTTTCAGAGTCATTTCTTGTGAAATAAAGTTTTAACTCAAATGATTCTTCAGGGATTACTCTTCAGGTTTTATTTCATTAGCTATTTTTAATCTGATTAGTTCTAGGCTGGAAGCTTATAGTTTTGAACGTTCATATAATTTTCTTAGCAACAAGTATTCAAGGAACAGAGAGATAGTCCTTCGTGGTATTTGGGCTAGAGTTTAAGTGACAAGAGTTGAAAATTTGAACCAAAAAACCCACAATTAATCGAGAGCCCACAGAAATTTCAGTTGTTCTAGCTATAGTAAGGAATAAATGTCGTTCTTTGTTTCGTCTAGATATTGAGTTGTGTTTTACAGATGATGAATAGGAAGTGTATGGGTAGCAAACTTAAAGTCACGCTCAAAAAAGATTAGCTTAAACACAGCTAGGGGAAAACACAAAGATAATAAATCCTACTTCCACTAACAATAAAAATATATCTCTGCAATAAACATTACAGTCTTTTCCCATTCCGTTGACTGAAGCTCCACTTTATTATGTTGGATCCAAGATGAGCTTGTTTGCACATAGTTATCTCCCCAAGGAGGATCACAGATTTGGCAGCGATGGCTCTGTCCTTGCCCGCGCTCTGCGCTTCACGCCTGGCGGGGTCCGAGCGTCCATGAAGTACCCTGATGGTACTTGTTGATCTGATTTCAGACACTCCTCTTCCCCCAGATGTTAAGACTCTGTCATGCGTCTCATTTCCTGCCTGCCCCTCTTCCCTGGGCTGCTGTGCAGAGGCAGAGTTCTAGAACCTTCTCCAGGATCGGCCTGTGCCTTTCCTGAGGTGATGAGCAAAGACAGTAGGAAGAAAGGGAAAGAAGAAATATGGGGCCTTGCAGGCATTAAAGTTTGCATTCATTAACTTTGTAAAATTAATGTAAATAATTTAAAGTTAATATGACCCTCCGGGCGTGGGCTCACGGTACAGGAGCTGGGCCGTCCGTCCATCCGACCCGGGGCTGCAGACTCAGCAAGCATGTTCGCTCTGACGGCTGTAGCCTGGTGCCTGGCAGCCAGCTGAGCTTTCTGCACACGGAACCAGGCCTCCGGAGGGCGGTGTGGCAGCACAGACGGGGCTCCAGGGTGACAGGAGCCGGAGGGCTGCGTCCTGGGCCCGGGCCACCTCGGAGGCTGCAGCTACCAAACTGTGTTTGCAACTTCAAATCGAGGAGCCCCGTCAGCAAGAGGTCGATGTCAGATAGGAGAGCCCGGCCCTGTCCCGCCACCCCCCAAACCTACGCACACACAGGTCGCAGCACCCCCTACCTCCCAGGTGGGCCCGGGACAGGTGCACGTAGGCCCCGCCACGCAGTGGAGACAGGAGCCTGGAGAACCCGGCCGAGGCAGTGGGGAGGGAAGCTGCAGGTGCCCCGGCCTTGGGGGTGGGGGGGGACAGGCAACTGGAGACGCTGGCCTCCTGGACTCCACACGAGAGGCCTGCCCTCCCCACTCACACTGCTGGGGGCCCCGGCACCGGGGTGTCTGGACATGGCCAGGAATGAAGACAGGTGAGGCTGCCCCACCGTCCCCAGCAGGAGAGACCGTGCCCCCGCCCCGGGCCTGCTGGGCCAACGATGACCTGGCACCGTGCACCCTGGCTTGAGCACCCAGAAGACGGGCTGCCCACCCCTGTCGTCTCCACTCACTTTCTCCTTTGCAGGCTCCTCAGTGCTGAGCCCAGCCCAGAGGCCCATCAGTCCTGCTTCAGGCACCACAGCCTGGCGCACAGCCCGGATACCACCCACGTGCCTGCTGGGCCCTGGCCACTTCCCCGGGCCTTGCCCAATGCGCGCCCGCAGCCGGCCCCTGCCGTCATGCACACCCTTGCAGATGACCCTGCAGTCAAGTGCGTGCCCACGACTGGCCCCATCACCACGGACACCTGACACTTGCTCTAATCCCTCATCGCTGGACCTGGGGGCGCTGCTGAGATCCCCAACAGCTCCCCCAGACACCAGGCGTGCCCCACAGCTCTTGCTCCCAAGCAAGCAGCACGCAGTCGGTGACACCGTAAACCAGAGCTATTTAAACAGGTGGGGCAGCGTGCCCCCCACATACCCATGGAGCCACAGTAGGCTCCAGCGCGCAGCCCTGGCAAGCAAACTCTCTCCTCGAGGAAGCCAGTCCTCAAAGTCTGGAAAAGAAGAGGCTTCTGCAAGCACGGGACGGCTGTGCCAGACTCCAGGGCACAGAGAATCAGGGAAAGATGACGCCGCCACACAGATAATACACGTCCAGTAACAACCTCAAAGCAGTTGGAGATGTATGAACAGACTGACGGAGGATTCAAATCATCATTATGAAGAAGCTTAGTGAGCTGGAAGAGACAGAGATAAACCCTCCAACGGAATTAGGAAAACAACACAAGAAAAAAATGAGCAGTTCAGCAGAGACATTAAAAAAAAAAAAAAAAAAAAAAAAACCATAAAAAAAGAACCAAACTGAAAATCTGGCGATGAAGAAAACAATGACTGACTTAAAAAATGCAAGAAGTTTCTTCTTTCTTTCTTTCTTTCTTTCTTTCTTTCTTTCTTTCTTTCTTTCTTGTCTTTCTTCTTTCTTTCTTTCTTCTTTCTTTCTTTCTTTCTTTCTTTCTTTCTCTTTTCTTTCTTTCTTTTCTTTCTTTCTTTCTTTTCTTTCTTTCTTTCTTCTTCTTTCTTTCTCTTTCTTTCTTTCTCTTTTCTTTCTTTCTTTCTCTTTCTTTCTTTCTTTCTTTCTTTCTTCTTTCTTTCTTTCTATTTTCTTTTTTATTAAGATTTATTTGCTTATCTTTGAGAGAGCACAAGTGAGCAGGAGCCGGGGGAGGCGGGGCAGAGGGAGAGACAACTGGAGCCGACTCAGCGCTTAGAGTGTGCTGCGGGGCTCCATCTCACTACCCGAGATCACATTCTGAGCTAAAACCAAGAGTCAGACACCTACTCAAGGTACCACCGGTACCTGTGCAAGAGAGTTCCTACAGCAGATTGGATCACACTGAAGAAGAAGCAAATGCCTTTGGAAAATGTCCAAACCAACTGGAGGTGTGGGAAAAGGTGCTCAGCACCAGTGGTCATCAGGGAGAGTGAGTCAAACCACCACGAGATGTCACCTAGCACCTGTGCATGACCTCAACTATCTGCGTGATCTTAAAAAAAAAAAAAATTAAACAGTGATTCTCCTGTAACAGAGAATAGAATGGTGTTTGCCAGGGGCTGGCGGTGGAGAAATGGGGTATATTGATCAAAGGGGACAAACTCTCACCTGTGTATGAATAAGCTCTACAGCTACAGTAACTCTAGTTAATAATAGGTGTCATGCACCTGGAACTTCCTAAGAGAGTAGATCTCCAGGGTCCTTACCACACACACTTAATGCTCTGAGATGATGGATGTATCAGCTAGCTAGACCGTGACAGTCATTTCACAATGTATGCGCACACATCAAAACATCACCTAAATGCCTGCAGTTTTAAGTATGATCAGTCTCCAATATAGATGGAAAAAGCCTTAAAATTAACTTTTATCTAAATAAAAAAGTTAAATAAATAAATAAATAAGTAACTGTAGAGTAAGTCCCCACACTTCCGAGGTTAAATCTATTTAAGTGAATTATATATATATATATATATATATATATATATATTTCCTTTATATCTGTGAAATATATATATTTATACAAAAATATAATTACACTATAATAAAATGTATCTATGGAATTTGTTAATCTGAACAAGTTTGAACGTGCCTCTTGTGTCTGCTTATACATCCACTATCCAAGGCCAGAGGGAGAATTACGGAGGCTTTAGAGATTTTTAGAACATAGGATATTAATGTCATCGGTAATTGGTAAGCATCACTTACCAATACCTATTTTATTTTTTTTAAAAGATTTTATTTATTTATTCATGAGAGACCGAGAGAGAGAGAGGCAGAGACACAGGCAGAGGGAGAAGCAGGCTCCATGCAGGGAGCCTGATGTGGAACTCGATCCGGGGACTGGGGGATCATGCCCTGAGCTGAAGCCAGATGCTCAACCACTGAGCTACCCAGGTGTCCTTTTTTTTTTTTTCAATATATATTTTACATAAAGAGAAAGACGGCATCATCACACCAGCACATCGGTCGTGTTTTAGAATGTCCACCCCATTCCCATTGACTGTCTTCATTAATGCCACTTGAATCTCTCTTTGGCATTAGCATTGACGACCAGACTAGCACGTCTTTTGTACCATCTTGTGAATTCAAAGTCTGACCTTGCTCTATCACGTTATCTAAGGCTCGTTTTCTCAAAGCTCGTGCTGAGTGGCTAGTCTCATCTGACAGTGTTTTGCTCCCTTCCCACAACTGAGCATACAGTTCCAGAAAGGGGCCTGCTTATTCATCTTTGTCTGAAAGATTGATACTTGCATTTCTGATCGTCATGATCAAAATTCAGATTTAAATAATGCATTCAGTATAGGTATTAACTTCAAGTATAACTTCAACGCAAGTTTGAAAGAAATAAAACTTGTGATATCCACCATGCATATTTTATGACAAGACTATGCAGTTATCAAAGGCCAGGCCCTGTGTGTGCACATTGTAAGATGTATTGAAATGTGAACAAAACAGGGAAAAACACCTAAGACTGTTTTCTCCTTGTAAGTATGGGATTCATTTTTCCTTGTAGGACTCTCTCTGTCTCTCTATCTCTCTGTCTCTCTCCATCTCTTTAAAAATACATTATTATGTTAGAGCAGGTTTAGGTTCACAGCAATAGTGAGCAAAATGAGACTTCCCATGTACCCTCTGTTCCTGCATGTGCACGGGCCCCCGCTATCAACATCCCCCACAAGATGGAACCTTGGTTATAACTGATGAACCTACACTGACACATCATCATCACCCATGATCCTTGTTAGAGTTCATTCTTGGTGTGGAACATCCTGTGGGTTTCGCCAAATGTATAACAACCTGTACCCGCCACTAAAGCATCCTGTAGACACTAGGTTCACTGCCCTGAACATCCTTTTTGATCTTGTTTTGAAACTGTAAAATTCACAACTTTATCAAAATTCCTTCTATGTTTATTGAACTCAGAGAACAAAAGAGGCAACATTTTTGTACACATAGCCAAAAAATGTGTTTAATAAAGAAATGTGTACATTAGCGTCTGTATGATGGTAATGGAAAGAGACTATAGTAATCATTTACCTTAATGTTTGAAACGCATAAATACCAGCAAGGGAGAAATGGCTCACCTGCTCCTCATTAGTTTGTCACAGTGTTCTGCAAGCTCTTGCAGGTTGTTTAGCTGTTTCTGATAAAAATTTCCCTCGACAGTCATCTACCTGTAGTATTAAGAAGCAACATCAGAGTACAAGGGAAGTCTCACTTTGCAAAGATTAACTATTTGGCTGGCGTGACACTAAATGGATTATGTGTCTTTAGTTTCAAGACTACCATCTCAGCTACTTTTTTTTTTTTTTTTAATTTTCTCCTTTGATTTCAAATGCTGTCATGCAAATATAGGAGGTGAGGTGAATGCTGGCCAAGAATCTTTATTTAATATCACTGCCTAAAATTGGAAGTCAGAGACCTGAAGAGAAGAAACACTCATGGATTTTCCTGGACAGTGTAAAGAGATTGTGGGGCATCCAAAGTAGCTTAGGAAAATCTTAGTAAGCAAGAGGGCATGTTGTATTGGCAGCATTTTGAATTGACTTAAGGGGAAATGTGCCATTCTGTACAAGGATGTTGGGAAAAAGAAATCAGGAACAGTGTAAGTGAAATATATTAAAAGCCATAGAGAGGGTATGGCCACAGGCACAACAAAATGATGTCATTTAAAAATTCTAGTGTAACTCCTCCATTTAATGGTAAAATCTAACTTTTTTTTTTCTAAAATAATTCTACAAATTAAAAAAAAAAAAACAATTTTCCATGAGGGATGAGATTTAGAAGGTCAAATTAGGAAAATTAGGTTCACAGCAAGATGATACTTTTTCCTCCTGGAAGAAAATCACACCAGTGTACTACCTTCTCGAGATAAACACACAGGTCATTACCACTAATCGGCTTATCGCTAGAGAGCAAAAAAAATCAATGATTATTTCTATAGATAGCCATTGTTTGTGATAAGGACAGCCACACACGGGAAATGCAATTTTTATTAAAGCAGCAGTCCCTGTCCCCATCCAATGGAAGGTCATATTATTTAACACAAGTAATTCAGAGAATCGGATCCTGGGAGAAAAGGTCTCGGGTGATCATCCCACACAGTGCTTCGTAGAGAACACCCCGCTATGACCCAGAGCACTTCTCGCCCTGTTCCTCCACTCATTTTGGAGATAGAGACCCCCTGTGACAGAGGCTGTTCATACGGTTGCCACTGCCCATGAGGAGCTGAGCAGCGCCAAGCACAGGTAGGTGTCCAAGGTCACCGTAGGAACCCGTAGAGGTGAATTCAAAGCCTGCCGATTTGGGGCTGACTGTGTGTTTCCCCACAGCTCCCCTCCTGAGAAGCCTGCAGGTGCAGGGCCTGAAGACTGCAGGGCCTCGGGCCGGAGGAGAGCTGGCTCTGCCAGGGCCAGACCACTGGCCTGGGCAAGGGTAACGGGCTGCAGGGCAGGGGTGACGGCTGGGGAATATGGGGCAGATGCACTGGGTCTGAATTTCTTATCTGACCTTAGAATGAGGAACATTTCTGTTGTTGTCTTTAACTGCTAGGAAGTAGTCCATCACCTGAAGAACACGTCATTTAACCTACGAACCTCTTTCATTAGTGAATGATGGGATGCTCCCAAGTTTTGTTTCCTCAGAATGTTGGTGGAAAGGCAAGTTGTGTTAATACATGTAGAAGATGATGCATCTAGTGTGAACCATCATAAATATCTTTTTTTCATCTTAAATATTTTTATGAATACATGCAGATGCAGTGGCGTGGGAGGGGGTTGAGTCTTAAAATGGTGTACTGTATGTAGACTGCACGCAGTGCTTGACACACAGGCTTTGTATTATTGAGCTGGTTTCATACATACCCACTGCAAAGTAGCTTTTTATATTTTTCTTCTATTATTATTATTATTATTACTATTATTATTATTATTATTACCCTAAGTACTTATCCCACTGAAAACCTATGTGTTTTACCCATTTCCTTGTCTTTGGTTTATCTCTTTGACTTGGAAGGAAAGCTATGGGAGGGCAAGAATTTCTGCCTATTTTACTTACAATTGTATTGTCAGTACTTAGAACAAGGCTGGATACAGATTAGGGGCTTAATACATATTCTCAAAATGAGTAGTTATAGAAAGTATTATCATAAATTTTCTGCAAGATCAGCCAGGAGCTTGCATTTTATCTGCAATAATATTATAAGACTAACATTATGCTAGTCCTTTTTCTAAGATTTTTTTTTTTTTTTTAGTGCCCATATATCTAATACCAAAAGCAAGCCTGTCCAGGAGGTAAACCATTTCTCAGCTAAGTAGACCAGGACACTAGGACGTTAAAATCTGTTCATGGAGAGAGATGAATAAGTGGTAAACTCGGGAGCTGAATTGGACTCTTCTGACTCACATTTTTTTTTAAGATTTTATTTATTTATTCATGACAGAGAGAGAGAGAGAGAGAGAGGCAGACACAGGCAGGGGGAGAAGCAGGCTCCATGCAGGGAGCTGATGTGGGACTCGATCCCAGGTCTCCAGGATCACACCCCCGGGCCGAAGGCAGGCGCTAAACCGCTGAGCCACCAGGGCTGCCCTGACTCACATTTTTTATTATTATTTTTTTAAGTATGAAAATTATGTGTAAAAAATGCAGAACTTATCTTTTACTCTATAGCTGTATACAATCAGCACAAGTGCACACATGAACGTGTACATGTCATCACATTTAGGAACACATTGTATCATGAATATCAGGATTCTCCACAGAGATAGAGCCGAAAGCAGAGAGATGATAGATATATTTTAGATATTGGCTCCCATGATCATGGACAGCAAGGTCCCATGATTTGCCATCTGCTGAAGAATCAAGAACCGAGAGCAAACGTGTTGTACTCTTCAGGAAAGCCAGGAGTGCCAATGTCTGACGACAGGAGAAGATGCATGTCCAGCCCAAGCGATGAGCCAAGTTGCTCTAATCTTTTGTAGCTTTCAGGCCCTGATAGGGCTTGGATGATGCTCACCTGCATTGATGAGGTTTTCATTGCTGTTGTTTTCTTACTCTACTAATTCAAATACTAATTTTTTTCAGAAGCACTCTCATAGACTCACCCAAAAATAATATTTCAATAGCTATCTGGCCTCCCAGTCAAGTTGACACACACAGTTAACCATCCCTGGGGTGACTGGTATCTCAGTTGGTTAAGTGACTGGATTTCAACTCAAGTCATGATCCCAGGGTCCTGAGACTGAGCTCCCTGACAGGCTCTACGCTCAATGGGGAGTCTGCGTCTCCCTCTCTCTCTATTCCTTCCCTTGTTCCCTCTCTCAAATAAATAAATAACCTTTTTAAAAATCAGATGTAAGTGGTTTCCAGATGCATTCTAAAACCAAATCCTAGGATTAATGACTGTCAATATTTAGGCAATGTGTGTTTTTTAAAGCTTGTCAGTTAATTTCGATGTAAGTCAAGTTAGGATCCTTGTTGAGTGATGTCACTCAATAGCCAAAGCAGGCAAGAGAACATGAAGGGACCATCAGTGATGTACCAATTAACAGGTGCCCTGTGTCGGGGACACCTGACCTGTGAATGTATCATCTGAGGATGCTCTTCACAGGCAAGGGTTATGCAGGTGCGCTGTGTTCCCACGGGGCCGGAACTGATAGCGTCTTACCTACTTTCCCCTCACATTCATACCCATACCACCTACTCTGAGAAGAAAAGACATAATGTGCCTCCCTCCTCCTGCACTAGGCACCACTGGGGAGTGATTGTTCTTACAACTAGAACAAAGGTTGTTCTGTAGGGCTCAGCAGAGTAATCAGAGTTCTGTCTCTAACTGCAAAGGTAAAATTGCTTAAGAGTGTCTTATTGTTACTGCAGCAGAGCTGCTTCAGATGTGTTTTCACAGTAGAAACCAGGGGCAGTGTACCTGCTCCCCCACCCCGCCCCCCGCATTGCAGTGCCCTGGGAGATCCCACTACCAAGGAAGCACCAGCAGCCTTAGGCAGGTTACTATAGAAAACACTCTTAGATTGAGCAGTATTACCGGTGTTTCAAGTCAGAGGCAAAATCATTCTTATGTTGTCCGACAGCCCCCACTAATCTGCTGAGTAACAGGGATAGAGTAAGTGGAGCAGAAGCCATGTGTACCACGGGGGATGTGGAATTAGGGGCTGAGTGTGATGAAGCTTCCACCCTCGGCAGCCTTACGGTCACAGAGAATCAATTACATGTCGTAAGCGGTAGATCCGTGGTGCAATAATCTTAAATAATTAAATATCTTTATTAAATATTACTTTATTACATTAGAACCCAACACTAGCAAGCTCACTTAAAATTCTTCATCCTCAACAGCGTGTATATGTTCCTGAATTTCTTCATTATCCTTTGCATGTGTCCATACGTACAGGCACCGGCTCACACACTCGAGCAAAAGCAGATCTTAAAAATTCTCTACTACCTGAAGCAGGATTGTGAGCAATAAATATTAAATCTATGATCCATTTCTTACTTTACATCAAATTTCAAAATAATTTTGAGTCACTCTGTGGACAGCCATGAGAGGTAAGGCAAGATGGACCTGAATGCGTGGCCTCTCTTACGATCCCTGGGACTCCGACCCGGATCCCGACACTTCCATGTTTGGTTTCTTAGTTTTCATTCCTGGAGGTTCACTTCATCGGGCAGTGCATTTTGTCCGTTTTTCTTATCTTAAAAAAAAAAATCAACTTAGGATCTAATGTAGTTGAAACAAGCAAATGAAAAGGATCTGAAACATGAGGGCAAGTAATACACGGTTTCCGTGGTGGGTTGCCAGAGCTTAAGGTCAGCATCTACACGGACGGCTCCAAGTTTTCACATTTCCAGGAAATATAGCCCATTTATCACTATTGGGTTTATGATTTTCTTTGTTTTCTTGGCAAAACTGCTATTCTGCGAATTTACATGAGCCGGTATAATTAGCTTTTTTTTTTTTTTTTTTTTTTTTTTAATGTCACTGAAAGGTACAGCTGGAAAACTCCTTGGAAGGTCAACCTCCTAGTTTAATGACGGGAGCCTGGAATTCACAGAGGTTAAATGACTTGCTGAAGGTTATTTCAGCGAAAGGTTAAGCTCTCCTAAAGATTAGTGTGGCTCTCTATCAAGTTTTTGCCCTGCATGGTGGCCTCAGGCAAATCTGCTAAATGACAAAGTTAATCTCCTCCTGGAGACTCCTGTTCCCAAGGCAACCACCACAGGGGACCCTCACTCGGGGCTGCCTGGGGCTCCCGCTGGGAGCTGTGTCCTCCCTGGCCCTCTTTCCCCGTTGGTATACATCTCCCTGAAGTGTTTCTGGCCCCAGGAATGGAAACTCACTCAAGGAACTTAAGAAGAAGAAAAAGAGGGTTCCCTGTGAGCTGGTACAATTTGTCTGAAACAAATCTAGACAATGTACACTCTGCACCTCCCATAATGTTGCTACTGCTCTTTAACTACCTGCAGAGTTCATTAAGAGCAAGGGCTTGGAGTCAGCTGACGGTCAAAACCTCAGTTGTTCCTCCACGGAGCCGAACAAGGTTGGCTTCATTCCCTCATTTACAAAACGGAGATGAGCATGGAAATCTACTCCCAGGTTGTGAGAAATCAAGGAAACCCTGCATGTCTAAAATATGGGTTCTCCATGAATGTTGTTGTTGTTGTTCCTGATGATCCTGTTGCATCTCTGTACCCTGTGGGGTAAATTCTGCACTTCATAAAAAAATTCTTCCCATCCATATTTTGTGCCTCCTAGGTTTGTGCTGGCCTGATGGTCCTGACCCTAACATGCAATTTATCTCAATATATATTTGCAGTTTTAGATTTTGGACCTGAGGTCTGTACTCATTTAATAATCCCGTATTAAATTCTGAAGAGTGGGAATCTAACCAAGTCCTATTATTGTCTGTGTGGGTTATGACGCATTCTCCTGTAGCAGGGCACGTTTCAGTTTCCTTGGCCAGGTGTGACTATCAACATACTTGCTAGTGAATCCCAAACTCTTACCAACATTTTTTCCATATTCCACTGAAATTGGCTGGTCCTTCATCTCCTTCCTTCACAGGCGTGCATCCAATAAGAGTCTATATCTGTAGAGAGAGAGAGAGAGAGAGAGAGAGAGAATGCAGACTGGTGGTTACCAGGGGAAGGAGGAAAGCATGGGAATGTAGAGAAACCATTTCATGGGTAGGGGGCTGTACTTTGAAACGACTGAAATGTTTTGGAACTAGACGTTCCAAAAGTGGAGGGAGGGGAGGAAGAACTTCCCTCTACCCTCTTAGGTTCCGTAACTGAGGCCTGAAAATGAATCTGACATAAGACATATTAGCAGGAGAAAAGCACACACATTTCATTTAACATGTTTATGTGCTTATGGGAGCCTTCAGAGGAAAAATGAAAACTCAAGTTGTTGGACCAAGAGCTTATATACTTTTTTAAACAAAGAGTGATAAATTTGTGGAGAAATAATAAGCTCTAGGGGCAGTAATTGTGGGGCTGGGATGGAAATAGAGAAGATAAAGGTTATTTCAATCATCATCATCATCATCATCATTATTATTATTATTATCAGCATCTCGCTCATCTTCTTGTTGGACTTACCCATTCCCTTACTTGTGCTTCCCAGGATCATTTCCACATACATGTGGGGCATCTAAGTCCTTGTTTCTGAGAATCAATCTTTGAAGAACCAAAGAGAGCCTCATCTCCTGAAGTCCTCAGAGTAGCAGGCTGGGAGGCTGAGACAATGACAGCATTCCGCATCACAATGCTGAGAGAAATAGAAACTTTAAGTGATTGTCAGAAGGACCTAACTAACATTCATTGAATGACACAACCCACATTTAATATTGATTCGTGTAACTCCCCAGCTCACATTCAGAAACCCAGCATCAGTGAACCTGGTTGTGATCATATCTAGCCTGGTTGGAAGAAACGTTTTCGCCCCTAATGAAATAATGGACCTACATAGTGGTCATCAATAGCTCCTAAAATCACAAAAGGAAAGACAAGCCCTACATCATGTGCTTCCTGTTAGAAACACGAAATGTATCTGTGAAGAGTCCTTACCAGAGAATCAAACCTGAATCTTATCAAGGCCTTACCCGACTGACAATTTAAAGGACATCCAAAGGACAGAGCAGCACGCTCAAGATGTGCACGGAACAGTGATTAGCAGAGTCTACATGTGGGACTCCGCAACACACTGCTCATTTTGTTCACTAAATAAATTATAGGGCGGAAGGGGAGGGAAGAAACAAAAAGAGAACCTACAGAATTTTAAAAGAGACTAAAGAGACATAAAAACCAATTTTTTTTTATTTTTTTTATTTTTTTAAATTTTTTTTTTAAGATTTTATTTATTTATTCTTGAGAGATAGAAGGAGAGACAGAGCCAGAGACACAGGCAGAGACAGAGCCAGAGACACAGGCAGAGGGAGAAGCAGGCTCCATGCACTGGGAGCCCGACGTGGGATTCGATCCCGGTTCTCCAGGATCGCGCCCTGGGCCAAAGGCAGGCGCCAAACCGCTGCGCCACCCAGGGATCCCCAAAAACCAATTATAATAGCTGTACCTTATTTGAATCCTAATGGGTAATTATTTATTTTTTTATGGGTAATTATTTTTAAAAATGAGATAATTAGAGGAATTCGAATCCTGACTGGATATTTGATGATACTAAGGGATTATTGTGCGTTTACATGTGATCATGATATTGCGGTCATTTGTTTTTTTAAAAAAAGCACCTTAATCTTTTAGAGATGTACACTGAAATATTTATGGACTCGTGAATTTACGGTCTGAGGTTTGCTTCAAAATCACCTGGGGCGGGAGGGAAGGATATAGGTAAACAAAAGAACAGCTATGAGTTGGTAATGACTGCACTTGAGTGATGAGTACATGTGGGTTCAATACCCTTTTATCTGTAATTGTGTTTATGTTTGAAATAATTTTTCCATCCTAAAAAGATAAAGAAAACAGCCACCCTTGGCAAGAAATGAGACTTTGAAGCAATAAATTATCCTTACCTATTATAATAGCTAAAAGCACTTTCTCTTATCACCTCTAGCATATTTTTTTTAATATCCAGCATAATATAAACAGGGTTGTTTTTGAACATGTCATAATATTCGGTTAAAAGCTTCTTCTCTGAGTGACCTCCTAGCTGCTTCTATCACTGTGGAACAGTGGAGAAGTTTCTAGGTCCACAAAATGGAAAAAGGGCAGAGCCTTTTGATGAGGATGGTAAATGCTAGAGAAGGTCAATGCCTCAGAAGGAAATCACAGCGTTTTGGAGAACGAGGGAGCAGAAGCACGTACTTGCAGGTACTGGAGCCTGTCGCACACAAGGCCATTCATTTCATCGGTGGCTACAAGATATCAGGTGTTATCCTGGCCTCTAACATGCGGCCACAGTAAAAATCAATCAGTTAAAGGAGAATGCAGCTGCAAACGTATCGTGGTGAAATTCTTTGCTGCGGAGCACCTGGAGATTTGCTCTGTCCATGCTCAGTGGTGGCCAGGCCCAGAGCCGGGTAATCCCGCCCGTTAAATTGTCCAGGAGCCTGAGAACACATCAGGATGCTCATTTATCTATACAGAGAAATGACTGAGTCGGGGCCCTAAGATATCTCCCCTCCAATCTAACCTGTCCAGTCGCCAAAAACACAAAGAAGAAGCCACAGTCTCCGCTTTTCTAGTGGAATTGCTGTTTCAGGGAATGCAAGTACTAGAAGCTGTGAAATGACCACAGGGTCTCCTTCCAAGTAGATCCATTTCCAAACAAAGGATGGGTCTCACCAGCAAGGGAGGAACAAAGGCAGAAGAGTAGGAGGGATGGAATGGGCTTTGGTGAGATGTGCTTGAAGCCCCTGGACTACAGATCCCCCTCCCCTGAACACAGATGGGAGAAGTGATAGGAGATTCTGGAAAAACGGTTTCATAAAGGTGTGTCTTGTGTTCAAATAACCCCCTGTGTCTTGCCCATCCCCCTATACGAAGAGATACTGATGAATTAAATTTGCTGTCGTGAAGTCTGACAGTCCTGGCGCTGTCTGGTCACGGCCATGGTGGCCCCTGAGCCCCTGGTGCTGGGCCTACGGTGTACTTTGCTGGGTATACACTATTGGCCCCACTTCTAAGAGCGTGAGTGGTATTTCCTCTAGGCGCAGATAAGATTCCCATTTCATAGAGCAGGTATCTGGGCCTTGGGATTGATGACGTAGGGCTGAGCTTATGGCTACCAAATGGGACAGAACCTGGATTGAAAGTCTTGTTCCCACGTCCTCTACGCAGGTAGAGGAGGGCATCTACCTGCATGGGCTTCTAATGCCTGGAGGTTAAACGTTCCCAGCGTGAAAGCTTCATCATATGGCGACACCGGGCAGAGAGTCCCTCAACAAGCAGAAGTGGTTGAAAGACAGCAGCAGTTACACTGTGGATGGTAGTAAAGCTCATCTTGGAAGGATTTGCCAGTCAACAACACCTTCAGGTTTCTGAAAGGTCGCCCACCGTAGCACTAAAATTCTATTTCTCTGGTGGCCTTCCTCAGAGCGTGTGGAGCATCATCACTTGTTCTTGGATTAGAGGCTCCGATGGCTGCTCACGGTAGCCTTACTGATATTTTGATGATGTCGATTCAATTATTTTATGATTCACGAGTAAAAACACAGGAGATGGCATAGTTAAAACTGTGGGTACAAAGACTCCTGCTTCGTCCCATGCGTCTTAATAAAAGAAATAATGCTATTTGAAAGACTAGTGGGACGTTATCAGATGGTGCTCTGGATAAACGTGCCATTTGACATTTGAAATGATGTGTTCATGCTTCCTCTCTGTGACTAGAGGCTGATCATTCAGGTTATTTTAACGTGTACGATGCACAAGACCACAGGGAGCTGATTCCACTTCTTCCCTTTTAAACTGAGTTTCCTCCACCACTGCCGTGCAGCTGCTCCGCCCCTGCAGGAGGTGCCCAAGCCAATCACACCACTGAAGAGCCATTGGACATTCACAAACCTATGATCACCTTTATTTTGAAAGAAAGGAATTCAGCTTAATTACCTTTTGATAGTTATTTGTAATTGTGGTAGGGTAAGCAAACATCAAATTTACCATTTAGCTGCGCCTAAGTAGGCAGGTCGGCGTGTGAAGTCCTGTTCACATCGTCGTGCATCTCCCACCACTATCCATCTCCACAACTGTTTCATTTTCCTGGACTGAGTCCCTGTTCCCTGTGAACACCAGTGCCCCATTCCCCCCTCCCCTGGCCCTTCTGAGAATTTGATTAGCTACCTCAAGCAAGTGGTATCACACAATATTTGACCTTCCTTGAGTGGCCTATTTCATTGGGTATAATGTCTTCCAGGTCCATCATATTATAGCAGGTGTCAGGACTCCCTTCCTTTTAAAGGTTGAATAATATTCCCTTGAACGGAGGGAGCATATTTTGTTTATCCATTCATCCACCGACGGGCACTTGGGTTGCTTCCATCCCTCGGCTTGTGAACAAGGCTCCTGTGAACATGAGGATACAAATATCTCTTTGAAATTTTGCTTTCAATACTTTTGGGTATATAATCAGAAGTAGAATCACTCGATCACAGGTAATTTTATCTTTAATTTGTTGAAGAACTACCATACTGTTTATTTTTTTTCTCTCTCCTTTTTTTTGCCATACTGTCTACCCCAGCAGTGCACCATTTTAAATTTCCACCAACAGTGTAGAAGGTTCCAATTTTTTAAGCTTCTTTCATTTTTAATATGCTACTGATATCAGCCCCATGTTAGTATGTTGGGCAGAAAAAGCCCACAAGTATGAAGGTACCAGAAGGATGGGAGCTCTCACCCAGGGGAACTCAGTGCCCCACCCTCACTCCCATGTCCCCTTCCAGTGCACCAGGGCCAACTGCAGTCCACAGTCCATGTAGAGTATCTACACAGATCTATGGGATCAACTGAATGAGTCTACGTACAGGTCCCTTTGTGAGGTGAGCTTTCTCATTTGCAGTAACTATCAAAATCAAATATTGGGACAAGCTAAATTTTAAATAAAATAATCAAATCAGGCTATCATTTTAAAATAAAACACTTTTAGCACCTGGGTGGCTCAGTCTGTTATGCATCCAACTCTTGATCTCAGCTCAGGTCTTGATCTTGCGGTCGTGGGTCAAAGCCCTGTGTTGGGCTCCATGCGGGGCATGGAGGCTACTTAAAAAAAAGAAAAATAGGGACACCTGGGTGGCTCAGCGTTTGAGCACCTGCCTTTGGCTCAGGGCGTGGTCTGGAGTCCCAGGATCGAATCCCACATCAGGCTCCCTGCAGGGAGCCTGCTGCTCCCTCTGCCTCTGTCTCTGCCTCTCTCTGTGTCTCTCGTGAATAAATAAATAAAATCTTTAAAAATAAAAATAATAATAATAATAATAAAATGAAACACCTTTTAATCTAAGTGTTAGAAATAACAATGGATATTATGGAATAATATTGTTATATTCATACTTATATTTTATATGTTACATTTATAGTAAATGTTATTACGTTTCTAGTGAGAGAAAAAAGGCTCTATGCTATCGATAAATAAAATGAAAAAAATAAGTACAAATACTTAGAATGTGAGTTCAAAATGTTCCCTCATAGAATGTGTGTCCGTACATGTAATCCTGCACAGTTTAGTAATTGTTTGGTTACCTGCATTAGCTGTTAGGCAGAGACCTTCTGAGGGAACAGGGGCTCTATCCTTGGGCCACAGATACAGTGTTTGGGAGTAACTCTTGACCTAATTTAAAAAATACATGGAGTGCTCACATAGCTGCCTGTTCACATCAGGGCACAGTAATGAGTGAGGCGCGGGAGGCAGGAACGGGCAGGCAATCCCGCCAGCTCTCCAAGAGCCTGTAGGTGAATGCACACGTCGCACCTCTCATAAATCAGAACCTAAGCTAATGAAGCTTCTCTGGCATCATTTTTTTTTTTAAAGAACGGTTGCTAATGCTTACAAAAAACTTCACGCAGATATCTAGGTTTCCTGCTTCTCTCTCTTTTTTTTTTTAATTTTTATTTATTTATGATAGTCACACAGAGAGAGAGAGAGAGAGAGAGGCAGAGACACAGGCAGAGGGAGAAGCAGGCTCCATGCACCGGGAGCCCGATGTGGGATTCGATCCCTGGTCTCCAGGATCGCGCCCTGGGCCAAAGGCAGGCGCCAAACCGCTGCGCCACCCAGGGATCCCTCCTGCTTCTCTTGAAAACATAAAGATTCGGGAACGCTGGACTCAAATTGTGGACTCATCAGTTACAGAGGGCTCTGCAGTCCCCAGGTTAACACATCCCACCCGACTCCATGCTTCAGGAGACTGCAGGCCCTGCCCTAGCCAACACTCAGCAGACTCCTTTATTCATAGAGACCAGCATCACAGGCTGAAGGAAGGGCCAGAGTGGTTCTACTGGTATCTAATGCATGATCCTAGGGGCGCTTGGGTGGCTCAGGCAGTGAAGCATCTGCCTTCAACTCAGGTCATGATCTCAGGGTCCTGGGATCAATTCTTGCATTGTGGGGTCCCTGCTCAGCGAGAAGTCTGCTTCTCCCTCTCCATTCCCTACCCTTGTGCTCTCCCCACCCCCTTAAATAAATAAATAAATAAATAAATAAATAAATAAATAAATAAATAAAATCCTTTAAAAAATAATACATGATCCTAAACTTAGTGACTTACAGCCATGCATTCATTATCCCGTACATTTTGTTGGTTAGGACACTAGCAGAAGCTTAGCTAGGTCACTCTGGGTCAGAGTTTCTCATAAATTTGCAGGAAGATGTTGACCACGGTTGGCATCTGAAGGCTCAGCTGTGGCTGGAGGGCCTGATTACAAGATGGCGCATTGGCATGACTGTTGGCAGGACACATCCATGACCTCAAGTCCTCACTAGGTGTGTTGTGCCCAAGATTGTGAATCCAAGAAACCACCAAGGAGCCGACCCCGATGCAAACACACGAGGGTTTATTTACAAGCTCGAGCTTGGGTCCAAGTATACCCGACACAGCGGAGCAGGGACTTGGACCCCGAGGCGGGTTTCAGCTTAGTTTTAAGGGCTGGTCTTGGGGACCTCCAGGAGGAGGGGAGCAATTTCTAAAATTCTGTTTACATTCTGATATGGGGCTTTCAAGGGCATTGAGCTCTGTTCTCATTTTAATAGGGGTTTCCTTCCACTGGCTTGGGCTCTGTTCTCATTCTAATATGGGGCTTTCTAGGACATTAAGCTGTAAGCTGTTTTTTGTTTTTTGTTTTTTTTTTTCCTGTAACTGAAGTAATGTAAAGTTCAGCTCTTATTCACAGGGGCCTGGGATGGAAGTACTTGTGCTAAAGGTGGAACGGCCTTAATTTTCTCGGCCTCCACAGGTGGGTGGTCAGTTTGGGCTGCTATAGCAAAACATCCCAGACCAGTGGCTTAAGCTACAAACATTCATTCCTCCCAGTTCTGCAGGCTGGGAAGTTCAGGATCAGGGTACTGACCTATCCAGTATCCGGTGAGAACAGTCTTCCCGGTTTGCAGATGACCACCTTCTTGCTGTGGCCTCACATGGTAGAGAGGGGAACACACTCTCTGGTATCATATGAATGTGGGGGGTACATTCAGTCCACAGCAGTGCAACTTTCCAAGGGCTGCTTGAGGGTCTTCACAGCATGGTTAAGAATCTCCGGAAAGGTGAGGTATCAGAAAGAGAGAGAGACAGGCAGAAAGAGACAAAGAGAGAGAAAGAACAGCCAGGAACCTGCATTGCCTTTCTGGGCACCCACCTCCACATTTATACAGCGTTACTTCCACTTTCTTTCAATTCAGAGCAAGTGAGTCACTGCGAGGTCCTGCCTACTAACAAGAGGAGGGGAATGAGGCTGCACTTTTTGATGGAAACATTAAATAACTTGTGGAAGTATTTGGGGGTGGGGCATGTGCTATTAAAAACCACTACGTGTGGATAGGTGCTTGCGGTACCGTCAGCATCCCTGACCAGGTCCTCATGTCCTCCCAGCGTTCTCACTAAGGACACAGTGGCACAGGCGCCTCACACTGTTGTCTGCCAGTTTCCATGACAACAACCTCTGCTTCCTCTGAGGCCGGGCTCGCCACTGCTACACTGAATCCCACCTCATGTCCTTATTCTAGGACGTCCCTGCTCCCCTGACACCTTTTTGCTCCTGAATCGTCAGTGTTTTCTTCTCTTATAGATCATTCCCATTAAACACAAACTTGTGTCGGGCTCACACTAACACACACACAAACAGTAAAACATCACCCCCCCGGCCTATGACCCACCAGCTACTATCCTAACTCTCTGCTTCCCTTTCCAACAAAAATTTTCAGAGCTGATGCCTACCCTGGTCATCTAGACTCTTCACGTTTCTAGAGCCATTCAGTGAAGCCTCTGGCCCCATCATGGGAATGAAACCACTCTTGTTAAAGTCACCACTGTTTCTCTACATTGCCAAATCCATGACCAATCCCCAGCCGTCAGTTTGCAGGGTCTTTCCCGCAGCACTTAACTCTGTTTATCACTGCGCTTCCTTGAAACAATCCCCATATGTAGCCTCGAGGCAACAACCAGCTTCCTTATTGCTTTTCTTAGCTGCTCACTCCTTAGCACCCCTTGCTGAAAACTCATTTCCCAACCAGCACACCAGGGGATCTTAGCCTTGTTCCCAGGCTCCTCAACAGTCTGGAGCAGTTTATGGTCTTATTTTTAAAATATCACTTATTCATAAAATAATGTAATAGGAGATCAAAATGAAACTAAATGTATTGACCTACAGTCATCAACGTATTTAAAAGAGAATTTCTAAATACTGATGTATGGACTTCTTTATTAAACAGGACCCAGTGGTGAGTCTAATATCTGTGATAACTGTTTAATATGATAAGGAAATACCCTGATTTCTGCTGGTAACAAGGTACAGCTAATATTACGATGGTTTGTTGCCTATAGTCATAAGTGAAGGGGAGGATTATTTTCAAAATAGAAGTTAGTTGAACTATAAACCTCTATAGTTTATAAACTATAAATTATAAATGCAGTTTTCTTTTCTTATTTGAATTCATGGACTCCTGAATTCCAGCCACGACACCAGCATGAATGCGTGACTCAGAGACCAGTTCTCATTTCCTTACCTGTTTACTCATAGCCTCCGGCAGTGGGTTTCCAACCCTCAGACTGAGGATTATCAAGAATCCCAAACACATTTGTGTGTGTGCATTATAGCTATTGATGTTTTATATGTTAGAAATTATATTTAGAGAAATTTGAAAATGTTCATTTCATTTAAATTGACAATAATAAACCCATTAAAATTAGCAGAATGATGTTTTATGAGAATAACTACATTTCCAAAACGAAGACCCCCCCAAAAAAATGTTGTTTGAAGAGTAGTACCATTTTATATTTTTGCAAAACATTTTAGCATTGAGCTAGGAGGAAGAGGCAGGTATCCACATCCACTTCTATATTAAACACACTGTGTCATGTTTTGGTTGAAGCCAATGAATGAAGAAAATCAGAGTGCAAACAGGTAGATATTTGGAAAATAGAGAAATAAATTAAGTTTTGTTTTGGTAATTAGTGGATATTCTTTATTTTTTACCCTGGCATGGTTTCATTGCACAATACACAGATCTGGTTCACTGAGTTACTCAGATTTTCCATTTGTTGGTATCAACATCTAAACAGATGTACAATACCTAACATTATATATATATATATATATATATGGTTGTTAATATCACTATTTGCTTGACACCCTAAATTTTGGAAAGTTGTAAATATCAGAGGTAGATACTAGATTTCTAAAATTCTAGTATTTATTTAAAAACTCAAATTCATCCTCAGCAAAAATATTATCTAGTTATCTTGCAGGGACAATAGCTGACTATTCATTCAAATAAGTATCACCTCGCACCCAGTTGTGAAAATGTGACTATCTGAACATAAACATTCTGCAATGGCCTTAGCGATCCGTGACCTTGGATCATACATACCCATTGAGTGAATATGACTTTTCCCTCTGTGCTCAGGTTATACTTTACAGCATGGCAGGTTTCAAGAAAGGGGCATCCCCTCCCTCCCTCCCTCCCTCCCTCCCTCATGTGAACCCTTCCCAGGGGCCCTTCCGAGAACAAAAGACTGTGTGCGTGAGAGAGATTCAACATGAGGGCGATTCCCCGTTGCCCTGAAGGTGGTGGGTGGGCCCAGGGGGCTGGGAATGTGGGTGGCCTCTAGGAACCCCTGCTCAGCACCAAGATGGGAACCTCAGTCCAACAGCCACAGCATCTTGATTTCACCAGCAACCTGAACTGAACCGGGAAGAAGGTTCTTCCAAGGGCCCCTGAGTGAGGAGTCACCTGTGCATGTCAGAGACCCCTCCGGGGGGGTGGGGGGGGGAGTTGTGCCTGGATTCCTGGATTCCAGACCAACAGAACTGTGAGAGAATCTACCATCACTAGTTTAAGGCATGGACTTTGAGGTAATTTATTATGAAGCAATCACAACTAGTGCACTCGCCATAGTCTGTTACTCTTTCTTTCAAGTATAAAGGGTGTTCCATGGAAAGGCAGGCAGTCCATCTCTGAGATCAAAGACCTGAACAAGTATTTCTTCAGACAAGCATCACATTGTGTTATGCAGCCGAAGGCCCTGATAATTGCTTTCCATCCCACCAAGCAGAATGTTGAAAGGACATATCCTGAAGGGTTAGATTTAATGCAATTGATTATTTTCCTTGCTGCATCCTTGACATTCCCAAGTGAACCTAAGTGTCCTGGGAACACGGTGGTAGAGGGCTGCTCGGTGCCGTCATCCTGACTCACCCTGGGGCACAGCTGCTGTTCCTGCCTCTGCTCTTGGATGCAGTGAAACCAGCAAATATCTCAGGAATAATGTGGAAACAGCTTTGACCGAACAGTTCCCTGGGAGGGTCCTGGGAACCCCCACCGCAGGCACGGCCTCTTGGGAACAGCTGCCATGGTTCATCTCATCCATTCTCAGTACTGTGTGGGCCACAGGAGGCCCAAAGTGGGTCCCCTGCCCAGTCTCATGTAACCATACCCCTATCTAGAAACAGGCATCTCAGCCTGGCCACGCCCGAACCAAGTCATCCATCTACACAAACTTGCTCCCTCTAGTCTGCCACATCTCATAAGATGGAAGATTTTTTTTCCCCACTTATTCAGAACACAAACCAAAGTTTAAAAAATTTATATTTTTTTTCCCTGATGATCTAGCTAGAAAACCTAACCTAAAAGAACTTTAGTTCATGACCTTGTATCCAGAAGAAAGCTACCCCAGGGCAGCTGACACAAGCATGTGATACAACATATGTATCCGTGCCTCAGTTGAACATTTATACTTACAGAGACTTTTCCCACTGTGCTGTTTTTTTCCTAAGGTGAGTTAGTAATGGCCAAATTTGAGGAATATTGGCAGGAGGTAGGAAGGTTTGTAGATCAGAGAAAAGGTAAAGAAAAAAAAAATCAGAGTGCATGGTTTTTTCATGGGGGAATAATTTCAGATCATAGGTTGGGTCAAATACTGCCTTCAATTTGGTCAAGATTAGTGCCTTGAGCAGTATGTTGACTCCTCAGCTCTCATGGCTTCAAACTTCAAACCTCCGCTTGAAGGTTCGTCTTAACATTTATGGAAGTCTGATGCCAGTATATTTAAAATCATTTTTGCCTTCAAATGTTTGCCTCTCCAAATTGAAGCTACCTGCCATTCCATCCCTTACAACAGGTGTTTGTTTAAGCTCCTGACGATTCCCTACAGGTACAAGGTAGACCAAACCCGCCCCCTCTCAATAAGCATTTGTGGGTTTCGGCGATGGTGGGAAGAAGGGAAGAGGAAGGTATCTCTGTGCGTCTCCAGCATTTATGTTTATCAGTGGTTTTCCCCCATCAGGCAGCGTCCACTGTGATGCAGGGTTGTTCAGGCCCTGCTGCTTCCCTCACAGGAAAGCCCTGTGATTAATTACTCAGGAGTGGCTTAGGATGGCTCATTCAGAGAGAAATTTTATTATTCCCATGTAAAGATTTTACATTTCTGTCCCTTTTTATCACCACATTAAGTGTGATTTAATATACCATTTAATGAAATTAATGAGGCTTTCTCAAAGCATTGGGGGAAAACAGCAAATAATAGTCCTCACAAAATAACAAAGATTGAGGTAAAAGTAAAGAAGGAGGAAACACTTTTAAGCAGAAAATGTCATGAGAATTCGTAAAGAAGAAATGGTAGAAATAGATTTCTGTCTTCTGTCGTGCATGGAATATGGGTGGGCGCCTTCACATCAGTGGCCGTGGTGTGATCCCGTAAGTCACTGGACGGGGCCAGGTCTAGACACCGAGAAGAGACGTCAGCCCATGAGTTCCGCCCATCCTCACCTGGGAAGGCCAACAGTGCCGCGGCCACATGCACACTCATGTGTGTGCCCGCATATCCCTGGTCGGGGGGTGCTAACGCCTGGACCACGGGGTTCCAGAGAAAAGTGTGTGCTCAAGAGTTGTGCGGAGACTAGAGAGGGAAATTGAGGCTTTCCTTGAGCACATCCTGGCATTCTTCAAAGGCACAGCTGCCAGATGGTCACCCTGGGTGGCTGCCGGGCACAGTGGCCGTGTCTGAGCGCTTTACACCTCCACCCTGTGAGCCAGGCCGCAGCCCTCCGCCCGCTCGCCTGCCTGCCCTGGGAGCCCCAGTGCTCCCCCGTGGGCCGTGGTGGGCCGTGGGAGACAATGCGCTCTTCTTCTCCGTGTGGAAGTGTGGAGGCATGGGCCACAGACCCCACGAGCGCACTCGGGCGTGCGACGCCCTCCTGGCCTTAGAGTGTCAGCACCTGGGGGACACCCACACCAGGGAGCCGTCCAGCCGTGTCTGGCTGCCGGGCAGAAACGTTGTCAGGGACGTTGCTCTTAGCTGTCCTCACCTGGACTGAAAGGCGTTTACACTGGAGAGCTCGTGCAAGCAGCTCACACTGAGCCTCACGCCGTGAACGTCGAGCAGTCTGACAAACAGAAGAAAGACGGATGTCCCAGCAGCTTCCCTCCTTTCCTCTGGCCAATCTTTTCTTCTAACAAGAACTAGGATTAGGATCCTTAGGTCAAGACTTCACACCCACACCAATAAATTGATTTTTAGAAAAGCTGCACTTAGGCCGCCTCCCTAGGATATGACTCTGCTGACTGCAGCGCCTTTGCCAACATTGAGTTTTAGCATATGAACCAACATGCTTCCTGACTTGATAGTGGAAAAATGCTATCTCATTTTTATTTGCATCTATTTCTTAAGGATTTATTTATTTGAGAGAGAGTGTGCATGCATGAAGGGGAGATGCAGAGAGAGAGGGAGCGAGGATCCCAAGCAGACTTCCTGCTGATCACAGAGCCTGATTCCGGGCTCCATCTCATGACTCTGAGATCGCAACCCTGACCTGCAACCAAGAGCGGGATGCTTATCCGATGGCGCCACCCAGCTGCCCATTATTTGCATTTAAAACAATCAATGTGCTTATTCATTTAATCTTTAAGGTCATTGGACTATTCTTATCTCACGGTCTTTATATATATATATATATATATATATATATATATATATATATAAAATATAGATAATATTTAAATATTATATTTAAATTATATTATATATCACATATAATATGATAATATAATAATTAATTATAATTAAATTAAATTAAATTAATATTTAAATATAAATATATATAAATATATGATGTATATTATATATTATATCATTTATATGATATATAATATATCAATATGATGTATATCAATATATCAATGATAATATATCATTTATATTATATATTATTTATATAAAATTTTATTTATTTTATTTTATATATCACATGTATTATTTTATGGGGAGTTTAATTGCTACTAAACTATTTTTTAAAAACTAGAAATGTGTTTTCTTTACTAGGTTGTTGTATTATTTACTTATTATTAGTTCGTTTGAATGATTATGCACCTGCCAACTCGTCTGTCAGGAACTTAGATGACAAGACCGACCTGGTCCTCATTCCTCGGGACAGTCCTGGGGTGTTTGCGGGTGGCTCCCCAGCTTCCGGTCAGCGGTGAGTTAAGGGAAAGAAGCTAAGGAGAGGAGACACAGCAGCACGAGGGGCGCAGTCCAGGACCGGAAGGCCCTCCCTCCTGTTCCGAAGCGGTGTTCAAGTGCTTTGCACGCCTAAGAGGAGCCAGACATCACACCCGGGTGCTTTCATCTGTTACCACACCGCTGCAAGGCAGGGCACTTCATCTTTAATAAACAGAAGAGAGCCTGGCGTGTAGGGACATCTTAACCTGTCAAGGTGACAGCAAGAGCAAGCTTCCGAATGCTGATTAGGGCTCACACCCAACTCCAGAGCAGTGCTGAGTGTGAGGACTTCCTGATAAGCGAATCGTGGGCCAGACACATGCGAGCATGGGTCGCCGCTCTGCAGGCTGCATGTGCAGGATCAGGTTTCCAAGGCACATGCTCTGGCTCAGGGAGGCAGAAGGGGATGAGGGTCCCCGTGGATCGTCTTCCATGAGGGCGCTAGTTGCGTTCCCTGCTCACCCCCAGAGCGCCTCACGGACGCACGGCACCTCACTGTGGGTCAGGACTTCGACATATGAACTGAGGGGGGTGACCCCAAACATTTGGACAGCAGCAGGAGACAGCGGCCGGGGCAGGTGCGCTCTGACGGAGCCCACCCTGCTCGGCCCAGCGCGGGCCTTCCCGGGCACAGCACGAGTTCGCTTCTGCACCTGCACCTGCTCCTGCTCCTGCACCTGTTCCTGCTCCTGCTCCTGCACCTTCTCCTGCTTCTGCACCTGCATGAGGCACCCCAGCACCCGCCCCTGCAGGAGAGGCCTGCTCGGGAGCACAGGTGCCTGCCCATGTGCCCGAAACGAGGCTAAGGGACAGGGCGCTGGGCTCCCTGGCAGGCAGCCTTCGTCCCCGGAGGAGTCAAGGGGGGGGCCTTGGCTCAGGGTTCCAGACACCTCCTGAACTCCCGAGGCTCACCCCTGGACAGTCCCCCTCTCTGCTGGATGGGACGCCCTGCAAAGGGACATCCTGCCCTCCCAAGCAGGCTGGCTTCTCGGAGCCCAGCCAGGAGAGCTGGGGCACGGCGGTGGCCATCCCCACGAGGTGAAATGCTCCCGGAGGGAACAGACGCAAACCCTTATTGGAAAGTGTGGATTTTCTGAAATAATTCTGCGTACAACCCTTGGTTTAACTTCCATATCTTAAGATATGAAGATGGCAAAGGAGAAAAGCTATTTCCAGGGCACATGATGTCTGTCTGTCTGTCTTTCTTTTGTTCATTCTTTCTTTTCCTTCCTTCTTTCCTTCATTTTTTCCCTTCCTTCCTTTCTTTTCTCTATTATTTTTTAATTTCTCCCTTTCTCCAGAACGTCTCCAGTTGGTTCCTCCTCTCTTGTATCCCTTGGTCCTCTCCATCCCTCTGTTACGAAGGAAAGGACCGGAAATAACTTCTGTGGGAAAAAAAACTAAATCACAACAGAACTAAGAAAAAGGTCTTTCCATCCCCATGTGTTCCAAGTTAAATCCTGAACGTTCTTATCCCTGATGATGTAAATGACAGGGAAATGTATTATTTAATCGAGGTCCGTGATTTGTTGAGCACACAGAGACAAATGAAGTCTATTGCCCTCCTCCCAATAAAGCCTTTTATTGCTATTACCCGTCAGGTTGGTAAAGAATCCAATAACCAAGTGTTTGTGGGTATCCCACACTAATCCTTGACCCCCTAGATGTGATCATTGATGTAATAATATAACTTTGCATATGATAAGTTTCTCTTCCAATTTAATAGTGCTGTTAAATGACATCACACTAAGATATTCTGATAGCCAACCAACAAAAAATATCAATGATCGATCTTTTTTTTTAATGATCAATCTTTGAACATTATATAGTGAATAAATACCTCTGACATTTCAGGTGCAAAAGATCACTTATAACACCAACCTTAGAGACGGTGATGTCTCCAACAGAGAAAGGATTCTGGAGAATGAAAAACAATAAACAGTAACAGTGAAATGTGACAATGTAGTTCCTAGAACTTGGTGGTCAGTGTTCCTCAAGGGTCCCTGTTCAAGGACATCATAAAATCTAATAGAAAAGGTAGGAATATCTAGGAATGGCCAAACTTTCAAGGGGAGCTGCTGACAAAATAACCTAATAAAGGTAAGACAAAAATTATTTCTCGATTAAAAAATATATATGTAGATCGATTGATCAATCTAGATATAGCAGTAACAAGTTCCCCATGAAATAATGACTGGGCCATGAGATAATGATAGTAAGACTTATTTCATAGAATAAATAAGCACGTTCATTAACTTTTATGCATATTCAAAAGGAGAGCATTTTTCAACTGTCAAATTAATTAATATTTTATTTGTTACACCAAAATTCAATATTGGCAAAGGCGCTATAGTCAAGATATTCCTAAATAAACTGCTGAGGTAAACTGGTACAGTTTTTTCTAAAAACTGGTTTAATACCGAAGATTAAGGGACTTGATGAAAGAATATTAATTCTATCAATTTATTTCATGAACGTGGTCAGAGCTCACTGATATGCCCAAAAGGTGTTTGGTGTTTGGTGTTACATACGATTTTAAGAAGTGAGACAAAGCTAATATCTGATCATAAAGAAATGAAACATATGAAATGTGGGAAGATTTTTTTCAAAACTATTCAGTGACTTCAATAAATCTGATTAAAAAATTAAATATGTAATGACAAGGAAAAATGCTCAGAGCAGTCATAAAACCAGAATAAAAATGTGTTCACAGATTTACTTATATTCTGTGAATATCATATGCGTGTCTTTACCACTACCGCCCTGTTAACTTATGTATGCAATGCATACATATAGGGTTTGAAATAAATACATAAAAAGTGAAAACAGTGATCATCTTTAGCTCTTTTTTTTTTAAGTCACTTTGTTTTCTTTCTGATAATCTTCAGGTTTTCCCAAATTTCCTGCCATGTCCACATACTGTAACTCAGTCATCAATGAAGACATCCTGTAGGAAGGGAAAAGAGAGTCAATGTTGTGCGTGTGACTCAGTGCGTATCTTTTGTTTCGATACAATCGATAAGAACAGACGCTGAAGTTTAAGCTACTAACACACGAGTATATTAAAATATTTTTTTCAGTAATTACTGAAAAAATCCCATTATGATTCAAAAGTGGGATAAGAAGACCTGCCTACTAATCATCAAATATTTAAGTATTCCATTTAATGATGTAATAACAAACTGCTAATAAGAAGGAAACTTTGAAATGTCAAGTGCGGTACAGTCAGCGGTATAACTGATGAAGGAGGCAGCGCTGTCTCGTGGGAGGCGAGGAGGCTCGAGATTCAGATTTCAGCTCCAGTCGGGCCGTGTGACCGGGGACCAATTACTTGGCCTCCTTGTAACTTGATTTTTGCTGGGAAGAATTGTAATCACGGCCTACGTCTTACGGCCTTGCCGTGGGTGCATGTACAGACCTTTGTATGGTGTCAAATGTGTAGTAATTTTAAAGATTATTACTGTTATAATACGTAAGAGGGATGATGTTTTAGTCCGTGACCTCAACCCTTCCGTTGGATATGTGGCCGAATCAAGTGCCTGGAGAGTGTCAGTACAGGACGATAAACCAGGAAGCCTGGGAACAAGGAGTGAGTTGGGGAGGCAGCCCGGAGGAGGTGGCACCTGGGGTGGGGTGAGCACCCTGTGCAGGAAGAGCTAACGCTATGCCCCCTATTGGGGGGTGGTCTGTGAGCAGAGGACTGGCCACAAGGTGTAGGGACGGGGGAGGCATAGCTCACCTTGTTTGGGGCTGTTTTCAGATTCCAGAGAGGCTGGGGGTGTGCCCAGCGGTCCCCGCTTCCTGGCTCCTGGCCTCCTGGTCGCCGTACCTGGGGGAGCTGAGCTGGACGCAGAGGCTCCTCCTCCTGGTGCACCTGCCAGGATGCTGACCCCAGCCTATAACGTGACACCTGCGTCCTTCCTGTCCCTTCACCTCCTGACCCAGGCATTTTGGCCTGTCGCTGGGTCATAGGAGGAGTGAGTACAGGGCAACAGGTTGTCTTGAGAAAGAGCATACCCGCATCGCCTCCTATTGCTAGGACTATTCTACTGGAGTATTAGTTATTGCTGTGACCCCCTCTGTGCCCAATTGATGGATGACACTTTACCAGCAGCGTGCGGCGTGCGTGTGTAAGGTGAATCGCAGATTAGATGGGGTGCTGTGCTCTCCATCGTTCCAGGCCTCCCCCGGGTCTTGGAGCTATTCCTGGGTGGGGGGGCTACTGGGTCTATATAACGGTTCCCTGGAGGGCTCCTCTTTCCCTGCTCCGCGGGAAAGACAGCGGGGGACAGTGGCCGCCGCAGGGCAGGGAGTGCGGCCCGGGGGGGGCCGGGGGCTCAGTGTCTTTGCGTGCTCTTTTCTTGCTGCTCCTTCCTTTGGTTTGGCTCATAAGGACAGGAAGCAAAGTGAAACAGCGGGATTGCGGGACAATGTGATTGATCAAGCAGCAAAGAAAACAAGATTATGCAAGAGGAGGGGAAATGACCACACCGTGTTTTCGGGAGCTGAGCTCCACCATGGAGATTTGGTTGTAGAGGGACAGACGACTCCGTCATCCGTGACAAGGGCCGTACTTAGAGCACCTGCTCCGGGGGGTCCGTCAGGTCCACGTGGACCGTGAGGCAATAATTAACCAATGATAGGAAATCGAGTCAATACTTAGATATTGAGTAATTCTTAGGTTGACTCTGGAGGCATGTTGCTTTGTAGGTCAAAAAATTTGTGAGCTGTGTTTAAAGTGATTTGAATTTTGAGCACTCGTTATAAACAACAATGAAATCTAATGAAGAAATGGTAAACAGTTCTGGGGGTGCTAGGTGATTAGATCCATTAACGAAGCAATTGAATATTTTGAAAGCATTTCTAAAAAAATATTAGGGTATAAATGTTCTTAGGGAGAAAATGAGCTTTATAACAAAAACATGCAAACTACTGGAATTCCTCAAGATAAATTACTTTCAAAATATTTATTTTTTCTTCAAAAATATTGACAAAACTCCAAGTTTAGTTTTTTACCCCAAAAGTAGAATAAAACAGAAAATGTTCCAAACAACTCGTGAGCCAAAAACAATTTTTCAGAAGAATGGTGTTTCTACAAATTCACGAACGAATTGATATAAAAACAAAATTTGAAATAAATCATATGCACTAAGGGGACAATATAAAAAGACAACATAGACACAGAAGACTAGTAGCTTATGGGATATAATTGCTTACTCATCAAATTTAATAAAAAGCCATCGATTAAAACATTGCAAGGCGAACGGAACATTTCTGATAATAAGAAAATTCAGATAGTTTCATTTGTATATATGTTATATACTGAAGTGTTTCACACACTCACATATATTATATATACATTTATATTTAATTAATAAAATTAACAAAATTATGACAATCCCCTGAGTCATAATATGTGCAATATATGTACAATAAACAATGTTTATATATTTTTTTGAGTTCTTCAGCTGTGTCAGTCGTTGGTGTGTATGCAGGAAATGATTCCTTCGGTGGCTTGTGAGATTTCTCAATGGTTTCTGGTCCTGTATTTAGTAAATTAATTTTGCGTGAGACGATTTGGCATTGCTTCTCCTTGCTTGGGGTGACATGAGCTCTCCATTAGAGGCAAAGCGTTGTTTTAGACTTGGGTCCCGGAAGCTCTGGGGAATCAGTCGTAGAAGATGTCACTTGGCTTCCAACAGAGGTGTGGGGAGCATGAGGGCCTCCACGACGCCCCCCTGCCGGGGACGGGGTGGGGACCTGGGAGGCGTCCAGGACCCGGTGTGATTAGGAGCCAGTCACGGACACACGGCGAAGGAGGTCCCCTTGGAAAGGACAGAGACAGCAGTTGGCATTAGGTAGGGACAGTGATGTGCATCCCTCATCCCATGGTCTCCTTAAACACGGTCAGGAGAAACCACCGTCGCTTCACTGTGTGGCAGTTCCTCGAATCTCCGACCCACCTGAAGTGAGGTTCCACCTACCCCGCGGGGCTGCAGTGAACACAGAAAGAAGGCGTGAGCCGAGGAGGCACAGTAGCAGGCCCCTGTGGTCGCTGGTTTTCCATCCCTTCTCCCGCGATCCACAGCCCCGTCCTGGGCCCTGCCCTGCCTCGAGGGCCTCACAGCGGGGCCTGGAGGGCCCTGTCGGCAGCCGCAGGATCTGAATTCCTGACAAACCCTCTAAGGCCAGAGCGGCAGTGAGTCGGGGGCCCTGACACCAGCATTCACGCCACCGCCTCTTCCCTCCAAAGAACAAACCAATGAAGAGGAGGTAAAAGAAAAGAAAGAATCGGAGGAGCGCACCGGGGTAGCGATGCGGGAAATATGGAGCTTGAGGCCCAGGTGGGCTCTGGAGGTCCGGAGCCTGCTCACTGGGGTCCCCCCAGGAATCCTCACGGCCCTGAGTCAGAGGACGGGATTTTTCATTCGCTCTGGGACCTGCCAACGAGCGGGCTGCACACTTCGTCCCCGGACACCTGGGGTGTTGGCGGCCTTGGTCCCGGGGGCCGTCTGTCGGGGAGCCCCCAGCCCTCTGGCCCCCCTCGCCCTCAGCACCTACGACTTCCCTGCTGAGAGGCCCTGTCGGTCCAAAGCAGCTTCGCGGAGCGGCCGCCCCCAGCACACACCGTGGGCTAGTCGGAAACACAGACCACAGGCCCTGCGGGGTTGGCTCACACAAGCACATCCACCTGCTCGCGAAGCCCGGAACCTACCAGACTCCCAGAGAGGCGCTGCGGGTCCAGGTGCCACCTGCGTCACCCGGAAAGCTCCTCTCTACTTCCCGGCATCCTCCGAGGGCACGGAGCCCGTCTGTCTTCTCTGTTTCGGGTGACACTGACTCTAGTTTTAGGCTCCTTGCTCTCTCCCATTGATGTTCTGTCCGTCATTTATTGTTTGTGCATCTCTTCTCTCCTGAGCGACTTCAAGGCAAAGGTCTCCCAGCACGAGGAGGCAGCGGTCGTGATGGGTGACGCTCGGGAAGGCGTCACCCAATCAAGTCCAAACATCCCTCGGGAGAGCGCGACAGGCGAGGTCCCTGTGGCCAACGGTGTTGCGGTGACAGCAGGTGTGGACCTGGTTTCCCACCCCCAGAGACGGGGAGGCCCGAGGGCCGAGGAGGAGGGGCAGGGAGGAGAGGCACTCCTCAGGGGTCTCCGCGGGCGGCTGGACCATCGGGGCAGGATGCTCGGCCGGGTCGGTCGGGTCGGCACCCTTGGAAGGAGGAGGAAGGAGCAGTCCGGGGACTCCTGGCGGCCTTAAGCGGCTGTGGGATGTGCAGGGCACCCGGAGCTGAATCGCCCCTGGGGACTGGCCTGCCCTCGCCGGCCCCTGGCTGCCCACTCTAGGCCTCCTGCCCCAGCCCCCAGCCAGAGGTGTCGCCGTGGCCAGCAGGGCAGGCTGCCCCCAAGGGTTCCATCGTCCTGGAGGCACTGGATGCACCTGTGGCTGGAGCCCCGATGGTGCTGGGTCCCCCCCCACCATGGGTGTCACAGGGCAGGCTGCCCCGAGGGTCCTGCGGTCCCAGCGATGCTGGCTGCACCTGCGGCACCTGTGGCTGGAGCCCGACAGTGCTGGGTCCCCCCCCAGGACACCCTGCCCTGGATGTCAGCTCGCCCACTGTGTTAGGGTGCTCCCCAGACTCCCGAGCAGCCATATAGGACTTCTTATAAGAAAGTGGCTCCCAGCATCCTGGACTGAGAAATCCCAAGATCTGCAGAGTGGCCAATGGCGCGACTCCAGGCCAGAGGCCTGTGGGATCAACACCCGGGAACCTCGAGGGCCGATGGCCTGGTTCCAGACCAAAGGCTGGCAAGATCCAGACCCAGGTGGAACCGATGCTTTGGTTTGAATCTTAAGGCAGGAAAAACAAAACAAAACAAAAACAGTAAAAAACTAATATCCCAATATGAAGGCAGTCAGGCAGAAAGAATTCTTTTCTACTCAGGAGAATGTCTGCAATTTATTTTTTTCTATGTAGTCCTTCTGCTGATTAGGTATGGCCCACCCACTGTAGGGAGAGCAGTTGGCTTTGCTTCATGGATGTAAATGGTAATCTCGTTCAAAAAACACCCTCACGGAGACACCCAGTCTACTGCTTGACAAGTGTCTGGACACTCAGTAGCCCACTGAGGTTGACACAAAAAAAAAAATAACCGCCTCACCCACTTTCCACATAAGTTAGTAGACTCTTGAGTTCAGGAACTTATCCAGACCACAGAGCTACTGAGTTGTTAGCGAAGAATCAAACTCACTTCTGCACGCTTTCAGCTACTCTAGGTCCAGTCTCATTATGACTGTTTAAATATTAAATGCATTTAATAGGGGATCCCTGGGTGGCGCAGCGGTTTGGCGCCTGCCTTTGGCCCAGGGCGCGATCCTGGAGACCCGGGATCGAATCCCATGTCGGGCTCCCGGTGCATGGAGCCTGCTTCTCCCTCCTCCTGTGTCTCTGCCTCTCTCTCTCTCTCTATGTCTATCACGAATAATTAAATAAATGTTTAAAAAAAAATTATAAATGCATTTAATATAAATACTATTAAAATGCAATTTTAATTTAAATAACAGTAATACAGTTTTAATATTTAAAACATAAATGTTTAAATTAAAACATTATTTTCTATTTTATTCCCATGAATGCTTCCCTTTTTTATTTTTTTTCCAGAAATGGCCAGAAAAGTGGAACTTCTTAAAATGTGTGATGCAGAATGTAGAAGTATGGAATTCAAATTTAAGCCTGAGAACTATGACTTTAGAAACCAATCTCCTATATATATGTGTGTGTACATTTTATGTATAAGGTGTCTATGGGTAATAAGCGTCTGAAAGGATCGGTGTTCTTTTACTTAACATTTTATGTGATATTTTATCCTCGGCCACAGAACATGCTTCCCCACGTTAGCTCCTCATCAATGCATATTTTCTAGACTTTGCATGATTTAATAGCTACATCAATAAATAAGAAACTACTTTCATCTTTATCTAGAACTTTATCAGGAATGCAGTAACTTTAGAAGGCTCTACCGTCAGTCCACATCCGGTGAGACGACCATCCCCGAGCCCTTGGTAAAACCACCATGAGTTCTAGATTTGCCACTGCTAGTGGCGAATAGGTTCAGATGGAGAAGCTCAATGGTGTCACATATCATTTCTTACTTCTGACACTGCTGGTGCAAGATATGATCTTGCTGTTTGATGGCCTTGCATTAATTATTCATGAGCTCTTCTACTTCATCCACTTTGCATCATTAACGTCTTAGAATGTGCCCCACTTTCTAGGGGGTCAGTAGGCAAGCGGCCCTGGCTGGAAATGCGGAGGAGCAAGCACGATTTTATGGTAGCTCTTTGAGTTTTACCGACTAATGGCTTTATTTGGTTTCTTTCAGTGAAAAAGGCCATTGAGCTGAAGTCAAGAGGAGTCAAGATGCTGCCCAGCAAGGACAGTAGTCACAAAAACTCTGTCTGTAAGTCCTTTTTCTTTTTATATAAGGATTGCTTTGTCCATTGGGGAACACAGAGACAACGGATGGGTTCTGGAGACGGAATCCTAGAAACCGTTTTTCTCCCTTCATGTCTCGCTACTTTTCTACTTCCAAAAGTATTTTCTGGAAGAAGAGATGTGCCTTGGCTTCACATTGTTGGGGAAGAATGTCATGAAGACATTCTCCTAAATGTATCTTAAATCCATCCTCCCCCTCGCCCTCCTTGGTCACCGCGAGCCTGGACCTTCCGATTTCCCTCGTAAATACATGTTCCACTGCCCGGTACTTGGATCCCAGTTTCCCTCTCCAGTCCTAGGTACACCGCACACACCCAGGCTGCTGTCTGGAATATGCAGGTCTGCTCTTATCATTTACCTATGAAGGTGTTCTGAAGAATGGTCTGAAGAGTAACACAGCTTTAGGTCAATGCCTGACTCTTTCCGAAGAGGAAAAAAAATAAGATGGCCATGCCCGTACGGGTTCCATTTGGAACACGTCGCCCATGGTAGGCCCTCAGTCGCCAGCCGTATGCATCTCCTGCCACCTGCTTCTCCTGTGTCTGCCCCTGCGAGCCTCTCGTTATTACTCAGCTGAAAAGGTCGCCTCGCTGTGTCTTGGATGATGTCACTGCGCCTCTCTGGCAGAAGTGCCCTCTCTCCTTTCACTGAACGCAGAAACCCAAGTGATGCTTAAAGCCTTCTCCTTTGGGGTCTTTCCTGACCCTCCAGGGCACAGTTAGCTGCTCCATGGTTTGTTGCCCTGCTGCTGCACTCTTACCTCTGTTACAGCATTTATTTTGTCACAGTTTCACTGTGGGTTTCCCTGCAGACCAGCAGGCTCCCTAGCGGTACCGAGGTGGGGTTCTTTCCAGTGCCGTCCCATGCGCCATGCTCTTTTTAAGACTTTCAAGCTGTTGGGTTGCCTTTTCTATTCATGACTGGTGACCTGTTTTACATGCTAACCTCTTGATGTTCCATATCCAGTATTTGGGATCTACACATTTTACCTCTTTTCCCACGGCCTAGCATTTAGTAGAAGTGGAAGGCTTGAGATGGATCTCTGGACCTCCCTCAGCTCAACCAACTCTATTTTTTATCTGCATTGATATATTGGGCTTCTGCATGAAGTTTTATCCATGACAAGTATTTTATAAAAGCAAATAAATACCACATTGTTTTTTTGTTTTGTTTTGTTTTGTTTTGTTTTGTTTTGTTTTCATTCAGAGGCGGAGGGAGAGAGAGGCAGAGACACAGGCAGAGGGAGAAGCAAGCAGGCTCCATGCAAGGAGCCTGATGTGGGACTTGGTCCTGGGTCTCCAGGATCACACCCCAGGCTGCAGGTGGCACTAAACCGCTGCACCACCAGGGCTGCCCTAAAAGCAAATAAATAAACAACAATATGCATCCTTTAAAAATCCACTTTGAAAAAAAAATAAATAAAAAAATAATAAAAAAATAAAATAAAAATCCACTTTGTAGATTGACCTACTGCTGCTTTCTCAATATCCCTATTCTACGACATCCTACCCATCACTTACGTAAATGTAACAATGATCCATTGACTATTTGGTGGCCCCGTTCCATGCAGCTGAAGTGGATAGAGAGGTAGATGCAGACCGCTACCAAGTGCTTGTGCAACGACGGTTGATTGGCTGCGTGATGCCGCTATTCCCTGGCACTTGATAATGGCAGAGAGGTAGACACAGCCCCCTAGGATGTAGGCATCAGGTACAGGGGGTGTCTTAGATCTTTCAGGCTACCATAACAGAGTACCCAAAATTGGATGGTTTAAATTTATTTCACATGGTTTCATGGCTGGAAACTGTGAGATCAAGGGAGACTCAAGGTTGCTGGGGACTTGCTCCCTGGTTCATAGATGGCTGCCATCTCATCGTACCCTTATATGGTAGAGGAAGAGAGCATCTCTCCTTTCTCTTCTTAGAAGGGCACAGTTCCCATCATGCGGGCTCATGCTCATGATCTACTTACCTCCCAAAGGCCCACCTCCAAATACCATCACACCAGGAGTTAGGATTTCAATAAAACAATTTTGAGAGGATGAAAAGATTCAGTCCATCTGAGGGGTGGATTCTCTAAACTTTGACTACCTCAGGTCCTTAGGTACCACACACACACACACACACACACACACACACACACACATGAAGCAATCTGTAAGTATTTTCTGTATGCCTTGTTTGATGATCATGGAGAAGATCAAATGTGAGGATCTATTCACATTCAACTGGACTGAAGGAAAGGATGGAATCCAAAAGAAGGCGGAAAACAACTGAGGGGCAGAGGAAAAAAAGGAAAGGTTTTGTCAATAAAGCTTTCATATTTGTTATTGTTAGTTTCCAATTCTGGATGTTCTATAGGGTGGGGCATGTGGCACTTATAATAATTTTGAAATTATTTCACACCTCACAGAAATGTCCCGCAGTGAGGTAGACCTGCTTGGCAGGTGAACCCCTCTACCAAATCCATATTAGGCCCAGCGCTGACCCTAACTGCGAGAGCCAACTTAGGCAAAAGCTTTCTTTTTAAGCAGAAGGTCTCTTTGTAAGCTTTCTTTGTAAGCAGTCCTTATCTGCACATGAACTGACAGATGCTTGCTTACTGGTTTGATGTGAGAAAACGTTCTGTCCTTCCCCCCAGTGATACTCAGCTTTTGGTTTCGGTCAGACATGAGCCTGAATCATTAGAAAACAAAGAGGATGAAGAAGCTGAAGGCCTTGTAAGGTCAGCAATGGAATAAGTGATAAAGTGTTATTTCCATGGACGGTGTGGCTAGATTCTAAGTGGCATGTTTCCTAGGGAAATGGAGGTGGGTTTTGAGGATAGAGAGACAGGATTCGGTGGCTGTAAATGCATGGATGGTCGCCAAGTCCAGGTTTCATCATTTATGACATTAAGGCAATAATGACTTTTGTCAAGTGGATAAAGCGAGGTGTTTGCAGATTGTCCATTCCAGGATATGGCGTATGATGGGCATTCAACAGACCAAACCCATCATGGACTTCCCATCTAGACATGGGAAGAGAAGAATGTAAGTAGAAGCTCAGCCAGGAATTTAAATTTAGCACAGGGTCTTACTTCACAGAGGAGGAAGTAAGATCCAGACCACGGGACTTATTTCTGCAATCTTAGAGTAATAGTTTGGCCAATCCTCAGAGGTGAGCCTAGAACATAGAAAACTAGCATTCCTGCTTTATCCTAAGAGCTGGGTTCTCATGTAGATCACAGCCCCTGACGTTCTCAAAATTAAACCCAAGCATACAAGTATAAGTATCCCTTGTACAACTTGCACAGTTATCCTGACCTTGGTTCTTCCGTTTGAAAGTTTGGATAAACGACTAACAAAATATCCCTTAAATATGTTCAGCGCAGGGTTGACAGCTGTTGCTAGCTGTCGTCCCACCTCACCCTCCGGTGACCTGTGTTTTAGTGTTTTCCACTCTATTTTGACATGTTTTGATGTTGTTCATGTGTCTCTCTTCCTCATGAGACCTCCCATGGAGGAGGGAATGTGACAGTCATGACCAGGCGATTATCTTTTTCCTCCAGAACATTAGACGGTGTCTGTTGTGCTGTGCTCCCACAGCGCCCTTTTAACAGAAGCTGAACATGCGCAGACACAATGCAGTGCACCCCTTATGGATCGAGGTCGTGTGCTGCCCATTGCTAGGTGCATGTGGGGGGCGGGGGAAGCAAGAATGTGAGGCCTCCTGTTGCCTCCTGCACAGTCCCCTCAACCTGGCTGTCCTCCCACGTGCAGAGGCCAAAGGTCACAACTCTTCCCAGGCAGACTGACCTACATGACTCTTCCTCCTTAGTTGCCTCTTTGAGCGCTGATTGTTTACCCCTGTTGCTTCCAGACGAAGGACTGATAATCGCCCAGCTCTTGGTGACGGGGTCCTGGGTTACCGACCAGGCCTGGTGGCATCCCTGGATTTACTCTGATATAGGTAGCCCCTTGGTAAGTAGTCAGTCTTGCGTTGTAGTACTCCCCTCCAGGGTGGCTCTGGTTCCTGTTGGGACCCTGTGAAGAGGATAGAAACTGCGCGAGTTTCTGGTCAACCACAGAGGCCAAACCACCCAAAGACTCAGGTGTTTGGAAAGAAAGAAACAAACAAAAACACTAGACGAGGCAAGGAATCATGCATTCTGGCAATACTGATCCAAGGCTAGGCAAGCACCAGGAAGAGAGACAGAGGCTCTGGCTGTAGAAATGGAAGGATGGGACAGGCTTCCTCAAGGAACTCGTGGTTTAATGATGGAAGGATGATACCATTTTAGTCGCACTGAAAGGATGTCCAATGTGCCATGTTTTATAGCAAGAGCGAGTAAGGATCTTGCAACTCATACATGAAGGAGGTTTATACCAATCTGCAGTACCTGGTACGTAGATTAAAAACAGATAATCCATTGTTTCATTTGTAACATAAATAGTTCCCATATCTGGACACACAACACAGTCTGGATTCTAGAATCTTAGCATATCTCCGTCCGGGCCAGCGTGTATTTCCTTCCGGCGCCTGCCTTGATTATCCATTCGGTCCAAGATGAGCTCCATGAGATCAGAGTTCTCCTCCAGACACCCCTTCTCAGCTGCCACCCTGCATAGGATTGTGGGTTGCACGTCCTCATCCTGGACGGCCCAAGCTAAGAAGCACTTAGCACATACTTGCTGAGTAATTAAAGGAAGGGAGGGGAAACATAGGAAAGGCTTACTTTCCCTACTGTGGAGCAAAAGGTTTACACGCTCTCTCTTCTACTCTTCTCGATGGAATTGATGAATCTTTTGTGAATTTTGCTCTGGAATCACGATGTTGGCCACTTTATTCACCCAGCCCTGATTCCTGTTACCAATTAACCCTGAGTAATTCACATTAATCCTTAACATGTGTAAACTTAGTCACATAGGGTGGGTGAGGACGGCCCAGGCTGTGCAGCTATCTCAGCCTACCTATAATGAGGACAATTAATTTCCTACGGTCACTCTTTGAATGAAATGACGTAGAAGTTTTTTGGTTTTGTTGTTGTTGTTTATCAGGCTCATTCATTATAGATTGATACTGTTTTCAGAAAGTCTCCAAGATAGTGAAGGAATTAATGCTGCCTATTGCTCTACAGTTCTAATTATTTTAAGCTTTGAAAAGATTGCAACATAAATGGGCAGCATCACGCAACAGCAGTGCATCTGGCATCAGCTCAGTGAGCAGCCCTCCCCGATCCTCCCCGGTCTCCCTGAGTGATGCCGGGCTCGCCTTTATTCTGAGCTTGGATCCTCTCAATCCCAAGGGATTATTAAACTGCCATTGCCTATTGTTAAATGACAGCAAACAGTAGACATAGTTTCTTCTCCCCCTTCTCTTTCTTGACGTTCTCCTCACCTGAATGCTGTTTGAGCAACCCCAAGTGCGAGAACCAGGAGGCTAGATAATCCGTTGGTGCCCTTCTAACTCCAGCCTCTAAAACTCTGTAGGGAGGATGATCAAGGAGAACCTTGGTTGTTATTTTGCAGCTAGAGATTGTTTTCCCCATGTAAAGTGAAAGACAAATGACTTTACAAATTCAATATTGATGTGTTGTAAGTCGCTCGGATGAATTGATGACACATGCTGTGTATTGACCTCTGCAGTCACAACAGCTAACCCCAGGATGGTAGGGCCTTTGATGCATAATCATTATTTAATGTAAAGGAGAATAAAACATTGTGGAAAAATGGAACAATATCTTGCATTGTCTTATAAGCCCTTGGGTAAAAATAACACTAGAACATTATAAAATAAATGACCCAAGAATTCTTCTACATTTGACTATAAACCATTGTTTTTTCAATGTCTTTGTTTCTACATACAATTTTTTTTCTACCTTGAGAAAAAAATACCTGGAGCAAAATAGCCCAAGTTGCCAAATAGTCCCATTAATGAAAAACATTTGACCAACTATTGTCTTCTGTGATGACACTAAGTAGCTGCATCCTTCTCTGGCTTCTCTTTTGTCTCATAAATACTTATTTGGAAGGGCAAACGTTAAGACTTTTGTAGCTCTGTTTTTAGAATGACGCTGCAAAATGAAGTCCTAACTACTTTATACAGCAAAAGATGCCACCACAACCATATAACGTCTGAGTTACCTTGTTAACACGCTGTGACTGCTTACTCCACTTTCTAAAGTACACTCTTATCAACGGTTTTCCATTTATATGCCTGGGGTCATAGTGCATTTATCCACTTATCAGTTTAACTGCTACTTTCATAGACTTTTTTTGTCTTAAGTTTGGAAAAATTTAAGAACACCTGGGATATGCTAGTGTGTAAAATTCTCTTTTTGCTTATATTCCGATGAGCTCAAAAAACAAGGATTGATCTTATGTCTTGCATAGCTTCTTGCCTTCTTCTCAGACTTTAAGGTCAGAAAGGTTATCACAAAGTCCCAAGAAGAGACTCTCATATCAGCCCTTCTTCTGTAAAGAGTGACGAGTGGAAGCTAAGCGGGGGGGAAAAAAAAAAAACAGTAACCGATAATTCTCATTAGTGAGGTTAAAACAAGAGATAAAGACAAGGCAAGCCATCCCATTTACTGCCATCACTGGGAAGCAGTTGCTATATGATCCACTTCTAGAAGGGAATGAGACGTGCTCGCTTTATTATCCTGGACTTCTCTCTAGATTCCATACTCTGACATCCACCTGCCCACCCAAACTTTTCATGCCCACATGTAGCAGGCATCTCCCCCTCTTACCAGATCTCCCAGGCCCTAGAGCCTGCAGCCAGCCCTCCCTCCCGCCGCCAGCAAGCCCGCTCTCTCCCCACACACCTCAGGGCCAACCATTTCTCTTGACTTCCCAACCGCCATCATCGGTTGCTGCATGCACCTCATCGGGCTGTCCCACCTGCCGCTTCCCCATGGTGGCCTCCACTCCACCCCCAGAGTCACCCAGGAGAAAGAGCAACCACTTCCAGTCATTCTGCTCTCAACCTTCCCCAGGTTTCCATCACATCCCCAGAGAACCCAGGGTCCCTAGGAAGGCCCACAGGACCTCCTTACCTCTGCTCTATCCCTTCTCCCTCTTGCCCGAATCCACGAGTTGGGAAGAGTTTCCTAAAGACCTCAGACACTCTTCCACCCCTTTGTGCCCTCTGTCTGTCTTCTCAGATGTCCTCAAAGGGGTCTCATCCCTCTCTTCAGGTTATTTCTCCAAGTTTACCTTCTTTGAAAGACTTTTCTCTGGCCATGCTCACATCCACACACCTTGGCCACTCACCACTTTATCCCCGAGTTCCTTGCTCTGAGTTTCTTTGTACCACGTAGAACATGTCGTACCCATCCCGTATACATACCTATGGTGTGTGAGCATATTTAGTGTGTACACTTGTATGGATACGTGTGTGTGTGCTTATTTATTTCCTGTCCCTCCACTCCCCCTCCTACAGTACAAACTCCTTAGGACAGAGCTTTGTTCTGCTTTCCTCCCTCATATCTACCAAGTCCCTGACAGAGCCAAGGGCACACAACAGTAGCTCAAAATATTTGTCTAGGAACAATCTAGTTTCTTCTTACGTGGTATCCCAGAGCAGTGTGGCAAAGCGATGCTCACACTTTTCTTCAATCACATCTTTGCATTTCCCGTCTTATTCACGCATTCGTTCATCACACTTTGAAGAAAGACCAGTAGCTTAGAGCTGTTCAGAATATGTTCCTCCCCTAGAGGAAACTGTAGCCTCCTGGTACTTCTGGTTATGTGAATATTTACCAGACAGAGATTGTTGTAATAAACATAGCAACATCTACTGAGCTTTGAGTAAAGACAGAAATCTATTATCTTTCCAAATAGGAGATCGACCCATAAGAAGTAAGAATCTATATAGAATGGAAAAAAGAAAGAATCTACAGGAAGACACGATGTAGAACAATATTAAGTTAGGCACGTGCTGTGCCAGCCAAGTCACCAGCTCCTCTAAATTTGACCTCTTTACTGGCCCGGTCACTTGCATGTCTCCTCCACAGACACTGCCTTGGCATTGATCAAAAGAAGACTATGCTTACCATAAAAATAATATGCATTATATGAAAAAGACACAAAAAAATTGAACAACACATTAATTCAAATAAAATTCTGTAGTCTTAGAACACGATACCCACTTCATATGAGAAAACATTAAAACTCTAAGGGATATATATTTTTTTAGAAACAGATAATTTTCTGTTACGAGTTGCTGAGAGTTGGTAGGGAGATCTGGTGGTGGGTCTAGAGGTCTAGGTGCCGTGCTCTGGGAGGTCTACACACCGTGGCCCACTGCTTCCCTCCTCCCCGTGCGGCATGAGTCCGCCTGTCACTGAGCTGCTGAGCGGGACATGCTGGCCTTCGGAGGGGTCGCTAGAAGAATGAGGGGCAGGCCGGACAGCTGTTCTCCAGCGTGTTCGCCCGGGGGCAGAGCGGGAGGTGGGCTGCGGAGGGAGGGGTGAGCTGATGAATAACGCTGAGCAGCCCGCTTAATACGACCTCTAAGACAAGGCTACCCGGGGAACAGAATCATCCCTCATCCCTTAATCCTACCAGCTGCACATGATGCTGTGTGCTTCCCACCTCTGAGACTTCATCCTGGAAATAATTTTCATCAGGCGTGATTTCCCAGGTACCTGCATATGCTGCGGTTCTGTTAATCCCCATGGGAATCATCTTCAAAAATTAACACACTATTTGCTTCGCCCATTCCCCCCCCAAAAAACATGTTTCGTTTCATAATATTATTGTTATAGTCACTATGCTTGTTAAATTGCCAGCAGTGCCACTCATCATCAGGTTTTTTTAGGGGACCTTCTTGCTATATTATTAATGGGTGATTTATTTGAATGGTAGTAGACTACAGTGATTTGTAACAGTGCTTCAGAAAAAGCCATGCCTGCTATTCTCTGAGCTGGATTTCTGGCACTGAGTGCTCTAGATCTTGCTTCGAAGCAGATTTTGACAGTAGGAAAAATAATAGCCCCATTAACCTCTAACAGTTGTATAAAGGTTTAATAAAACACAAGGGATAATTGCCCCAATCTACTTTGTTCTATCATAAAATGCAATAATACGGAGTTTTGCGATTGTTAAAGACCCTTGTTTTCTTAACAAAGATCCATCCCCATATAGCATGAATATACTAGATTGCATAAATTGCTTCATAAATCAGGTAAGTAAATTATGCTTGCAGTTTCTAAATAGGCCTTTGTCACTGCAGGAGCTAAAATATCTTTTAAAATGCGATGGAAAGTCTTACTGCAAAGGGAAGTGCTGTCTGGATGCATGGGGAAGAGTAGTGCCACTGGTAACTAGAAGCAGAAGTAGGTGGTTCATCAATTATTTAACACGCCATTTACATATATAATTTCTTAAGTAAACAGGAAGAAAAAGGATCTATTAAAATATGTAAAACAAGATATAGCTTGATTGGATTATAGACGGTTAAATTATACTGTAACCCTAGTAGGAAGTCAAATGCTTTTTAAATAGTTTCAGCATACAATTATGGAGCGTGATTGATCAACTAAAGGGAAAAACTCGCTTTGCAGGAGGATAGAGAATATATTCTTTTATTTCAAAGGGTGAGCGGGAAACAGCCTACAGATTATGGCACATCTGAAAGAGCAGGGTTAGGTTTGGCATTTCCATCAGCTACTTTTTTAGAAGCCCAACATGTCACATGAGCTTTCATCAAATTTTATAAAAGAACTTAATCTACCCAAATAACCGGATTTAAAAAAACACCACCACCAAACCTCTGAAGCTCTGGAGGATTATGGGATTATTGGTGTTTGGGTGTGAGTAGAGTTAAAAAAATTGCAGTAGCATTAGAAGGAATCACCACATTGTTATAATTACATCACCTTATAGGATCGAATGTTTGCTAATGAGTAGCTTCAGTCAGAGACTCCAAAGATTAAACTAATTAATCATGGTATCTCCTTTTTGAATTCAGGGAAAGCCCGCCATTTTATACCCAAGGAAACTGAATCTGAGTTAAATTATTTAGCCTCACAGTAAAGACAAAGACACTGGAGCTAAAACTCAAGTACTCAGAGCATCAAGGGGTTTCAGAGAGAAGGTACCCACCTCTTAAGCCTTGTCATTTTATTCAAATAATATTATAAAGGTGCAGGAGTGAAAACTGAAAATAGTTTCGGGTTAAGTCTTTTGATTTGAGTGCTTATAAAATTACAAGGTCATAACATTATAATTGATTTCCAGTTTTCTGGAAGAAATTGGTTTGCTCCGACTTGATGACTCTGCCTCACTGAAGGAGAAATTTAGATAAATGAACTGATGTTGACCAAATGGTGTTTAGGCCGATAATGTACGTTGATTTTTAGGACACGATTAGTGTGCTCGGTAACATGGGCAGGTAAGAAGAGGCATAGGGACCACGTGTGTCTAGATTAAGGGAGAAACACCCACCTCCCGGCAGGTGTCCAGTGAAAGCCTGTGGAGGAGACCCTGGTGTGGCTCGTGAACTCATGTCCTACCTGAGCCACAGGTGACCCTCCGAAGACTGGAACACTTGACATATGCCCCACACGGTGTCTTTCTAACATTTTACTCATTGCCAATCTCTCTTCTTAACTATCTGTCTGGAAATGATCATAGACTCTCAGGAACTTGAAGTCTACGAGGAGGTCTCAGACCTTCACTGTTGTCCTGAGGGCTCACACTTCCCTATCTGTGGCATCATATCACAGCAGGTAAATTGACTTTAGATCAATCCATAGAGCTTACTCCATTTCATCAATGTTGTGTGCACCGGTGTGTGTGTGTGTGTGCATGTGTATGTGCAGCTCGGCGTCACCGTGTCACGTGTGTGGGTTCCTGTAAGCACCATCACGCTCAGCGCAGAGCTGCTCCCTCCCCACAAGGCCCCCTGGTGCCACCCCTTGGCCACGACTCCTCTGTCCTCCATCTCTCCGTTTGCTGCTTCAAGAATATCATACAAGTGGACCATCCAAGCACCCAGTCTGTGACCAGCCTTTCCTCAGCACAGCTCGCTTGCCATCCTTCCAAGTGGTTGTGCGTCAAGGCTGTTCCTTCTCCGTGCTGTGCAGTGTTCCACGGCTGAACTACCAGTTAGTCCAACCTCGGTCCTGTTGAAAGGTACTGGGTTTGTTTCCAGGATGGGGCTATTAAAAATAAAACCTCTGTGACATCATATGATGAATGGCTTCTGCGGGAACACGGGTTTTTCTGCTTCTTGGATAAACGTCAAGAGGTGTAATTGCTGGGTCACGTGATATTCGCATGTCCAGTTTTCTAAGAATCTGTCAGACGTATTTCCGGAGTATCCGTATCATTTTTCACCCTCACAAGCAATGCGTGTGTGATCCGGTTTCCCAGCATCCTCACCAGCACTTGATGTTATGACTTAAAAATATATATATATATATTCATTCTGATAAGTAGGTAGTGATATCTCATTATGGTCTCAATTTGCATTTCTTTAATGGCTAATGAGGTTGAACATCGTTCCATGTGCTCATTTGCCATCTGTACATCTCCAGCGAAATGCTTGTTCACATATTTTGCCCACTTTCTATTTGGATTGTTTTTATTTGTTTGTTTTTCCTGTTGAATTTTGAGGGTTTGTTATATATTCTAGATCCTCATCCTTTGTTAAAATTGCAGTTTGCAAATATTTTATCCCCATCTGGGGACCACCTTTTCATCCTTTTCAAAGGCTCTTTCCCATAATCTCTCTCTCTCTCTCTTTGTCTTTTTAGCTGATAGATTTCTATCAATCATTCAATCAATAAATAGATTCTAGTTTCTACAATCACACATGGCACAGACAGGAAGAGCTGGCTGGTGGCTGCCCTAAATAGGGAAGGTGTGAGGCCCCATCCCAGAACCCCATGACCTGCTTGGATCCTGCAGGCTGTTTTTGCAAGACCAGACCCCACAGTTTGAATGGCCTATACACAGCAGGCAAAGAAACTGATAAAATGTTCTCATTTATGATCCCACGACTCATTAGATATTTTCACGGGGATTCAAATGAGCTATAATAATAATAAAATGAGGGGATTTAGATTATGGAAATAAACCTTAATTCAAATAATAAAGAGTAAAATAGATATATTTTACAAATTCTTATTGATTTGTTTTCCAAAATTCCGTATCTTTTATTTCTAGTTTCACCATGTATTCCTAAGTTTGAAATGGACAATTGTTTCCCTTCCTTATTCTTTTGGCTGCAAGTTGGAATGGCCTTAACATAAATCATCAAAGAAATATAACATGAAAAAATGTGATGATATTTTAACTTCAAATGTGTTCACCATTTTTAAATTTTTTTTTTTTTTAATTTATGATAGTCACAGAGAGAGAGAGAGAGAGAGGCAGAGACACAGGCAGAGGTAGAAGCAGGCTCCATGCACCGGGAGCCCGATGTGGGATTCGATCCTGGGTGTGTTCACCATTTTTTAATGAATGTGTCCAAATTAAATATCACATTAATCAGATTAAATTAGAAAATTTAATCACAGCAAATGATTATATTTATCTGATATCATACTTATTTGATCATATTCCTTGAGTTCAATGCATTTACATTATTTTTATAAAGATGCAGCAAATGGAGAGATGTGCTAAGTGGAAGTATATGCCAGAGGAGAAAATAAGTTGTGTTTTAAGATATGTATGTGAAAATACATGACAAATCAAGGAGAGAAGAAGCTAAGATTAACGAATTGGGTAATTAGAAAAGTGCTTTGCAGACAGAAAGCTGCATATTTTGCAAGCACTGTAGGCTGCAATTATTATTAGAATATTTGCAGGGATTTCAATTTTCTTATTTAAATAACCTATTTTATAGTTTGATCTGTCAATCTCAAAGGCATACAAAATAGTATAAACCATGTGACATCCAAGCGAGATACTTCCACTATGTAAAATTCAAGTTTGGTAATTAACATGTAAGAAAGTTTTCAGGCACTCCCTCCGCCAGGAAAATCTTTGCAGCTTTTTTGTGCAAATGCATGCATAATAAGGATTTCACAAGTCTCTAGGTTTCTGACATTGGGAACAAGGGAAAAATGATCCCATAGAGTTATGTGTGCTTTCCAGAAGGGCTGATTCACCTGTTATCCTGAAAAAGATAGAGAAGAAGTAGAAGAACACCAAATGCATTAGGTAACTGTATCATGTAATGAATACAGTGGTGATTTCTGCAAAATGAAAGAAGGGTCCTATTATAAATTGAAGAAGTATTTGCTGATTGATCTATAATCTGCATCCAATTGGTCAAGTCTGAGTCAGCTAAGAAGAGTGCTCAGCCGTAATCTATCCTGCCCACCAACCAAAGTGCCATTTTACTAAGCTTCACTCACAGTTTTCTAGAATCCATATAAAAATTATTTGCGATGGATTTCGATCCAACTTTAGTTTTTCTTTAAAAAAAAACTTTTTATTTATTTATTCATGAGAGACACAGAGAGAGAAAGAGGGGCAGAGACACAACACAGGCAGAGGGAGAAGCAGGCTCCACGCAGGGAGCCCAATGCAGGGCTCGATCTCAGGACCCCGGGGTCATGCCCTGAGCCAAAGGCAGGAGCCAAACCGCTGAGCCACCCAGGGATCCCCTAGTTTTTCATTATATTCTCTTTATATCACAATAGCTTGCTTAAACTTGCTTTAGTTGAGTGAATAGCTTCATTTCTGGTTTTCATTCCTTTTAAAAATGAAAGGAGCAAACTAAAATCTCTTTTGTGGATATTCTTGTAAAATATATGAACCTTTTCCTCCAGGATTATCATCCTTCAAAATTATGTGTATGTGTATATATAAATATATATATACATACACATAATATATGTAAATATATGTATATATACATATATTTATGTACATATGTATATATGTATGTATAAATATATATATATTTAAATCTGGTAGAAAACAAATGGACAATATCTTACTCATGTTCTCTCGTATCTGCGATAAACTCTAATTATCAGAATATAAAGCCAGACCGGTGTTTCTCATGGTTTGTATATTAATACTCACCCTATTAAAAGGCTTAGGTGCAATGTACCTTGTTAAAATGAGGCTAAGTGTACCAGACAATTTGAGCAGTTCCTTTATTTCTTGCGACTCAGCATTCGTTATCAGGCATTAAGTGTTTTTGATGAAGGACACTACTTGCTAATCCTGCGTGAACGGTACTCTAATTTCATAATTTTAATTGAATTGAGCTCTTTGTACTTCCAAGTGTTCAAAGTTGTGTTGCCTCTCCGAGATAACTCTTTGCTGGCCGTGTCCTGGAGGCCCTCCTGCTTCTGCGGTGCCCTTGCCCCGCACCTGGGCAGCACCTGCGTGCACAAGGCCACCTGCCCTCACTCTTGTGGGTTCACCTGTTGTGAGTAACCCTTTTGTCCCGCCCCCTCTGTCCCCAAGCTTCTCTATCTCTTCCTCGGGTGAGTTCTAAATCATCCTTTAAAGCTGAAGTGAAGGAGCCTTCCCTGCCTTCCTGGACACACCCCAAGACACCTGGAGGTCACGGAAGGCTCAGAGTCCACACGTTCCCCGCAGAGGGAGCGGGGACCCGGCCCCCTGACCCCGGGTCGGCTGAGGCTCTGCAACATGGTCCCTTCTCCTCCTCCGGCTCACAACTACACCATCCAGTCCTCAGACAGCCTTTCCCTGAACCCCTGAGCTAAGTTAGCCCCCCTCATAGTTCTAAGAAAAATGATATTTTCCATGACAGTGTCTTACCACTTACGCAACATCTGTCAATAATGGGGAACATTTACTTACCTATATCTGTTTTATTTTTCTTTGTCCTAAAATATAAGCTCCTTGGTAAGAGGCCTTACCTTGTACTTGGCTGTATCCTCAGAATATGTAATGCCTGTCATGCAATAATCACTGGATAAATAGCACTGATGTATTGACTGCCCGTGTGGTTGGCTCCCTGGGGCGCAGTCCGCGGGGTAGAGTAGGTCACTGTACCATCGATACCTGTCGGCCGACCATCTAGCATGTTTTCTGTAGTCTACATATATGCTAAATGGACACTTGACCACGGAGAAAAATTTCAGTATTATACACCTTCTTTAGGTGATATCAGTGCTGATAGTAATTTTACTTGTGTTGCTGCAGAAGGCATCTTCAAGCGAATCGCATGGAGAATGGGATCACGTACCCTCGAGATGTAAAGGCCAAAGCACCATGAGACTAGTCAAACGTTTCCAGGAGAAATGTTCCTACCTAGGACCAATATTTTTGTAGTGCATGGTTAGGTCCACAGACCTCAGAACATCCAACCAGGGGAGGCACACAGCTGTAAGCCAGTCTTGCCACGTTTTCCTCGGGAGGCTTGGTTCTCCAAAATCTCTCTTCGAGTGTGAACGTCAGGTGGCTCTGGGTCTCGTGAGGCGCCCTGGCGTGGACCAGCCCCATAAAGGGAGTTTTATCTGAGTGCATTCCTTTGGGGACGTGGTCGCCTGGACGTGAGAGGGATCATGAAACTCCTGGTGGGGTTGGGCAACCGCAGAGGCGGCTGCAGGGGCATTGGCCCAGGCGTGACCCGTGCGGGGGCCAGACACCATCTAGTGCAGGGTTGACAACCAGAAGGGCTACAAGAGGCCACCGGACAGGAGTTACAGAGAGGCCTGCAAAGTTGCGGCAGGGGCCGATCCGGGGAGAGCGTGGCCATCGGGAAGGAAGCTGCGGCCTGTGACCTGGAAGGAGACCCTCAGCTCATGACCTGGCCGGTGACTCCACGCCAGAGTCGCGTGGTGACAATGCATTACTCTTTCTGAATGCCTTGCTGTACACTTTGTTTCCTGAATATTTTTTATTGAAAGGAGATGCTGGCGTTTCAGATGGCGTGACCTGGTGTGATGTGTGGGCAGGGCGATGCAAGAGTTAACTAGATCATCCTGGGGGGTCTTGGTCTACGGTTAGTCTCAGGCCTCTGGCACTGAGCTGGAAGTTCTGCGACCGACTCAAGGATAACTGTGAATGAGTCAAGACACATGGAAGGGAGAGAAAGTGTCTATAGCTCCCTGAAGCTCAGGACGTGCTCCCCAAAATCCTGCTAGAGCACATGGTCCTACAGATTAAAGCAAGGCATGGAGTTGTTTGATTGTTGTCATTTTCTTACTTTACGGATGGGTTGGGAATGGTTATATTAATCACATTTTGACCAAAATGGTCTTTAAAATGCAGCAAATGAAATGAGCCTATGGTTCATGATCCTACATAATCATCAGAGAGAGGGAACACTTTTCAACCTGGAAATATTTCATTAATTAACACTAACCTATTTATTATAGATCATTTTAGATATACATAAAAGTGGAGAACGTTGTGCAAAAAACCTCCTATGTTCTCCAGTTCATCTTTTGTTTTCATCCACTCACCCACTCACAATTTTTCCCCTAAGGTACCTTACAGCACATACCAGACATCACACTGTTTTATTTGGAAATACATAATGTCTAGAAGTATTTATCTTGCATGTAGGGCCTGATACACCTTTTACACAAAGCATGACTGTAGTACACATTAGAAACACCCAACACATTTAAATTTGTTAATTCCCTTAATATGTAGTTGTCCAGAGTTGTCCCCAAATATCTTTAATGGATGGTTAGTAGAAGTCAGGATCCCAAATGTCTACACTCTGCATTTGAGGGATGTGTATCTCCAGCTTAGGTATTTTAATCTCTTTTCTTTTCCCACATCTGTGCTTCTTTTTCTTAGTTTTTTCAGCTGTCCTTCACTCAGAGAGCGTGTTTCACGTGGTTAATATTTTCAGCATCAAAATGCTTATGCCCCTAGCCTTCCGTTTGCTTGTTTTGTGACCGCATCTTTCCATTTTGGGGCTAACAAGGGGTTTTAGAAAAACATGAATGAGAATCTCTTTCATATTATATTTTTAAAACTCAGTTTGGGAGCGCCTTCAAATTCAGTGATGCAATTCAGAAGGGAACTAATTGAAGTCAATGAACGGTATTAATAAAGATTTCTCTTAGGAGCTAACACTTGTCTGATATTGCTAATCCTCCATTGCTTTCTCTATTTGGCCAGCACTCTCTTTTATTTTTATTTGATTTTGTTTTCCTTGGTGCTCATTTTTTTAAATATAATTTTATAATCAACAATTATTTTAGAAAAGTTGTTAGGTCACAGAAAAACTGTGTGGAAAGTACAGAGCGTTTGTGTGTATCACCTGTCACCCCATACCCCACCCCCAAATATGCCCACCATCACCAACCCTCACCAGAGGGCTTGATAGTTTTGTCATGACTTACAAACCAGCCTTATGAACCCATGTCCACAGTTTACAGCACGCTGTCTTTTTGGAGTTGTGCATTCGAATGATGCATAATGTCAAGTATCCACCATTACAGTTTCAAACAGAACAGTTTCATTGCCCTAAAAATTCCCCGTGCTCTACTTATTCATTGCTCCTCTCCCCAACAATCCTGAAAAACACTGGTCCTTCTACTCTCTGAATTGTTTTTCCTTTTCCAGAAAGTCATATAGCTGGAATCACACAGTACGTAGCCTTTTCTGATCGGTGTATTTTACTTGGTAATATGCAGGGTTTCCTCATGCCTTTTCATGGCTTGGTAGCTCATTTCTTTTTAGTGCTGAGGGATATTCTATTGCCCGGATGAGCCACAGTTTATTTATTCCTTCGCCTACTGAATGGCATCTTGGTTGTTTCCAGATTTTAGCAATTATGAATAAAGGTGCCATTAAGGGGCACCTGGGAGGCTCGGTCAGTTCAGTGTCCAACTTTTGATTTCAGTGCAGGTCATGACCTCACCATCATGAAACTGAGCCCCAAGTCGGCTCCCCACTCAGCAGGGAGTCCGCTGGAGTTTCTCTCTCCATCTCCCTATGTCTCACCCCCACCCCTTACACTCTCTTTCTCGAATATAAATAAATAAAATTTGTTTAAATCATTATTAAAATCCATGTGCAGGTTTTTGTGTGGACCTGTTTTCAACTGCTTTGGGTAAATACTGAGTGTGATTCCTGGATCTCAGAGTTACAATATTTGGTCTTATAAGAAAGCACTCGGATGTCTTCCACAATGGCTGTGCCATTTTGCATTCCCACCAGCAATGAATGAGAGTTCTCATTGCTCCATATCCTCATTAGCATGTGGTGTTACTGATGGTTTGGATTTTGGCCATTCTGATGGATATGTAAGAGTATCTCGGTGTTTAATTTGCATGTTCTTGGAGCACCTTTTCATATACATTTTGCCATCCGTATCTTCTTTGGGGAGATGCCAATCCAGGCTTTTTGCTCATTTTAGTTTGATTTCTTAGTTGATTTCTTAGTTTGATTTCATTTTAGTTTGATTTTAATTTTGTTTTCTTACTGTTGATTTTTAAGAGTCTTTGTATATTTTGAATAACAATTATTTTGTCAGATAAGCATTTTGCAAATATTTTCTTCCTATTCATGAGATGCCTTCTTATTCTCTTAACATGTCACAGAGCAAAAGTTTTTCATTTTAACAAAGTCCAGCTTCTCAACTTTTTAAATAGACCGTACCTTTATTGTTGCACTTAAAAATAATTGCCGAGAGTACCTGGGTTGTTGGTTAAGCATGCAACTCTTGATTTCAACTCAGGACATGATTTCAGGGTTGTGGGATTGAGACCTATGTCCACCTCTGCACTGGAGGGTAGCGTCTGCTTGAGATTCTCTCTCTTTCTCCTTCTGCCTCCCTTCACCACTCCCTCTCTCTCTCTCTCTCTTAAAATAAATAAATAAATAAATAAATATTTTTAAAAATCATTGCCAAGTGCAAGATCGTTTAGATTTTTTCTTGTTACCTTCAAAGACTCATAGACTTTTGCATATTACATTTAGGTCTATAATCCATTTTGACTTAATTTGTGTGAAGGATGTGAGATCTGTGTTTAGATTCAGTATTTTTGCACGTGGATGTCCAGTTCTAGCACCATCTGCTAAAAGGTCTGTCTTCTCTCCATTGAATTGCCTTTGCTCCTTTGTCAAATAGAGATCAGTTGACTATATTTGTGGGTCTGTCTTTGGGCTCATTATTCTCTTCCAGTTTATTTGTCAGTTTTGTCAATATGGGACTGTCTAGATTACTATACCTTAATAGTCATCTCCATTATGTATAGCATTTTAGAATCTCTATCATGCTAACGTTTCACCCAGAATGCTTAAAATGTAAATTTGTTTTTTAAATTGAGAAATCTCAGGCTGGGGAGATCTTGCAAGAGTAATACGAAATTTCAGTGCACTGAAAATCTAGAATTTATATATATATATTTCCAAATGGGCTTTTTCCCCAACATTTCACTTTGTATATAATAATTATAGATGGTTGCTAATATTTAGTAGGCACATGTAGTGTGGGAAAATTTTACACATAATAGAAAGCATAGTTTTTATTACCCGTCTGAACAGTAATTACTACCCCCTTTTATGTTAAGGATCCAAGGCCCCAAGTGCACTTAGCAGATCCAAGGTCTAATATCTGAATGCCAAGCACATCTATATACTACATTATCCTTTTTTTATAAGTATCACTGGATGATTAAACTTTCTACTGGTATTTATAAAAAAGAATTTTAAGACTTCCCTCATTTAAAATCAGTGCTTTTTATTTTGTTATATTCCATTTCAAAATAAAAGAGAAAATACTTGTAATTTTGGATAAATATGTACTATTGTGTTCGTTCACTTCCATGAAACACATATTTATTCTGGCCAATTTATAGCCGGCACTATTATGTACTTTAATTGTATCTAAATATAAGGTATTGAAATACTTCAAAATAGTTAAATAGACTCAGTGTTCAATGGTCTGAATCTGCTGAACATCTCTATAAACAAAAAGAAGCAGGATAAAAGCAAAGAAATAACTAAAAAATGATACTAAAATTTGTCAGATTTAAGAGGAAGATGTCTTTAAATTCAGATAAACAAAGAAAATGTGTGGATAAGGAAGACGAAGGACCAGAGTAAGGTGGGGAAGTGCTCACAACTGCTTGCTCAGCACTTGTATTTTGGAGGAGAGGTATGGACACTACGCCACACGATCTTTTCCTCTTGTAAGAGACGTTAGTGGAGCAAAGATCAAGTGCTTATTTGGGTAGGACTTTGCCATAACTCAAGGTCCCACAGTTTTCAAGAGAGCTGCTTGTTTCCAAAGGCCATCAGCCATTCCCTAGGGAAACAGAGCCAGGGAATCAGCCGCCCTGGAGGGTGGCTTTCAGAGCAACAGGTAAACTGTGCTCCGTACCACCTGAACTCGTCAGAGGACATCTCGGAGACCAGGTCATTTAAACTAGAAGACTAAGAGCATTGGCACTGAGAAGGCCTACAAGAAAATAAACACTGAGGGAGTTATTTTTCTTATAGATTTCTCAATAATGATTCTGCTTTCATAATTTATTTTAAGGATCGGTGTTAATAGCCTTAAATTAAGAAGAGAGATTTCCTTTTAGATGTGGCTTCCTTATTTATCATAGTGAAATGATAAAGACAGAGGTGGTCTTATCCAATCTATGAACAGGCGACAGATAACTTTTTTCTCCTATCACACATAGGTAACTTTATTGTCCAAACTGGAGCTGTGTTTGAAGTGCGTGTGTGTGTGGGGGGGGGGGGGGGGGGGGGGTGTCCAGCACAAATGTTAAGCTAGACATGACAGCCGGTCTACGTTGGAGCTGATCCTGGATACACCAGCAATGTGAGGGCCCCCATACGGCACCACAGGTGCATTCAAGGAGAGGACCATGAGTACACCGCATCCGTAGTCATGCATTAATGTGCGCAGGACCCTGTGTTTATGGGACGTGGATTGGATATTTTGTTAGATTCTGTAATGTGCTTCGTGCAACTCTTCACTTGCCACCTCCACTTTACTGGACGCCTCCTCATGCCCTCCTGTGTTTGGATGAACTTCCGTGTGGACACGAGAAAGGCACTTGTTCAGGAATCTCTGGCTCGACCAGCCCACGGAGGGAAGGAAGCCGAAAGCCGATCCTGCGATTCATGTGGTCTTGCCTCCCTATTTTGCAAAAGTGAAAACAAGCTTTAGAGGTTTCCAGGCTCTTCCCTGAGGTCACACCGCTGCCCGTGAAAGACAAATTTTTCGACATCACCTTCCTAGCAAGTATTCCGGACTGTCTTCATTATCCATGAAGCCAGTAACTCAGCCGGATGAGCTATGCTCTGATTTTACAAAAATGAGCCCACGCTTAGCATCAAATGATACTTTTATGATGTGTAGAACAGTTTTAAGAAATTGCTATGGTCGAAAAACCAACTAGACTGCTGAGTCATCCAAGTCAATATAGTGGGTGAAGTTAGCCCTCAGACAATTTAAATTTGTAGCCACTCTTGGGGGAAAAACCAAGACCCAAAACAGTGGCTTCCTTCTTCCAAATCAGGATCTGATTTTGTCAGTCACTTAAGTGTCCCCAAAACAACGAAATCCGATTAGTGTTTCCCAGACTCCACCATTGTATGTTTAATAATGAAACCAGCAAATTGATCCATAGCCAAGAGGTCTTACTTTTACTTCAAGAGGTAGACTTACATTATTTTGATCCTTCTTTTTTTTTTTTTTCTTTGTTGAGATACAATCAACATCTAACATCGTGTAAGTGTAAGATGTGCAACATGCTGATTTGATACAGGTATATATCGTGAAAGACTTACTATCATTGGGTTAGTTAATGCCTTCATTGCCTCACATGATTACCTTTTTGATGGGAGGTAGAGTGGTGAGAACATTTAACATCTACTTTCTTAACATTCAAGAATATAACGCAGTGCCGGTACCTATCCATGCTGTATGTCAGGCTTCCAGGACTTACTCCTCTTATAATCAGAAACCTGTACCCTCTGACCAATCTTTCTGGGGCTGTTTCCCCCAACCTGAAGCCTTGGCAATCACCATCTACTCTCTACTCTACGGGTTCTGCTCTTTGAGATTCCACGTACAAGCAGAATCATACAATATTTTTTTCTTTCTCTGCCTGACTCGTTTTACTCACCATAATGTCCTCAAGGTCCATCCATGTTGTTCCAAGTTGTAAAATTTCCTCTTTCTCATGGTTGAGTAATATCCCATCGTCAATATCAACCACACCTTCTTTATCCATTTATCCACTGAGGGACACTTGAGTCGTTTCCCTGTCTTGTCTATTGTGAATGATGCTGCAATGAACAGGAGAGTGCAGATGTCTCTTTAGATATTTATTTCATTTCCTTCGGAGAGATACCCAGAATGGGATTGTCTAATGATATGGTTGTGTTCCTAATTTTTTTGAGGAACCTCCATACTGTTTTCTGTAGCAGCTGTACCAATTTGCATTCCCACCATATGTTGATCCTTATGAGTGGAGCTTGCCTGAATCTAGACATGTTGGTTCCAAAATGAACTTGCTTGCAGTATTTTATTCCAAAGATAGCTTAAGGGTAAAATTTGGCCAAGTTCTTCTCCACAATGCTACTGATTCAAAAAGAAAATTTAGAACGGCGTATAATACATGGAAATGGTGAATATAATAAGTGCTTTGATGGAAACACTAGAGCCAGTTTGGAATATGATCTGTGGCATTCGGAATGAGGATGAGTCTGCTGAGCTGCAATAACGTTATGACTATTTTAACTTCTGTATCATTATCCCAAACTGGGTTCCAAAGAGAACAAAATACATGGGTAGGAGAGTGCAGGCTGATTTGGATGGCATGTAAAGAAGACAGAATATATGCACATCATTGGCAAGCAAAGAAATATTCCAAAATCTGCATCTAAATGGGAATGTTAAGTATCAAAGAATCATTCAGAGGAAAAAAAAATATTTAAAGTTGTGAATTTTCCATATTTAGAATAGCCATCATTAAATTAGAATAGAGAAAACTTTATCCGTTTGGTGTTAATCTGTTAATTCAAATGTGTTCTCATGAGTTTGGGTCATGCTTTTCCTTCACATCAAACATAAACTTTATATGATTCCAACTTTTCTGAAACTTAGTATTCTGAGTTTAAATAACATCTTAAATAAATAAGAATGTTAAATAAAAGCAAGCAAACTACTAGCTTAACATTTATGAATATCCTTTACGTCCTCAAAATTCTGGCAAAATGTTTTGCTATCAAACTAAAGCAAAGCAGATATAGCTTTGCTGAGAGGACATTAAATCTGGAGTCTGAAGACCTGAGTTTGAATCTCAATCACTACTTGTAGGGATGCTGGTAAATGATTGAACCTCTTTGTCTCAACAAACTCATGTGGAGAAGGGATGATAACTCAGAAAATAACTTTAGGAATTAAAATAAAAGAGTATGAAAATGGGGACGCCTGGGTGGCTCAGCAGCTGAGTGTCTGCCTTTGGCTCAGGGCATGATCCCAGGTCCTGGGATCGAGTCTCACATCGGGCTCCCTGCATGGGGCCTGCTTCTCCCTCTGCCTGCGTCTATGCCTCGCTCTCTGTGTCTCTCATGAATAAATAGATAAAATCTTTAAAAAAAAATAAAAGAATATAGAAATGTTTTCAGTAGAAGAAAGACCAGGCACAAAAATTATATTCAAAAAAGTGCTTTGACGGTATTTCATTGTTTCCAAACTAAAATAATCCTCTACCACGGAGCTAAAATGACCCCAGTGTGGGAAAGTGCTGACGGGCACACATGGGCGTCTCTCCAGAAGTGGTGGTGTTATGATTCTCAATTCCCCTTTGGCAGAGAGCTTCACACCATTATGTGTAATTGCTTTAGCAAAGAAGTGAGGATGACATGATGCCCAGAATAAACAGCTCACTGGTGATCTTGTGGAAGACTGGGGAGGAGACAAAATGAAAGAGCTCGGTCTGTGTGGATCCTTTCTCCCCAGGGTTCACGGGCTCATCCCGGGAAGCGCCAAGGTTCCACATGCACGAAATGCTTTAGAGAGAGGTACCCACCCCGTGGAGATTTGTATTTGGTGTACTGATCTGACTTTCCTGTTGCTCACATCCAGGCCCCCCTTCTTTGGTCCCATAGAGAGTTGTTTAGGGTGATACTATTTTATGATGGGAGAAAAAGATGGGATGGATGAGGCAAAGTTGTTCTGAGTTCAAGAATTTAATGGAAAAAAAAAAAAGAATTTAATGGAAATACTGAGTTTTGCACAATCCAGTAGTCTAAAAATATGTATGTGTGATATTTGTTTGGTGATGGCCTTGGACTGGGTATATGTGTGGGTAAATAATTGCATATCTATTCAAGAAGTGCTCTGAAATAGCCCTGATCAATACTAAGTCTCTTTGTTACATGAATAACTAGCTTAAAAGATAAGTTTTCTGGGGGGGAAATATCAGATGCACACCATTAAATCTTACACTTTAAAAGGTAGTTTTCAGTAGTTTATTCGTATAGCATTTATATCCCCATTTTGGTTATCTCATGGTCGACTGAAATGTATACTCAGCTTTAGGATATTGATTTTGATTAACACACTATATGCAGGTATAGGTCCCTAGCCTCACACCCAACCTGAGCCAAACTTCTCAGGAAACAGATTCCCTGTGTAGTGTACGATGTGAGTTATTCGGGAGGGCAGATGTCCCATCAGTATGTCTTTAAGATATATGGGCTTCTGAGATGCAAAAGGTTTTCAGACAATGTGTGAAATTTGATAAAATAGAGAATGAGATAGCTTTTACAGGACTCACATTAGCATGGGCTCAGTGCCTAGAATGTGCTAAGCACGGCAGGTGGAGTGCACATCTTCATCTGCTCTGAAAACAATCCCACCACACAGAGCTAGAGCTGCACACATGTCAGGAATGAGCACTCAGGTTAACTAGCTTGCCCCCAGGGGTAACACAGCTCCACGTGCTTAGGGCGCGGATCAACGCCTCAGCGCCTGACCCCACAGTCACAGTTTATTTCTATACACAATGCAGTGTGGCTAAAGGAGGAAAAATTATCTGAAAAAAAAATCCAGCAGTAGGAAATAAATGAGTTGTTTCAGGTATGGCTAAGGCCAAAGAGAAAATGAAATGTGTCATCGTGAAGATCTGAAAGCAAGCTTTCAAAATCACCCAGACAAATCAACTTCTTTTTTAGGACTCAAACCTAATTTACTTCCTGGTTTCTTAAGATACTTCAGAATATATAAATATATTAAGAGATACAGGTGCTAATCATATGAATATTCCCTGTGGCTATATTTGTCATCAATGATAAAATACTGAAGCCTAAGGGGCAGGTGATTACTTTGTCTATTTGACAAGAAGGTTGGCAGGCAGTGGGGCTGAGGCCATAGTGTCCGGGACCGTCCCTCCAGGGAAGGGTCACTGAGGGACATACGGGCCTTACGTGATGAATGCTGGCAGGAGTGTGCACCATGTGTAAGCAGCGCTGTCAGAGGCAGCGTGGCTGCTATAATCGTGTACCGTAACCTGGGTGGCATAGACGACAGTCCGTTCCTTCCTTCCAATCTGGAAGCGGGAAGGTCCTGCATCAAGAAGCTGGCAGATTCAGTTTCTGGCGAGGGCTCTGTCCCTGGCCTGCATGATCCTTCCCACGATCTCCTCAGGCCGTGACACTAATCCCGGCGGGGCCTCCGCACCCCCCATGACCTCGTCTAACCCTGTTCATGCCCCACCTCCAAATACCATCATGTTGGAGGTGAGGGCTTCAACCTACGAGGTTGTGGAGATGCAAACATTCCGGCCACAGCACCACGTCCTCTCAGCTTTGTGGCCTTTCCCTCCAAAGTCTTCATTTGTTCATGAACCGAGAAAGAGAATAGCACCCCACACTGTCCGTGTACCCCGCACCTGCTACGGGAGTTACATGCGAGCATCACGTGTGTGCTGGACTCTCACAACGCGAGGACAGGCGTCCATAACAGCGACATCTCCTCGAGGAGGAGGAAGGAGGCAAGGCCAAAGGTGTGCGTTGGGTGCCAGGACGACCAGAGGCGGTGGTCTGTCCTTCTCCACTTGGTTTAGGGTGGGAATGAGGAAGGGTCCTGTTGCAGAAGGCTCATGGAGAAACAGCACTGGGATAACCAGTGGGAGGGCAGCGAGGAGAGGCACTGGTGACCCTTTCACACGGGGTGCCATGGCAGGAGGGATTTCCCCACTGGAAGAAAGACAGGCAGGTGTTCAGGCGTTCTCCAAATCCCTGCATTCCCCGGGGATTAAGAGCCTCCCGTGCAGAAGGATCTGAATCCTGGGGTTTCTGGCCCGTTTCTGATTCCTGATTCTTAGGTTGCTAAGAGCAAATGCATTGCATCCATTCACTATCTTTGAGGATTCACACCATTGTTTCCTTGGCTTGTCCTAAACTCATCCTATTTGTCTGAAAACTGTCCTGGGAACATTGCTTGCTCTTGTTATGGAATCAGTTCCACTTGTTTGGAAAACTTACCTTCCATTAGATTTTATTTTTAAAGATTTATTTATTTATTTATTTATTTATTTATTTATTTATTTATTTAAAATGGAACGAGAGCATGAGTGGGGGGGGGGGGCAGGAGGAGAAGAAGCAGCAGACATCCCCCTGAGCAGGAAGCCTGACACAGGGCTGGATCCCAGGGATTCAGGGCTGGATCCCAGGACCCTGAGATCAGGACCTGAGCCCAAGTCAGATACTTGACCCACTGAGCCGCCCAGCCGCCCCCTTACTTACCTCTTAATTTTGGAAGAGTTAACACTGTGATGAACGGCAAAGGCCATCGAACCCTCAAGTTCAGGGTCCATCCCACTCTCCTCCCCTGCTGGCTGTCTGCCCGGCACTGGTGAATCTTCTTGACTCAATGTCCTTACCTGTGAAATGGAGATAATACTACTGAATATCTGGAATTACTATGGTATTAAATGAGACGCTGGTTTGAGAAAGCTCAGCATAGCGCTGATGCGTAGTAAGCCTTTAATTAGTAAGAGTATTACATTAGCTCACGAATCATGCACATGGCCCGATAATATTTAACAGTTATTATTATCTTTTGCTCTGTTTATAATAATAATGCAAAAACCATGAGAGCAATGTCTACCTAAGTATCTCTGATTTCACGGAAATCTGCTTGGAAAATGATAGCTTCTACTGAGCTGGTGTCAATCTGCTAACTGACTGCATAATATAGGATAATTTACATCCAATTCAAGGACTGATACTCACATCCACATTCAGAGAATGTGGCATTTTTGCTGAATTATCGGTTTGCGATAACAGAATGAAGATAACCATAATGCAGTCGGCTTTTGGCATTATTGAAGACACCTCCGGATCTTAGTATTGTGTCAAAATCTTCATCATGAATGTCAGGCAATGTGACAAAATGGCAGCTTGTTTGTAGGGTTCCCGAGGATGGCCCGAGCCACACCAGTGGCCAGCACACATGTTTGTGCCTCTATTCCCAGGAGAATAGCTCCAATTTCTTTGCAGACTCAAATCCAATACCCCTCTTATGCAGCAAGCTGGCTGATTGGGTGTAAGTTAAAAATAACTCACGCCATAAATGCTTTATGTATAGGGTGCCAGTGCCCCCTAGGTCGAGGGAGCTCAGTTATTCAAGTTAAAATTAACTTCTGAATCAAGTATGTGCATACTGAGAGGGCAGGCTCTCTGTGAAATATTGAGGATGCGAATGCCTTTCCTGTAAAATGTTTATGAGCATTGCAATTGGGTCGGTTGTTAAACAAGTTCCTGCTTGTCGTGAGGCAAGAGCCAAGTTGTGTCTAGAGACTAAGGAGAGATGAGGATCCTTCTTCAAACGCCCTCACCCCCTATTCTTGCTAAGTAATTGTCTTATACTAAGTCATGAAACTGTGTCTCTCTTGTTGGGCGGCTGCCTCATTTCCAAGGCACCTATTGCGTGTTGTAGATTGTAGAGGACACGGCCTTGGAAGGCATAGCAGGGAGCAAGACACTGGATGGAAGTGCGTGTGGGACTATGTATTCTGGTTCAGACACACATGACATACATGACGGGATGATTATCTTCTTCGTGTCTGAGCCTTTCAGACAAGCGCTGAAAGCCTGATAGTCTAATAGCACAAGAATCCCCTTTAATCTCTTCCTTCTTTACACTAATTAATTGATTCATTTACTATTAACTTTATAAACACGGAGACTCTGCAATACATTGCACTGTGAAAGTTCCCTCTCTAGAGGGAAAGGAAAATAAACGTTAAATAAATAAGTAAATTAAAACATGGTATGTGTTATAGAATTACAAGGAGGAGGTATAAGAAGACAGAAAGGGAAAAAATCATTGAGTCTCTTTGGGATGGGGCAGTGGGAGAAAGCTCTGTGAGAATGAAACCCATGGCTTGGTCCTGGGAAGTGGAGTGGGAGCTTTCTGTAAATCTCTTATATTCAATAGTGTGCCAGTAAATGTCTGACCACGAGTTATGTGAGGGGCCGGGCCTGATTTATAACATTCTTCAATCTGGTCTAGATGCTTCCATGTCGGCCAATTTCTAGCTGCCAACGTGTCGTCATTGGACAGCAACATGCAGTACAACTCCCTTAGGTAGTATCTCCCAGACGAGTACTGTGGACGTAGCCAGCCTCAAGGGTGAGGATCTAGGCCAAATATCCTAAAATGATTAGGAATTTATGAGATCTGAGTAGTTATTGCATCTTTTTGAAGTAAGGGATTTAATTTTAAGTGTATGTAATTTAACCAATAAGGGCTGTGTTCAACGATCAATCATCTTGCAAACTTTCTCAGCGTTTAACGTTTGCCTCTCACACTCTGGGATAAATATACTGTTGAATTTCATTATACTCTTTCTGAGATGTGATAACCAGAGTGTAAGGCGTGTTCCAAATGTTGACACACGTTGTGACTTGTAAAATGGATAAGTTTTGGTCAGTCATTTGGGGCAAGAGCTGTCAGAAAGGCCTTTGGCTTCTCTGTCAATTTCTTGAGTTATGGTTTAGAGTCCTTTTTAAATTAGTTTTTAAAATATTTTGTTTATTTATGAGACAGAGAGAGAGAGAGAGGCAGAGACACAGGCAGTGGGAGAAGCAGGCTCTTCGCAGGGAACCCCATGCAGAGCTCGATCCCAGGACCCCGGGATCACACCCTGGGCCGAAAGCAGATGCCCAACCATTGAGCCACCCAGGTGTTCCCAGTTTAGAGTCCTTTAATTTAATGTTTATATTTTTTAAATATTATGAACTTTATGAAAATGAAATGGACACGCCAGCCTTTTTTCTCTTAACTTCTACAAAGTTACAGCTACAAGATCTCTTTCCTGAGAAAGATTACATCTAGAAAAAAAGTAGACACTTGCAAAATCTTTTTTTTTTTAAGATTTCATTTATTTATTCATGAGAGAGACAGAGAGAGAGAGGCAGAGACACAGGCAGAGGGGGAAGCAGGCTTCCTATGGGGAGCCCGATGTGGGACTCGATCCCAGGACCCCAGGATCATGCCCTGAGCCAAAGGCAGATGCTAAACCACTAAGCCACTGAGAGATCCCCTACAGTTGAAACATCTTTTAAAAGTACATCAACATCAATCATTTTGGAACAATATATTTTGGAAGGAATGAAAGATATTTACTTTCCTTTCTTTCCTTCAGTCTGGTTAGCCTGTTGTATTTTTGCTTTTGAATTATTTTAGTTTCATGAACGTTGTCAGCACAAGGGAACTACAACTATACTGTCATGGACACCTTGGAATGGTAAACTCTATGAGGAAAAAAAATAGAAATAAATCATTTACACACATTGAAAACTTTGTCGAGTATACATAAAATAAAAGTTTACGATTTTTAAAACACTATAAAAAAAAAAAAAAGTTGGGATGCTTTATCAATGACCAAGGTCAGAATAAAGCCTCCCTGTACAAACCGGCTGGGTGTCACGGTGGCCCATCTAACATGGTAAGCTATGTCTTTTGAGATGTCAGAGACTGAGTGTAAAATACATTCCGGGATTTTTAGGCACGTTTGTATATATGGTAGGATTTGAAAAAAATATTTTAGAAACACAGACTTCCCTCCAGTTGCTCTTACTCTGTTGGAATCAAGTTTAAAATCCAGTACTTTGGGTGAATTGAGTCCTCTTCCCAGGTCCTGTCTTCTGAAGTAAATGCAAAGGAAATTAGGATAATGAGGATGATGGTGGTGGTGGTGCTTACTGTCATCTTCACATTAACCCAAATTTATTTAGCAGCAAGTCGTTGTCCCTGATCAGTGAGTGTTTGCTAGGAGGTGAGGAGAAACTCAATGCGATCGCACACAGTGCAGCAACGAACAGCCTTGGCACCTCCAGCATTTTACTGGGCCTGGCCTGATTGAAACACATTTCTTGTAATTGAAGCACCTGATACGATTTTGGGAAAATATGTGAACGCGTCAATTTTTGCTTCAAAATGAAAACAAAAAATAAATCAGAACCTTACTATGCTTTGGAGGAAAATACTAGCTATAAACAAAGGATCATAAAACTAGAATTTTAAAGGAATTTAAACTACTCAATCTGATGAAACCAGAATCCTAAGAGGGTTTTGAAAGCTGATTACTACTGCCAGTTAGGATGCCTAAAATCTCCATAAAACATCTAACTGTCACACCTGAGATTGCACGGAGAGCTTTCCTGCCTCCGGTTCCTTGGCACCACAGAGGGCTTGCTGTGTGGGTAGGGAGGGCAGTATTGCTTCCTTTACACCTAGAGTCAACTGGGGCCCCAGGGTTTCAAGCACGTTTATTCCCGTGGACATTCATTTATTCTGTCGATAAGTATTCATTGGGCACCTTCGACATTTCTGTTGTAGTTCTGAAATCTGTGGATCTACCACCAAGCTTATGCTGCTGGCCTAAGAACCCACGAAAAAATATGCCAAGTAATGAAGAGGAGTAGAGGGATCGTAGGATATAAAAGGGTGGTGGATGTTTTTGTGCATTATGTTAGGCGAGGAAGGCCCGTCTGCCCAACCAGCTTTGTGGAGTCTGGGAGACAGAGAGGGGTTGAGCCCAGAAGAGACAGGCATTCCAGGCAGAGGGCCCACACGTGGTCGGTTTCTCCCAAAGACAGCCAGGAGGTCAGGGAGCCCAGAGCGACATGGGGCGGGTAATGCCTGGAGGAAGGACGGAGGGGTTAGGGGGTCGGGTGGCAGGTCACACAAGGCCAAAGGTCATTGGTTTCATTCGACGTGAGTAGTAACTCACTGAGGGATATCTGTTGGGGGCACCAGTCTCGTCTTGCTTAGGTTTTAGAAACATCGTAGACAGGGCTTCTGGGAGAGTAGACTCTTCCAGGAAAACAGGGGTAACAGGGGGACCGGGAGGAAGGTTGCTGTGGAGATGTCGACGAGAGACGGGGGAGGGCGCACACGGGCGGATACGATCGAGCAGGGGGGATCAAGCAGCGTCCACATCGTGGGGCGAGTCCTTGACCTCAAGCCCAGGGCTGTCCTTCAGAGCCCAACCATAACCAAGCAAGAGGACCTCCCAAGGTCCCAGAGGATGACTCTGGGTGGCTCTTCAACATCCCAACACACGTCTATGCACTCGCATGTAGGGAAGGAGGAGGAAGTCCCCCTTGGTCATCACCCCCATGCCCTGTACTGCAGGTGGTCAGGTGCCCGTGTCGTTTCCTCTGAATCAGCCAGAGAGGCACCTGGAAGCCCTGTGGGTGGTGAACAAAGGCTAAAGGACAAGCGAGCCCGGGTGGCCCAGATGAAGAGGATCTGGGCAGGGCAAGGTGCCTCTCTCAAACTCGGAGACATCATGGTGCTGCTGGGTGCCGTGGGAGCCTGTGAGTACTCTGGCCACTCACCCCAGTTCTGTGAGGCCAACGGGCTTCGGTACAAGGCCATGATGGAGATCCGGTGCCTGCGGGGCCAGCTGACCACTGGAGTCAATACCGTGTGCCCTGAGGCTGGGCTCTTCATGGACCCCAAGATGCAGCCACCTTCCGAGAGCCAGGTGACCTACCTGCGGCAGATTGTGGTGGCTGGCCTGGGTGACCACCTGGCCCGCAGGGTCCAGAGTGAGGACCTGTTGGACGACAAGTGGAAGAATGCCTACAAGACCCCTCTCCTTGATGACCCTGTCTTCATCCACCCCGGTTCTGTCCTTTTCAAAGAGCTCCCAGAGTTTGTGGTCTACCAGGAGATCATGGAGACCACCAAGATGTATATGAAAGGTGTTTCGGCTGTGGAGGTCCAGTGGATCCCAGTCCTGCTGCCTTCCTACTGCCAGTTCGACAAGCCCCTGGAGGAGCCACCCCCTGTCTACTGCCCAGAGAAGGGGCGGGTGCTGTGTCACCGGGCCAGTGTGTTCTATCGTGTTGGCTGGCCGCTCCCTGCAGTCCAGGTGGATTTTCCAGAGGGTATTGACTGTTACAAGCACTTTGCCCGGTTTCTGCTGGAAGGGCAGGTTTTCCAGAAGCTGGCCTCCTACCGGGGCTGTTTACTGTCCAGCCCTAGCACGACGCTGAAGACGTGGGCCAGGCCGCAGCCCAGGACAGAGAGTCTTCTGAAAGCCCTTGTGGCTGAGCAAGTCAACTGCCGAGAGGCCTTACTGGCTGCTTGGACAAAGAATCCCAAATACCTGCTTGCTGAGTATTGCCAGTGGCTCCCAGAGGCCATGCACGCCAACGTTGAGAAAGCCTGGCCCCCAACCTCTGACCACTGACCTGAGGCCTGGCTGCGAGGCCAGGGACTGGTCTGGGGACCAAGGGGGCTGGTGGTGGCCAGTTTCCAGCATGGTCACCCTGGTGTGTGGACTGCTCCTGGGAGGCAGGTCAAGCCTCTGGAAACCCTCATTCATCTTGGATATAAGACGTCTGGACATTTTATAACTATTTATTATTCGGTGGAGAATGGTTTTATCTCACATGCCACTCTGGGGACTACATTAGTCCCTGAGAGCAGCAGGGCTGGGGGCACAGCCGTGATGAGCAGGAGGGTGACCTCATTCCTTCCTATATGTCCCCTTCCCAGCAAGGGTGGTGCTCCCTTTCCAAGCATGTCGCTGTAGTAAATCTGAGCTGTGAGAAAAAAAAAAAAAAAAAAAAAAAAAGGCCCTGCTCTTCGTGCCCGATTCCTAGTGCAGGGCCTCACCCCCAGCATGTGCTGAGGTGATCCCTGTTGACTCTATGAATGATACGACACATGAGTAAGTCAATGAGCACGGGACACTTCCGCCAGGACATCATTTCTGTGTCACTGAATAGCGTCGCTGAAACATCAGCCTCCCGAAAACTCAAAATCGCTCTGCTCGAGCTTCATGGACTCAGGACTGTTACGGCCAATACTTAGTTGAGGGAACCCTGTTGGTCGAATGAATGAGTGGCTGCAAGTACTGATTTGTACTGACCTGAAGCACCTGAAGCACCTGGCAACCAAGAAAAGAGAGCCGTGGTCGGCCAAGGCCTCCCCACCGAGAGATGCTCTGAAGTCTGGCCGGGAGCGAGGTCCCCAGTTATGCGAGTGATAGTGGAGTAAGAGAGAAGGGGACACAGGAGGCAGAGTTTTCCCCAAATTGTGTACGATGCTATCCTCAGTATTAGTGCTTTTTTTTTTTTTTTTTTTAATTTGTGTTCCGGGCACTTGCTTGTCCACTCATATCTGTTTCTCTAACCACCCTGACATTGAGGGATAGCGAGCAATTGGCCCCTACAGAGCACAGACACCTGTGGTGGGCTCAGTCCTTAGTCTTTGAGGAGAGGCCAGGGCCAGCTGCAAAGGGATGGATTCAGCTGAAGGAAACACCTGCAGTGAGAGGCGTCGCTGGTCTAATTATTGTTCGTGTCTCCACGTGCATGTATCCCGCCTCTGAGAGAGCTGCACGGAGAGGGTGGGTGACTTGGTTTACCGTGTGGTTAAGGTTCGTAGCCCCTAGAGCAGGCTGGGCCGGGCCGTGCAGTCTGCAACCGGCCCTGGGATTCCTGCTTCCAGGGCCGCAGAGGCCGCTTGCTCCTGAGGCGACTCTCCCGGAGCTCCCCCTTCCCTTTGTACTAACAACCCTGATCCCCTAAAGCTCAGTGCGGGTTTGGCCTTGGCCTGCAAACTGTCTCTCCCCCCGACCCTGAGCCGAAGGCCTGGCTCTCAGGACAGCCCACCAAGGACAGGCGTCCGTCTGCCCCCTGCACCCCATTCCTCCTCCCCTCTCTCCCCAGGCCTGCCCCAGTACGCACCCCGTGACCCCCGGCCCAACACGGCACCCCGCACCCTGCCGTCTCCTCTTAGCCCTGCTTTGCTCTCCTGGCAGCGCCCGCATCATCCATCACGATGTCCCAAAGGCATTGCCCCACGTCACAGCACAACCAGAACTGATGTTGTCGCTCGGCCTCTGCCCTGAGGTGGCGCCAACACCTGGCGGGTGCACAGCAGCCCCCCTGCCCCCCTGAGCCACCGAGCAGCGCTCTCCCCCGACGGCTGCAGGGCTGTCGAGCTCAGGACCACCGCTCGGGGGCTATTTCTAGAATGAACATAGGAAATGGTCCGTGCACGCTGAGGACCGGGTGATGTTCGTCTGTTCGCTACCGTTTGAGCTCCAACAATTGCACGGTTCACTTTTATTTCCGTATTTTCTACCCCTAGGAAAGCGTGTGCAATGTAGCGGGCGTTCAAGAACAGCCAATTCCCAGCAGCATTACTTGTGCTTTTCAAGTGGCGCGTGGCTCACACTCACAACCCTGAGGTCAAGAGTCTCATGCTCTGCCGACTTAGCTGGTCAGGTGCCCCCCAGAGCTGCTTGCCGGACGCATACACACACTGGGCACTCTGATCACACATAGGTTAATAGGGACAAACTAGTGATTTTATCTTTATCAAATGATACATATATATATTTTTTAATCAAATGATATTTTGAATTAAAACACTGACATTGGGCAGCCCGGGGGGCTCAGCGGTTCAGCGCCGCCTTCAGCCCAGGGCGTGACCCCGGGGCCCCGGGATCGAGTCCCACATCGGGCTCCCTGCCTGGAGCCTGCTTCTCCCTCTGCCTGGGTCCCTGCCTCTCTCTCTCTCTCTCTCTCTCTGTGTCTCATGAATAAATAAATAAAGTCTTAAAAATAATAAAATAAAACACTGACATTAAAGTCACACATTTTAAAGCTTTATAATCAATTTTTAAAATTCTATTGCGTAAGTGCTTTTAGGTATTTATTTTTTATTGAAACGTATTTGATCAAAACATGAACCTCTTCCCGGAATGTGCGTGTCATCCTTGCATGGAAACCATGCAGAGCTTCTGTCCCGTCCCGGTTTCAGGACGTGTCATACCGAAGTGAGCACCGACACCGAACTCCAGATAGCAGATGCTTGTAGTTCTAACATTTAAGTCACGTGGGAGGCATGGTCCTCATGTCAACTCTTATGAGGTCCAGAGAGACGGGGGACAGGAATTCATTCACAGGAGTGGGAACACGTTCCGGTGTGGATCCCACAAAGACAAAAACAAACCATCAGAAAAGTAACGCTCAAGTCGGCATCAAATGAGAGACTGAATCTGCGTCTCTTATCTTCAAAACCCCTCCAGGGTTGCATGGAGGAAGAGTTAGCGTCTCCAGTTTCTTCCTTCTGTGGATACTTTACTGTATTTTAGAGCATCTTTTAATTCATTTTAGGTAAGTTCTTGGTTCCACCTGCCTTGAGACGTGTCATTGTGTGTTTATCCCAGTTAAGTGGAATTCTTCAGTATTTTCCCCAGGAGTTATTTAGGACCCCACTGAGTCAACCACTTGGTTAAAATTAAGTTGATAACAAAGCATCAAAATCCTGATTATTTTCCTGACAAATTATACTGTATTTGGTCAAAACAATACCTCAGTTAAAGATACAAGAAACCTAATATCGCAGCAGTGGTTTTAACCATAGTGGGGAATATTCGGGATGTTAAATTCCCAACCAAATAGAGAATTCAGGTGAGTTAGTGTTCATTCCTTGAGATAGTGTTCATTCCTTGGATATCATTTAAAAATCAATCAAGCAGGTGGCTTTATGTGTGTGTGTATCATATAAATACCTCAAATACCTTAAATATATATTCTATATATACAATTATATATAATTTTATAATATATAGTATATAATATGTAATATATAATATATAGTATATATAATATAATATAGTATTAATATATAACATAAAATAAAATAGATATTTTTTATATAATATATACAATTTTATAATTTATATATAATTATATATATTAATATATAGAAAATTATATGAATTTTTGTAACTTTAAAATTTTTATACTTTAAAATTTTTATAATTTAAAAATTTTATAATTTAAAAATATATAATTTAAAATATATATATATATAATTATATATATATATACATATATATATTTATGTAATTCTTTGGTGCACAGGTAGACAAAATAAAACCCTGATGAAATATCATATTTTCATGGAATTTTTTCATGTCATTGAAATTCAGTCTGAATTTACAGTGTTTGGCGTGTGGCCTTGATGATAAACTCTTAACTATTTTAGTCCTGCATGACTTGATAAGCGCTATGGGTAGTTCTAGGAGTGTTGACTGTGTTCCCTATTTCTGGACATCTTAACTGGAAATCTGTATCCCACAGCATGATGAGACAAGGGGCCAGCTATTCATAGCGTCTAGCTTTACCAGAAAAGGGAGAAAATGCTCCCGACTTTCCCGATGTCACTGCAATGGTGTGGTGACAGGTAAAATGTTGCAAGACACGTGAAAAATCCAGATTTCTCAACCTACTTGGGGAAAAAGAATGGTGCTACTGACCTGCCATCAGCAGGAAATCCCCGTGGGACCCGTCATAGATCCTACATATGTTAATACCGAGTCACCGGGGCTTTCGTACCAACTTCTGTTCTGTCCGAAATAACATAGTTTGGGGAGACAATTGATCCGGGGGGTGAAGCAGTGCGGGAGCAGAAACCCTTTCATGACCTCCCGACGGGCACTGTGATTCGGGGCTAGCACCTCCGGCTCCCCGAAGTGGTCTACTTGTGGAGATGCACACTCTGCGTCTGTGCACGGGCCCAGCCAGGCTCTGCACACGTGTGTGGGCCTCCACCCCCAGCCTTCCCGCGAGGCCCTTAGCTGCCTACTTCCAGAAGATCTCCCAGGCTGTGCTGTAAGTCAGCTGTGTCATGTCTCGGAGCGGGCGCGGGCCTCACGTGGACAGAGGTCATGCCTTCTGTAGGACTCCGGCCTCCAGGCCAAGGCCTGACCCCGCAGGAGGCTCCCCGACCTTCCCCATGGGGCCTCCGCGCTCTCCCGCCTCCTGTCTTCCTCCTGTCCCCCTGCCGCGGCCCTGGCCTCCCTCGCCTGCCTCTCCGGGCTCCATCTGGCACCCGGGCTTTTCCTTCTTCTCCTTCTTTGTCCACACTTGCTGGTCTAGCCCCGCTGCCCACAAGCACGTGGAACTTGATGCTCGTGTGTGTAAGTCAAAGTGAGATGGAGAGAGACCCACAGAGGGCACTTGGGTGGGGCTCTAACCCGGGGGCACCGGCCAGCAGGAAGAGGAGCTGGCGGTGGCAATGGGCCGCCCTGGGTCTCCCAGCCTCCCTCTCACCCCGGCCCGTCCCCATCCAACACTCACTTCACTCGGTGAGGCGGCTTCAGGGCCTCGCTCTCACGTTCACGCGTGTCCCGCAGAGCGGGTCGTGTCCGTGTTTGGACCCAGGTAGGCCCTGGCTCTGCCCAGGCCTTGGGCCCCGGGCGCGGTGCCTTCGGGGTGCCTGGGCCCCCTCCGTCCCCCAGATGCGCCCTGCTTGCCTCCAGCGCCCGCCCAAGGCTGGTTCCCCTGGGAAGCTGTCACCTCCCCTCCCGGCCTCTGTTTTCTCCACTCCACTGTGGCTCTTGGCACAAGCAGGGCAGCCCACCTGTTCCCTGGGGCTCTGGGGTCACTGGCCTGCGCCCCACATGGGCGGGTCTTGTCTACACTGCTGCCAGGAGTTCTGCTCATCTGGGTGGCCTTTCCTACAGGCCTGCCTGCCTGGTGTCCCAGCACCTGAGCTCAGGCCCTGGAGCCCCCCTCCGTTGGCAGATGCACCCTGCCTTGTGCACTGGGGGGCCACCCAACCACCAGACCCAGCCGGGGGGGCGGTGCCCACTGATGGCTTCCATCCTCTCTATAACCCCACCCCCGTGTTACCCTTGGGGCCGCCGAGCAACACGGAGATAAAGGGACACGGTCAAGATCCCCGGGGTAGGTAGGTGGGCAGCAGACGAGCATCCAGTCCCACCATCAAGCCCAGTAATGCAGAGGAAAGTCGTTTCCAAGCTGTAAAACGTCGGGCACGTCCTCCCTCTGAGCCACACCGTTGAGCCCGCAGCCAGGCCTGAACAAGACTCAAGGGTTAGACATACGTTGTTCAGGACGAGCCGTGTGCGGGCGGCTCAGGCCACGGTCTCGGGTCCTGGGATTGAGCCCCGTGTCGGGGTCCCCGCTCAGTGGGGCTCCTGCTTCTCCCTCGGTCCCTGCTGCTCGTGCTCTTTGTCTCTCTCTCTCTCTCTCTCTGTATCGCTTGCTCTGTCTCCAATGAATAAATGAAACCATCTTAAAAACAACACGTGCAATGCATGCGTCGGTCTTTTCTTACAAGTTTGGAGTTCTTCTTCTAGATTACGCAATCAGGACACACTCTGGCTTCGAAACTTCATTTTCGTGTTTCAGACTCAAATGCATTACTTCCCTCAGGAAGTTAAGATTTTATAGTCCATTTGGGGATGTTATTTTATGCACTATGATTTTACTCCCTAGTTATATTGCATATTGGGAATTCATTATATTTACTGATTTTTTTTTCATAAGGGTGTTTAGGGAATTAATATCACAAGGTTTATAGCAGAGTTTGAAATTGTTTTGGGCTTCTTTGAAAAGCCCATACTGTTAATAAAAACAGTATTTTCTTATCCGCTTTACAAACCTCACCACTATCGTTCTCTTACAGTGGGAGACCCCCAAAGGGATCAATTCATGTTTTTTTTTTGTTTCTTTTGTTTGTTTTTTTTTTTGTTTTGTTTTGTTTTGTTTTATTTTGTTTGTTTGTTTGTTTTTGAGCAGAGAAGAAAAAATATAGGGCTGCCCAGGGGTGGTTGGTAAAGGGACTATTTCTTGACTTAGATGACCTGGAGGGCTTCTCTTTGTGAGTGTTACGGATGAGAAAACTAAATGGAGTCCCTGATAATTGCAGAATGACTCCGGACACTGCGGCAAACTACCCGTGTCCCCAGCAAAATAAAATGTCATCAGGACAATGGGTACCTCACTGGACCACAGAGCCCAAACTCTGTAGGTTTTTTATTTTTATTTTTTCTGTAATAACAATTACATAATTTATCAACAAAGATGAGCACCCTTAGAATTTATTACTACTTGTTACCAGTTTTTCAAAAGGCGTTAGGAGTAAATGTGCATATTTTTACTTCCCAGAGCCTCCCTGCCAGGCCACAGGAAACAATTTTGTGTTTTTACTCCTGACTTCTTGGAGCTGCAGCAAGTTAGACTTTAGTTCAAGGATTTATGTAATTCATGTTTATACTTAAATATATAAATATATAATTATATAATTATAAATATATAATTATAAACATATAAATATATACATTGTTCTGAAATACTTATATTAGCATTAAGAAAATTAAACTCATTTCTAGTACAGTTGACCTTTGAACAGCATGGGTTTAAACTGCCTCATACACAGATTTTCTTTTTCATAACTACAACACAATACTGAAAATGTATTTTCTCTTCTATATGATTTTCTTCATAACACGTTTTCCTCTAGCTGACTTTATTGTAAGAATTTAGTATATAGTACATATGACATTCGAATATGTGTTAATCGAGGCTTCATGTTATTGGTAAGGGTTCCGGTCCACAGTAGGCTGTTGATAGATTCGGGGGGAAGCCAAAGTGATACAGAGTTTTCAGCCCCACAGGGGTCGGCGTCCCATAGATGTAAACACCTCGTGTTAAATGTAATGACAATCTTCTGAAGACCTAACGTTATTTTAAGTGGCTATGCTGCTAATATTGTCATTGTGATGTATGAGAGTCACACACACGCAGGCACATGCTCTTACCTCCTGGGTCTGGAATGGAATCATCCATTCCAGGGATGATTTGAGGCAGGGACGCCGCAAAGTTGTAGGCCAGAATTCAAATACATTTTCGAAAAGCTTTATTAAAAAAAAAAAAAAAGCTATAATGAGAGCACACTCGTTAAAACATGACTAAAACTCATTTTTAAGATTGGGATGATCTCAAAATAAAGAGGTGGATTCCTATTAAGGAAATGCATGCTTTATGTGAATGAAACAGGGTAGTTAATGCAGGAAATCCATTTGCAGGATCAACTGATGATGTAATGCAATCATCGATAAGAAAAAAAAAATCATTCCATTGCAATTTTTAACATATTTACCCATTTATTTTCAATTAAATGAATATCATACTTGACCAAGGTTTATGTCTTAAGTCAGTTTTGGTGCTATGTTACAAGAGAGTCAACCCACAGATATGTTCCCATCCTCCTAGGATTTCAATAATAGTAGTATCTTTTGTATTGTCATAATTGTCATAATCAATCATATTAAATGTGTCTGCACTGGCTCTGTGTTAGTCTCTCAGTCTTTTTTTTTTTTTTTTTTTTTTGGTCTCTCAGTCTTTTGTGGTGAGAAACTTAGTTTCTGCTCCTAATCCAGAAATTCTTTTTCCTTGAAATTTACCACTAATCAATAATCGGATCTTGTCCTGCCCCTCCCCACTTCCCCCAAGAAAAAGAAAAAGAAAGAGACAGAAAAACATTTACAGAGAAAACCTGGAAGGAGTGTAAAGGGGATTTTGTGTATAATTTGTCTGTTTTTTTAATTTTAATGTCTTTCTAAATTCAAGTTACTCAGTTATCTGCATTGTAGGTCCCCAGATGACCTATTCCAAGGGGTGTTAAACGCTGTGTGTTAAACGCTGTCATCCTTGTATCCTTCAGGGAACTTGTTTATAATTCCTAAAAATTACCATATAAAAGTTTTCTCTGGGAAAAAAAATAAAGTTTCGTTGATGCCTTTTCAATATGTTTGGCTTTGTCTTGCGCTGAGGCCTCAAGAGGGCCCTTCCTCCGCCCTGAGGAGCTCCCATTCCTAGAGCCATCAGCTTGGGAAGCTCGAGCCGCGTCCCCTAACCCAGAGTCTGCACCTTGTCCCCAGGCTCCTACCTCTGTCACCCACAGTCCTCCTGTTTACTTGTTGAAATCTCCCACTAAATTTGTAACACACGCCCAGCCTGCGCCTGACATGCGGTAGGACATTGTTTTTTATTAGTAAGTGAGTAAGTGGCTGCGTTAGGGGCCTGGGTAAGTGACCTACGGGAAGTGATACCAGATTATCGCCCTCTGAGATTCCCGTCCTTGGCCTGGGAAGGTCCCCAAATCCACCCCTCGCAGCCAATTTCCTTGGGCTTTAAAGACATTTCTTTCTTTATTAAGTGCTCAATAAATATTCTATTTTAAGATTTTATTTATTTATCCATGAGAGACACAGAGAGAGAGAGAGAGGCAGAGACACAGGCAGAGGGAGAAGCAGGCTCCATGCAGGGAGCCCGATGTGGGACTCGTCCCAGGACCCCGGGGTCACGCCCTGGGCCGAAGGCAGACGCTCAACCACTGGGCCACCCAGAGGGCCCCATGGATAAATATTTTAAATGAATGGACAGGTTTTACAAAGCATGCATGGAAACAAATAGGCTATTTTACATCTGATTTGCTTTTAAGTGTATTGAATGGCAGTATTGAATGAAGTCTCAAAAAATTAATTTACCTAGTCAGATAAATTAGTCAAAAATCATTAAGATGCCACAAATAGATTTAATATACCTCTTAATGGGGGCTTATTTTGCATGTAGCATCTCCTTTTTCATTCAACTTGGATGTTTCCTTGTATAATAATTTGAACTCTTAAAGAAACTCTCTTTAAGGCTCTCCCCGCGCACCTTGGCGGGTGGCTGCAGCAGCCCCCGACCTCGTCTCACCTCCACACGCATGTGGGAGCTGCGCACGGTTCCAGTTGCACACGGGAGCCCCGCGGTTCACCACTCGGGGAGTACTAGGGACCTTCCTAACTCGCATTTCTTTTTAAGAAACAAGTCGTGTAATGATCATAATCACCATTATCCCTTGGCTGAATGGGATGAATCACTACAAATATTGTTAACGTTTTTCCCATGGGTACACCATGTAACACATGAAAAACCGGGGGGGGGGGCACAAATGGCATGCAGTAGGCTCTCTGAAGAGTTTCTTTAAGAGTTCAAATTATTATACAAGGAAACATCCAAGTTGAATGAAAAAGGAGATGCTACATGCAAAATAAGCCCCCATTAAGTCCAGGCAGGACTGGGTGGGGGGCGAGGGGGCGAGGTGTTGGGCGAGCATACCCAGGAGGCACCCAGTGGGACACAGAGAATGATACAAGGTGCAGGAAAGCCGGATCGAAACGGGCCAGGAGGGCGGGAGACAAAACAAGGGGCGTGGGGACAGTGCCAGGGGCCAGGGGCTGGAGGGTGGCAGCTGAAGAGGACAGCAGGCGTGGCCACGGCCAGAGCCGCAGATTGAAACTTTGAGCCAGAGCAACCTGCTTCCTGGGGAGCAGCTCCCCACAGGAGGGAGCTTGTGCTGGGCCCGGGCAGCGGCTCAGGGCTCAGGGGCCCTCGGGGCCCTCCTGCTCCTCGGCGCTGTAGCCTGGCCCAGGTGACAGGCCACCGTCCCCCAGGGCCAGGAAGATGGTCCCCAGTGTCCACAGGTGCTTCACTTTTTCTGTATAGTCACCCCCCCAAGTGAAATATTTAAACCGTGACCTAAATACTGTGCAGATTTTTTGTTTTTAATTCTTGTTGTTGGGGCACCTGGGTGGCCCAGAGGTTGAGCATCTGCCTTTGGCTCAGGTCGAGACCCTGGGGTCCTGGGATCAAGTCCCCATCAGGTCCCTGCAGGGAGCCTGCTTATCCCTCTGTGTCTTTCATGAATAAGTAAATAAAATCTTAAAAAAAAACAAAAAATAAAAAACAATACATTCTTGCTGTGTATTCAAATGCTTAGTCTTGTGTAGGGTTTTCCCGGATATAAATGAGGATCCGAATTACCATCAGTTTTATTCCAGGCTTTGTGAGCAAGAGCTTCAGAGCAAAGGCCCGTGAAGGGGAGTGGGGCCTGGTGGGACCTGGGGGCCTGGCGGGCCCGGGGGAGCCAGTGTGCTCACTGCCAGCGGCGGGGAAGCTAAGCTACATCCAGGGGACGTGGGAGGCCTGTGCTGCGCGGGGACTGTGCAGGGGCCCCGAGCCCGCGTATGCGGGGCCGCGTGGAAAGAACTCGGGCTGCTGGGATCAATATCTAAAAATCATTTTCCTTCTTTTATCGGTTAATTATCCCAACACACCATGGAACTAATGAGCCCAAAGCAGGAGCTTCCTACAGGAACAACACTTAGGTGTGTAGCGGCTGAAAGCCAGGCTGGAAGTGCCTGTTTTCATCAAACTGCATCATCAAAAAGGTTTTGTAAAAGCCTGGGGCAGGACGCCTGGCGGCTCAGTCGGTGAGGCTTCCCGCTCTTGATCTTGGCTCAGGGCATGATCTCGGGGCCCTGGGATCGAGGCCCACTGGGTGGGGCCTGCTGGGGATCGAGGCACTGAGTGTGGGGCCTGCTGGGGTTCTGTCTCTCCCTCTGTCCGTCCCCCCCTAAAATAAATAAATAAGTCTCAAAAAGAGAAAAAAAAAGCCTGAAGGCAAAATTTTTCCCCTCGGTACACAAATGTCGAGTGGTTTTACTTACGCTTCTTTTACTTGACTGCTTCTTTTTCTTCTAATAGGAAGATTTCTTTATTTACTATATACAGGTTCATGTGGTATAGACTTCAGAGTCAAAAATATTTTGAGACGTCAGCCTTTTCAAATTGGATTCAGATGAGTTCTACTCATTGCATTTTCTTTTTTTGTATTTTTTTGGGGGGAGGGGTTAGCATTTTGTTTTTACATCTTTAAAACCCATTTTGTCTACCGTAGTCTTTTCCTCCTTTTGTTTCCTCCTACCACTTACTTGTGAGGAGGAAGGGTCGTGGTCCCATAGAACATGATAGGTTCGGGCCTTGGCTGAGGGCATCCTCTTTGGTCATTATTCTCTGGTCTCCTTTATTTGCTAAATATTGATGAAGGTTCTGTCTAGGGACTGACGTGACTAGAGACGTGTGTGTGTGTGTGTGTGTGTGTGTGAACCCCCCATGGACAGTGCGGTGTACTTCCCTATTCACTCTATATCCAGAACTCACAATACCCGGTTGTGCTACGTGTGGTCGTGGTGACATGGAACTGGTGGGGGTGCGTTAGCACGGATGCCCCACCATCGCTTACTCTGCGGACACTGACCTGGTGGCCGTTTTCATTCCTGAACATCGTTACCTTGTCAAAGGTCCCATCCGGGAGTGTGCTTGGGTTTGAGTCAAGAGCACTGCTTTGCTCCACCTGTGCTAAATCTCTCGGGCAGAGCTCCAGGTAATTCTCTGTCAGTGTAGACATCCTTTGCTCTCCAGACTCCTAGAGAACATTGGGACTGGGCCCCATGAACGCCCATCTGTCCTCCAACTGAGAAGCCTGGATGCCTCCCTTAAGATACCAGGCCCCAAAGGAAGGAGGGGTTCTCGCATTGCCCACACCTCAGACTCAGTAAGCACGTTGAATTTTGCCAAACATGGAGACGATATTGACCATATGTACTTCCAAAAGAAAAAAAAAAATGCTTGGCACCTTCTGCCAATGAGCTAAAGTCTTGCTGTATCACAATTACCGTAAGATATTCTTGTGTAAAAACCTGAGTCCACATGATGTGTCCCCCATACAGGTAGGCTACAGAGGGGGGCACTGAGCAACGGGCCTCAGGGATGCGAGGTTTGGTTGGGTCATGTCATTGCGTGCATAGTCCACCCCTGTCGATGAGCTGCATTGGGCCGTTTATAACAAAATACCATGGATTAGGTGGCTTAAACATGAGGTGTATTTTTGCCTAGTTGTGGACACTGGAAAGTCCACCATCCAGGTTGTGGCCCATTCCGTTATGGGGCGGATGGCACCTGCTTGTGGGGTCCTCACGTGCAGAGAGAGGGTGGCAGCTCTCTGGGGTTTCCTCACACAGGACACTCATCCTACCAGGTCAGGGCCCTCCCCCCCAGGATGTCAGTCAACCCTGACTACATTGGCCGCGTCTCCATAGTCAGGCACGTTCAGTGTATGAATTTTGGGAAGGCATGATTCAGCCCAGGCACACGTAGGTAAACTGCGGGGCCCAGCTCGCCGATGCACCGGGTGATCGCAGTGAAAGCCACCGACCACGCAAGAGCATGACTCTCTGATCAAAGAATGAAAGTAAAGAATCAATATCGCTGCCATACTTTTGGACATAGATAGCGCTAAGAAGTTACAGGCGTGTTCCTTTCCGTGCTAGTTCCAACTCAGGCCACCGGCCAGTCCCACTTCTGCAGGGGCAGGGAGCTGGAGGCTGATACTTTACCACAGGGAGACTAGTGGGTGCAAACAGGACGAGTGCCGAGTCTCCACATCGGGCCGTTTCTGCGTCGTCAGAGTGTTGCTCATGACGGAGCACAAGTGCTTCCAAATTTGAACAGTGATATGCATGTGTTAGCTATTACCTGATAGCTCTTCATTCAAAATACAACTAAAAATACTAAGAATAAGACAAAATTCTAGTAAAACTAATCCAAGTGGTATTTCATCATTCGTTTGCATATTTTTTCAGGGATATGCATTATGGTAGTTGTTATAACCCCTTACAAAACCCATCGTTCCTTTTAAATTGCATAGTTTTATATAATGCTCATAAAATAATCTGTGTTGTATTATATATTAACAGAAAGCACATTTCTACTTTTTAAATCATATATGTTGTTTTAGTTGCCTCGTTTCTAACGGAATATAACATAATGCATGTAAGCCATACAGTAATAGGACCGTGCCTTTCTCTTATATATTAAGTATACTTTGATCTGATCTCTTACAAACAAAAAAGATCACAGAACAAGCATCCCCAAACACAGCAGCCTCCTCTCTGAAACAAGAAAGTAACCACCTCACACATACCATATTCCACAAAAGTCATGCTATTGTCAGCAAGTTCAAATTCCTGGCGGTATTTGTTTGAAATAAAATGTCACATTGACCTCAAGCTTAGAAGCTTTAAAAGTGGAAAAAGTAAAAATACACTTAACCTGAACTCAGGTTTTTGCACATTCAGTACTCACTGAATTTTTAAAAATTATTTTAAATTGTCAGAGAAGAGGTTTAAACCATAAATTCTAATTACAGAAAAGCAAAAATATGTTTTCCTAGAGTGTTTCTAAACTAGATGTAGATGATAGATAGATAGAAGATAGATAGGTAGATAGATAGATAGATAGAAGATAGATAAATAGATAAGATAGATAGGTGTGGGAAGTTTTGATATTGGCTAATCATCAGTTTTGAGTTATAAATGTGAGTTTTCACAGACTGAATATCCCAGATTACTACAATGGTCAGATCCTCCCATATCCCCCAAACTTCTGTCATCCTCACGCCACAGCTACTGTTACTGCCACCTTCAGTTTTAAGCCCTTCCTGTCTGTTCCCTCAGACTCTCAGGTGAAATGTGGGCTCTCTGAGGATGAGGCAGGGCTGACGCCCCTTGTGCAGCCTCGGGGGCAGAGCGGGGCTGAGCAAGCCTTGTCTGGGCTCATGAATCACACGAGCGTCTTATAGCTTCTGGTCTCTCTTCCTAGTGACCCTCTTGCTTCTTCACCCGGTGCCTTCCTCAGGGGGCCACTCACATGGACGCATTTCCTTATGAATTACAGTTTTAGGATTAACTCCAAATATTAGGAGAGTTGCAGAATTTCCTTGGGGATAAAAACGCACGGGGTCTGTTGTAGGGCTTCTGGGCTCCCGCATACGGCAGGTCTACTGTGCTTCGCCTATCTGCTCTATTTGTAGCTATTTCCCAAAGGCTGAGGTCCCTAGAAATCTAAGTTTTAGGTAGGAATCTTAATGCTCTATTTCTTCTTTGTTTTCCCGATTGCAGAGATTGTCTTGGCAGGGACACTATATGACCTAAAATGGCTAAAACGGTAGAGATTTGTCTCTCTCAACACCAAGAAGTCTGAAGATAGGGATCCAGTGTTTCTCTAATGGTGCAAATGCATCAAGCTTCTGAGTGTATTTCACGGGCATTTTCTCAGCTTGCACCTCCTCCCGGGGGTGCTGTCCTCTCAGGACAAGGCCCAGGGCAGTGAGAGAGGGCTGGGGACTCATGGTGGAGGAACACGTTTCCAAGATATGCCCCCACAGACTTTCCGACCTGCTGGGTTGGCTGTGATTGGGTCATATGCCATATCCTATAAACTTCCCGCTGGCTGGAAAAGTGAGTCTGTGACATGTGAAGCCTCTGTCACAGGGAGAGCTCTGTACCCACAAGGGAGGAAGGTGGGGAAGGGCCCCAGGTAGCAGCCCAAACGGCCCACTCTCTGCTCTTAAGCAGATGCAAATGGTTTTCAGGACCAGGACAGGGAAGCTTGTCCTACTGTCTAGTCAGTGGCTCCAGTGCAGATTTTTCTGTGCTAACAATGGTTTTTTCCCCTCAGGGGGATCAGATGCATCATGGAGAAGTGATCCACGCAGAGTAGACAAGAGGGAAGGGCACATATTGCTCGTAGAACGAAAGCTTCCTCTTAGAAAGCTTTCCCAGGCAGGTGCTGCTGCACCCGGGTCCCCTAGGCTCCTGGGCCCTGGGCCCCGTCGTGTCCAGGACACTCATGTTTGCCTTCCTCTTCCCCATCTTGTTTCTCAGGATGCCCCCCGCCCTCTCCTGCAGCCTTGCATCAGGGGCGAGAAACACCCTCCTTTGGCAGCACACACTCCCTTCCTCGAGAGACCGTCCCTCCAGCCTGCTGCGCCCGCACACTCACTCTCCTAGGAGCAGCTGTGTGCGTGGTGAGGGATTGGGACGTTACTCAAAGGTATTGTGTCGTAGTTCCCGGAAGGATTTCCAGCAACCCCCTGCAGGGAGAGGGATTCTGGAATGGGTACCAGAGCCCTTTGGGGTACCCAGTCCTTCCCCTTTCCTGACATCACGGGGGGATGCTGACACCTGCTCCGTTCTCTCCCCAGATGGAGGCTGGTACATCTTCCACCAACTAATCTCTCTTGGTTCAGTTTTGAGGGCATTAGGTGTGGTCTTCTTTCTTGCTGGAGGAGCCAGCCCCTCTTGCTTTCTAAGACCATAGGAGCTCGCTAATTGCAAGTTTATGCCAAGGTATCGATGATTTAGAATGCGTGAGTAGGCAGAAAGCTGTGCATGTGTGTGTGTCTGTGTGTCCTTCATATTTTCCACTTAATCAACTGGGAGGATAATGTGACTTCTTCAATGCTTCCTGCCTGAGGCACTGGCGGGCGGAGCTCTCACTAGTAGGGGCTCCTCCTAGGACCTTGCATGGTTGGCTTACCCAACGGGTGTGTGGCAGGCTCTTCAGGAACTAATCGCTTGTTTGTGCCAAAGCTATTTATGGCAATGTCATTTGCCATCGTAATTATTTAATTTTCATAAAATATTATAATAACTAATAAAACATACATTTTAAAAAGAGAGCTACTGTGTGTATAGAAAAATAGCTAAAAATAAAAATTACAGTCAAGGTAATTGTGCACAAGATGACTGCAAACCATTGTGTGGGGGGGGGGCGGGGGGACATTTTAAAGGAATAAGAAGATAATGTACCCAATAACCTCAGGTTTCTCAAGTTCTTCCTCCACCTTCCAGTAACCCAAAGCTGAATGTTTTAGGTGAAAATTGGTTACATTATTTAATTATTATTATTCTTTTTGTAAAAAGCTCTATTGTCCATGGACCAGCACTCACAAGGAAGGAGTTAACTTTAGAACTAAAATTTGAGACATTAATGTACATTTTCACATGAGGAATTAAAATGAACCGGTCAAAGAAAACACAAGCAATTTGTTATGATTTCTCTCTTTGATTGTTTTTAATCTAAAGAAAATGAAAAGATAGGAGACCATGGGCTGTATCAATCCCCCTACACATGGCATTTACAGTTTGAGGGATGCATCAAGAGCCACAAGATAGCAAATCTCAGACGTGATGCTCAGGGGCTAGACCGCGTGGAGAACAGCCCATGTCTCCCCGTCCACAGAGAGCCCCCCCTTCCTGCAGGTCAGGAGTTGGGGTGGGAAGCAGGTGCTGTGGTGTAGAGCCGTAGAGACCCCATATAGCTATGGGTTCCCACCACTGTGAGGCCTCTGGGCTAACTGGTAGACCTGCGGAGACCGCCTTGTGCTCTCTGTTCTGCTCAAGGACCAAGCCTTTCTATCACCTGCTGGGATGCCTGGTGCCCCCCGTCTTTGCTCGGACCTGGGATCCAGGCATTCTCGCTCCGTTTTCCCTGAATGGATCTCTCCCACTCAGCAAATGAAAGACTGAGAGACATTGAAAAAGTTGTGTTACTTCTCGGAGTGTAAGCAGAAATTTAATTTCTTTCTCAAACTCTTCAAATAATCATTACTAATTCCTATTTTTTTTAATCTAATTTCTCAGCATTGTAGATATAGAGTTCTGTTTTCTCTTGATTTAAAAAAAAAAGTTTTATTTATTTATTTGGGAGAGAGAGAGAGAGAGAGAGAGAGCATGCATGCATGAGCAGGGGAGGGGCGAGCCAACTCCTCATTGAGCATGGAGCCCGACACGGGCTCGGTCTGATGACCTTGAGCTGAGATCAAGAGTTGGACGCTTGCCTAACTGCACACCCAGGTGCCCCTGTTTCCTGATGATACTTTCAGGTGCCATTTACCCCACCGTCTGTAACACTTTTTTTCCCTAAATACATACCCATCTATATGCCTATACTTACCGTTTACACACATCCCCCCACCCCCGTACTTGCACTTGACCTAGGTCAAAGACATATCAACTTGACAACAAATACTTATCTTTCCAAACACCATGACAAAGTATTACATAATTTTATAGATCTTTATATTTCTGTCATCTCTAAATTCTGGTTAATAATGTCATTTTCACTAAGGACCCACTAACGACAGCTCCCAGTTACACTCAGACACTAGACCTGGAGAGGATGCTGTGTTCAGGGATGCGTGTGCTGTGGTGTGGGCTGTAAGGTGAGTGGGGGTGGGCCCACCACCGCTTCCTGCAAAGCCCCCTGTGCTAACACAAACCAGACGTGATTATGCCCATTTCTGCCTCGCCGGGCGTTATTCCCACAGCCCCTCCGAGCAGCGACGCTGACTTTTCCCATCAGTGACCGGGTTCAGATCATACATTTTATGTGACAACTGTAGGCTGTCGTGGGTGACATGAAACTGTCAGGCCCTGGCGGGAGAGCAAGCGCTGATTTTTACCTGCGAAGCCATCAGGACCGAGGCTGTCATTTCTGGGGATGAGGATGAAAATCAATATAGAAAGAACTACACGTACGGGATGTGGGTTGGTCATCAGACTCGGGGTACCACGTAGGTGGCGGCGGTGTCAGGACCTCGTGGGACCCAGGGGGCCGCTCACCCGGCAGCTGTGGGGGTGTGAGTGCCGCTGCGAGCCTCCCTGGTCTGCGTGGTCTAGAACCATCTAGAAGGGGGAACCATCTAGAAGGGGGAACCATCAAGAAGGGCTCGTACCTCAATCCGTTTAAATCATTCCTAGTTTAATGCCTTTGTGTTTACAGAGGACAACGTATAAACACGCAAGCTGCAGAAACGGATTCAGTGCATGAAAGTATATTTTTAAACTCTGAAAGGCACAGCTTTTTAGTTTTTCGGTGGATAAAGCCTCCCCGGGGAGAACTGGGCTCGCGTTGACCAACGTCTTAACCAAGCACTGTTTCGGATAGAGACCCTGTCAGAGGGTCTCTTACTGGTGAGATGTGTCTGTATTGCACACACGTTGAGGGGAGAGCCAGTAGGATTCTCCAGGGGGTAAGCCTTCCAGGGAGGCAAGACTGGTCCAGGGACCAAGGCTTCTGGCCTAGGACACAGAGGGGTGCAGCCGTGGCTGGAGGTATTTACAGGGGCGTGGTGGGCCTGGGGGTGGGCCAGGGGCACACAGAGATTCCAGGGGCCTGGGGGTACTGGGGGGGCGATCCGGGTAGTCAGCAGGCCAGGGCCTGGCCGGTCCAGGGGGAGGTCGGGGTCGGCAGGGGTGCGACAGGGAGCAGGCCCAGGTCCTCTGCAGGCCTCCCGAGCCATGGCCCACCGGTCTGTGCCCCAGCCCTCTGCTGGGGAGATGGGGATGTGTGCCCCGGTGTCCTTGGTCCTCAGCCCACTCCTGAGCCAAGACCACACGGGGTCACACGGGTGGCAGTGAGCGCCGGGAGCTCGGCGGGGAAGGCACAGCTGGCGAGGCCTTGTTCCCCACACGTCGGGGCCTGTACCCCTGACCACTCAGCTCAGCCCCAGCTGCTCTCTGAGCCAGACAGCTTCAGGTACAGCATTGCAAACACTTGGAAATCAAGGGATAGTCGCCTTTTATTTCCATTTGGGACTTGCTTATCCTTTCTTGCATATCTTATAAATTAAGATTATTTCATAAAAATCAGAAAATATATCAGACTGTATGTGCCCTGGAGGAAGCACCCAGATAAATAGCAATCAATACAATGTACGCACAGGTTAAAGATTTATAAAACATCTAGAAAGAGGGGCACCTGGGTGGCTTAGTCAGGTAAGCATCCAACTCTCCGTCTGGGCTCAGGTCATGATCTCAGGGTCATAAGATCAAGCCCTACAATGGGCTTTGTGTTGATGGGGGGGGGGGGGAGTGCTTCCCCTCCCCCACCCCATGCACTCTGTCTCTAAAATAAAGAAATAAATGTTTTTTTAAAATCTAGAAAAAGGCTCCAACTTACTCAACAATTTATATAGTGTGTCACGTCTTAACATTAGTGATTTCAGCATCACCGGTGGATTTTAACATTAGTTCTAAAAGTCGACACTTAGATTCCCCATAAGACCTTATGAGATGCAGGTAGATTTGTTAGATTTTGTTCTTTTATTTTTCCAAGATTAATATAAAGTTTGAGATCCAGATTCAGGTTGCAGAAAAAAATATATATATGCTTTACATATATATGTAAAGCAGAGAGAACACCAAATACCAAAGGTCGGTGTGAGCAAGTCATCGCCCAGAGAGGTATTGGCTGAGACCAAGGGTCACACTGTAACCTGGATGTTACAATATTTCTATTGAACCATTTAGTGAGCTGGAGTCCCAAAAGGGAACCAGGAAAAACAAAACAGACCCCCCAAACCTGAGGTTTCAATGGGATTATTCCATTTACTAGCTGTATGCCCTTGGGTAGCACATATTTTGAAAACTGGTATAAAAAGAATGTCAGGTGCCGAGCACAGGCCTGGGTCCGAAGCAGGAGTTGTAAAAACGCAGCTGCTGTTTGACTGGGTCATCAGGATGGAGACGCAGTAACACCGTGTGTCTAGGGCAGATGACGGGAACCAGACCCCAGCAGGCTGTAGGGTGAGACGGGTGAGGAGCCACGGGGCGGTTCTAACCGAGTGCCTCATCAAACAAGCAAACAAACAAAAACCCACTTTAAACGTGATGAGCCCGTGTAGACCGTCCAGGTCCCAGTGCTCAGCCCACGTCCAGATCGTATCATTTCCAAAGTGGATCTGTTTCTTGTGTTTGCATCTGGGAGGCCTTGTTGTTTAGGGGAAAGTCATTACATTTTTTTATTTTTTTGGAAAACCAAAACAAAAATCAAAAATTATTTTCTGCACCTTGAAACCAGAGGAAAAATAAAACATCGACGGCTCTCAGCCACATTTTCAGGAGCTCAGAACTCTTCAAAACCTGCGGTTCTTCTTGCAAGCGATTGTGTCCCTCAGTGAGGCAGCTATTCAGGTATTAAATCTGAGTGAGAAAAATCTCCCTGCCATAGCCACAGTATTGATTAACACTGCAATAATTATTGTTTCAGAAGGGAAATTTTCAGGGCAGTTTAAGTTGTACAACTTTAGAAAAAGGGAGAATCGGTAAATAAAAGATTACTTCTCAAAAAAAAAAAAAAAAAGATTACTTCTCTACCCTAGCTAAATGTTATTATATACGTCTATATGTTTATAATAAAAATGTTTGTATAGATCTAAGTATATATAAATATATATACATTCTGTTTCTACATGCTGAAAATTAATAGTTGGCCCAAATTCATCCATACTGTTGAAAACTTTTCAGGAAAAAAATATTGTTTTTACACAATCTTAAAGAATAAAGTTGTTACATACATCTTAGTGCATTTGAACAGTAACAACGCTGCATTAAAAAAATATACGTGATATGACAATAACTATTTAAATATAACACCTTAGTAGTAGGATATTCACATTCTAGTGTGTTCACTTATAATTTTTTTCAGAATAAATGATCATTTTTATTACAATTCGCTAAGAACATGTTTGTATATTGTAATTTAAAAATATACGTGTTAGGGATGCCTGGGTGGCTGAGGGGTTGAGCGTCTGCTTTTGGCTCAGGGTGTGACCCCGGGATCCGGGATCAAGTACCACATGGGGCTCCCTGCATGGAGCCTGCTTCTCCCTCTGCCTATGTCTCTGCCTCTCTCTGTGTGTCTCTCAGGAACAAATAAATAAAATATTTTTTTAAAAGTGAAAAATAAAAATATAAGTGTTAGATGCCTCTGATGCTTATGGAGCTTATCTGATATGCTGTAAACCATCGCTGACAATGAAATGAACCACAACTAGACATGGATAAAGAAGAAATACCATATAATTTTTTTAGAAGGGTAAATATCCCATTATCAAAGAGCCTACACGTGTAGATGTTACCAGGTATGACGTGCATCAAAGGTGAGTATCAATATTTTTCACAAATAAAAGCTCAGTTGCATTCCCAAGCTCAGGTGACATAAGGACATTAGTAAACCATCAGAAAGCGTGGTGAGTGTTGTAAGGAATGTCACACACCATTAGCCATGTTGGCCGAGCGTGTTCTCACCATACTCCTAAAGTACAGGCGAGCCGACGTGTCCACGTCAACACAATCTTAATTAATAGAACCTTAATTACTAGGGGTGGCTCAGCGGTTCAGCGCCGCCTTCAGCCCAGGGCATGATCCTGGAGACCCGGGATCGAGTCCCATGTCGGGCTCCCGGCATGGAGCCTACTTCTCCCTCTGCCTGGATCTCTGCCTCTCTCTCTCTCTCTCTATCTCATGAATAAATAAATAAATAAAAACCTTAAAAAAATTAAAAGAAAACAAATGAAACTAGCCCTGTCAGGAAGCTGGTACTGTAGCTTGGCTGCCGAACACCAAAGCCCATTCCCTTCCTGGGCAGAAACTGAAATGCACATGTGCGTGTGCACCCCCCACATGCACAGGTATATGTGGGCACACACACATATGTACACACACCTGCATGCATGCGTGCACACACAGTTCACATGCACATAGGTACACACGTACACATGCTTGTATGCACTCCTGTGCACACATACATGCGTGCACATGCACATACACACATGTACACACATACACCTATATGCATGCATGTGTGCGGACAACACAGGTGCAGAGGCACACCCGAGGCTCCCTTGCAGTAGGCTTCTAGACTTGGTTCCATCCAAGACGATTCAAGAGGCTGCTTTGTTCGAGAACTGAGTCTCTAGTTGTGGGACGCGGGGCCCAGGTGGTGCAGTCTTGGCCTTGATTGTGCCCCGTCGGGGGCCGGGCCTTGGGATCCCTACCCCGCTCGATTCTGGAGCTGGCATCTGTGGCAGCGGTTCCTGGCCCCAGCCCTCCGTCTCTGTGACAGAGCTGCTGTCCTCCCGGGGGCCTCGAGTGTGCTGTGCACAGGTCCCCGACGGAGGGATGCCGGGAGGGTGACAGGAGGGTGACAGGAGGGAACAGATGCACTGACCCGTGCGGTGAGCTGGGGAGGAGGCCGGCCTGGAGGCGCACTCCCTGGAATTCGCAGAGGGGGGCACCCTGGCTGGGGCACAGGCCTTCATGTTGGAGACGAGGTGGGGAGAGGCCCAGGGTGGAGGCTACACGCTCGACTCTGCGGAGCAGGAAAGGTTGGAAGGGCTGTGGGCGCCCTACACGGGACTCAGTAAGCAGGTGCCCGTCCTGCTGCTCCGTGCGGGCCGCGTCTGTGTGTCCGCGGCTCCAGCCTCATCTGCGCCTCGCCCGACCCTGGCGTCCACCTCCCCGCTTCGAAGGCGAGGCTGCGGATGGGACAAGCCCACTGGGAGGTGCAGGGCTGGGCATCTCGGGCTGGGAAATGACTACGGGTCGGATCACGTCGTGGCCTTGCCCATGGGGGCACCAGTAGAGCCCCTGGGACAGCCAGGACCGTCTCCAGACGTCGTCAAATGTCCGCGCTGTGGCCAACTTGCCCTGATGGAGACCCGCTGGTGTAACCTTCCCAAAGCTTGTGGTCACGCTGATTCCAATCGTCCCTAGAGTCACGACCTTGTGATCCAGGACATTCCCTCCCCAGGATCTTTGTTTTTCTTTTTATGGAGAGTTTCTTACAATGACACCAAAAATCAACACCTTAAATTGTATGTTTCCAAGCTTATTTTGATTTTGATTATTTTGTAACGAGAAATCTTTGAAGCAACAAGACATATGACCTGAAGAGAAAACCATCGATTCCTTTCCTTTAGAATCAGTTACCCCATCGAGGGAAAGCTTTCCCTATAACGTGTAATCACCAAACACATCGTGTCGTCAAAGGCATCCTGGCTTGTATAACAGTGAATGAAAGAGGTCAACTTCCTCACCCATCAGAGTGCGCCAGGGTCTAAAAATAAAAGTGATATTTTTTTAGGTAAATATAAAATCAAAAGTCGAGCGAGCGAGAGAGGGCATAGGCACAGAATCAGGTCTTCTCCATCCACCACCGTATTCAACGTCCATCACAATGTGTCCTGGCCGCCTCGCAGGAGAGGCGAGTGAAATGCAAGACACCCGTGTCCACGTCCCGGTTAACTCGTGGACAAGAGGGGCAAGAGGACGGGGGTAAGGAGCAGGTGTGGAGAAAGTGCCCAGCGGCGGGAGCAGCGCCCAGACAACGTGCAGTCCTCGTCTCACGCGAGGCCCCCTGTGCGTGCGGAAGCAAGTTCCTCCTTGCCCCCCATCTGCAGCCCGCGGGCGGGCCTGGCTCACTGACGGGGTTGCACACCAGCCTGCCATGTGCCCCTTTGCAGACCTCTGCTGTTTACAGGTGGTCTCCTCGCTGTAGGAACAGGCGCGCGTCTTACCCAAACCAACCAAGCAGAAGAGTTTAATTTGAAACGGCCTGCAGACCATCTTCCCCAACATTATCTGGCCACGTCTGCTCTCCCAGCATTGGTCTTGGCCTCTCTCCCCCCACCTCCTCCTCTAATTTATACTGTGATGTTCGTTTCCTAAGAACAAAACCAACCGCTTTCAGTGACCTCACTGTAGTGCTCAAATTAGGAAAATTGAGTTGAAAGAACCCCTTCATCTAGTCGCCCCGAACCGAAGGCCACAGGCAGCCAGGGGCCCCGGGAGGCCCTGACTGGCCTGGATCCCTGCTGGCACGGGCCGCCCACGCCTCCACCTTTGCTGCCTTTGCTGATCTTGTCATCCCCGTTCACCCGGAATGTCCCTTCTCCTTCCTCCGCATGGGTGTGTTTGAAGAGTACCTGCTATCCTACTGCCTCTCCACCTCCGGCGGCAGGAGGCATCCTGCCCACATGCTTACATTGACGTGATTGTTATCAGTGATGCGTCCTCCCCTGATGACTGCTACCTGGACAAAGGTGGGCTCTGCTTCCAGCACTCAGAGTCCTCCACCAAGACTTCACCAGAAGCAGCTGGGGAGAGCTGATGCATTTTTAATATTGCACCCTGCCTGTTCATGTCTTCTGCCCATTTCAGGACTGGATGGTTTGTTTCTTGGGTGTTGAGTTTGATAAGTTCTTTTTTTTTTCCTACCTTTTTTTTTTTTTAATTTAAATTTAAAATTAAATTAAATTAATTTAAAATTAAATTAAAAAAATTAAAAAAAAATAAAAAAATAAAAAATAATAAAAAATAATAAAAAATAATAAAAAATAATTAAATTAAATTTAAATTCAATTTGCCAACATACAGTATAACACCCAGTGGTCATCCCATCAAGTGCCTTCCTCAGTGCCCGTCACCCAGTTACCCCATCCTCTCCCACCTCCTCTTCTGCAACCCTTTGTTTCCCAGAGTTAGGAGTGCCTCATGGTTTGTCTCCCTCTCTAATTTTCCCCACTCAGTTCCCCTCCTTTCCCTTATAATCCCTTTCACGATTTCTTATATTCCCCGTATGAGTGAGACCATATAATGTTTGTCCTTCTCCGACTGACTTAGTTCACTCAGCATCATACCCTCCAGGTCCATCCACGTCAAAGCAAATGATGGGTATCTGTCCTTTCTGATGACTGAGGAATATTCCATTGTATACCTAGACCACAACTTCCTAATCTGTTCATCTGTCAAAGGACATTGTGGCTCCTTCCACAGTTTGGCTGTTGTGGACATTGCTGCTGTGAGAGACTCCTAATACTGGGAAACAAACAAAGGGATGCTGAAGGGGACGTGGGTGGGGGGATGGGGTGACTGGGTGATGGGCACTGAGGAGGGCATTTGAGGGGATGAGCACTAAAAATTGCACCCTGCCTGGCCTTTGAGGTTGGAAATAAATGTGGACGATGAGGAATTATTACTTAAATATTAATATTTTTTCCTATCTCCTGTACCCACCCCCCAGGGCCCAAGCCAGGGGCACACAGACCAATTTAAGTCAGAGAGGAATGAGGCCGGTGTGAGATCAAGGGGGGGATGTCAGGGCAAGATCAATAAATAGAAGACTGATGGCTGGGTTGTTATCCATGGAAAACATCCTCTCGGGTGGCCTCTGAGGAAACAGGGGTGCCAGGTTGAAAGCTCTGTTTAAAAGAAGTGCTAATGAGGTGTGAAAACTAGGCAAATCATGGCCCTTTGAGGCCGCCTTTGGCAACAATCTAGAAAGTTACTCATTTTTAGTGGTTTATTGGTTTCCTAACTGCTGTTTTGGGCAGTCCTATGGAGTATCAGGGAAAAAAAATTCATACATTATGAAATGTTACTTTTCCCCAAATCCCCACTACTAAACCGCCAGATTTTTATTTACATTTCAAATGGAAATGATGATTATCTTAGTGGATGCATTTTCCCTTATTTTCAAACAAGATAGTACATTTTTAAAAATTAGAATAGATTTTGTTTTGATTTTCTATAACAAAACAATGAAAGCATAGAAAAATCAAAAAAATGCAAATAAGAAACAAAATATTTAATAAAAATCTCTATACAACACAAAAAAACTTACAGATAACATCTGGGTATGTAGCCCTCTCTTCTCTATGCGTACGTCGTGCCATCTGTTTTCAAATATGGCAAAATGCTATATAATTGTTTTCGTTGTTTGTTTTCTTCATTTTGTATATTGTGAATATTTTTCTATGTCGATAGAAACTCTTTGAAATACATTTTGCTGGCTGAAGAGTTTTCCACTGTGCAGCTACACCACAATTAATTTAATCTACTTCCTTTTGTTGGGAGTTTGGGGTCTATCCAATTCTTTAGATATCATTATACTACAATGCTTACAAATATCACTATAGGTCCTATTTTTTTATTTATTTTTTATTATTATTTTTTTATTTATTTATGATAGTCACAGAGAGATAGAAAGAGAGGCAGAGACACAGGCAGAGGGAGAAGCAGGCTCCATGCACCAGGAGCCCGACGTGGGATTCGATCCCGGGTCTCCAGGATCGCGCCCTGGGCCAAAGGCAGGCGCCAAACCGCTGCGCCACCCAGGGATCCCTAGGTCCTATTTTTTTAAACAAGCTCCCTTAATTATTTCCTTGGGATGCATTTTGAAAAGTAGAATTTATAAGTCAAGGGTAGAAAGAAGACCTATTCTGGAGATAATAGTATCCCCACCCCAATTTCCCACTACAGCTTCCACAGGCCTTAAGCAATGCAGTTCCTCTTGCTTTAAAGTAACATGATATTAATGGATCTCTCTCTCTCTCTCTCTTTCTCTCTCTCTTTTTTTCCCTCCAGTATCTTGTCTTATTTTTTTGATTACCCGGGACACCCAGCAAGGCTGCTACTGCCCTGCCCACCAGCCCCTGGCCCTGTGCCTCGTCCAGCCTTGCTGCCATCCTGACTTCTCCTTTCTTCCCCTCCTCCTTTCTTCTTTTTGGTGAAAAGAGGAAAAGCATTCGTGTGCAAAGAGCACCACCTGGGCTCCCTCTTTCCTTCTGATGGCTCCTATTTTAAGCTGAGGGGGTTGCAGCAGGAGGTTGTCAGCCAGGGTCACCTGGGTCACCGGCCTCAGGCCTGGGCACACTAGGGCCCCACCTGACTCCCATCTGCAGGCTTCAGAGGACTTGATCATGGACCAGAGACCCTGTTACTATTTAAATTCGCACAGAGCGGTGCCTCTCAGGCTGTGACTCACCTTGGAGGTCCACGGGGAGCTGGTTAGAACCCCCAGCCCCAGGGCCCGGCACCCCAGCCCAGCCGCTCTGCTTCAGGGGCTCCAGGCGAGGCCCCGACATTTAGAAAACGTGTCTTCCTGCCCACGTCACAGGTAAGGGTGATGCTGCTGGTTGCGGGCCCCTCCTTGGACCAAATAATCAGATGCTCTGAGTCCACTTGTTTCAAATATTTGTTTCCAGTTGTTTTAGAAACCAGGTGATAACCCCTGTCCTCCTTCCCCGTTAGGAAGGCCGCTGCAACTTAACCAAAGTCAGAGAGGCCTTGGGGCTGCTGATTCTCAGCCCAGATGTGAGGTCTAACCAAGCCAATTAACTCAATGAATATATGAACTTTTTAAAAAAATATTTTATTTATTCATTCATGAGACACAGAGAGAGGCACAGGCAGAGGCAGAGAGAGAAGCAGGCTCCTTGCGGGGAGCCCGATGTGGGACTTGATCCCAGGACCCTGGGGTCATGACCTGAGCCAAAGGCACTGAGCCTCCCAGGGGCCCTAAATACATGACCTCGATCAGCTGATGATCCACATGATTACATGGACTTCCTGCCTGCGATCTGATCCCTCCCCCACTCCATTGCTGACAGATAAACAAAGACTCCGGAGCCTGTGTCAAGTCACAGGAGGTGGTTGTGCCAACAGGTACCAAATGAAGGCCACTTTCCTCTGTATGGTGAGCAGGTGAGCCCACTTCCCCGGGCGCTCTGACCTCCCCCTCTCCCACCTGCTGTGACTGCCGGGACCTCCCTCTTGTCTTTGCTGTCCTGCTGTCCCACACTGACAGCCATTTCATCCCATCCTTCCTGGCGGGTGGCTATGAGCTTCCTGCACTTGGACCTCACCCATCAGGCCTTTAAGGATTGCCTCTTCCTCATGTTCAGATCTGCTTCTGAAGCCCCAACCACATGGCACACCTTCTCTATCCCTCGAGCTCCGAAACTTCCATCCACACTGGTTTATGTGTTTATATTTACAGCTGTAAACACACGGGAAGCATATGCACAAACACGTGCACAGGATGAATAAATAAAGCACCTGGGGCCACCACAAATGGAATGTCTAGACTTTCATAGATTAATGATAACTATATGTAACTAGCATGTATAATAATTATATATAATTACTATATAAATATACCATATAGTAGCATACGTTATACATAAATATGTATTATATATAAAAGTATATGTGTATTACTAGTCATATATAATATCAAAATACATTTTTAGTCTTTTACTATTTTTATTCTTTACACTTTCTATTCACTATATACATACACATAGTACATATATGCATATATAGTGAATACAAAATACACTTGCATATAAATTATGTAGAATGCATATATAGTTTTATTATATATCATACATACTTTTATGTGCGACAGATTACAGGCAACACGTATGCATTGTATTTTGGACCCACCCTCTCTGTAGACCCGCCCACCCACTAGGTCAGTGTAGACTTTCCATTGCTGGTGGCCCAGGCTTATCTCCCGTACCCTGTGTCCTGACCATGGTCACCAAAAGGGAAGGCCCGCGTGCCCAGGCTTTGCAGGTCCTGTTAGGACGGCCCCTGTCTTTCGGGACTGTTTGTCTCTCGGGATGCCTGCTCTCACCTCATTTTTGTCAGAAACGTATTCAGTGTTCATGTTTCCTACTGTGAGCTGTTTACATATATTGTTTATGTTCTGAAACCTGGAGGAGAGGTTGCACAGGTGCGCACACGTTCCTGGCATGGCGCGCAGGTGGGGTTTTGTGCAGCGACGGGTGGCTGGAGCGGTGAACGACAGGAAGGGATGATTCTCATGGCAGATGTTTCCTTTAGCCCAGGGCCTGTTTCTTACACGTAAACGATGTACTTGGAATTCTTACATGGATATAAACACTACTATTCTCTCAGAAATCTTGTGAAGGCTTATTGAGACATAAAGCATTTCAAAACTGAGGTATAAATCATGATTTTTAAAAAGGTTTTCTTCGTTTCCCATGCTTCTTTCTTTCTGTACTGGAATAAATAAGCTTACCCAAGTATCAAGTTATATTTTACTATAACAAGTGTCTACATATCCTGTCAGATAAAAACAGAGTCCCAAGAAGCCGCTTAATAATAAAGTGGGAAATCTGTGGGTTTTGAGAAGAACCAGATTTTTATTACAGCTTCTAAGATCTACTCGGTTTGAAGTTGTTACATGAGGTAGTGAATGAAATGCCCCCACGGGGGCTTCTGGGTTCTATTGTTAGCGACTCATTGTTTCTCCATCTGGAGAAGAGAGCTAGTAATTGCCAACACTTCGTACCCTGGATCTGCGTGGGGATTAATGAGTCACACAGAAGAAGCCAAATGGAAAGTCTGAAAGAGGCAATTTACTCCAGTAAAGTGATTACCCATTTCATGTTAAATGTGCATTTTTTGAGAAACAGTCTGTCTGAGAGCCTTCTGCAATAACTTGAATCCAGCTTTGCTTCGGCTTTCTCATAGGCCCGCAGAGGCCTGATGGATGACAGCTCCAAAGGCCACTATTCACGCACATGCCCAGCACTGAACGTACATGACAACGATACTGGGAATTTAAAAAGATGCGATCAGTTCCACAAGGCTTATTTAACACGTGATTGTGTTGCCTTTCTTTCTCCTTCACAAATAAGAAAACTCCAGCAAACCATAATTAATACTAAGTATTAAATACGGAGCTCATTTACAATTCGTGTGAGATTAGTAATATAAGACGTACATATCCCTTGTCTGTCCCTCACCGTGAGACTACCTCTGTCCTGCAAATGGGCTCTCTGTGTCGGGTCATGGCTACATTCTCTTTGTTCTGACTGTGAGCCTTTCCCCCATCTGTTGACTTTCTATTGCAGAGAGAAACATTCTTTCTAGACATGAATGTACATGTGTTTCCTTCCCCTGTTAAGTTCTTAGGCAAGAGGATTTTAACAAAGACTTGACACTTTCTGGAGGCTACACCAGAGGGAGACACAAGTATTTCTACTGTGATTTTTTTTAGACCTGACTCTCCAAATATAACTGAAAGCACTGTCATCACTACCATCATGTCTCTGGCCTACGGGTTTGAGGTGGGCCCATAGAATCATCATGTGAAGCTCTTGCTCTAATTTCTTCAGAGCAAGCCATAGCTCATACTGGGGTTGGAAAAATGGCTCAAATGGATAATGTACTCTTCTTCATGTGTGTTTACGGTCTACATTGTATTTATTTTTCTATCTATCCATCTATCTCCACCTACCCCTCTATCCATCTGTCAGGCTTGGTCTACTGATGTTTAAAAACCCAGTTCAATAAATCAAGACTAGCACCAATGGGTCCTTGAAGTTTGGTGAAATACAGGGAGTAACATCTCAGTCACCATCGGGAAGGTATTGTATAAGACTCTCCTTGGGTTTAAGTCCTAGCTCCTTGATTCATTGGTTGTGCGTCCTTAGGAAAATTATTTAACATCTCTGTGCCAAACATATCTCTTCTTCTGATTTCACAGAGGCCTTACAGAACCTTCTCTGTTAAATGATATGCTTGAAAAGCACTTACAGTGGTGATCAGCCCATAATAAATAATCAAATATGAGGCATTATTTTACTAAAGTATTATCTCGATACAGAAGAAAGCAAACCAATCAATGAATTCTTTCTGTTAGATACCTTAATATAATGCATTATATTAAGGCCAGGGAACAATTCTGAAGTCATGACAAGTAATATTACTTTTCTTGAAGACTGAAAATCAGATCAAAAGGGATCATGTAATTCACTTGGGTTCATAGGTGAGGTGATATTTGAGTTTAGATCTTCATGATGCCAAAGCTCACAACTTTCCAACATATGAAACATATTTCCAATTGTGATCCTCACTTAAAACATTCCCAGATGGGACACCTGGGTGGTTCAGTGGTGGAGCATCTGCCTTCGGCTCAGGGTGTGATCCTAGGGATTGAGTCCTGCCTCAGGCTCCCTGCAGGGAGCCTGCTTCTCCCTCTGCCTGTGTCTCTGCCTCTCTCTCTATGTCTCTCATGAATAAATAAATAAAATCTTTAAAAAATAAAAACATTCCCAGACAATATTGATCATGAACTTCCCCAAAGATACATAAGCATCAAGTGGGGCAACCTATGTTAAGTGAGGATGCCCCTGACTGAAAATCAGGTAGCTCAGAGACTAGCTTAAACAATAAAGAAAATGTACTGTTATATGGAACTAGAAGTCCAGAATTAGAATAAACATTCTCAGTGACATTGTCAGTGGATCTTCCCTGCGCTTGTCCCTGCCACCCTCAGTGAGTTTGCTAATCCCATCATGCCAAGAGGCTGTACCAGCCCTCACATCTCCATCTGCACCAATGACCAAGACTGAGAGGAATGTCCCTGCATAATGTTTCTTTTTAAGAGAAAGAGCATTTTCCTTGAAGATTTTTCTCACCTTTTATAGCCAGTGTTAAGTCACATGCATGTACCTGAAGAACAACCAGTAACATAGATAAAAAGACTTTTATTGGCTTAGATAGACTCCTACTGATTTCACACACACACACACACACACACACACACACACACACAGATTTTGAAGAGATATAGGGAAGAAAAAACGGTAGCAATCACCAACAATGAGTATGCCTGAAATAAAGATTTGAACCAGGCAGTCTAGTTAGAGTAATTATTATACCTGTTGTTTCCTTAGTTGATAATGTGGTTCAAGATCCCCGACATAGCCCTCAGATTCTGTAATTTGCTGGAAGGACTCCCAGAACTCAGAAAAGTCATCGTACTCACAGATGTAGCTTGTTTCAGCAAACAGACACAGGCTAAAGTCAAAGGAAGAAAGAGACTTCTAGGGCTGAGACCAAATGAGATCAAGAGAAAATGTGTAGTCGTTCTGTCCCATCAGAGCACTTGCTTCTCCAAGCGGTGAGATGTGACAAGCACACATGGAGTGTTGCCAACTGGCGATGCTCAGTGAGCCTCACGTCCACAGTCTTCACTGACCACCCATGGGGTTCCCCACAGTCCGCAGGCTTTGCACAGGTCAAGCTAATGCCATGTGGACACGTGGCCCATGGTTTCCACTAATCACATCATTAGCATAGACCTTCTGCAATGGCCCAAGGGCTTTATTAAGCCAAGATACTTTTATCAGGCAGGAGGACATTCCAAAGCCTGAGAGGTTACCTCTTAGGACAAGTCAAGGACCAAACCTTTAATGTGCATGGGAGGACAACCCAGTCTGGCTGACATTCACTACACTGGTGATAATGCCAGATGAAAATGATTTATAGATGTTTCAAATGAAGGACATGGATATTCATCATGATATTTCACACTGAGTCCTCTTAAAATGGAATGATTCAATTCTATATATTTTAAATATTTTTGAATAAATATATCACTTTTCTTTGCTTCTGTGATCTGCATGGTATTTTGAAATTTCTAGCTGCTTAGATGCTATGCATCAAGTGGATACTTGAGAAATAACATCTGATGATTATAAAGCAATGCATCTATGGTTCCTGAGAAGATAGCAAACATTTTGCATGACATTTTCATTTTTTAATTGAAGAGTAATCAAATGTTTTCAGAACAGATTGATATACATTTTTATGTCCTACACTGGGAAAGTATAGGCCTTTATTTTTTTTTTTAATTAGAAAATATCAACACACTCTTTCAAAATTAGAATGGATATTAGTAGCTAAAAGAGAAATATGATTCTTGTGTGAATGAACCACCAGTACAGTTCTCCATTTTATTTTGACTTCGTAACATTTGTTTTTGACTTCAGAATTGGAACACACTTGCATTTGCATATGTCAGACTTTATTTGCATCATACAGCTGAAAGAGGCATTCATTCACTGTCACATCTACCTAGTTTACAAATTTGTCAGTCTGAGAGAAAATATGCCATTCCTGATAATACCTTTCACACAGTGCATCTCAGAGTCTTTCTCCCTCCTGAACCTCCAGGCTATATATTATAAACATACGTTTAGGTGTTTATATCACTGTCATTGTAATTTAAATTGTACTCAGTATAGACATTTTAAGTTGTGTTTTTTTGTTGGTTTTGTGAGAAAAGGAATGTTCATGATATATATTATTTTCAAGAATTTCTTAGTCTATAATTTCTTCAGTGATAGAAAATTAGAAGGAAATTGGGAATAAAAATATCAGCAACCATTAAATAAGTTAGTGAGGGGATTCAGAGGACACATAGTTTAACACTAAAAGTACCAGTAGTAGGATAGTCACTAAGGAAAGATAGCTCTCAGGTGTGAAAGCACCCACTCTTCAAAGTGTGTGTGTATGTGGGGTTTTTTTTTCTCTCTTTTTAAAGTGGAATTTGTGTTTTGCAAAGATAATTATAACTTTTAAAGCCTGTTGCTTAATTTTGTCCTTTGGCCTTCTCAGCAAGCTTCCTTCCTAAAGCAGAATGACAAACAGGAATGCAATCTCTAAAGACAGTCTTTGGCATTAGACCAGCCCCTCCGGGCAGCTGAAGCAGGAAAGCAGATGGAGGTGGGCAGGAATGAGACAGAGCAAGTACACAGAAACCTAGTCGACATTCTGTGTTGTCCCCTTTCTAATTGGAGTCATTTCCTGTTTCAAATATTACTGAAAAACGGGCACTTGGGTGGCTCAGTAGGTAAAGCTCCAACTCCTGATATCAGCTCAGGTCATGATCTCAGAGTCGTGAGATCGAGTCCCACTTCAGGCTCTGTGCTCAGCTCAGTGTCTGCTTGAGATTCTCTCTCTCCCTCTGCCCCTGCTCACACTATCGCTCACATTATAAATAATAAGTAAATATTATTGAAATTAATCCATTACAGGTATAGTCCTTTTAAATTAGTTATTTTTAAAGCAATTCCAGTAATTGAGAATCAACTCATTTATGCATTAAAACAAGGCATTCTGCTTGTTCTCACTCAGCAGCAAAACTCATCTCAATCTGATATTTTTATCATTGCATTTTAACTGATATATATATATATATATATATATATATATTTTTGGTACTTCTCTCAGTAAAATTATTAAAATCATCATCATCATCATCATCATCATCATCATCATCATCATCATCATCTTGTGTTAAAATGGAAATATCCCAGGTATAGTCTTTAGTTCTGGTTCTTAATTCAATGAAGATAAGGGGGAGAGAGAGGTTAGGGATGGAGATTCAAGGCTCAGAACACGGTTCTTGCTGCTGAGATGAAAGAGTGAGTCCAACAAGCACAGCTGACCTAAGACTTGACCTTTCATCAATATGACGATAGCACCACACTATTAAAGACAGGACTAGAAACCATAGCTTTTCTTTCTTTTTTTTTTTTTTCCTTAACCGTGTAAGTATTTTTAATCTTGCAGTAAACTTTCACATGTTTATTATATTAGTCTTCTCTACTGAGAACTTTAAAGTCTTGCTCAGTTTTCTCCTGGTAATAACAAAAACAATAATTATAGAAAAATAATCACATTTTTATATCGATAGTGGGAAATCAATGATGGGTAGGCCCAAGGTTATGGAATCAGTATTCTAATTGTGCAACTTGTAACCTGAGGGCTACTCAGCTGCTGTTTGGAAGATAGGGAGAAGCAACTCTCTGAGACTGTTTCCTTTGTTAGTCTATCAAAGATATAGCCAGATTATCTCAGGAGCAGGGGAGAATTCAAGTTTTAAAGATAGATTAAGCCTCTCGGGTCACTTGTGTACCTGTTAGTACCTAAGGCAGAAAAATCCCAATTCCCTTCAAGATAAATCCTTTGAGAATATTTTATTTACTCAAAAGTTATACCCAGAACATTTTCTTTGAACAGCAAACTCCCCTTCCTCCACTCAATGACTTCAAGTTTTCATTATTTGACCTGAATTGAACTTGCTAAAATCACCAGGGATCTCCAGTGTTGTCAAACCAATAGATATGTTTTAATCTTCTATATACTTGACTTCTTAGCCTCATTGCAAACTGTTCACAACACTTTCATCTTGAAAATTCTCTTACCTGCTCCCCTGACACTACATACTGCCTCTCTGACTATTCCTTCTTGGTTGCTTTGCTGTTTTATCCGCCTATTCTTGACCTCAAAACGTTCAGCCACTCCAGACTCAGCTCTTGGCTGGCTTCTGTTGTTTCTGGAATCATCCATCAGCTAATCTGTAGCGTGACTCTATTGTGTGCCAGCCAGCCCCTGTACAAATGCTGGGGGTAGACTAATGAACAAGACAGAAAAATCTCTGCCACCAAGAGTCTTACATGATGTGGGAAGAGTCCCAAAGGCATAATGAATATAATTTATGATTGTGTGAAGAGCTATCAAGATAAAACAGAGCAGATGTGTGGAGGTTGCTAGTTTAGCCAGGATGGTCACGGAGTGCTTCTCTGCAGAGGCAAACTTGGGCTGATTTCTATGCACTGGAAGGAAGGTAGTGATGTGAAGATGTGGCTGAAGGGTATTTCAGACAGAAAGAAGGACCAATACATGCCAAGAGCATACTTGTTGAAGGGTGATACAGCGTTGGAATCCCATTCTAGATCACAGCAACAATTTCTATGATTTTAAATATCACCTAAATGGTAATGAACCTCGTGTGTATAAGAGATCGTTCCTCCTCTCCTGACACGCACACCCAGTGGTATAGTTGACCTGTGCACCGGGCTGTCCATCGACACCTGCAACATAAACGATCAAACATGGAGCGCTGAGCATTCTGAGCTTCATCTGCTCTCCTTGCGTTCACAGCATGGAAAATGAGAGCTCCCTTTGTTCATTTCTTCAAACAGATAATGGCTTTTTCTTTAATCTTTATGACCCAACCAGTTACTGAATCTTTTCCATGTCCCACCCAACACAATGGAATCGATCAGGGGCTCTGAGCCCCTGAGCCCGTGCAAGCCTCCACCATCTTTTGTTGGGACTCTGTGGTCAGCTTCCTCCATCCATCTGCCTCTGGGTTTGACACACCCACCCCAGTCTTCTCGGAGTAGCCGGAGTGAGGGACTTCACCTAAATCAGACCTTCGCATGTGAACATCTTCAGTGGTTTCCCATTGGTTCCTACTTCCTCTCCAGCTGCATTGGGATGGGCAACATGGATTTCTCTTTCCGATTCTTTGAATGACCAACATATTTCCTTCTTGAGAGCTCGATTTTGGCTGTTAACTTGCTGAGAGGGTTACGGTGTCTGCTCTGCCTTTGTCTAACTGACCCTCACCCTGAAGTGTCAAGGTGCCATCACCCTTCAGGGCTCAGCCTGACCGACCCCAGCCTGAATCAGGTGCTCTCCTCTTTTACTCCATAACTCTCCCTAATGGTGTATGTCCTTTCCTTCATGGCATGTATTCCAAGTTCTCCCTGTATATTGCTTTGGATTTTTCTGGTTTGGTGTTTTCTACATGAGGTCTTCTTGTTCAGCCTCCAATGTGGTGCGTTCAGTCATCATGCTACTGAATGGATGATGAAGAACTGAATGAAACTTGCCACAATTAACTTGCTATTTCTATTTTCCAGTGTTATTTCCATGGTGATTTTGATTACTCTAACATATCAGAGAAATAATCATTTGAATTGTTTGCTTCTTATGAATAAAAATGCAGTCTCTTCAGAAAATATGTTAAGATGTCTTGCCGGCTTTTAAATAGAACACAATAGCTCTCTAGGAAACAACTACAAATACTGTGCAAACAAAATTTCAAATCCACTTACTTCTAAGTTGAAAGACATGATTTCCCAAACAATTACTTTTCTTTGAGTTACAAGACACTAAACCCTGTTTTTGAATGACAATTCCTGTTATATTTCTTAGCCATTGTTTACACTGTGCAAATAATCTTTCTTCCCCCTTCTTTTTTTTTTTTTTTTTTACTTTGTGCAAAGTGCATGTTGCTTTCAGTACAATATTATTTTACCTATATTCTTTTGGTGTCTATCATGTGGTATTTTCTCTGCCCCTAATTTTTTTTATAGAGTAAATTTGTGTTTCATAATATCCCTGGCTGAAATTTCCCCGGGGATGGGATGGGAATCCTAGACACAGACTCATGGAATATTAGAGTTGAAAGAACACACTCAAATAATTTCACCTAAGGTGTTTACAGGAGATGAGGAGAGGAACAAATATGGTAGTAATATTGCCTTTATTGAGCAGTGCCCAGCAGATTGCCTGAACCATCATTAAATCTTCACAATAACGTTGCATGGTAGGTGTTTCAGATGAGAACACGGGGACTCATAGAGGTTGAACAAGGAGCTTGTCCAAGGTTCTGCAGCCAATAAAAGCATCTATCCTCAGTCCCGGCTCTGCCACCACCACACCTTGACAGCCACTTAGCTTTTCTGTACTTCAGTCTCCAGAACTGAAAGAAACAAAATAAAACAAAAACTGGGCTATATCATTTATTTTTTATTTCTTTAAAGATTTTATTTATGAGAGAGAGAGAGAGAGAGAGAGGCAGAGGGAGAAGCAGGCTCCATGTGGGAGCCCGACGTGGGACTGGATCCCGGGACCCCAGGATCACACCCTGGGATGAAGGCGGTGCTAAACCGCTGGGCCATGAAGGCTGTCCTCATTTAATTTTTAAACACTAATTTCCTGTGCTGTTTCTAACACGAGCCTTATATTTTATTTTTCAATCTGTAACCTCTCATCATGATACCTGATTGCTTTCCTTCATTTATCATGAATTATATTCTGTTCTTTACATAGGAAATATGTTGCCAAATTAGCTTCAATGGTGTCTTTTCTACTGTCTACCAAAGTATTAAGGAAACATAAAAATGTTAATTAAGTGTACTTTTGTGGTAGGTACTATTATAAAAGTGAAAGTCCAACTCAGTTCAAAGAAAATATTTCAAAATAGATATATTTGACTATATCTGTGCATATAGTTCATCTTTTAAGTTTCAAATAAGTTAACTATATATAACTAAAAAACCACGTGCCATCTACATAATGAAGGACACATCTGAATGTCATGTGAAATGCATATATGAAATAATATGTAAGAAAGAAGTAACACCCTTCTTCTTATTAAGATTCTCATTCAAAACCCATCTTCATGGTTGGACCTTCACCTCAAGATCTGACTTGGGTTCTCCACATTTGCCAGTCCCCCTTGCTAAGTGATCTGCGTTGTGTGGATGTTCCACCTCCATTCTGACCTCCATGCCTTTGCTCATTCTGCTCAATCTGCAGCAGTGCCCTCCTCTCCAGCGGCCCCTGGACTCTTCTTGACACATCATAATTCATCTGTGCCTCAAGGCTTCAAGCTGTGCTGTCAAGCACAAGCTAGAATTCTTGCTTTCTTTCTTTCCATTTCCCTCCCCAGTGCCATCCTTGCCTTTTTCTCTTTTCCTTCTGATCATTTCTCCATTTTTTAAATTTTCTTTCATACTCCCCCTTTTTTATTAAATTTCTAAGACTAGTTTTAAAGTAATTTTAGGTACAAAGTAAAACTGAAAAGAAAGTACACAGATTCCCCATATACTTCCCAACCCTACACATGTACAGCCTCCCCCATGATCAACATCGCTCACCAGATGGTGCATTTGTTACAACTGATGAACCTACACTGACACGTCATTATCACCCAGAGTCCATAGTTTACAATGGAATTCACTCCTAGTGTTGTACATTGTACGGGTATGAACAGATGTATAAAGACATGTATTCACCATTATGATATACAGAGTATTTCCCTGCCCTAAAAATCCTCTGTGCTCTTCCTGTCCATCCCCCCCACCCTCTGTACACCTGGAAACCACTGATCTTTTTTCTTCTCCATGGTTTTGCCTGTTCAAGAAAGTCATACAGTTGAAATCATATAGTATGTTGCTTTTTTAGATTGGCTTCTTTCACTTAACGATATACGCTGAAGAGTCCCCCATATCTTTTTTTTTTTTTTTTGGCTTCTATTTATTTATATCACTGAAGAGTATTCAATTAGCTGGGCGTACTAGAGTTCACCTAATGAAGGATATCTCGGTTGCTTCCAAGTTTTGACAACTATCAGTTAAGCTGCTGTAAACATTCGTGTGCATGTTTTTGTGTGGACACAAGTCTTCAACTCTTTAGAGTAAACACCAAGGAGTGTAATTTCTGAAACACAGATTAAGAATATTTTTAGTTTTATAAGAAATCACCAAACTGCTATCCAAAGTGGTCTTACCATCTTGCATCCCCACCAGCAATAAGTAAGAGTTCATGCCACTCCACATCCTAGTCAGCATTTGATGTTCTCAGGGGTCAAGATTTTGGAAAACTTCCTTTATTTTTAATAACTTTTAAAACTTACCAGGTTCTTTTGGTTACTAGAATCACTTGAGGAAAAGAATGTTACTGTAATAAAACTAGAAAGCCATAGCATGTTGGCTGTTTAATTTCTTGGTGGTTCTTTCAAAAGCTAGAATATAATGTACAGGGGCATGTAGGATTCTCTGCTCAAGGCTGCTCCTCTCACTATCATCAGGTGGGTGTGTGTCTGCCCCCTATATTAGCTTCTTTCCTTAAGCTTCCACTGAACAAAACAGCACCAAATCTGCACCCCAGCAATGCTATGACTCCAACAGAGTGGCTGCTGAAACATTGAACTTCTAAAAGTGCACCACTGCCTGACCCTTAAAGTAGGAAGTGCTTATCGAGAACAATGTATAATCCCTGAGGTATTAATATTTTTTTTTTCAGTCTGCCTCCTATTACACCTGGGCTTGCTGTGACACCTAATGCATGCAGTCTACTGAAAGCCATTCTTCCAGCAGGAGCTCTCATCACTAACTGCTCCCTATCTTTCATACATCATAGCTAAATTTCTCAAAAAAGCAAATGTTAAGGGTCTAGATAAGTTATTTTAAATTCAAGTCTGTAATTTATGTCTGTGGAATCATTACCTGATTTAGGCCAGATACCTACACTGATTGACGAGGAAGACAAATAATGTCATGGCTTTACATGGGCCATGGAAGTTCCCCAGAGGATAGAGGTGTGTGGGCTGGAAGACATGGACAGGCATTTCTCTGCTTCATTTGTGCATGCATTCTTTTCTCTGTAAAAAAAAAAAAAAAGAAGCTGTTTCAATTATATAACACAAATAAATAAATAAATACAACCAACATGGAACTCACCCTACAACTTAAAATACTCATTTACTTATAAGGGTAAACATCTCATGACTAGGGCGCTTACAAGTCTGCAAATTAAGCTTAGGTTCTAAGGGAGTACATCCATCAACCGGTGCATTCTTTTCTCTACTTTGTTTCCCCTTGTTTCCATAAAAACAAAACTATATCCTATATTCTGTTTTATAATCTGCTTTTTGTGTCATAGACTTTTAGGGTCACTTACATGAGTATTAATACTGGAAGTATGATGTTAATAAGGCCAAATGTTTATGAAGTACAGATACGTTCTGCTCATTTTTAAAAACTTTTGTCTGTAGGGGAGCCTGGGTGGCTCAGTTGGTTAAGTGTTTGACTCTTGGTTTTGGTTCAGGTCATGATCTCAATGTTCTGGGCTTGATTCAGGGAATGGGAGTCTGCTTGGGATCCTCTCCCTCTGCCTCTACCCATACTCCTGTGCTCTTTCTCTTTCTCTCCCTCAAATAAATAAATAAATAAATATTTAAATATGTCCATAAATGAATATTATCTTCTTGAAACACTTTTCTTTGTCAAGTTTTTTTAAAATTAATTATTATAGTAAGAATAATGTGGATCTTGAAATCAGATACTCTGAAATAGGTATCAGATGAATAAATAGGATACATTAACTACCTCCCAATTCTACTTTCTTCTTTTCTCAAACTGGAAATGAGATAACTTCTTCATAGAGATTTTTGGGAGGATTAAATTATGTAGTATATATAAAAGTACCTGTCATACTACTTCACATGCCACGATTCCTCACTTTGTTTTTATTATCTTGCCATTCCTTACCCAAATTAAATTATATACATTTTTGTAGAAATAGAATATTAATTAATATTGCATTCATACCCTTTTCCTATTTATATACCTATAATTTATGATGGCTAGGAGGCTAAGAAATATAATCTGATATATTCAATTGAAACAGTGGAAGTAAAAAATCCTAACAAGGCTTCAAGTAATCTATAAAGTTTTCTCATTGATGTTTAATATCCAAGAACTCAGTGCCAGAAGTGATAGGCCATTATTGCTTTAAGAGATGTAAGTTAATATAATTCATAATTTGTAATATTGAAATATTATGCACATACTATATCATTGTGTGTGAAGTATTATTTCTCCCCAGTGTTTGCACCTTTTGTATTCTCAAAGTGACCATCAACATACTGCAAGAAATGTTTTTATAATAGTTACAACAAACTGTGTTCTCCTTGTTTCTACTGGGTAATATATAGAGTAAAATTACATAGACAATATGCTGACATAAGGAGAATTTTAAGGGTGACCAAAGCAATGTATTAATGTAATTAATATATTATTTATGTTAAATATGTGTATCACATAAATTCTCAGATATTTTAACATTTCTCCTTTCTTAAAATACTTAAAAAGTTTTAAGCATTGTCTTATTACTCTCATAGTATTACTGTCAATAAATATTAATAAATGTTGTATATTATAAAAATATATATGCTAGGCAAAAATCATTTATACTAAGTAGCATTGACTTATTAATAATATATATTTAAAACTATTTTATATAAGCAGTTATAAATTTACATTTGATCAAATATTTATATTTATTTAATGTAAAATTTAAGTTATTTAATAATATGAATACATATGAAATATATGTGATAAATACATACATAAAGTATAAGATACATTTTTATAGAATTTATATTTACTGTGTTAGAATGTTTTTAGTTTTTTTAAAGATTTATTTGAGAGAAAACACATGCAAGGCGGGGAGGGGCAGAGGGGGACAGAGAATTTCAAGCAGACCACTCACTGAGCATAGAGCCTGACATGGGGCTCGACCCCACAACCCTGAGATCACAACCTGAGCTGAAACTGAATCAGATGCTAAACCACCTGAACTACCCAGATTTCCCAGCCAGAATGTCTTTAAAAAATCACTTATAAACTATTATAAGGAAGAATTTTTCCATGGGTACTCATCATTTGGATATGTATTTTTTGTTTCTGAAATCTAAGAATTGACAACTAAGATTTTATGATTTAAATAAAGTATCTTTCATATTAAATATCAAAATATGTGTATTGAAATATAAACATATAATAATTTCATATATATATATATATATATATATATATATATATATATATATACCTGAATCAATTACAATATACATTGTTTGAGATCTTTACTCTTTTTTCTCATATTTCAAAATTATGCAAAGGAACACACATCCTATGCAGAGTACCATGAACTGTCCTGGTCAAATGCCGTTTTTACTGTTAGGAGACTGTGTATAATTAGGGTCCCTGTGAGATATTTCAGAGAAGCCCCAAACATTTTTCAAAAATCCTTAGTCCAAGGTCCCTAAATTTGCCAAAATAGCCTGGGCAGAAATGACAGCCAGTAAGACCTCCAGTGAGGCTGCTTAGTCCCCAAGTGATGGCCACTCTGCATCTGTCGTAGCCAACAGGTGCACAGACACCTCTGCTTCTGATGATGCCCATATGCATCCAAGTAACATCTCAGGCTGGTATGGAGTAGGACCCATAGTGGTGATGACGATCCTCAGGGCTGGTATATGACTTTCAGTGCCATTAATTTTGAAGAGGCCATTTAGACAGATTCTACACTAGCATTTCTTATTTTTCATTTTATTCAAGTACCAAATAAACATCTCAGTTTAATTTGAAGATACACGAGGAAAATACTCCCACTTTGAACATTTGCTGTCATCATAATTTTAGCAGTTCGACGAATAATTATTATCATAGCCCTTATAAGAAACCTACTTGTTTTTCCCTCTGGCAGAAAAACAATCTAGAAGAGGAGACATTAATGATGAGAGAATTCGGAGTGGTTAAAATTATCTGGACCATAAGATCCCCATAGGTAGTAGTTAGAATAATGCTAGAAACACAGAGGTTTCAATGCAGCCAAATTGTCCTTATTTGTTGTGCAGTACAGAACCATTAAAAAATTTCAAAGGTCTTCGATAAGATGTTTATTATTATATTTTATTACATTAGAAGCTCATTATATATACTTTAAAGAGAGACAGCATGATGAGGTGGGGAGGAGCAGAGGGAGAGGAAGAGAAAGAATCTCAAGCAGATGGATGCGGATCACGGAGCCTGACTAGGGACTTGAGCTCACGACCCTGAGATTGAGTCAAGTGCTTACCCAACTGAGCCACCCAGGCACCCACAGGCTAAAATATATTTTAAAAATGAATTGCTGTAAACTCAGAGTTCGATTTATGGTAGGCAGGAAAACTAGAAATCAAAGGAATTGGCAAAATTTAGATAGAAAAATCATGATAGTGGGCATTCAATTACCGGTGTTTTAGAAGTTGAAAAATTAATGGAATGAGAAAAGATAGAGTCCAGACAAAATGTCTGACATCATATTATATTAAGCATTTGGAAAATCTTGCCCTAGACACTCACACAAGGGGCCCCAAGTTCTGCAAATTCTGTTGCTTCAAAGATGTTTCATTTCTGATCCTATAATCTGAGACCCAACACGCTACATACCCAAACCATGTGTTTTTGCTAACTTCTTCCTGTGTAGGCTATCTCTTTCAAACCCCGATGTTGCACTGATGATAAGACTCTATCATCCAAATGTCACCAATTCTTGTTTTACCCACTTCCATAAATATTGTAAATATTTGCTTACTATTCTGGGATCAAACCAACTACCAGTCAAGACTGTACATGTTCAGCAGGAACAGCAAAGTCACCCAAAATTCTGGCACACATGTGGAAATATCTCATGTGATACTCTGTTAAAGTGAGAATAATTCTGTTATAGCTAAATGAAAGAAATGAGAACAATAGCCAAACATTTCAGAGATTAACATTTAATTAAGTTAGGGCTTTGTTTTTCTTCTGGAAGAACAACACGAATAAGCTTTATTCTTGCTGGGATAAAACTTCTTGTGGATCGAAAAAAGGAAATGCATCAAAAGTACGGATTGCTTTTCATCTCATTAAAGAAATAGTGAGTCTATTAAGTGTGGAAGGAACAAATGTCAGTGTTGACTCATTTCAAACTGGTGACAGCAGGAAAGTTGGAAGTTTACAGTATCCCTCAAACACATATGCGGGGAATGGGGTGGCTATCATCTAAAGGTCATTGATAGAGTGGACATACTGCTACCAAGGAATCCCAACCAGTGTCTTCTGTATAACAACACTTTTTATTGCTATGCAACTAAAATCATGTCACTTCTCTGAAGGCTTAAAATGGTTAGAATTAGTCTCAGAATTCATCCAGCTGAAACATATCTTTAGGTCTCTAAAGAAATAAGCATCAATAATAAAAACACGCTAAATCACAGGATCAATGTCTGATTTTTCTTTTAATGTCTCTGACTTTGGTTGACTTATTCCAAAGGTGTACAAGCTAAATTTTAACTCAACAAATGCCATCTTACATGAAGATTTTAATTTTCAAGGTAAGCCATGGTTCTAGAGCTCCTGAGGTGGCATGTGACCACATGTGGAAAGGTCCCTGAGCATGGTCTTTTTACTGCAGGAAAATTGCCACCAGATGGTATTTGAGCTGAAGCCTCATGGCTTGGAGCATATGGATTCCCATGTGTATGTCTGATTGGGAATATAAATTAAAACACATTTTTACCTCACTTTTTGTACTTAGTGTCTTTTCATTATAATTTATAAAGGACTTTTATTATTAAGAAGTTTAGACATTTTTATTTTATTAAATTTAAATTCAATTTGCCACCATATAGTACAACACCCAGTTCTCATCCCACCAAGTGCCCTCCTCAGTGCCCATCACCCAGTCACCCCAACTGCCTGCCCACCTCCCCTTCCACTACCCCTTGTTCATTTCCCAGAGTTAGGTGTCTCTCATGTTTTGTCACCCTCACTGGTACTTTCACTTAATTTCTTTCCTTTCCCTTTATTCCTTTTCACTAGTTTTTATATTCCCCAAATGAATGAGACCATATAATATTTGTCCTTCTCCGATTGACTTATTTCACTCAGTATAATACCCTCCATGTCCATCCACGTTGAAGCAAATGTTGGGTATTTGTCGTTTCTAATGGCTGAGTAATATTCCACTGTATACATATTAGGTGTGAGGTTCATTTGTGTATTTGAGTTTTTACAATTTTTTGAGGGAGGCTTGTAATGTGATGTATTACCCTCTTAGGACCGCTTTTGCTGTATCCCAAAGATTTTTAATACTCTTATTTTCATTTGCATTAGTTTACTTGAAACTTTTTAATTCTTCTCTAATTTTCTGGTTGACCCTTTCATCTTTTAGCAGGATGCTCTTTAACCTCCACGTGTTCAAGTTTCTTCCAAATTTCTTCTTGTGATTGAGTTCTAATTTCAAAGCATTGTGTTTTGAAAATACACAGGGGACAATCTGCATCTTTTGGCATAGGTTGAGACCTGACGTGTGACCCAATATGCGGTCTATTCTGGAGAAAGTTCCATGTGCACTTGAAAAGAATGTGTATTTAGTTGCATTCGGATGGAATGTTCTGTATATACCTGTGAAATCCATTTGATCCAGTGTATCATTCAAGGCCCTTTTTTTCTTAGATGATGTTCTGCTTAGAAAATCTGTCATTTGTTGGGACTATCGTGTTTAAGTCTCTTACTGTTAATGTATTATTATCTATGTATCTCTTTATTTTGGTTACTAATTGTTTGATATATTGATTGGTTCTCACATCAGGGGCATAAATATTCATGATTGCTAGGTCCTCTTGTTGGATAGACCCTTTATGCATGATATAGTGTCCTCTTCTTCTCTTACCACAGTCTTTGGTATAAACTTTAATTTATCTGATATAAGGATGGCTACCCCTGTTTTCTTTTGAGGACCGTTTGAATGGTAAATGGTTCTCCAACCTTTCATTTTCAGGCTGTAGGTGTCCTTAGGTCTAAAATGAGTCTCTTGTAGGCAGCAAATAGATGCATCTTGCTTCTTTATCCAGTCTGAAACCCTGCGCCTTTTGATGGGATCATTTAGCCCATTCACGTTCAGAGTTACCATTGAAAGGTAGGAATTTAGTGTCATCATAATACCTATTCAGTCCTTTTTTTTTTTTTTTTGTGGATTATTTCTTTGGGCTTCCTCTTTCTCTTACAGGGTCCCCTTTAATATTTCTTGCAGAGCTGGTTTGGTGGTCACATATTCTTTCAGTTCCTGCCTATCTTGAAAGCTCTTTATTTCTCCTTCTATTCTGAATGAGAGCCTTGCTGGATAAAGTATTCTTGGCTGTGTATTTTTCTCATTTAGTATCCTATATCTATCATGCTACACCTTTCTGGTCTGCCAGGCATCTGTGGATAGGTTTTCTGTTAATATGATATTTCTCCCTGTATAAGTTAAAAATCTCTTGTCTCGAGCTGTTTCAATAATTTTGTCTTTATATTTGAAATTTGCAATTTTCACTATTAAATGTTGATGTGTTGATTTTTTTTTTTATTTTTTGGGGGGGAGGGTCCTCTTTATCTCTTGGATCTGAATGCCTGTTTCCTTCCCCAGATGAGGGAAGTTCTCAGCTATGATTTGTTCAAATATACTTTGTGGTCCCCCCCCCCTCTCTCTCTACCTCTTCTGTAATTACAATAAGATGAATATTAATCCTTCTCAAGCTATCATTCCACCTCATTAACCCTAGCAGTTAGAGCATCCATTTTGGACTGTATCTCAGTTAAAAATATTTTAAATTTCTGCTTGATTAGTTCTCAATTCTGTAGTAAGGGAATCTCTGGAGTCCTTTATACATTTTTTTCCAGAGCCACTAGTGATTTTATAATTGTACTTCTTAATTGTATCTCTGACATGATATTTAAATCCATGTCCAGCAAGCCTGTGGCAGAGAGTATTACTTCCAGTTCTTTCTTTTCTGGTGAATTATTCCTTCTGGTGAATTCTTCATTCTAGTTATTTTGTCCAGTGCCGAGTGGCTGTATGAACAAGCAGAGTCAAAATTACCAACCACGGCCTAAGTAAAAAGTCGATTCCAAGAGATCAGAGGCCAGGAAATAAAATAAAAAGAACAGAAGGAAATAAATGACCACTAAAGTGAAAAACAAATTGAAAAAAATAGTAATAAGGAAAGAAAAACAAAAAAGAAACAATAAACAAAGAAAAAAGAAGAAAAGAAAAAAATGGGTAGTGAGGAAGTGGTGGTAGAGAGAATGGGTCTCACCGAGGGGACCTAGAGGATGATCCTCTTGGTTCTGAGTGTATTTTGTTCTGTATTCTAGAAGATGGTCAAATCCAAATTTGTATAAACCAGCAAAACTTATATAGAGGCCCAACATCAACAACAAAAAATAAACAAGATAAAAGAGGAGGGCAAAATAGGAAGGAAGAGAAAATGCAGTCTTACAGAATGAATCAACGGTGTTCCACTTGGTTCTGTGTGTACTTTGGTCCATGTGTTGTAAGGTAGTAACTTCCACCCTAATAAAACAAAACAAGACAGAAAAAAACAAAAACCAAAAACCCAGAACTCCCATAGCTACTAAAGTTAAAAGTGGAAAGGTAGAAGGAAATCCAGAAATGAAAAATATATGTAAGACATGTAATTGTAGAAATATGAAAGACAAAAAGGAAAAAGCTTAGAAATGAAGAGTTTGTAAAATATTGTAGCTAAGGCAGGAAGTGAGAAAAAATATTGGAAATTTTTAACCTGCAATATAAACGAATCATAATGAAAAAAACTTCTAGTTCTATGTACTATTTTCCCTTCGTCCTGGAGCTGTATAAAGCGGCTTGGGCAGAAACCTTATTCTTCCAGCAATTCTTCTGGGGGAGGGGCCTGCTGCGCTGACTCTCAGGTGCCTGTGCCTGGGCTGAGATGCCCTGCCCCTGCCAGGTGCCCGGCCACAGGTGAGCCCCTTCTCCCGGGAGCCCCACCTTCCCCACAGCCCCGCCCCTGCCAGACCCCAGGCCCCAGGTGAGCATCTTCTCCCGGGAGCCCCTCCTTCCCCAAGGCCCGCCCTTGCCAGACCCCAGGCCCCAGGTGAGCATCTTCTCCCGGGAGCCCATCCTTCCCCACGGCCCCGCCCCTGTCCAGGAGGCGGGAAGGAGGACAGAAGCGGTGGAGACTGAGCGTCCAGCAGAGGCGAGGCGCCCCGAGTGCCACGCCAGCCTGGGCGCTCCGGGGTCCGCGCGGGTGCCCGGCGGCAGAGAGGGGCTGTGCTGGGCCCTCCGGGTGCCCCCCGCCGGGCTCCAGGGCGCTGGGCGCTGGGCGCAGGGGCCTCTCCACGTGCCGGAGGCCGTGCTCCGCTGAGGTGAGCTTCCCCGCGCAGCCCTCTGTGGGGCCGGGAGCAGCCAGGCCTCGCCCGCCGGGGCCCTGCGGTGCCGGGGGGAGCGCTGTGCCCGGGCGACCTCACCTGGGACCTCACGTCCCGGCGGAGCTCCTTCTGGGGCTCCCCCCCCCCCCAGGCCCGTCCTTCCCAGTGTCCCCTCGCAGGTGGAACCCAGGGTGTCCCGGAAGCTGTGAGAGTCACCTTGGGGTAGTTTGTGGGGTGGGGGCGTGGAGGAGCCTCTCCCCCAGGTGGCTTTCCGAGGCTGCGCTTGAGCGGAGCTCTTGAGGCCACAGCATCCGCGGGGCTGTCGGCGGCTGCGCCAAGGACCCTGGCGGCTCCACCAGTAGAATCCCGGGCCTGGCCTCCGGGTCCCGTCCTGCAGCCTGGCTCTGACATCTCCCCTCTCCGCCTGGTTGTATGGGCTCAGGCTGGAAAGTACGGAAAGGACGTTGGCGCTTCTAGCTGACATCAGATCTGTGAATTTAAGTCCTCATTATGGTGATTATTCTTAGTGTGTTTTATTTCTAATTTTTCCTCTAATTGTACTTGTCTCCACTGACTCGCCTATGATCTCTTCTCATAGACACAGTCATTTATGCTCCTCTTGTACTCGTTGCTCTCTTCTCTGAGCATCGGTCTGGCTGTACAGTTTGCCACAAATCAATTCATGTTGGATTTTATTAATTTTATTATTATTTTTAAAGATTTTATTTATTTATGCATGAGAGACACAGATGCAGAGAGAGAAGGCAGAGACCCAGGCAGAGGGAGAAGCAGGCTCCATGCAGGGTGCCCGATGCGGGACTCCATCCCAGGACCCTGGGGTCATGCCCTAGGCTGAAGGCGGCGCTAAACCGCTGAGCCCCCTGGGCTGCCCTCATGATGGGTTTTAATTGACAAGTACAAGGTATAGCCTCAAAGAGCAGGCTAATTTGTTGGGAGAAGCATCTTCCTCCTGCCATACATACTTCAGAGGAATCTTGATGTTGTAAATTAAGATACTTTGAAAAAGGCATTTAAAGAAATATATATATATATGTTAATATAATTTACACATTTTAAATCAAAGCTAATTGAAGTCTTTTATAAACGGTCTAATTTGTATCTGTTTCATCTATTTGCATAGTTTTACATCTTGCTTTAGTATTGGTTAATACCCATCGGATCATTCCCGTTTTGATTTTTATCTGCAAGGTTTTGATTCAAGTTTAATATATTTATTAATATCTATGGCATGTGTCCCACGAGACTTGAAAAGATGTGATTCAACAAAATTGGAGTTAAAATGGTATTAAAACGAGTAATTCCTCTCTTTTGAAAAAATTTCTCTGAGGCACTGGGGATCCCGCTTGAAGCAGATTGAGCTCCATGACTTGCCAGCTTTAAAGCTTCAGTTTTTAGGAAAATTAATTGGGTCATGATGCTGATGGAATAGGTAGTTGGGATTTATGGAGCTTATTGTTTACTTGTACATAACCTGCTTGTCACCATGTCTTTGCTGTCGTTATCCCATTAAAAGCCCATCTCTGTTTCAGAAAACCAGCCATATTTTACATTTAGTCTCTCATCACTTTTCAGTTATCTCCTGCCATCTGCAAGCCATTCAGGCTTGTCTAATTCATTCTGCGCTCTCGCAGAATTCCAAGTGAGTAACCTTTCTGGAATAAATAAGCAACTCTGACATTATCTTTAAAAAGCCCCAGAGTGTGTTGATCTAACTTGGATGGGTACTTCCAATGTCCCTCATTTCTTATTACTATTCCATGGAAGAGAAACAGAAAGAGGGAAAGAGAAATAGACTTTTTGTGTGTTTTTTAATAGGCTTTATGCTGTATGTTGGCACACCTTCTTATTGTAAAATAGTGAAGTAAAGCCACACTACAGCAGACTGCTTCCGATGAAGGCCATTTACCTTGATGAGGGTGTTTTCGTAGGACTCCGCAATGACCGTGCGCTTGGGGTCTGTTAGTAGACTGCTGCCCTAGCGCGTGATGCAGCCTAAGACACCACAGCACTAGGTATGAACGCGATGCAGCCACTACCCCCTGCTCCATAAGAGATACGTTCTAAGACTCCCAGGGATGCCTGAGACCCAGGACGGTACCCAACCCCTTAAGCACTAGGTCATCTTCTTTTTTTTTTTTTATTTATTTATTTTTTTTTTTTATTTTTTTTTTACTAGGTCATCTTCTAAACACCCGTGGCTATGATCAAGCTTAATTGTATAGATTATGGAGAGTAACAGAATAACAATCATTACTAATACAATAGAACAATTATAACCCTATACTGTAATGAAAGCTATGGGAATATGGTCTCTCTCTCTCTCTCTCTCTCTTTCTCTGTCTCTCTCTCTCTCTCTCAAACCACCGTATTGTCCTGTACTCGCCCATCCTCTTTTGGTTATGATGTGGGATGACCAGATGCCTGCTGATGAGAGGAAGGAAGGTGAATGTCACAGGTGCTGTGGCATAGCTTTAGACTATAGATCATCTGCTTTTGGACCCTGGTTGACCTCAGATAACTGAAAAAACACAGAGAGTGAAAATGTGGATAAGGGGGACTGCTCTAGAATTTTGGGAGTGATAGAAGTTGATTTGTTGAATGGTCAGAGATCTATAATTTGTTGGGATACACACATATGCACAGACCACAGTGGTAAAATATAGATAACATTGGGCACCTGGTTCATTTGGTGAATATAGATAACATTGGGCACTAATGGTTCATTTGGTGAAGCATATGCCTTCAGCTCAGGGTCCTGGGATTGAGCCCCGTATTGGGCTTCCTGCTCAGTGAGGAGCCTGCTTCTCCCTCTCCCTCTGCTTGCTGCTCTGCCTACTTGTGTGCATTTTCTCTCTCTCTCAAGCAAACAATAAAAATCTTTTAAAAATATACATAAAATTTACCATTTTAAGTAATTTTTTTTGAATATGGTTTTTTGGCTTTAAGTACATTGGCATCCTCGCCCATCTGTCACCACCATCCATCTCCAGAAAAATTGTATCTTCCTACCAAAACTCTGTACATGTTAAATGATAATTTCCCAGGCCTTTCTCCCCATGCTTTGGGAGACCACCATTCTACCTTCTGGCTCTGTGAGTTTGATCACTCTTCACTCTCAACCTCTGTGTGTCTTCAGATATGTAGACAACAGGTAGTCGTATCCTGGTTTGTTGTTGTTTATCCATTTTTTTCAACGTATGTCATTTGATTGGGGAATACATTAGTCTGCTAGAGCTGCCACAACAAAGCCCCACAAATTGAGTGACTTAACCAACAGAAATTTATCTCCTCACAATTCTGGAGGCAGGGAGGTTCTGCTACAGGTTGTCTCCTTGCCCTGTAGATGGCTGTCTTCTCCCTGCGTCTTCACAGGGTCTTCCCTCTGTGTATCTGTGTCCTACTCCACTTACAAGGGCATCGCTCATATTGGAATAGACACACCCCGATGACTTCATTCTAATGTAATCATTTGTTTAAAAAGCGTATCGCCAGATACAGCCACATTCTGAGGGATGGGGTTTAGGGCTTCCACATGTGAATTTTGAGAGGACACAATTTGGCACATACGTGGAATTGATTCCTTTTACATTTAAAGGGAGTACTGAGGGGAAGACCCTTATTTTTGCCACATTTATTTGTTTCCTGTAGGCCTTCTAGTATTTCTCTCCCATTACCATCTTCCTTTGTGTGGAGTTGATATGTCTGATGACTTATGAGGGTTCTCTTTTCACTTCCTTTCACACATATTCTATAGATATTTTCTTTATGGATCCCCTGAAGATTTCATGAGCTCCTAAAGTTACAACAATCTTAAACTGATACCAACTTAACTTCAGTCACATACATGGCTGTATTCTTTCACAGTTCCTACACCACCACTTTGCTACTGATGTCACAGATTGCATCTGTATGTATTGTATACCTACTAGTGCATATTTATATTTTCATGCATTTGTCTTTTAAGCCATGTAGAGAATTTTAAAAAAATAGACTTGTGAATCAAAATGGCAAAATACTGGGTTTTTAGAATATTTCTCTCTATATTTACCTTTATAAGAGAACTTTGTGCTTTCATATTATTTTGAGTTATTGTCTAGTGTCCTTTCATTGCAGTTGAAGGACTATCTTTAACATTTCTTATATGGCAGGTATATAAGTAATGAATTCTTTTTGGGAGGGGTATGGTAATGTCTTAGATTTTCTTTTCTTTTTTTTTTCTTTTTCTCTTTTTTATTTATTTTTATTTTTTATTTTATTTTATTTTTTAATTGTGTTTTTCCTTCATTTTTGGAGAACGTATTGCTGGATATAGAGTTCTCTGTAAATAGCATTTTTTTCTTTCAGCACTGTAATATTTCCCCGTATTATCTTCTGTCCTACAAGTTTTCTGCTGAGAAACCTGGTTTCTCAATAAAACCTGATGGTTTTATTGGAGATCTCTTGTTTGCGATGAGATGCTTTTTTCTTTCTGCTTTCAAGATGCTTTCTATGTCTTGGTCTTTTGACAGTTTCTGTGTCTCATTCTGAGTTGCTTTGAGTTTATCCTACTTGGAATTTATCAACTTGGATTTGTATATTTATAATTTTCCTCAAATTTGAGAAATGTTCAATTATTCAAATTCATATTTAAGACAGTTTTACAGTTTGTCTAGTAAGTCTGATACATGTGTTTCTTCAAGGACTATTTCTGGAGATTAATCTTATCCCTTTGAATTGGGTACATTTTTCAAAAATTTTAATGCCTTGTGATATTGTGAAAAACTGTGCATTTGGAAGACACAGCTACCTTTCCCAGTTTTTGCAGAATGTTGTGGAAGCCCTTTACAAATTATGGGTCCTCTGAGCCATACTGTTAGCCTCTCATGAAGCCATAGAGTCTTCTCTGGGAATGTGTCCTGTCTGGGTCTCTGTGTGTTAGCCCCCCATCCAGCTGCTTTAGAATATCTTACTTCCCCAACAAGTCTCACTCCAGCCTCTCAGGATCTTAGATGGTCTGTAATATTCTTCTTCCTATAATTCCTTGGCCCCAGGGGCCTGCATGGCTGCAATCTCTGCACTTTCTAAATGCAGCTGTCTGCCAGTGCCTTCCTTGGCTTCTGGCAGCCATTCCACGGATAAGTTCCGAGGCAGGCAAGAAAAACGACAACAACAACAATAACAACAACCAAAAAAAAAAAAAAAAAAAATCTGTCGCTCATGCAGCCCATAGGTCAGAATATTGCAAACAAGTTTCTCTTTGCTTCTTCATCCTCAGCAAGGGGACCAGGAATGAGGTCACCATGCCATGTCAGGGAAGGTATGGGGTAAGGGTAAGTTAAATTTTCATGAACTCTTCTGCCATTATGAATGTGGCTCTTTCTTCATTGAACTTTCACTTGGCTGCTATTAACCTCAGACTGGTTTCCAGAGCTCTTAAAAAGTTATCTTATTCTATCTGTAGTTTTTATTTGGTATTTTCATGGAGGAATGAGGGCCTGGAACTTTCTCTTTCATCATCTTACTGATGTTGCTGCCCTATGTGCTGGATTGTTTTTAAATAATCATGGGAAAAACAAATATTTAGAAAAAAGAATTGTAGAGTTGAATCCATTTCTCACGCCATACTGCAAAAGAGTTCTTGGATGATATAAAAATCTCAACTAAAACCTGTAAGAAATGGAGATGAACTAACTTGGAATAATGGAGATCTTCCTAAGAATAAATTTATTCTAGTAAGATCTGTAGCTAATGTGGAATTTTGTCCATATCTCAGTTTCATCCTAACTCAGCAATGAAAACTGAGTCTTGCTATAATTATTGTCATATTTTTATGCATAGTTTAATAAAATGCTTAGGGATTTCAATATTTACCCAGATAATATACTTTTTCTTGTGGAATCATTTAAAATATATGTGGTGAAATATATAGATACACACATATATATATTTATGTATATACATATATAGGTATTATGTAAGTATTACATATGTGTACATATATATAATCTGCAGATAATACAGTCATATATTCAAATGGATTTAAGCTATAGAAAACATGAATTATCCAACAACATGTTGAGATAAAGTAGGTTCATGAATTGGTAAATTTTCTGCCTCAACTATGACATCAAAGGTCTTGGTTTTTGTGATATGCCTTCTATCCCATCCATACTATTTCTCCCATCCTTGGACTGTTGCAAAATGGTACCAAAACTTCCACATTTTAAATCAGACATCGTAAGGTCCAAGTAAAAGAAGATAGATATGGTCTCTACTGGCTCACTGGAATGTCTTCCCAGTGGGATGGCTACAGCATTCTGCTCATGTCTCACTGAAGGGAATTTGGTAACAAGCCCAAGGTTGAGCAAGTTTCTGGAAAGAAAGAAGAATTTGATTGCCTTGGTTGCATTAGACAGCTTAAATAGTGGCGGATGGGTGTTTGAGTGTTAGCTACACTATCCAATGAACAAGTGAGCCCTTTAAAATCCCTGTTACACTGTGATTGTACAACATCCCAAAAAGAGGTAGGGCTCTTCATGGAACAGATTCAGGAAATAAAGCAGCATGTCTATAAAAGAACAGTACATTTTTTTTTAGTTCGATGATAAACATGTTCAATGTTGAAAACATAAGTTGGTAGTTTTATTTAAAGTATCTTTTGTATAGGTGTTAACAGATAATCTGTTGCTTCACTTCATCCACGGATAGCGGATGAAGGTTTTCTTCTGTATAAACTTTGACATCGTCTCATGATGCTATTAGTTGTAACCTGTCATAAAGTTGCCTGTAATGAGCACAAACATTTTTAAAATTAAACTTTGACCATTGGAATAGAAGAAGGGTTCAAAGTAAAGAATGTTGGCATCCTTTCACTAAAATAAAATGTCTTTTTTTTTCAGACATAAGAATAAGGAACTATTTTAATAAATCTAAAGTATCTTATTCTAAATAAATCACATTTTGAGTCATTATAATTTAAGAACCAAGCCTGCCTAACAAATTTATTCTCTGAGGATTTCCCCAACAGCGACACAAAATGACAAGAATTTTTCTGTCTATTATAGTGAGTCAAGGCGGTGTTGCATTGGTTTCTGACATGTGTCCAGATCCTGGGATTCCAGAAAATGGTAGAAGAGCAGGTTCTGACTTCAGGTAGGAAATATATGGGTTATTTGGAAAGTGTGTGATTTTCTAATGTATGTATGATAACGTATATAATTTTTTACATATATTTTTATATTTTCTAACACATTATATACACATATATGCTATATACATTATGCATACATTATGTATAATTTCAATTTGTTCTTAAAAGTTATGTCTTTTTTTTTAAGATTGTATTTATTCATGAGAGACACAGAGAGAGAGAGAGAGGCAGATACACAGGCAGAGGGAGAAGCAGGCTCCATGCAGGGAGCCCAAGATGGGACTCGATCCCAGGACTCCAGGATCATGTCCTGGGCTACAGGCAGATGCTTAACCACTCTCACCCAGGCATCCCTGTTATGTCCTTTTGAATTAAAGATACAACTTCTTAGTTATGCAGCTATATTATCTGTAAAACTCTAAAACATGTTGTGTTGAAAATTTCCACATGGAGTAGAATGGATGCCTTTCACTATATTAATTGGCATTAAAATTTTAACCCAAAATGTATATGATTGGAATGTCTCCAAGTTTTTTTTCCCTTTGGTTTTTAATTAATTGCCTTCCCATTTTCTAATGCATTTTGATTGATGTTTACAAAAATAGATGGGGCAAAACTTTACCTATAGTCCCATAATTGTTTAATTCAACTTTTAGAGTAATAAATGTAAGTGGCAGTCAATGCAATTTATTTCAGAAAATGTTATTATTCATTTTACTGGGATTGTGATGAGCTAGAGACTTCTTTCTAGTTGTGGTATTATTAATGTAGTGGTGATTAAAATAGTCCATTATTATGCTATCATTTATATATATAATCATTTCTTTAGATTTTTGAATTCTTTTCCATTAGTCCAAGAAACAGCATTTGCCAACTTACAAGATGGAGACTCATACTGGGAGTAAGTTTAAAATAAAGAGTAAGGAAGAGTTTTCCTCCCTTAAAATCTCATCATTTTTAGAAGGAAAATAACAAAGATATATGTAGAGAGTTTTGGCTAGTTAAGTGAGCTGAAACTGAAAATGTAGTTATAGGGGAGCCTGGGAGGTGCATTAGGCAAAGCGCCTGACTCTTGGTTTTGGGGTCATGAGATCAAGCCCTAGGTCAGGTCCCAAGCTCAGCACAGAGCCTGCATGAGATTCTCTCCTCTTCCTCTGCACCTCCTGGTCTCTCTCTCTTTCTCTCTCAAATAAATAAATTTTAAAAGACAACAACAAATGAAAAATAGAGTTTATACCAACAAAGAAGAAACATTTCTCAGTGTAATTGGAGTAGCAATGGTCATTTTTAAAAATGTTATTTAATTTTATTTTTTATTGATGTATTAGTTACAAGTGTGCGATATAACGGTTGTATACATTTCTCACTGCACATCAAGATGAGTGTACTCTTAATCCCCTCTATTTCACTCCTCATCGCCCTCTTCTTTCTGGTAACCAGCGTTCTCTGTATTCAAGAGTTTGTTTTTTTGTCTCCTTTTTGTGTTTTGTTTCTTAAATTCCACATGTGAGTGAGAGAGACAATTCGCAATAGTAATTTTGAAAAGGCTAGAGAAAGAATAAAATTGCTGGCTGTCATGAAGTTGGCATGTTTGTGTGTGTGTGTGTGTGTGTATGTTAACATATATATTTATGTTTTTTTTTATTTCCTAGCAATGTCTGTTCTGTTTGAAGTAGAAAGTTGTATTCTTCACAGGTAAAAGATACAAAGTTTGAGTGTAGTTTAGGAGCTGCTGTTGTATGTTTTAGTTCAAGTTTCTGTGAAGCAGAGGAGATGAAGAGGATTCTTCTTCAGGTGATTTGTGTGTGCATGAAATGTGCACTTTGGAGAAGGAGAATGGAGGAAGGAGGGTAGGGCCAGAGTGAAAAATTAAGATGTAAGCTGGTTTTGACAGGTAATGAGCTTCAGTCTGAACCCACAGGGAATTTAGGGCCACAAATCGCACCAACCAGCTGGTCCACCTTTCGTAGCCACTCCCCCTGCCTGCCCGTCACGGGCTTCCTTCATTTGGCTCAAGGAAGTTCTCTGGAGCATAGCTGGCTTCCAGTAACCGTGGCCCTCCCAGTGGGTGTGATGTGTCCCCATGGCAGGGTGGTCTAATAAAGATGGGTGCTGACTTTCACTATCTTAGAAAACAAAGTCAGTTGAAGGCATTCAGGAATTTATCACTTGAAAATGAAGCAAATAAATGAAATTTATACATTCTCCCTCTCTCTCTCTCTCTCTCTCTCTCTCTCTCTCTCTCGAAGGTTACACAATTATTGCTAGAATCCATAGAGGGTCCCCCCCCCCTATTTAATACTTTCTTATCTCAAAAAAGACTTTCTCCATTTTCCCCTCATTCAGGAAAAAAAAAAAAAATCTCCCTGCCTCACTTCCAAAGACCTGTACACATCCTTCCATTAGACTTCTCGTGCTCTCCTGTGCAGGAGTGTGTCTTCTTCATCTCTGTCTCCTCAGTGACTAAAATAGTGCCTGGCACCCAGGTGTTCAGCAGATATTATTCCAATGCACTTTGTATATGAGGGAGATTGCCCGTCCAGTACTCTGTCATCCCTGAAAATATCCTCAGGGATCTAGAAACTTCTTTGGTCCATTTGGCAGAGCTCTCTTTCAAAACATAGCGAAATAAATGCTGTCAGGTGATGCCAAATTATAAACATGGCATCCTATAGTAAAGAAAGTTAGAGAAACTTCTTAATCTCTATAAGTTCACGAGGAATTTGGAATCATTTGAGGCCAGTATCTACTTAGCATAAGGGCAATAATAAAACCTTTTATGAACATCTTAGGTGAATGTGCTGGCATTTGCTCTAGCTCATTCTTAGAGCAGCCTTACTTCTGAAGAAGAGGCTTAACTCCAGGATAAACATTAAGTCATAAGGTTGTGTTCATGCGTCTTGGAGAAAGCCAAGGAAGAGATTGGGTACCTTATCTTAGATGAGACTTTCAGACTTTCAAATATCTTATTTTCCTGGAGATTCTCTATATTGTTTACATGTCTCCAAGTTCATGGCAATCAAATAATATAAGGGAATATAATTGGGAAATTAGATTTCCTATAAGACTAAATACAAATGATGTGAATGTTTTTGCCATCCATGAGGATATATGTGTACATGCATATGTATGTATATACAAAACTGTCACAAGCCAGTTCTGGTAACTTTTTAGTACACTTTAGAGGACTCTCTATCTAGATGATCCTGAGAACTACAAATAAAGACGGTTTTATGTATTTCTTTCCAATGTGAACGTATGTTATTTCTTTCCCTTGCCTGAAGGAATGAGCTAGTACCTATATTAGGTTGAATACAAGAGGTTGGATACAAGTGGGAGACATGAGACATTCTAGCTTTATTCCTTAAAAAAAAAAAAAAAAAAAAAAGCTTTATTTTTAGTAATCTATATCCCCACCGTGGAGTTCAAACTCAGGATCTCAAGGTTAAGAGCCACATGCTCGCCCAACTGAGCCAGCCAGGTACCCTCATTCTTGCTTCATTCCTGATCTTTGGTGGAAAGCACTCTGGTTTTCATCATTATGTGATATTAGCTATAGGTTTTCATAGATTACTTTTGTCAGGTTGAGGAAATGCCCTTCTATTTTTGCTTTGTTGTAAGGTCTTACCAGAAAGGGACGTAGATTTTGTCAAAGCTTTTTCTAGATCTGTTGAGATGATGTGTTCTGCTTTAGTTATTAATATAATTAATCACAGTAGTTGATTTTCTTGCATTCTGGGATACATTAATTTAGACATGATGTATCAGCCTTTTTGTATACTGTTGGCTTTGACTTTCTTTCTCTTTCTTTCTTTTTTTTTTTTTTTTTTTCCTTTTTATCTTTGTGTTCTCACAAGGGAGGATACTGGCCTATAGTGTATTCTTATAATGACTTGGTCTGATTTTGCTCTTAGAGTAATGCTGGTCTCATAAAATTAATTAGGGAATATTATTTCCTCTGTAATAGCCTGGAAGAGTTTGTATAGTATTGAAAGTATTTCTTCTCAGATTTTTGAGAGATTTATCAGTGAAGCCATTTGGGGTTGGAATTTTCTTATGAAAAATGTTTAAATTACAATACAACCTTTTTCTATTTTACAAGCCTGTGCAGGCTTTCTCTCTACTTGAGTAAGTGGATTTGGTAGTTTTCATCTTTCAAGGAATTTTTCAATTTTTATTCAATAAATTTTGTCAAATATATTGTCATAATGCTATTCCTAATATTTCCTTATTGTCCTTTAAATCAGTAGTGATATATCTCACAGTTCTAATTTCTGATGTGTTAATTTGTATTTTCTGCTTTACCTGATGCAACTGACTAGTAATATGCCAATGTTGTTGATCTCAAAAATTAAAAACCAAAAATAAAAAAAAAAACAAAAAAACTACATCTGGTGTCACTGATTTTTCCATATCAGTTTTATTTATTTTATATGCCATTGATTTCTGGTCTGCTCTTTCATTATTTTCTTTCTTCTATTACAATGGGATTTACTAGCTCTTCTTTCTCTGGTTTCTTAAGATTGAAGCTGTGACTTAAGACTCTTTTTTTCTTTTCTAATGTGGGTGTTCAGTGCTTTATATTACACTCTAAGGATGGATTTCACTGCATCCCATAAATATTATGTTTTTCTTTTCATGCAGTTCAAATGCTTCCTATTTTCCCCTGTGATTACTTCTGTGATCCATAGGTTATATAATACTGTTCTATTTAGTTTCCAAATATCTAGGGATTTTTCCCAGGGATTTTGTGGTCAGAGAACATACTTTGTATGACTTGAATCCTTTTCAACTGGCCACAAATTGTTTTCTGCCCTAGAGTATGCTCTATTTTGGTGAGTATGTAATGTACACTGGAAAGAATATATGTTATGCTATATTAGGGTGAAATGCTCCATAAAGGTCAATTAGATCTAGTAGGACAGCATTGTTTAGATCTTTGGGATCCTTACTCATCTTCTGACTCTTCTGTTACTGAGAGAGGGACATTGAAATCCTTTATTTCTCTATTTCTTACCAGTTTTTGCTTCCTGTATTTTGAAGCTCTGTTGTTAGCTACATACATGTTTAAAGTTGCTATGTCTTTTTAATGAATTCATACTTTTGATGTTATGAAGTGTCCCTCTTGAGTAATATTTTTTCCTCTGAAATCAACTTTCTTGTTTTGTCGTAGTCATTCCAATTTTCTTTTGATTTTTGTTAGTATGGTACCACAGTATATGGATTCATACATCCATTGCTGCATTCAATCTGCTACACTTTGTTGTTTTGGTTAAAATATTTTTAAAAATCCTGCTTCACATATGGTTGAAGAATAAATGAATTTTATTTCATTTTTTTCTCCAAGTTTTTAAGTTTCAGTTAGTTAACCTACAGTGTAATGTTAATTTCAGGTGTAGAATTTAGTGACTCATCACTTACATATATCACCTTGTGCTCATCACAAGTGCCCTCCCTAATTCCCTTCACCTGTTTGACCCATTTCCCACCCTCCTCCCCTTCAGGAACCATGTGTTTGGTAAGAGTCTGTTTCTTGTATGCACCACTGTGAGTTTGACAGATTTACAATGTTTAAATATTTCTCAAATAAGATATATAGAGATATAAGACACTATAAAGAATTGACGAAAGATATTTTCTTAAGTATTAGCTGCAATTTGGAATATGAAATCATAACAATAAACATTTTATACTTATTTACCTTAAAATCCATTGATTTAGCTTCCATCTTGAAATGGAATACATGCATGATTTTGTACCACCGTGTCTTGGTGATTTGGCAAATAATGACTCATTGTGTTATGAGTGCTTCCAAATGTTGATACACTTCACTACACAATATAAAAAACATTGCATATATTAATAGCTCTATAGATCTTATTGGAAAAATATTTAAGCATTGGGAATGAGTCAAACTCATGGTGGCACATACAAATTTTCAAAATTTCTATTATTTTTAGACTTGAATTTTATTTATCATTGGCTACAAATATTGTCATTTATTTTTCTGGAATAAAAACTCATTTTAAAAAAGCCCATTCATTTATTATTTATTTTATTTCATTTTTTATTTTTTATTTTTTTTATTTTTTTTAAGTTATTTATTTATTTATTTATTCATGAAAGACAGAGAGAGATAGAGGCAGAGACACAGGCAGAGGGAGAAGCAGGCTCCATGCAAGGAGCCCAACATGAGACTGGATCCCAGGTCTCCAGGATCACACCCTGGGCTGAAGGCAGCACTAAACCGCTGAGCCACCTGGGCTGCCCCATTTATTTTTTAAAGAGAATGTCTGACAATGCAGATATTAGCAATTATAGCTTAATTATTTTTTTTTCAAATAAGACAGTGTCCTCTGAAAATAAAGCAGTGAATTCAGCTCACAATTGAAACAATTTCAATGCACTTTTCCCTCAAGATCATTTCAGGCTTCAATAGATACCACAGATGCATTATGTATTCAATGATCAAGGCTTATTAATTTTAATAATTTTTCCTGCTTCCTCAAGGACTTTCTTAAGTGATGCTGGCTTTTCTTCTTTTTCCTCTTCCTGTTCCTCCTCCTTCATGCTCCTGCATGGTGCTATTGTTTCCATTTATGTTAGGTCACTATCAGTTTTGCTTACCATTGCTCTTTCACCATCACATGGGAAAAAGCATACATCCCTTAATATTATCATAAGAACAGTCTAATGTAAAAATATCATGTCCTCTGAAGGAGTCTCAGTACCCACTCCAGGGATCTGTGGTCATACCTTGAAATGAGATGCACTAGAGATGGAAGTGGACTCCATCTAGCATAAAAATAATTGTTTCAGTCATGAGAAGAAAGGCTATATGAAAAAACATGCTATTCAGATATTTTCTATATTTCTACTAAATAAAAATCCAGTGGTCAAACTACTAGTAGTTTGGTACTGACTAGTGATCCTGAGCAACCAATGTATAAAATCTTTATTCATTGACTGCTTCCATCCAGGTAATAATCGAATCTATGTGTCTTCATATGCAAACTGGAAGATCACAACCATGTAAAACTGCCTTATGACCATGTGTCATGGGTCCAGCATATAATAAACTGACTATAAATGCTGGTGTTTTAAAAAGAGGGAGGATATTCTTGATTGTTTAAAGTCTTTTTGAGACTGTTTTTAATGAAAGGCAATTCAGTTCTTTCTAAATTCATGTAATCAAAACTAATGACTAACATATAATCCAAACTAATGACCAACATTGTCGAGAAGAGTGGATGGAATTCATTTGTAGTTAGCACTGTAATTATATGTAATTTGGGGCTGTTTCTGTTTAAAAAATGTTCACTTTATTAGGTTGGTAAAATATTCCTCATCTGATTTTGTTTATACTATTATTTTTGTTTCTATGGAAATCTTTATTTCCATAGGCAATCTAAATATTAATTCCAGTATTATCTATAAAGAATTCTAACTAAAAGAAGCCTAAAACTCAAAGTTTTCTTACTTGAATTCAAATCATTTTGGGGATAATTTTCTGACATTTTTATTACCCCTGACCACTCTCTAAAATACAAAGTATATTAATAAGAACTGAATACTTATGAAACAATTGATAGAAAAATTCAATATGTAAGGGATGGAGCTAGAGTAGGGATGGAGAATTTATGGATGAATACTAACATCTATTATCCATCTATTTCCTATGCTAGTAGGATTGGTAGATGTAATTATCACAACTTTTGCAAATTTAGCCATCGAAATTCAGAATGTTAACATGCCAAGATACTGTATCTAGTCATGGTTATAGCTGGGATTTGAAACCAGATCTTATTGACTCCAAAGCCCCTGTTGACCTCAAAGGATTTTTAATAAGGAAAATTATAGTGACTAAATGTTTGCACACCTGTCATGCAGGACCACTAAATAGGATGTGCGGTTTGTGGACACCACCAGCTAGCCATGTGAGGATTTAAGATGTGGTTCAAACCTAACCTTGAGCTCAGCATTCCAAGCCATGCACCTTAGCCTAGGGTTCTCTACACTCAGCAGAAGGGTTACTTGGTTCCATTTGACAACTAAGAGTGAATGTCCTATTGTAATTTTGCACAAAGGATCAGTGTAGACTAGCAGCAACCATGCTACACATCACGGGTTTAATAGGTTCTTTATATATGTTATATAAATATTACATAGAGAGCCACATGTTATAGGTTCTATGTATGTTGCATAAACATTGCATATGATATATGTTTATATAAACATATTTTACATTTTTGCTACATATTATAGGTGCTTTATATATTTCTTATATTAAGATCTATTAATTATAAAATTCTTTATTACATTTAATAGATGCTGAAATTAAATTTAGGGACCTCCCTGGTTTCTGAAAAACAAGCATTTCCATTCTCTTCCATGGCTCTCCTTCCTTTTCTTTCGAATGTGCATCTCTCACTACCCTCCGTTGCAGAACTGCATTTAATGCTGATCCTAAATCGATACAAGTGGTGCTACCTGTCCTAAAAGTCCCTTCTCTTCAGAAGGCCACCGCTACCCTCAGGGCTCTGTGTTACATTTTAAATTCTTAGCCATATTCTTCATCAATTATGGTTTTCCCTCCTTCCATACCTCACCACCAGTGAAAATTGTTCTCAGGTGACAGATACCCCACAGGTAGAGAAGGGCAAGCTAATAAAAAGCATGAGGAGCTTGAAGAAGCAAAATTGGGGGGGGGGTGCCGACACATGCTCTGTGGTTCTCTCTAGGATATATTTTTTTGTAGGACAGAATATTATTTCTAATTGTCTCTGCCTTTCCCCACCCACACAGTTGGCTTCCATTTGTAGGGCAAGGAGTCCTTACTCCCACCTTGCTTCAGGCCATTATTTCAACATCTTCAGCACAACTATGTATGTCCATATTTATGTGTCTATCACATTAGATGTATGTTTATATCATATTGGATTATGAGGTCAAAGGAAAGAGGACAGGACAGGATGATTGATTTGATTTCTTATTACTGTGCCCAAAATATGGTAGATATGTTTTCATGTTGAATTGGATTAAATTGAAACTAACAAGACAGTTGCTAGGGTATGTGATCACAGCCTAATTAGAACCCAAATAAACCCATTAAATTAACTTCCATTAGCCAGAGAGATTATCAACTTTTCTTAAAATACAACCTATGCTCAAAAAAGGAATTTGGGTGTTGGAAGAGTGATAATTCTGATTTAATAAACAAATATTTAATTTATATTATTGATTTTTATAGATCACTATTCAAGTTAATACCATTTGTTCTTATATCTTGGCCCTTTTTCTTTCAAGGGATCTCACATTTATATACTCTATGGAGTTAAGGGGTATCAAGTAGAATTATCTGTCATCCAATGAAAGGAGAAACTAGGATATATAAAATGCAATTATATAATCAATGAGAAGCAGGAAAAAAATCCATAACCCAAGTCCCTGGATAAAGTGTCGCTCACTTCTAATTTCCACATTCAGCCCTGTTCATTTTCTTATAACACACCAATAATTTGCATTATTTTCTTTTATTTTTTTTCCTTTGGCATTTCTTACTACTGATAACTTTATAGTTTTAAAATGCTGGTGCAACAAGCTTTGATATTTCTCGATAATAGGTCAATTTCAGTGACACCAGAGCTACCTGTGTTTTGTTACGTGAAAATATAAAGAATTACACTAACGGCATATAAACCAGCATATAAAACATATAAGATTTGAATATTGGAGGAGCATCATTTATTTCTATGCTTTTTTGCTGAATGTGGGCATCTCATTCTTTCCATAAGATTCACGGTTACTAAGAGACTGTTGTCCACAAAAAAATATTTGCAAATGATTTCCTTCAGAGAGCATTGACAGTATTTTTAAAAACTACCTAAAGAAATATCACAACCAATATTTTGCGTCCACACTATTTGTAACCATTATGTGCCTTTGAAAAAGGGCACATTATAAATGTTTCAGGTCTCATTTATCTGGCTGAAGCTGTTTCCAATAAAAAGTTCAAGTTAAAAAAAAAGAATCCATCAAGTAGAACTCATGGATGGAACATTCTCCTCTTTTTTCCATAGTCTTTCCAATACTTCTAATAGTAATTTTTTTTCATCAAAACAATACTACCATTTAAATAGTTTTTTGGGACAATAGATCATGGTTATTTAAGCATACCTAAATTTGTTAGTGTCAAAATGTGAAAGATAGTGGATGACCTTATTAGCCAACTTTTTCATCGCCAACAGAAATGGCTTTTTAAGAACTATGTGAATACTAGTGGTCTCTGCAATGACCTGTTGTAATGAAGTTTATTTCTTTGTTTATTGGTTTCCCCATATGTAAGAGAAGGTATAGAAATAGAAGATTTGACAATTTCTGAAGTCCATTAGAGCACCAAAACTGTGTCTCCCAGTCATATTTTTCCTTGGTCTCTTATAGAATATGATTCTACAGAACTTCTATGATGTTACTGAAGGGCGACACCAACAACCTCCAGGCTGAAAGAAGGTGTGAGATCAGTGATGTGAGATCATCATATCAACACAAAAGAGTTGCCAACTTTAAGATGAATATTAATGTAGTGAACCCTAAATAATTAACCAGTGCATTTATTTGGGGCCATTCCCCTGCTCCCTAAAGTTTCCAATTCACTTAAAAAGTCTTCAGGATCTCTGATCACTTGCTTCCTTGCCCAATGTACCTCCATCAAATAATGTGTCCATGGGAGCAATGGATGGAGGTTTAGTATTAATTGATCACTGCTAGATGGACAGCTGCCATTAGCTGTGCTCTAACTTCCCCCAGAGAGTCTGATTTAATTGGTCAAGAATATGGCCTGAGCATTTGGATTATCTTTTAAATTCTTAGTTGCAGTAAGACATATTTAGCATAAAATTTACCATCTTGACCATTTCTAAGTGTACAGTTCAGAGACATTAAGCATGTTCACATTGTTGTAGAATCATCCCCACTATCTCCAGAGCTATTTCATCTTCCAGAGCAAAGCAATAAATTCTCATCCCCCATTGCCACATCTCCTAGGAAACCACTTTCTGTGTTTATGAATTTAATTGCTCTAGATATCTCAATATTAGGATTTTTATAATTGCCCAGGTGACTTCGATGGGTGGACAAGGTTGATAATTATTGGGCCCAGTGTATGTCATCCATAGTAAGTTATTAGAGGTGTGGGGGTGGAGCATAACCACTCAGAAATACTTATACTTGAAAACAAGCATCAGAGATTATAAACATTGTGTAAAAATGCTTGTGGAAACCTGATTATTAGAAGCTTCTTGGAATACCTTGTCTTCAACAGCATCTATATGTCTGCAAAAGCCAGAAGAAGCAAGGGTTGCTAGCTTGATTCCCCACTGCAAAATATTGCCCAATCATGGCCTCCATCAAATAATGTTCTAGGGAAAAAAGTAAAGAAGCAAGGCCTGTGAGCAGCTTCCATGAGTGAGCTGGAATTCCAGGGATACCGTGTTGGAATACTATTGGATACCAGAAACCAGGGGCAAACATGAATCTAGAGGTAAATATGTAGGCACCATTGAGCTTTCTGAAATTTCTAGGTATTATCAAGCTTGTTTTCCCAAGATCACAAGAGAAGGGCTAATGGAGATTATTTGGCCCTTGATTGGAGAGGACCTCCTGCCTCTGAACTCACTAGGAGACAGAGGCAAAGGCAACAGGAGAAAGCTCTGTCACTGATGTGACCAGCTTCTCCTGCAGCATCAGGTCCCTTTTCCACTTCCTTCCTGTTCCTTCCCAAAATGCATCCTTTGTAATTGTTTGGGCCTGGCTTCTGCTTTTGTAGGAACAAGTTGGTGGATGATGAAGAGGAAGATTTAATGCTTCTACTTTGTCAGACAGGAAGTCCTGTTGTTGGGCAAATTGCAGATTTCTACAAACATAACATGCTTGGAAGACTTAAATTGCCTCATGGGAAAATTCACACTTTTTTCTAAATTCTGTGCTTCTGAAGGCTAGTCACAGTTTGAAGATCACTGGCCAATTGAAGCCCCTATCACAGCATTATTGTTGCTCATCCTCTCAAAGTGCCTTATATTCTAGTCATTGTTAGGGGTCTTTGTTGCACTATTGTTACCATTACAGCCTCTAAAAATGATATGAAATATTAGTTTCTGTTTTTTCCTTAAGCTAGAGAGATCCATCTACTCTGTAATGCATTTTTAGTGGTGTTAAATTGCCTTAAGGTTTTAAGAGATGAGTCTAAAAATTGTCTCTATAGAAAGAAAAAAAATGACCCAGAAATGATACATTATGTTTGAAAATCAAAGGGTATTAAAGGCGTTCCAGTATTCACAGCAGCTGTGCACTTATCTCACTGACGATGCATGGTCTGTGTCACTGGGCAAACCGTGTACTTCGGTGGTGTGTTAGGCACAGGTGTCTGGGTAAGCACGATGGTCCTTGCAGGCTTTCAGTCTCCTGTATGAGGACCACTTCTCTCACTTAATGGAAAGCATCCAGTTAAGTATCCAACGTCCTTTCAGAGTAGAGGAAGGACTCATTTATTGGAAAACCCATGAGCTTATCTAAATTTATTTTGAGATGGAGGCAAATGCCTGCAGGATGGATGCAGAGGTGGATTTCTTCCTGAGGCTGTTGAGTTTTTGCTCCCTACAGCTTCAGATGCATTGGCTTCATGGACACTACCGAGATGACCTGAATCACATCTGTGTCTCTTGGCCATTGCGTAGTTATTTCTTTCAGAGATAGTATAAGCTCAGGCTAGGGCCTGGGAGAGATTTCAAGTAGGGCCTGGGAGAGATTTCAAGGCTAATAAAGCATGAGGTATTCCCTCAGGGACTCTTGTTCCTGATACTTGCCCTGTCTGGGTGGCCTGTTTGCCCAGCCTCACGTCTTCTGGACTTGTATGTTTTAGATTAGTATTTCTCAAATGAAACCTATAAGGAGGGAGTAAAAGAACTAGGTTCCTCATCCAAGAGAGAGCAGAGGATGAAGGACAGGAAGCCAAAGTTGTGCATCTATGGGGGGAGAAACTCTGGGCCTGAAGGGCATGGGGCACCTTCTGTGGCTTTCAGAACAGCAGTTGGAAGGCACCATTGTGGACAAACCTGGCTATCTTCAATTCCTGGAACAAACCATCGACTTGGAAACTAACAGCGTTTTCTGAGAAGTATAGGGGGGTTTGATTCAGAACACATACATTCGTTTTGGGAACAAATAAACAGTAAATGAATTCTGTGGATCTCTCTTTTTCTGGCTGTAACCTTTTCTTACCTTTTCACTAAAGGCAAAACTTTAGTGTTGCTTTCCCATAGCAGTTCAGATTTATTTATTAATTCATTGTGCCGCAATTGTTTGACGAAGTATCTCTTGCCCCCAGCAGCTCATCAGTGCATCCTTATGACTTGCACAGCGCTCAGAGCGTGAAAGGCTGACCGTAAGCAATTGTGGGCTAGACAGAATGAAGGCCAGTAGAAGCGGGTGAAGAACAGGCACATTGCTTTGCTCGCATTATTTCTCAGTCCTATTCTACTGACAGATAGACATCCATGGCCTCAGGAAAGTGGCTTTTCCTTTTTCATTTGTTCAACATATATTTATTGAGTGCCTATGGTGTGCCAGACACTTTTTAAGGCACTGGGGATATTTATCTCCAGTGTTGGGACTTGAGTCTAATATTCTAAAGATGTTGAAGGACATTAGAAGTGCTCCGGATAATTTGCCTCTCATTTCTTTCCTTGGATCAAATGTAATTTTTTCCCCTTTTATCCAAAGTTAGGAAATAGCATCAAATCATTTTAGTGTAGTTTTCAGGAAACATCTTAGCATTTTCCTCCAGAAACCACTGGAAGAACTAATTTTATTTATGGGAAGTAAACAATTTTTTAATGGGTTAAATAAATAAATAAATAAATAAATAGTAAATAAATACATAGAAAGGGGAAGAGAGCAAAATGAAAGATGAGATGGAGAGATCCACATATGATAAGGATATTGTACTATTTACAAAGTTAACTAAAATGTGTATGGGGGATTGAATTATAGGCCCGTGAATTCAGATGTATAAAATGTAATTTTATTTATACCACAATTATTTTTTTCCAAATTTCCATTTTGTCTGAGTCAGAAAATTTTATATATTCATCCTTGAAGTTGTAAACATCAATGAATTGCCAGTTCGTTAGTGTTCAAGACAGTTCCTTACTCCCTTCTCCCTGCTTTTACGGTGTTCGATTCCAGGGCTGCAGGAAAGGCCTACTCGGCAAAGGTGGGGAGGGCACAACGACTTGTCTGCCTCCTCCATGCCCCGGGGCTTACGACTACTGGCTCCCCCATGTCTCTGGCAGGACGCGGACCCTCTTCCTGGCTGAGGAATGGCCTCTAGAACTATGGCTTCCGCAGCCAGCCTGCAAGGGTGTGAGCCCTGAGGGTGCGCCCTGAATCCAGGGGCCCCACCTCTCAGGCCTAGCTAAGCTGGCCACACTTCCCCTGGAGAGGCTGTGCCACACTTCCCCTGGAGAGGCTGTGCCATAAGACCAAGAGAGTCCTCTGTGAGGTCGCAGCTGGACCATGAGAACACACCTGGGATGACTCTGGCATCCCCACAGGCCACAGGGAAGGGTCCTATCTTCTTCCAACCCCTCACCCCAACTTCTTGGTCCAGTGCGTGGTCCACACCCATGACACAGCCTCCTTTCGCGTCTCTGCTGGCACTTCCTGTTGTTCTTTGCTGCTCCAGCTTGGAGTTATGTTTTAAACAAAGAGGCAGGCTCCCTATCTGTCTATCATCTCCATTTATTGATGTATCTATTGATTTAGAAAACTCTAAATGGAGAAATTGGTTATTTCAGTAGATTCAATAGGTGTCAACCAGTATGGGTTGAGGAAAGATGTGGGATCAATCTAGATGGAACAGCTTCTTATAGCTCTGGGAATTCATGGACAGTTAGTTGTCACAACTAAGCCCGCATCTTATTTTGGATTCTGCTTTAAACTCTAAGTCACTTCAGGTGTTTGTTTTTTTCAGCTTTTTTTTTTTTTTTTAAATCAGATATAGTAATGGTACCAATATTAAATAAGCACCCAGCCATTATTTAGGAGAATTGAATTTGGAAAAAGTTCACGTTAAAACTGAGTCATATTTAGAAATAATTCATTCACCTCAAAAGACTTCAAATCGTGGTAGGTAAAGTCAAGTAGAAGGTGACAAATGTCTTTGGAATCAGAAAGTTGAGTGATGAGCTTTTCAGAAGAGCTAAGCATGGGAGAAGTGAAACATTTATTTTCCCTGTTCTATTTAAAACACAAAAGTATGCTACTTTAATTGCTTAGCTTAAATTTTGCCATTTAAGTATTTATTATCTGAGTACGATGGTCTTACACGAAATCTGTTTTCTGTTGTTTCTTAACACTTTCCAACTACTAGCAATTGCCAAAGTTTGTACAACATAGTTAAAGTTTTCTAAATTTATCTTTCGGTGGGAAGGTATTAATAACTTTTTTTCTGGAATTTTCTTCTAAGTCTTCTCCGGAAAACTTAGATTAGATTGAGACCTTGATGAATGTTAACTTTTATTAACTTTTGCATCTTTGATACCTAGAGTGAAGTAGCACGTAGTACATGTTCAATAGAAATGTATTAAAAGAGTGATAAAATATGTGAAAAATGAGATTTTGCTAAATAGAAAGAAGTAAAGATGGAGCCAAATATAGAGAAATAACAGTTGCTTTCATAACAGAATTTTTAGATTTATTTCATTTATTCAATGCGGCTCCATAGGTTTAAACAAACACCAATGAGCAGAGCTTATAGAATATGTATGGCTGTGTAAAATAATACAATGAAAATGAGAATTAGGTCTATATTTTGGTTATCACACTTTTTACTTTCAGAATAATATGTGTTATGTACTTACAATACAGTGTTTCTCAAAATTAATTCCATTAAGTTCTAGTTGCTCTGGATAATTGGTGAAAGGGGCATCCTGGATATATAAGCTTGGAAATTTTTACCTACTTGCACATTCTCTTGAATAAGAAAAATATATTTTTTGCTTATTTAATTTTTTAAAAGATTTTATTTATTTATTCATGAGAGACACAGAAAGAGAGAGAGGCAGAGACAGGCAGAGGGAGAAGCAGGCTCCATGCAGGGAGCCCAATGTGGGACTCGATCCCGGGTCTCCAGGATCACACCCTGGGCCGAAGGCAGGTGCTAAACCTCTGGGCCATCAGGGCTGGCTGCCTATGCTTATTTAATTTGATATGCTGAGAAGTCTCTTTAGAAAATAAAGATGGTAACTCTTGTTTAATGCAGAATTTGTCAGGTTGTTCTGATCCTGATTTGTTGATTTTTGCAGACGTGCATGACCATCCCCAGAGTGTTGTTTAGAAGTGTGGGAAATTCTGACATAATAACACTTGAGTAATATTCACTCTAAGATCATAGATGATAGATGACATGTTTTCGATAAGCAGGAATGGAACTCATTAGTTTATTTTTCTCTCGCTCTTTCATCTGTTATTAACTGTTGAATTCCCATTTTTTTTGTCAATATCCACCTGAGGGTCTATCAAATGAAAAACATACGGAGAATTTCCTGGTGAAGCAATAGGCTCATCCGATTCTAGAACAACACTGCACTCAGCTCCACGCCAGACAGCTGGCTCAGAGGAAGTTATGGGGGGTGTTCAGACCACGGGTGCCTCATGCCCTTGTTATGCACCTGTTGAATAGTTGTTCTGCAACAACATATTGTTAGGCTTTCAACCTTAGAGCTTCAGGTTTGCAGATGTAGCTCTGGAGACAAAACAATGTGTCATCCAACTTTAGGTTGGATGCATTGTTTTTTTTTTTTTTTCTAAAATAAATGATTCTTTTCTTGTAAGATATATTTCCGAAATATCACATCCCTGGCCCTCTGAATATAATGTTTGTGATAGTAACATGGATTCTTTACTGAGACATTTTCTCTCCTCCTCCTCTTCCTTGTGAGGACTTTTATTTTATTTTATTGTGATGAAACACGTAAAGTCTATCTAAGTCTATCATCTTAGCCAATGATAAGTACACGTTACTGTTGCCTCGAGGCTCGATGTTGTACATCTGATCTTACTTAAGTAAGCCTTCATGCCAGTGGATTAATAACACCCCACCTCGACTGCCCAAGCCCCTCGTGAGTTTGATTATTTTATTTTAGGCCCTTTATGTAAGTGGTGCCACGCAGTACTTGCCTTTCTACGTACTCAGATATTTTCTTAACCTGGACTGATTTAATCCTTGTTTCTGTAGATATTCATTCACAAGGAATGACTGCAATGTTGTTTTATTTTTAGGGCATGCAATTGCTTCTCACACATATTCTCACTTAGGCTACGGTATCAAGTCAGGTCACCTTTGTCATTTTGTCTATTATAGAGATAAGAAATTAAAGTCCATACATTTATTTAGCTATGGAGTTGGCACAACAGAAATTTGAACCCAGGTCTTCAGACTAACCTGTACTAAATTACAGGGCTATATCTACGAATAATCTCAAGTGGATTGCTTGAAGTATGATAATGATTGGATGGCATAATACACCAACAGCACGTGCTGATTTTTTTTTTAAAGAAGATTTCCGAGATTAATTTTTTTTGTTTTGTTTTGTTTTTGTTTTTCAATTGCTTAGGGTTGGTGCAAATGTGCAGTTCTCCTGTGAGGACAATTATGTGCTCCAGGGATCCAAGAGCATAACCTGTCAGAGAGTCACAGAGACACTGGCTGCGTGGAGCGACCATCGGCCCATTTGCCGAGGTAAGGTGCATGCCATGATGTCGTCACCCCGGTTCTGTCTTTCATCACGGTTGGCATGTTTTGTTAATGCACAGTGAGAGTGAAGCGCAAAGCAACACTGTGTGTGCTGTGTACAGACAAAGCAGAACAAGGAGTGTAAGGATGCACATTTCCCTAGTGAGGTGGGTGGGAAAGAAATAGGTCTTTGAAATTGGTTAGGAAGCAAGCATTTCCAAGGATATTAGTGGTTTTTAAATTTCAGAAACCATGTGAGCAAATCTAATCATTCAAATGCATGCATACACACTTACTCAGTACAACTTGGCACTCATCTATATATATACACAGTTTGCATATTATGAAAATAGGTTACATAACCGGATTCTTTGGCAAGTTTTATGCACGCCCCTGCAAATCTAAAAATGCTCACCTTTCAATGGCAGTGAGGTTAATTCTTGGGTTTTGATGATACCAGTGATAAAGGGAGTTTTTTAGCAATATCCTGAGTTAATATTTCACTGATATATGGTCTTAAACTAATGTCTGACGTAGTAGAACACAATAATGTATCATCATCTCCTTCTTTAAAGATGTCAAAGTGTTGATTTGTCACTGCCAGGAAGTATATGAACAGTCCTACCAGAATTATACAAACCACAGTAAAACCAACAGAAAACTGGTTTTAACATGGAAAATTAATAAAATCTGAAGGAAAACTAGTTTTTTTTCCCATAAAAAATTATGCCATAAAATAATTTATGCAAATCGACACTTTTAAAGGAAGGAGGGAACAAAAGCACAAAGTTGACCAAGGAATAAAAAGGGAAGTTACATAGAAGAATATCTTATACCTCCTTATAGCCTTTTTTAAGATTCATATTTTATGAATTTTAAACAATGTCAGATATATCCTGTGGAATCAAGTAGTTAGCAGACACGTTGCTAGCTTATCTAAGATAAAAGACCGTGTTGCAGGATTTGCTCTGTTGTACCCTTTACCTATAACGGCTTGAAGTTTTGTAACCTGTGGGAAGTGCACCATTGTGGCATGTGCATGACCTTGAGGACAGAGTGTGTCCTGGCCTCAGGACGCTCCTTCCCATGCTTCTTAGAGGCGGACCTAAGACCAATCTCTCTGGTCTAGGAAATGTGAACGCTGCACCCTTCTGTACTTTGTCTCTAGGCTCCTTTGTCTAATACTAAAGTGACAGTACCTGGCTTGCAAAGGAATGACCACAAGAGTCATGTTCCTACCAGGGGATGGTAATGTTTAATGTTCTTAGAAATAAATGAGGACTAATTCACCTGTATCATTTTTTCCCTTAAGGGGGGAAAATACTTTTATTCTTTAATGTTTTCCTTGCTCTTCTATACCAGAAACATATGTCATTATTTTAAAAGCCCAAACTAGGCAAAACTAGGAAATATGCACTCATTTTAAATTGATATTTTGGAGTAACATAAAGGAAATATGCATGTAGACTATTATTTGATTCTTATTTCTTAATCCATAACTTTTTCTTTGTTTGCCCCAAATCTAAGCTCAAGATGCTCTGTCAGGAATCTGCCCCCCCACCCCAATGAATACAACCTGAATTGGTATCAAACACTCAGAGGCTCTCACCTCTTAGCAGACAGGGCCCCCCACCTGGGCTGTGGGCTGGGGGAAGCCTTCTCCATCCTCCATCTCCAAACACCTCACTCTCAGAGGTAATTGCGCAGGGAGCCTCTTAAGATTCTCATGTCCTACTGAAAGGTATGTTAGAAGAGAAAGGCTCTCCCGCGGGATCTTTGTTGTGTAGTGCCCCTGGCTTGTTTCCCATGAGAGACCCATCGCTCTCCAACACCCACCGCTCTCATACCCAGAAGGGAAGAGTATGCACCTCTATCGTCCCCTCTTTTCTCCTCCCAGCTGACGACTCAATGGTTTTTCCTTAATTTTCTGTGGAGTAATCTTTTAGTGCTTGCTCAATTGAATTCTTGTCCAGTTAGTTTTTAACTTTCTGAAATCATGAGCCATAGTTGCTGGAAGTAATTCTTAAGAAACCATTTCCATGGGATCCCTGGGTGGCGCAGCGGTTTGGCGCCTGCCTTTGGCCCAGGGCGCGATCCTGGAGACCCGGGATCAAATCCCACGTCAGGCTCCCGGTGCATGGAGCCTGCTTCTCCCTCTGCCTGTGTCTCTGGCTCTGTCTCTGCCTGTGTCTTTGGCTCTGTCTCTCCTTCTATCTCTCAAGAATAAATAAATAAAAAATCTTTAAAAAAAAAAAAAAAAAAAAAGAAACCATTTCCATGAAGGATGTATGTTATCAAACCTTATATACCTTAACCAGAACAGAGTGTGTCCAGGGGACAATAACAAATATTTGTTTTAAAACTTAACATTTTAAAGAAATACCTATTTTAGTACATCTGGAGTGTAAAATATTAAACAAAAAAATTTAAAGTCTTGAAATGTTGTAAAGAGGAGAATTTGAGATATACTATTTAGAATTAGGTGATAAAGGTTAGGTGACAAAAATAACTCAAAAGGAGCTTGAACCAGATGGAAATGTGATCGTCTCTCATGAAGAAGGTAGGAGTCAGGCAGGACAGGACCAGAGTAGAGCTCTGTCCCAGGGATGGACGCAGCCTCAAGACTCACCTTGTCAGCCCGGTGGCCGCAGGCCAAGGTGCTGTCCAATATCCCAGGTACCAGGATGCAGGGGGTTAGAGGAATATAGGGAGAGGCCAGCAGGGGTGTCCTAAGGATGGGGCCCGGGAAACATCACGTGCATTTCTGTTCAGTACCACCAGCCAAATTCCAGCCAAATATTCTAACCTGGTTGTGAGACTTTGAAATATAATTTTGAGTCCAGGCAGCCAAATATACAGCAAATGATTCTATTTCCGTGGAAGAAAGGGGAAATAGATATTAAGGGAAATAGCAGTCTCTGCAAAGGGGATACCCTTCCACAAGAAGGAGAGGAAGAATGACTCCCTGAAGAGATACAACATCTTCTCTTTCTTTCTTTCTTTCTTTCTTTCTTTCTTTCTTTCTTTCTTCTTTCTTTCTTTTCTTTCTTCTTCCTTTCTTTCTTTTTTTTTCTTTCTTTCTTTTTTTCTTTCTTTCTTTCTTTTTCTTTCTTTCTTCTTTCTTCTTTCTTTCTTTTTCTTTCTTTCTTCTTTCTTCTTTCTTTCTCTTTTCTTTTTCTTCTTTTCTTTTCTTTTTTTCTTTCTTTTTCTTCTTTCTTTCCCTTTCCCTTTCCCTTTCCCTTTCCCTTTCCCTTTCCCTTTCCCTTTCCTTCTTCCCTATATCACCTACAGCTTGCCATGAGTGAGAGGGTAGCTGGTGATCATTCAGCCTTCTCTTTTATCTGTTGGCAGCATATTTGTATCAGTGCTGAGCTTTAGCTATAAGCAATATGGATACAAAAGCTAGAGTGGTATGTACAGGAGTACCCCAGTCTCTGACTGAAAAAGGATTATCTATGAGCATCATGGTTAAATAAGAAACCTGCCCATTCCCCTTCTCCACCCTGTACTCACCTCCTAGCCACACGGTCCTCAAGGAAGAGGATTGGCTTCCTTGTTCAAAGCCAACAGGAACATACATTCCTCTAGTCTGGGAAGCAGAGCCTTATATCACATCAGGCAATCACCATGTGTCATGACGTAATCAATGACTCACACAGCTGAATGGCCAAATGCATGAGTGCATCTGTGGGTTGACCCTATGGAGGATTGCTTAGAGGCGCCTCTAGATTTGTACTCTCCACTAGACATAAAATGCAAGCCATATATGTAATTAAAAATATCTTTAAAAAAATCTAGTAGCCAGGTTAAAAGCCAGTAAAAAAGCAAAAGTGAAACAGGTGAAACTAATTTTATTAACATTTTATTTCACACAATATTCCCCAATTATCTTTTTTAACCTATAGTCAATTTAAAGAAAAAAAATAACCTTTCTCTCTTTTTTATGCTATTTCTTGGAAATCCAGTGTATTTTAAACTCATAGCCCATCTCAGCTTGGACTAGCCATGTCTCACATGCCCAGTAGGTACACTGGCCAGTGCTTACTGTGGACATCACGGCTCCAGCTCCTGAGCACAGCAAGTGGGAAAGTAATAACACCCTTGTAGATATGAAGAAAAGAAGTGTGTTCACTGCGTCATGCCTGTGTCCTGGGTGGCACCACAATATACTCTCATCCATTACAATTTATATGTTTTTCAGGCTGGCAGTATTTAGGATCTCTGGGTCTGTCATCATTCTCTTCCTTAAATTTGGCTTCTTTGTGCTTCTAATGATGGCTGCTTCATCAATTACAGAAGAGCTGAAGAAAAATTTTTTAAGCAGAGATTAAAAAAAAAAATTAAAGTGGATCCCTGGGTGGCTCAGAGGTTTAGCACCTGCCTTCAGCCCAGGGCCTGATCCTGGAGACCCGGAATCAAGTCCCACGTTGGGCTCCCTGCATGGAGCCTGCTTCTCCCTCTGCCTGGGTCTCTGCCTCTCTCTCTCTCTCTCTCTCTGTGTGTTTCATGAAAAAATAAATTAAAATCTTTATAATAAAAAATAATAAAAAATAAAAAAAATTAAAGGGGAGGTTTTATACCTATTTCTATAAAAAAGATAGCTTGTGATATATCTAAAATGTAGGGGGAGACAGATCCCATGAACCTTAATGATTTTTCAAATACTACCCAAAACAGACTGTGAGATTACTTACTATCGATGGGTCCCAAACGCCAAGTGCAATTTTCTGAATTCATTTTCCAGTCTGTGCTATCACCATAATAAATAGCATGTAAGAAGAGAACATGATGGTTTGGGTTTTCCTGATTCATTCCGAGCCTTTAAGAGAGCCCTCATTGATCATCTCAGCCAACGTGTCCTAAATTCAACCATCTATCGAATGCAGTAAAATGCCCCTGGTCTGAGCTTTGTACCCATTATGAGATTTCAGATAGGGGATTTAAGAAGTGATTCTCAAGGTTCCCATCTTCATGAAGGGTCTCTAACTCTTCGGTAATCATCATGGCTTCTCTACGAAAGGACTATCTGATGGAAACGTGTGATAAATTGCAGCAAGTCAGAAGTGACCTTTCCTATCTGGACACTGGTGTGGTTAGCCAACGCTTACATTAGCTAATTAGCTTCAAGGATGGGGACAGCCTTACCTTTTCCTCCTGTTACCAAATAGGTGAACGGCTGTCATAGCTTGGTAATTATACAAGAGGGTTTGTTTGAAATTCCGTTTGCTTCACTTAGGGATATAAAAACAACTATAATAATTTTTTCATGGGATAAAATATTATGAGCTGTTTAAAACTACGTAAAGTCTCTTTGGCAGTAGATTTTTAAAGTCAACAAACAAACACAGGAAGAGGACAGAGTTTTATTGTTTAAGTAAAATGTTTCAGCTTGGCATTTCATTCCATTGATATTTACAGGGCCTTAGTAGAGAAAACTTCCTTTAATGCTAATGCACTCTGATCCGGGGAATTAATACTTTTAGTTGCTCACTGAGTTGAAAGAGCATGCAAAAAAAAAAAAGTGAAGTATTATTTGCAGTTGTAACTGTGGTTACATGGAAGCCAGTTAGAACCCAGGGGATCATAGGATAAAGCTATTACCTTGATATTCTGGGTTCGATTAACTAATAATCACCCTCCACGTATTAAGTTGTCATTTACCAAGAACTTTTATCATTTATTCCTTCCTACCCATATTTTCTGTGCATGCAGAAATGACCTCGTATGTAGTAGTCAAAAGGCCACTTATACCCGAGGGAGGACTCTTCATTCTTCCAGATTAAATTTTAAGTCCATTTTAAGGTGATATTTTGTTTACTGATTATTCTACCAGATAGCTGTGACCTCAGAGGTTTAAAGAGACCTACAGACTTTGAACTTTTATTGGAATTCCAGTGGATTTGGAAAAGTTTCTCTTGTTGCTTCTAGACTCCCAAGGTTTTATACTTTTTAGTAGAAGACTACTTAGGTGAAAAATACATTTTCTCCTTTCTTATTAGGTTTTTGGAAATAATAAAGCTCTGCATTTTTATAGTACTCTCAAATTCTGTTGACATAGAATGACTTGAACACTAATGCTGATTTGATTTCCTAGAATATAAGGAAAGTCTGACCTAACTTCCTCTCATGGGTTGTCCTTTCATGTGGGACACTTGCCCCAGGTGTCCATGTGGCTGTCCGTCCTGCACAGGATGTTTCTTCAAACATCATGTCTTCCAGAATCATTCCATGACCACCAGATTCCTGAGTAAGCCCTTTGCAGATACTCCCCCAAACTTCACTCAGACCTTTCTAGAAAGCTGCTACGTCTTCCACATATTAGATTAGATGGTGCGTGTCTACTTGTTAATGGATTGAGAAGGAAGGATTTTGGTTTTGTTTTCTCTCTGCTACACAGCCCATGCTTGATATTGTGCCCTACTCACAGTAAGTGTGCATTTGGGTAACACACAGCTGGAACATACTGGGCCACGTGCTAACTGTCTCCCTTGGTGTCCTTCCTTCAATCCTTAGAGCAATCACAGATGGAGTTATGATTATTACACTCATTAAACAAACTGAAGGGTGTTAGAATGAAATACATTAAGATTAGATGTCCAGTAACTGCATAAACCAGGCTTGGAACTCAGCTGTGGTTAAGAAAAGCAACTCTTAACCTCTATGACATAATGTTCTCTGCTTTGGTTGACAATCAAGAAATAAATATTAAAAGCTCTGGCTGATAAAAGTGCTTTCTCCTAAAAACATACAAGAAATAGAGTATCTAATATATTACTAATGTGTTTGGAACATGCTTCAGATGTCCAGGTAGCTTCTTAATTTAAATTTAGTCAATTAGAATATTTGTCTCTAATGATCTTGATTAATTAAATAGTTACTATAGAACAGTACGGATTCCTGGAACTGAATTTACATAAATAGACAAATTTTTACATCGTATTACATAAGATAAATTCTGTGAAGCAAATATGTTTTGTACTTAATAAATATTCATTGATTAAATAGATAAATGGCATATATTTGCATTCAAAATCAGTTTTTTTCTCCCTGTCCACATCCCCTCTTGATATATTTTCAACTATCATTTTGTGAATTCTCATTTAATTTAATTTTTTTTAATTTTAAAAATATTTTATTTATTCATGAGACACACGGAGGCAGAGACACAGGCAGAGGGAGAAGCAGGCTCCATGCCGGGAGCCTGATGTGGGACTCCATCCCGGTTCTCTAGGATCATACCCTGGGCTGCAGGAGGTGCTAAACCGCTGTGCCCCTGGGGCTGCCCATTTAATTTTAAAAACATTAAACACATATAAGAAAAATTTGAGTTCCAAGTTTAGAGCACTGCCACGTGAGTAATATTAGATGTACATTAGGTAATGACGAGTACCAAAGACCATTTATTAAGCATTATTAAGCATTTAAGTGTGTATTCCTTTATATTAGGTGTTATACTTCCAGGAAAATGTTGACAAGGGAGAGACCTTAGCAGGAAGGAAAGTGGTGTTCAACTACAATACATATGAACATATACATTTCAACTATGGTAATGTATTTAAATCTTGCTGTAAAACCTAGCTTGACATTACAAGATTATCATTACTTCATTAGGTTGGCCAATGAAACACTATGATGACTACCTGAATGCCTGTTTAGTACAGAAGCAGGTGTTTGGGAGCAAGTCCCCCCACCTTGCCCCAAAGGGCATCGTGCAATTGCTCTGTCACCGTCAGGACAGCTTTGCTAAGCTAACAGGTTTGCACTAGTCTGAAAAGTCACATGATCCTCCTAGAATGCACTGAGGAGTCAGCAGAGTCTAGAAGTGGAAAGAGACAGGCAGGGTGACAAATCTTCAGGGTTCTAGCCGCCTGAATCAGATTATAGCATGGTTTTATGAATGTCCACTACGTTGGTTGAGTTCCCATTCAGTTATAGCAGAAAAATCACTGGCAAAGCAGCACAAACGTGGTTTGCAGATAAACTGATACTAACCATCCTCCTTTAGGAGGGTCTGCATGCCCTGGAGGTCCCCTCAACTCCCCTGCCTCCTTCCTGCCCTGCAGGCTGGCTTCTTCCTCATCTTCTTAGGAAACAAGATCTTGGGGAGGCATTGGGGCTCAGATGCACCCTAACTGAACATTCCCAGGGCTCTGCCATGTATGATGCCCACCCATCGGACACATTTCAGTGGAGCTTATAATCCTGGTTCCTCTCTTGTCCCTCAGGCTATTCTGTGTTCCTTTCTAGCTCCTCTTATTCTTCATGAAAATTAGGCTTTTAAAAGAAATGTGACATGCAGTGGATATGAAGGAAATTAGTCTTCAGGTGCTTGAAGCTGATGGGGAGGAAGTTATGGGGTGTGATGGAGCGAGCAGTGTGACTTACTCGACTCTATAATTCAGGGAACTGACCACTTTGTATAACCCCGCCACAGAACCACAAAATAGAAAACAAAAAAACAGGTCACAGACTGTCTGCAGGAGATTCAGCAATGTCCAGTCTGCATGGCAACCACCATGTGCACCTGGATAAATAATACATAGAAATCGTGATAAATCAAAGTACATCATTATTATTCAGTAAAGACTCTACACAGAGATGACTGAACTTTGAGTAGTTGCCAGTGCAAAATCTGAGGATTATCCTTGACTAGTAGGAGGGCCCTGATAATGAAAGCAGCACGTAATGAATCATGATTGGTGTGATGACGATAGTATCGTCATTTAATAAAGAAGCAGATGATGAGGATGGGAAGATTTAGAAGCACAAAGACTAAGGTCCTAGCTGTTTTTAACAGTTTCCTCAAGTGAAGGATTAGAATTAAATAATTATAGTTAGATTGTGTTATTTGAGGCCATTCTACTATTTAAAAACTACAAGTATTTATGGGGAAAATGATCAAATGTTAGGTATTGTTCTAATCATCAAAAGGGGATATGCCCTGGATTTTCCCACATATTTCATTTCTGCTAATTATTTGATGGCTTGACTAAAAGTATGGGAAATATAGTTAAAGTTAATGGATTAGAAAAATACATCACAAGAATAGAGATATACTTCTAAGACAAAAAGAAAAAAAATTATGGATTAATCTGACAATTTCTGGTGAAAAATACTTCCAAAGAGACTGGATTCATCAGTCACTATGTGAAACCCAGTCCTAAATATGAACAAAACTGTGGGAAATGTACTCCTTTCCTACAAACATTTTACTAATGGTTATCTCACTAAACTATATAATCACTAAAAATCATATTTCCCCAAGCAATGGTGAGATGAATTTCATGGAGAGCTGGTAGGCAATTTGAATAAGTCAAGTTAAGGGTCAAGCTTCAAAGCAGACGCGTGGGAGCGTGGGACGCAAGGCCATTGGCGGGATGTCAGATTTGGTGAACCTTCCAGCAGAGTGACAGCTGGGGCTAATGACTGGATGGGCACAAATTGTCAGTGGGGTTGTAACAAATTAGTCCCTGACTGCACTCACTCACTCTTCATATGTGTTTTTTTTTTTTTTTAAGTTTGAAATACTTAGAATGGCACTTTGATACTATTAAGTAAAAATTAAGTAAAAAAATATTTATCGAGTAACATGACATTGTCTGTATCAGCTCTTCAGTTTGAAATTTAACAAAGAATGGTGATCATGTGACATAAAGGTATTGTAACTCAACATTTATTAGTGTTAACTTCTAATGTTTCCCGATGAATGCTGTTAACAAGGAGCTTTAGGAAAATTTCACATTGGAAGCTCATAATCCTTTGTGAGAACACGTTCCTCAAACTCGATCCTTTGAATGCAGAGTTAGATGTTTTTGTTTGTATTCAGTTAGCTCCCTGTTGGAGGACCTTTCGAGCCAGGACCACCTACTGAATTTTGAAAGCCAGGCCATCTGTTATACACTTTATTTAAGTAATCTTGTCCTACACATCTTACTTAAGAAACCTTGTCCATTTGCAAAGTACATGCAGATATTGTAAATGGTTACCCCCGTGTTTTTGCTAATTGATGTATAGTAGATTAATTTTTAGCTAATTATCTTCATTGTGAGTATCATACAACTGAAAAGTTGCCTACTCTTCACATTTTTATGTCAGCAACTGTGTAGACCCTGGATATGGGTGTTAACGATAAGAGAAGGATGCTTTTCCAAGGTCAAGAAATCCACAACCGTGTAGGAAAGATAGATCTGTCAGTTAATCATCGTAATAAAGGCCTGTTATCAGGAATAGGTATGATTTGTGTTATATTCCTGGGGGTTGTTAGAAGGAGTTCAGTGAAATGGTTTCTCCTGATCCCTTAGCTATACGATGGCTCCCAGAAGCCAGAGTCCTGTTCTCTTAATTTTGTGACTGAATTTCCCAAAACAATGCCCAACCTGTAGTGGGTGCTCAGCCAAGAAAAAGAACAAAGGTGAGATGGGTTCTGATTACGATTAATTTTTTTTTTTACTGGATGACAGTTTAATCAGTTTGTGTGATAGGAAATCTAAGGAAAATGAACTAGAGCTTCCCTTACATTAGTTCTTTCTTGTGAAATCCATTTCTCTTACTTTGTTCTCAAACCCAGTTCAAATTATTAATGTGAAGACTGGATTGCATTGCAAGCTGGCATTTGATTTCTAAACATTATCTATTGATTTGAAAAATAAATCTTTCTTAAGATGGAGGTCAGTTGAAATATTTGTTGTAGAGTAAAAACAGTCATATTTGTTGGGTTATGTCATTTCTATAATGTGCTTAGTCTTTTAATTTAAGGTAGTTTCTCTTTTTTTAATTTTTTTTTCCTTTTAGTCACTGTGTCTATTTTCTTGCTTTAAATTGTCAACTATATTTGAAGTTCCTGTTTGCATTGTGCTGTAAAGAAATTTGCATAGTTGATTGCAGAATAGGATCTAAAGCTTGAAAGACACTTTGGGGATGATCTGTCCTGCTGTCCTCATTTACAGTGGAAAAGATGAAGTTGTCCTACATTGTAGGGCACGGTGGGGGTCCCTGGAGCTTCCCTGACCTGTGTTCCCCCTCCGTCTATGACATCCGTGTCTAGCCACATGTGTATGCAGACTCTCTTTGAGTCAGAGTGGGATTTGAGGTGGACCAATTTGATTTGACATTGTCCGTGGTGATTGACAGAATGAACGAGGTCATTTTGTGACCTCGGTAATGCCTTGGGTTCAATTGCAGAGACCAAACAAGGGTCCTGATGGCTAAGCAAACTTCCTTTACCAACTTGAGTTCATGAACCACTTTTTATCATCATTAATGAATACGTAGTTCAATCTTCCATGTTTCTGTCTTCACCACAAAGATAGAATGCTGCAGAAAGTAACACCACCTTTATGTATTTTTAGCTAGAACATGTGGATCAAATCTGCGGGGACCCAGTGGCATCATTACATCCCCTAATTACCCAGTTCAGTACGAAGACAATGCGCACTGTGTGTGGGTCATTACCACAACGGATCCAGACAAGGTAAGGCTTCCACTTTCCACCTCTGTGTAGCTGATGCAATCAATACTCTGACTCAGACAACGGTTTAAGATGGATAAGCTAGCACGTGTCATGCACCCGTACAGTTTGCTGTTTGAGATGACAAGCTCAAGCATGTGTGTGTGTGTGTGTGTGTATCCACATTTATCGGAAGACCAGTCTAGGATTCAAATAGAAAGTAAGTTTTCTTCATTTGGTTGCCTCTTACTGGTTCTGGTCTGTGTTCTCTTTTGCCCCTCAGTTTTGTCGAAATATAATTGATGTATAATATTGTTTGACTTTAGGGTGTATAATGTAATTATTTGCTAAACTGTTAATGCATATTATCTCACATAGTTACAGATTTATTGTGATAAGAACTTTTAAGATCTACTCTCTTGGCAACTCTTAAGGATATGGTACAGTAACTGTGCAGGCAAAATGGGATCAAGACAGAGTCAAGAATGGGTCTGGTGGGGGATGGTGAAACTCTTACCAGAATGAACATATGTTCTAGCCCCTCCAGGGCCACCCTGCCCTACATCTGCGGTTTCCACACCATTATTAATAATGACCTTCTTTTATTCTCCAAATTGTTCCACTTTGGAATAATATAATTTCTCCCTACCTGGAACCAGGGAAAGAGCCTTACGAACCACTGTTGGTTTTATTTTGTTTGTTTGTTTTGTGTTTTGTTTTTTAATGGGAAGAGATAATGAGTTTGGTTTTAGGCATAATGAGAGTGAGGTGCCTGCTGTATATTCATTCAAGTGGATATAACTGGTAGAGGTAAATTTGGAATTCACAAGTGTGTTGTTAGCTGCTGAGATCTGGGATATGCATGATATCATGCAGAGAAGCCAAATAGAGTCAAAGAGAGTCGTGCTGATGGCATATTTTTCTCTCTGTGTCAGTTGGGGAATGGAGTGGGCTTCCGCTGTAATGAATGATAGGGATTTTTGTAATTCTAAATGTCGGATAAAGGGCTTTAAAGTACGGAAGTCTCCTGAAGGAAAAAACAGTAAACTTACGGTGTTCTGTAGGACAGGCAGTGGCTCCAAGCTAAAGCTTCAAGAAATTTGATTAACACCCTTATAGTATTTTCAAAATTCATTTAAATCCCGATCACATATGATTAATCATGAATATTTTTATACTACAGATATGTCTATATATTTGAGTTTCTTTCTTTCCCATACCTACTAGAATAATTGAAATCTCTATCTAAAAGGAAGCTTAGAGTTTCTATTGTCTGAACACCCTTTACCTGACAGGTGAGAAACTGAGATCCATGGAACGTAAAGTACCTGTTAAAGATTTCACAGCTATTTTGCTCCTAGAGCAGGATGAGGACATGGGTTTCCTTTCACGGCACTGTGATGGCACTTCATTAGCTCTCTTTTCTGCAAGAAAGTCAGTTATTTCTGCAGCTATGTATTCCATTATCACTGGGAGGGGTGCCATATGGAAATGAAATAATAGGTTATTCAGTGTGTCGATAGGATGTTTTCAGCTGTAGGTGTTATAAGAAGTTTTAAGAAACATCTCACATAACAAAAGGGTAGAGCCAGAGAGATTCAAGGTTTCATTTGGGAGCTCAGGAACATTGTTGACAATTCAGGTGTTGCCCTCTCTTTCCTGCTCTGTATCCAGAGCAGTAATAACGCTCGTCCCGCTGAGGTCACAAGATGACTGTGAGATAATCATGGTCAATGAAGAAATGGGGCATGTCTTTCTCAAAAATGAAAGAAATTTTCTAGAATGTCCCAAGCAGACTTCCCTTCAGGTCCAGCTGAGTCAAATGCCCATGGTCCGGCTCCTAGGGTGCCTGAGGAAAGAACCATCTGGAAGCCAGAAGGCAGGGCTGATGGTTATGATAACCAGTGTGTCTACCACATGTACGCAAGCAAAATGTCAAAGAAAGAGGTTTTGGTTATCATCAGATTCATATTTTGTGTTTGATATATTTTGGATCCCATTATTTTCCTGTTTTACCAGCCTCCAGGGGGCAAAAATCTGTTAAAATGCATAAGGTGTGTTCTTTGACATTTTGAAGCTGATTTTTTCAATGTGGCCAAACTGCAAAATAAATAAAATAATGAACGTATGCTGTTTGGATATACACATTTCTCTCATTCTAGGAATTTCAGGTTCTTTCTCATCTTTGTACACAGTTAAATAGATATTTCTAATGATTTCATATACATTTTGTTGATTCTGAACACTCAACAATTAACAAGTTAAATTTCGGGAATCTTGTGTTATATTGCTTCAGTAAATTCTTTGCCTTTCTTCATTTATTCTGGTGAAATGTTGAGAAAAGAAACAAGACATTCCAGGTTGATGCACTCATACACACCAATACTCTTTACTAGAGCACCACTTAGACACCTGAAGGCATCTCAATTAAGCAGAATTACCATCTAAATTAAGAAGCAGTCATTGCCATTAAGTATAATTAGGCCTAATTTGATTCCTTGGGAGACATTCCAAATAAGGGGGTTTCCCGATTAAGCACATGGTGATGAAGGTATATTACATATTGTGCATAGGAGAGAAGAGCAGTTATATGAAGGTTTCTAGACAATGACTCTTGGCTGGAAGCATTAACAGAGGATTCGAGATAAGAGGTGTTGCTATACCTCAATCTGTCTGTTTGACTTGATTTGCAAACTTTTAAGAAAAAAGATAGAAAAGAAAACTAAAATCAATTTCCAATGTCAGTTGGAGATTAGTTAATAAACTCCTCTTTGGTTGAAATGTTAATCCTCTCTTAGTGATTTATAAACTTTTCTGGCCTTATATTTGCTTTGACTGTTATATAAGCAAGTGACATGTGTCAGTTTATGCAAAGCATTAACATAAAACTGCTCATACAATACAATTACCATAGGAAACTCGGTCATGGGTATTACAATTTGTCATATTGTGGAATGTCAACTTAAAAAGAATAATAGAAATCTATTCAAAAATATATGTAAATATATTTTTCTTAATTATATTAATACACTATATATTATTATTAAATGTATACTATATGTTAATATATTATCTAACAAATTATATATTAAATAATATATCAGGGATCCCTGGGTGGCGCAGCGGTTTGGCGCCTGCCTTTGGCCCAGGGCACGATCCTGGAGACCCGGGATCGAATCCCACGTCGGGCTCCCGGTGCATGGAGCCTGCTTCTCCCTCTGCCTGTGTCTCTGCCTCTCTCTCTCTCTCTCTCTGTGACTATCATAAATAAATAAAAATTAAAAAATAATATATCAATTATAACTAATAATTCTTAAACATATATTTTATGTGTGCATATATATACACACATATCATATATACACACACATCATATATCTATATCATCTATATCATATGATATATGATAGGAGATCCTGCTGCATAGTATATTCTAGGTAGAAAGTCAAAAAGCAATTTCCTCAGTGCATCTGGGTGGCGCAGTGGGTTGAACATCTGACTCTTGCTTTCAGTTCAGGTCCTGATCTCAGGGTCCTGGGATCAAGCCCTGCATTGGGCTCTGGGCCGGGTGTGGAATCTGCTTAAGATTCTCTTTCCCTCTGCCCCTCCTCCCCCACTCACGCTCTCTCGGTTTCTATATCCCTCTCAAATAAATAAATAATTGATTTAAAAAGTCCTAAAGAAGAATCCGTTTAATAGAGAAGCAGATTGCTAAACACACAAGTACAACTGCCCCTGCCATACTAGTCTGGTAGTCAATAAAAATTAATTCCATGATGAAATATTGATTAATGTTTTTCATTATATATGCATTCAATAATTCAGCTTTTTCAGGTGAAAACTCACGAAGAAATTGCATGAACAAATTCTAGAGAAAGTAATATATGGTGGGTGAGTTATAGATTAGAGGAATTATAAGCAAATGCTCTGAAAAGTTCAGCCATGTGGTTTCCGTTGGGGAGATTAAACGACGACAGCTTCCCTTAGGGTCCTTACACGGATACATGGGTGTATGTCTGTATCTTCATACGTATATATACACATAGGTATATTTCTATTTCAAATGCAATCAGGGGTGACATAATTTCAGTGCCTAATTTTCGTTTGAGCTCCTTAGAGAGCATTTTTATTGATGCCAAACTCTGAGAATTTCAAAGATTTTAAGCATTTGAACTTAGTTCAAGCTACTCTAACAAAAATCCCACAGATGGGGTACCTTCTGCACAAAGAAGTTTATTTCTCACGGCTATGGAGGGTGAAAGTCTGCGATCAGGGTGTCAGCATGGTTAGATCCTGGCGAAGGCCCTTGTGAAGAATGTGACATGAGTCTGAAGCACCTAGACCGTCTTCTGCCAAGTGCTTGGCCCTTCCCTCCCCTCCTTCCTTCTCTCTTCCTCCTCCCCTTTTTGCTCCTCTCTCTTCCTCCTTCCCCTCTTCTTCCTCTCCTCCCTCCTCCTCCATCTCCTTCTCCCCTTTTCCTCCTCTCTGCCTCCCTCCTTGTCTTCCCTCTTCTTCATTACTAGTATTAATGGCTACATTTACAAAGACATAAATGAGACCCTGAAGGGCAGATAAAGGGCTTAAATTTCGTGCTAAGGACAATGGGTGCCGGGAAACAGAGGAAAAGGATGGCACTGCAGTGCTTACGCCTTGGAGACATCACTCTGCCAAGAGTCGGGTGGACAGGTTTGAAAGACACGTGACTGGAAGCAGCAAATATCAGGACTTTGTTATAATTATGAGAGATTCTATGAAGCTAAACCGGGACAGTGGTGTCAGGATTGGAGAAGAGAAGATGAATTTGAGAGGTGTTGAGGGAACAGGTGATTACTTACAGCAATTCATACATTTGCATTACTTTTATTTAATGCACAACTTTTACTTTCTAAAGAAAAAAAACAGACATTGCTTTAAAGTTATTGCTTATTAGAAAGTACAGCTGTGTATCGGATCCCTTTTTGGGGAAGAAACATTAACTTTTATTACTCAGGAGATTTTTTTTTTTTTACATAATTTGAAGTAAAAATGCATACAGGTATCGAAAAAGCATTCATTTGCATTCAAATTATTCTAAAGCTAAGGTGAACTAAATATTATGTGTAATAGTTTATAGTGTTTGGAAATGGACTTTGAATGGATGCAGTTCAATAGGTTCTTTTACCCATTTGGGATTCCCAGTTGGGAGAGAGCATCAGACACACGGTTGTCAGTGGTGACGCTGTCCTGAGCACCTCGTCCTCCCCCGCACAGACACCTTTCCCGCCCAGGGCCATGATGCGCCCTACTTAATGGCCCCATTCGGGTGTCTCGTGTGGCACGGAGCACCTCTGCAGAGTCAGGTGGCGTGCCAGCTCTGCTTCCTGGCGCACGACGAGCGCCCTCAGTGCTTGTTGGCCATCATCATTAATCCTGTTACTAACTCGCTGTGTCATCCCTGTCCTCTCTCCAGTATGTTCATCTCTCTGCGGTGGCCCTTTTACTGCCAACCTCATCCCATTACCACTGCTTCATAGCTGTACCTTGCTCGTGAACGGAGTTTGGCTCCTGAGACTCTCCTCAAATCTCTGAGGATGCCCTTCCTGGCACCCTTCCTCGCCTGCCGCAGGGGAGCCTGCACTCCCTCCTTCCTGCTGCCCTGATTTCCTCGCAACACTCCGACAACTGCCCTCTTAAACCAAATGCAGTTATTTTTATCGTCTCTTCTTGGTACTCCAAAATAAAATAGGAAGCAAGGTCTGGGCTTTTGGTTTGCTTTCATTTTAAGCCCAAACATGAATTACACACACACTTCTGTACACACACATAGATAAATACATATACACGAGTACATGATGGGGACAGCATTTTTAGAACAACTAATCTGCCAGTAGGTAATTTGCAGGCCACAGTAAAAAGCAAACAAAACAATGAAGAAAAGAAAAGAAAAACAGGCTGCGAAGTTTTAGACAAAAGATCTGGCAACGGTTTGCTTGGTGTGAGTCAATGAAGATACAGGCTGAAATAGTGCTTGTCTATAGAAACAGAGAAAAACAAAATACCCAGGTAACACTACTGGGGGAAAAGTCCACATAATTTACTGAGTCGTTCGTTTGTTTTATATAAAAGTGGCTTTAGGAGAAGATACTTCAGTGACTGTATGTCCAGAATTTCCTTGAAATATTGAATCTTGGTCATTATGGCAGAAAGGCAGAAGAGGTTTTTGTTTCAGTTTTGTTTTCTGAGTTGTGTGTGTGTATGTGTGTATGTGTGTATTTTTAGAGAAAAGGAGGCAGAAATAACTAGTTTTCTTTTCCCACTTAGATTTTCGTATCTTAGATTTGGTCACTTTTTTTTTTTTTTTTTGCCTTTTATTATGTATTAAGTCCTGCATCTAACACATTACCTTTTGTATTTTCTTCTTTTCAGTGATTTTCTTAATCACATTAGTGATCATACATGTAGGAAAAGTAATAAAAACTTATTCAGTGTATTTTTGAGCCACACACTCTTTATAACTGCCAAACAGTGGTGAACAGAGCTGCTAAAATCTCTGCTTACATGGAGATACCACCACAGAAGGAAGAGATAGAAAATCAGCCAACAAAACCACTAATTAGATAAAGTCAAATAAAGGAGGCACATAGCAAAATGTCCCTTTGCAGGGATGCTAGGCCCATGATGGTCCACTGATTTCCACCAAAATATATATTGAGGGACGCCTGGGTGGCTCAGCAGTTAAGTGCCTGCCTTTGGCCCAGGGGGCGTGATCCCGCAGTCCCAGGATCGAGTCCTACATCAGGCTCCCTGCATGGAGCCTGCTTCTCTCTCTGCTTGTGTTTCTGCCTCCATCTCTCTCTCTGTGTCTCTCATGAATAAATAAATAAAATCTTTAAAAAACCCAAAATACATCTTGAGAGAAATTCACTATTGGCATGAGGACACTCAGACCTAACAGAACTCTCTAGTGAGTGCTACTACCATCCTTCCAGCTCATTTCCCTTTCCCTCTGGCCTCTAAATACTTTCTTTTCTTCTCCCATTCACTTTAAGAGATATTTGTAATTTGGGAATTACCTTTCCCCAAAAGCATGACTCTGGGGTCTTGCAGGGAGAGCAGTGGCATCGTGGAAGGAGAACCAGATGTGATGCTTAAAGACCCGGGCTCCAGCCTTTGCCCATTTCCTAGCTGTGTGGTTTTCGAAAGACATAAAGTCTCTCTATCAGTTTCCTCATTTGCCAAATAATCTTAACGATGATGATAATAGAGAACCTAATGGTATTTCTGTGTTCATCGGGTGAACGAGCATATACGGAAACTCCTCTGAGTTATTAATGTCACTGCTACTATTATAGTATCACCTTCCAATGCTTCAAGGACACTCTTCACTGATGAGAATGATCAGTTATCTAATCAACTTACCTGAACATGGTGCCCTCAGTCCAGATGGTCCCAGGGCAGTTCTGGGGCATCCTAACAGCCCTTCAAGTGGACAGATACAGAGAAAATTAGCTCTCTTTTGCTCACCAATCTGCTGTCCCTCCTCCAGGCTTTCTCTGATCCCCTTGTCTTGTCGTGCGATCGAGACAACTACCTTTATTCTAGACTCTTATCCTCTGACACCTCTAGTTGAGCATCTTTCCTTCACCCCTAAGTACCGTCTGGAGTCACTCTCCCTTTTCCATTTTCCACTGTTCTAACACCTAGCTAGTCTAGGTCGGCCTCTTGTTTTCCTTACAGTGTGTGTTGCTGTGAGCTAGCTCGGCTGTTTGTCTTGTTCCATTCTCCACTTTCCTAATTTATCTTCCACAACAAATGGGAATTATCTCTTCTAGAAACTAAATGTGTGTATCAATGTGTATTTAATAAAATGAATATGTGATCATTATTTTGCAAAATCAAATAATACAGATAACAAGAAAGCAAAAAGCGAAGGAACTAAATGCTTCAGTTCCATAGATGATCCGTGCTAACTGTTGCTGCATGCTTTAAGGCTTTTATCTCTATGTTTCTAACCACAAACATACACAAAGACATAGCTTTCCTTTATTCCCTTCCTTCCTCCTCCTCCGTGTTCTTCATAATGGCATCTTTTAGTTTAAATGTTATGCCACAGTTTTGCAGATTGCTGTTACTTTATAATGTCCTGCGTATATATGTATATATGTAATGCATATACATAATAAATAATATACATCCAGATATAATTCATTTTAATAGATGCAGTGTGAATATATATTATGTGTGTGTGTGTGTGTGTATATATATATCTGCAATGTGTATGTGTATATACATACATCCAAATACAAATTGCTATTTTTAATGGGTACAGAATATTTTATTCTATCAGCCTCTTCCTTTAAACGCGTATTCAGACTGTCCGCATTCTCCATAATCATAAACAAGTCTTCTACAGGCATCTTTATGATCACTCTTTTTAGCAACTTATCTGGGTAGGTTAAATCCTTGAATTAGAATTATAGTAATAATACACGCACATTCATAATTTTGATACTTATTTCCCAAATATGTATCTTGTGCTAAAATTGTGTTCATGGGAACTCTCACCACAATGCATAGAGGCCCGCATTTCTACAGCAATGAGAACAAAGGTAAAATACAACTCTGTTGTTCTTTAGCATTATATCCTCAATAATTGTCTGTGGTCTGTGGGAAAAAGCCCTTTTCATGAGATCTGTCTTTCATGGCAGGGCATCTGACACCATTCCACTCTCATTTTACCATTTGCTTCTGCAAGCTTATTTCCCCAGCCATTCTACTAAACTCTCAGATCTTGAAAGTATTGTACTGCTGCAGGCCTGTGAGCCTTGTCATACTCCCAGAACAGAAACTGGTTATCAGGGTGAAATGTGGTATTATTAATTATTGAAACAATACTCATCATTGGATTTATGGTGGAGATTCTATACTTTCTTGCAAACCAAAAAGCTAATTAATGGGTTGACCATATAATTTATTATCTGAACCAAAACTCTTTTAAAGGGTAATGTGTTAATAATTAAGCTGGGAATAGCCAAAACTATAATTATCCTGGTAAATAAGGACCTAGATTACCCTGTGAAGGGAAAATGTCCACAAGTAGAAGAAGCGCTGTTTTATTTCACTGTGTGTAGTTGTAAAAAGATAACTCCCACACTCTGAACATTTTTTTTTTTTTGGAGAATCTGACCAAGCATTTCAATAGAAGCAGAAATGGTCACATCTCCTAAAATATAGAAAAAAACTCCCCAATCAGTAATAGCTTTCTGTGACCAATTCCTAGCTTGCTAATAGCTAAAATTAAACATTGTATCATGGTTTTTAAATAGTATATTTAAATAGTATATTAAATAGTATATTGTTTATTTCTTCATGGTACAAAATGTGAAGGTACATTTTAGGAATCTTAAATTCCAGTGAAATGAGTTACTTAAATTATCTTTTACAAATAAGCCTATGCCTAAGACATCTTTGAATTTCTACTCTCTTGCACAGTAGATGGCCTGTTGTGAGGACTAATAAATTATTTTGAATAAATGGTTGTAAAAATGGCCAAGCATTTTTTATTTTATGTCACTGGGGAGGCAGAGAAGTTTGCACCATAATTTTTTTTATATATATTAAATAGCTATTTCCTGCCTACCAATCCCACACATCTATATATAATTTGGGTCCTAAAAATAGCCAAATATATTGTATTCGTATGTTTCCACGTAAACAGAATAGCATTTTCATCAGAATAGCATACATATAATACAAAAGGTGCACTTGCCATTATGAAGCTCAAGTTGTGGTTAGTATTTTGCAAGCAGTAGTAGCCTTCCCCACATCACGTTTCCCTACGCTAGCTGTTCTACATTTTTGACAGCCACTCAGTGATTCCCACCAATGTGCAGACTTAAAAAGAGAACATTCCAAAGGTCTGGGTACTGTGTTCTGCTTGTCTTCACAATCCTCTAAGTGATGGTTTGACATGTGTATTTCAAAGACTGTGTTAATGACCTGGTAATTGTTTTTGCGGATTTCCAACGAAGTGTGAAGTGTGTTGATAGCTGTCAACAGCTCAAGTGGGCCCCCTGTGGTGGAGGGGGAGCGGGCGCCATGCTGATTGGTACCCTACGGCCATCTCTCTGTGGTCAGACTCTGAGCAGCTGTATTTGAAACAGTAAATCTCTGAGGTGGAACAGGAAAAGTAGATTCCTACCTTCATTTTAAGGTGCTTACAAGGGAAAAATGCAAATTATTATTATTTTAACAGGAGATAGCTAGTCCCCATGTGGCTTCCTTGAAGTCAATGAAGTGATTTTGAACTTATTTGTGATAGGGATTTTTGTTGTTGAGAAAAAGGCTTGTATCTCACATGACACATTTTACTAGATGACTGAACCCATTAGATTATCTCACAGGATCACTTCTAAATTCTAACATGATGAACAAAAGTGTTCTTAATTAAATATTTCATGTTTATAAAATCCATGGAGGACATTTATGATTCTGAATAGTTTCAATGTCTGGTGCTATTCGGTATTGTGGAGGTCTTATGCAACAAGTGCATATATGGAATAAAACAGGTTTTAAAACACCTAAAGCATAACTTTGTTAGCTACATTCATATCTGACTTTATATGTCCTTGATCAGAATTAAAATCATCAGTTTTAACATTCTCCCATTAACATTGGGAGAACATGACCCGTTCAAATGTCTGCCTTATGGAAGCAGTTTTAATATCACATTTGACTGACTTGCAGAGCCCTTATAGATAATATAATGATTACAATGCTCAACTACGTATATGTGTGTGTGTGTGTGTGTGTGTGTGTGTGTGTGTATTTCATGGAAAAATGTCTGACACCAAACTTCCGCATCTTACTATACATATGTGTGTATAAGTGTATGTATATAAATAAATGAAAGATGCAAAAAATAAATTATGATTGCCACACATTTGCAAAAAAAAACCCTCAATTTGAATTGAAAGTCCTCAGAAACAAGCATATATATAGATATATATTTTAAATTTATATGCAAAATCAGTTTATCTTGATGCAGGATTCAGGAAGAAGAGCAACAATTATGTAACATCTTCACTGAAGCAAGCTTTTACTAAGTTCTTTCAGATGTGGGATTTTCAAAATGGGGCTTATGAATCCAACCTAAATCATTAAGTGCCCACACCAGGCCTCTGCCGTCTCGCCCTGCTAGACCTCAGCCTGCCTCCACACCCCGTCATTGGAGACGTGGCCTTGGGAATATTTAGGTAAATCGTCAGGTAGAGCATCCAGGCTGTGGTCTTCATTTTCCACACCAGCTGAATACTCTGCTGCGTCTCTGGAATGAAATGAAAACCTCCATGTAGCTCTGCATTGAAAAATTTACCAAAGTTTCTCCCTTGGTTCTGGGCCCCCACTCGCACCCCCTACCTCAGTTACCTGGTACTGCTCACTAAAGCCCCTGTTTTCCCTTCCTGTCCTGAAGCATTTCTCTACCCTCCCAGCCGAGTTCTGCGCAGGCTTTGCTCACATTTCGTGGTGCTTGCTGTGGCTCGTCCGTGGGCTCTGCGACCAGTCCGGATGGCGTCACACAGGACCTCCCTCAGCACTGCCTGCCTGCAGATTGCCCTTCCGTGACACCCAACATTTCCCATGGCTCCCCTCATCACACCAGGGGCACTGGGGGTTCTTCCCCCCATGGCCCTGGCCCCCATTGCTTCATCTACCGCTCGTTAGGAGAATCCTGGCAGAGTATTTTCTCCTGAAGGTATAACAGTTGGTGTCCTCGTTTTTTTTTTTTTTTTTTCCTTTTTTTTTCTCTTTTTTTCTGGCTACTCCTGTAGAATGTTCTGTTTTCTTAGGTTGGGCTCTCTTGGCATATTGTTCAAATCACGTCTGCTTCTCTTGTGGGCTTACTCTTTCCCAACATTTTCCATCTATGAATATTCTCAAGCATTCAGTGTTCCAGTTAATGTAATTGGGCTAAGCTAACAGCCCCGACCAACTCAGTGGAACCTAGGTGCTTCCTCCCATTGGCTGTTTCTACCGACTGGACAGTTAGTCTTTCGCCTGAACACAATGTTGGGTTTGCTGTGGGAGTCATCGCTTCAGGTTCTCATCGTGGCAGCAGCTGTGGGGCTACTTAGTCCTGCCTGTTTTCTATTCTGGGTCCTTCCGTTCCTTGGACCTGCCTTCACCTCCACATGGGGTCACTGCAGCAGCGAGCTCCCTGCCCTCCAGGCTCTGACCCTTCTCAGCTCCAGCTGTCGTCGTCTTCAACCCAACTGTGTTTCCAGCAAATACCTGCCAATAGTGTTACTGCGCCCAATTCAAACTCCATATTAAACTAGTCAGAATAGTTTTCAAGGTGTTTCCTATCATTTTCAACATGTACCTTCCTCCTCCTCTTCCTCCTCTTCTCTTCTTTCTCTTCCCCCTCCTCCTCCTCCTTCTTTTTTCTCTTCCTCATCTTTCAAAATGTAAAACTTGAGCAACATTATTTTAGAATACAATCACCAGGGCAGCCCGGGTGGCTCAGCAGTTTAGCGCCTGCCTTTGGCCCAGGGCATGACCCTGGGATCCCAGGATCGAGTCCCATGACGGGCTCCCTGCATGGAGCCTGCTTCTCCCCCTGCCTGTATCTCTGCCTCTTTCTCTCTTTCTGTGTCTCTCACGAATAAATAAATAAAATCTTAAAAAAAAAAAAAAAGAATACAATCACCAGAGGTTACCATGGCACAATTGAACTGAAAAATGAAATTTATTATAACAATGACATTCAATCATCAGAGTCAACATATTAAGAGTATATATCTAATTTTTGTTTATTCAAAGTCATCGTATGCATTTCTGCAGAGCCTTTTTTTTCTAGGTCTATTGAGGTATATTTAGCAAAAAAAATGTATAGGTTTAAAGTATAAAACATGATGTTTCAATATATATAAACATTGTAAAGTGATTACCACAATCAAACTGAGTGACATATATATAACCTCATATAGTTACATTTTCTTTTAAATTAATTGAGTTACCTTAATTATGGGAGCAAGTAAGATCTATCCTCTTGGCAAGTTTCAAGTGTACAACACAGTATCATTGCCACAGTCACAGTGCTATACAGGAAATCTCCAGAATTATTCATCTTGCATAACAAAAGTTTGTGCCCTTTGACCAGTATTTCCACATTTCCCTCACTTCACCTGCCTTTCTTCTTTTCAGGCTTTTCCTTTCATTGTTCATTGTTCTTCTGTAATAAAATATTATCCTCATTCCCACCTCAAGTTGTTTCTCTCATAAAGAATACTTCATGTCTATCCTCTGTCTTTCTGTATTTTATCTATTCTATAAAAAGCATTGACCTAGATGAGAGTTAGATACAGTAGTAAAGAATTCATAATGCAACCCTTAAGAAAGGGTGTACATACTATCATTCTAAATTATAAATGTACATTTCAGTTTTCAAAAAATAAAAAAGAAAGTAAATGTCATCCAAATTCTATATTTAATATATGAACACATTAAATTCTACTCTCTCTCTTCCCCACTGTATAGGAATCTGATGTTTTGTGAATATATAAATTTGGGTATTGTTTATATATACATATAAATAAATATATATATACACACACATATAATGAAAATACAAATATTATTGATGTCCTTATTGTTTTCATTTAATAAAACATGAACATTTCTCTAGATCTATTTATCTACGTCTACTTTATCCCCTTTAATATCTTCAGAATATCCGTAAGTATGGGTATACGAAAACTTGTTCAGTCATTCCATGTTCATAGATATTCCAGTTATTTCCAAAATGTTGTTCTCATAAGCAATCCTGCAACGGACATCATTATTACTGTTATGGGTCCAATAAAGTCCAGGTCATAATTGTTGATTACTCAAAGTCAGTATCACAGTAACAACCTTGCCTTCCCCATTAGCTTCCTATTGTCTCGGTTGCTATGGATATCCTGCCTCTATGGTATTGTCATTTTTTATGCATCTTGTCTCTCTGACAAATTCTCATAATAGTAAAGAAACTAAGGCACTAAGCAGACATAAGATCAGGTTATGAATTAGCTATCTGTGTCACATACTTTGTGTTTTATAAAGTCATTTATCTGAAGAGACAATTAATGACCTCCCAAATTAAAATAAAAATCTCTGAAGAGAAAGTGACTAGTATACTCATATTTCAGCAAGCTTGTGATGATGGCATATACCTGTGAATCTGAAATACTGCTATGTTAGTACAGGGCCTTTTTAAGTACATTCTCATGTATCCATAAATTAATATTACATTGTATTTAGCCTGACCTTCTACTCACTGATGAAAGGCATTCAGAGTAGGTACTTTTTTTTTTTCCTTTCCATAATTTATTGGTTGGTTGGTTCGTTGGTTGTCTGGTTGGTTTTAGGAGTCATAAATATCTATTTTACTTGAATATATTCAATTCTTTACTGTCCGTCTTTAAAATCACTTCAAATGAGGGGGCACCCAGATGGCTCAGTCAGTTAAGCATCTCACTCTTGATTTTGGATCAGATCATGATCTCAGAGCTGTGAGATCAAGCCCTGTAGACCTCTGCACTCAGCAGGAGTCTCCTTGAGATTCTCTCTATCTCCCTCTGCCCCATCCCACTGCTCAATCTCTTGCTCTCTCTCTCTCTGTCTGTCTTTCAAATAAATAAATCTAAAAAAAAAATCACTTCACATGATATATAGTAAAAGGCGTGTCTATAGGACGTAAACTACTTCTGGAATGGTAACCATCTTCTGTGCTGTCTTCAATACAGCATACATTTTTTTCCTCCACTAATTTCAAGAAATAAAAATCATCAATTTCCATTTAAAATAAGTAAATCATTTTACAATTTTATTAATTGCAAATACAATAGATTTTAAAAATTAATGAAAAATATCTGTATTGATGCATACAGTGGAATTGCTTTTTATGCACATTAAATTCAAATGGAGTAAAAGTACAGTTTACATAGATCATCTGATCCTCTAAAACAGCAGGCACATGAGGATTATACGAGTGGAATATGTTAATGTAAATATTCTCGCATCAGAATGGATCTGTACTTGAATCCTCTTAAATTATGAAATGTCATGTTTTAGCATGCACATGTCTCCCTACTTCCTTTTATTTTACTAGGGTTAAACCTCTTCTGAAGATATTTGCAGTCTACTAGAAAAGTTTCCAGATACATAAAGAAAAGTTACCACAGTTTAGAGGGACCTTTATAACTAACTGTCTAAAAATGCTCTTTATAAAAAGATGTTTTTGAGGGGTGATGGGTGGCTCAGTTCGTTAAGTGTTGGCTCTTCGTTTGGGCTCATGTTGGGATCTCATGGGTTGTGAGATTGAGCCCCATGTCAGGCTCCCTGTTCTGTGGGGAATCTGCTTCAAGATATTCTCCCTCTGCCCCTCCCCATGGCTCATGCTGTCTCTCTCTCTCTCTCTCTCTCTCTCTCTCTCAATTAAGTAAATAAATCTTCTAAAAAAATAAAAAAATAAAAAGACATTTTTGAGAACCCTTGAATTTGGCATATACTACTTCATTCAAAATGTAGTGGAGATGTAAGCTTCTTGAATTTGCAAAATATGCAAAAACTACAAGTCTGTGAGCTGACCTCAGTTAACAAAAAAAAAAAAAAAACACTTATACCATATAAATGATAAATACAGTTTTCATGGTTTGCATCAATATATATATATATATTTTGTTTCCAGTAGTTCTCTATCCTTCCTTCAAAATGATAAGGCTTTTTCCCCGTGGATAGCCCTGCCCTCCCTGGGGAAACCACAACTCTATGTCTTGACAATTGGAAGGGATTCCAGTGTGCCCATAAAGCTGCTCTTTCCACAGGTGCTTCCCCATTCCTACCAGCATTTCAGAACATGAGTTCACAAGATCCCCTTCTTTGTATTCAAACCTTTGCCATGAAACATCTTTCCCATTTTAGACTTGGCCTGGCACTGCCTCTGTGGGATTGAAGTCTTCAGGCCCAACAATGGCTAGCCTCACCCTTCAGCATCTGAAACCATGTCCTGAATTTGGAAAGTGGACTGGCATGAGGCACCTGTGCATATGCTCACATGGCAGAGAGTGTCAGATCCATATGGCCACTGGCTTGAGTATGGTGGGGAGGTCATGCGATAGGGCGAATAATCCTTGGCACCAGTCACAACTATAGACTTAGAATAACAAACCACAGTGTGGTTTAGTATCAACTTGCGCTGTGAATAGCAAAACATGTTATCAAAAAATCCCTTTTATAATGATAATTAAACAAACCTAAAAAAAAAATTACCAATACTGAAGTCATGAATAGGAAATAAAGGGTGACACAAAAGCTGCCTGTCCAGCAAAATCCATTTTGTTCTCCCAGGTTCCCAGAGGGCAGAATATTTCACCTCAACCAGAGCATCCTAGATCACTTGACCACTACATCCACCCAAAGGCTTAAAACCAATCGGTTTTCAGGCTCACAAATTTTAAGATGTATTTTGGCTTATAATACATATTTATTCATTTGACTGTCCAAATATCTCGAGGATGGGAGTAAGTGAAAGACACTAAAACAGAAAAAAAAAAAAAAGATATTCGCTAATATTGCTTGAGAAATGAACAGGTTTTAGAAATAGAAATTATGTTTACTATTTACTGAATCCTTAATCTATGTCATAGGCTCTGTAATTAATGTTTTTTTTTTTTTTCTCATAGGTGAGGAAACTGATTCACAAAGAGGTAAAGTCTACCTCTTTAACCACTATGCAGCCCTAGAAGTAGAGTGAGACGGGTGTTTAAATTAGGAACAGGTCCATCCTGACAGACAGGTGTCCGGAACGTCCTGAGAGACAGGTCTCTCTGTGTTCACACTGAGAAGCGAGTAGTGATGTAAGGAGGGGATGGGGGTATGATGATATCCCGCAGTTCTAACAAGGGAAGCAGAGATTTGCAACATCTGCACACGTACTAAGTATGCCCTCTTTGTTTGCTTATTTGCTCATCACTTATTTGCAACATTCATGGAGAGTCTGCATGTCAACTGTCTGGGGCTAGGGTTGCAGTGGTGCTCAGGACAGGTACTGATGGTGGCCACAAAACAAACAAACAAGCAAATTAACCAATAAAATTGAGCAAAGGGACAGAGGTTGCTGAAGGTCAAGGTCGTGGATGTTAGATGTGATGTATCCATGCAGGGCTGTCTCCTGAGCTGAGCCCTGGAAGATGTGGGGTTGGAGGAAGGAGAGGGGAGGTTAGTGTAGGCACTACCAAGGTCCTGTGGTAGGAGTGTATTTGACATAAGTGAGGAGCAACAGAAAAGCCAGTGTAGCTGGATTGAATGGGTGAGGGCAGAAGTATGGGTGGTAAGGTTTGGGACACATTCTAAAGGAATAGACTCCAGAAGACTTGCTGATGCTTAGATATGGGAAAGAAAAGAACCAGAATAATAAAACATGACCCCCAGGCTTAGGGAGGGATTGGGTATCTGGAGGGGATGGTCTTGCTGTTGCATCTCATGGTTTCACTGGATACCTTCATGCCTTTTCTCTCATATTCTATCTAGCCTTTTACCGAGAACTCCTTACAACAAAAATAAGGAAAATTATAGTGAAATGTAAGAATGAGAGCATTTATATAACCTCAGAAACATGTATTGACTCCCTATATCCAGGTTTAAGAAATCTGCTTACTTCACCTGTGTGCCTTTTTCCTTCAGGAAATGCAGTCGGTCCTTTATTTATGTATTCAGTGTGCTCAGGCCCGGGTGGTGCAGGGCCTGGCTCTCACCCTCAAAAACCGCAGGACCTAGAACAGGGGTTAGCAAACCTTCCCCCGCCGAGGACGACATTGTGCACGTCGTGGCTTCTCAGGCCGTGCACCGTCTCGGCCATACTCGCTTTGTGTTTCTCCCACAGCTCTTTAAAGAACGTAGAAACCACTGCTAGGGGGGCCGCAGGGAACCTGGCACAGGCTGAATTTGGCGCGTGGACTGCAGCTTGCAGACCCCTGGCCTAGGAGGAAAGCAGAGACGTAGGCAGGCGGGGGAGCAGAGGGAGGGGTGGAGACGCCCTCAGGACATCAGATCTCCCCTGAGAAGATGAGGAAGCAGCGCTCAGGTCCACAGGGAAGGGTCTGGAAGGGCAGATGTCGCCCCAGGACGGAGGCTGGATGACACCCGACTGGGGCTCCCGGGAACACTGGCACTGGCAGGCATGCCTGCCCTCCTAACAAGGGGACATGCATGGTGAAGAGTGAGGAGCCAGGAGAGGAGGTCAGGCACGGAAAGAACTCCATCAGTTATTATTATTGTTGTTCTTATTATTGTCTGGTGGAGCATAGGGGAAGACGTGTGTCATAGGAGTGGCGGGAGCCCTTCTCAGTCCTCCCTGGAGGGAGAGTTGAGGTGATTTCCATCTGCAGGGCCTCCAGCACCCCTGGGTGGAGGACAGTTCCCGGGTGGCGGTGAGGCATTGATGGGCGCATTCCTCAGGGGACGCGTGGCGTTGGCTGTGTGCCTCTTCCTCCTGGCCAGTCTAGGGGATGGAGCTTATTCTTTTGGGGTGGTTCTCCCTCTGAACAGAGAATATAAAATCATTTTCTTTCTTGTCTTTAATGTTCCCTTTTTTTATTTTAAAACCTTCATCAACTAGGCCACAGTTATCACAAATGTCTATTGTAAAAGATGCTAAGGAGACGTGCTGTGTGGCATATAGCATTTGTCACAGTAATTTTCTGTCTTTAGAACAAAACAAAAACTCAACTTTTTGTCAAACTCTATAAACGAAAATGAAGGAAATCTTTGTTTACATTTCTCGAGCTTACTTTTATTATTATCATAAACGTTAAACGCCTGCAATAAAAACCTAGTACGTTTCTTTTAAGTAACTGGCTTAAGGTAAAATAGGATGTTTTTCTTTCATAAAGGTAGCTTGGTGGATTTGACTTAAATAAAAGTAGTACATATATTTAAATTATATTATTCACAAACTCAAGATTATTAATAATGTGAAATAGTGAAGTTACTATCTAACTAGTAAGTCAGCAAGAATAGAAATAGAGCCTAAAGTACAATTTTGTACAAGATTTAAAAAAACTATTTTCTTATTGCATGATATGATCAAGCACGGATACATGGATGACAGTAGAGAAATATATGCAGCTGTTGGCCTCCTGCTCTCTTATAGATCTAGATACACCTAACAAGTAAGGATTTTATAAGTACAAACACAAAAATCAAGTGTATCTCTTTCATGTGAAAATTGTGCTTTTTTGCTGCACGGTATTATGTTCTCAGTTTATTTTTTTTTAATTTTTTTTTTAATTTTTTTTTTTAATTTTTATTTATGATAGTCACAGAGAGATAGAGAGAGAGGCAGAGACACAACACAGGCAGAGGGAGAAGCAGGCTCCATGCACCGGGAGCCCGACGTGGGATTTGATCCCGGGTCTCCAGGATCGCGCCCTGGGCCAAAGGCAGGCGCCAAACCGCTGCGCCACCCAGGGATCCCTATGTTCTCAGTTTAAAACTTATCTAAACTGGCACTTGACGGGATGAGCACTGGGTGTTATTCTGTATGTTGGCAAATTGAACACCAATAAAAAATAAATTTATTATTAAAAAAATAAATAAAACTTATCTAAGCACACATGAAATTCATTTTTTACTGAAAGGAGAGTGTCTGCCTTCATTCCTGATGCTTGAAAACAAGAAGCTTGCTCACACTTGTCAGAAATTCACATTGCAGCCAAGGGGCCCCTGCTTTCTTAGACATGGCTGGATATTCCTGTCTCACACCCCAAGAACCTGGGCAGGGGCAAGGGTACCAGGCTGCAGCTCCGCGCCCTGCTCCTCCTCTTCCTTCAAAGTCCCACACTCCAGCTGAACAAAGGTTCAGAGACCCGGTTCCTCACCGTCCCTCCCACTTCTGCAAACAAGGGGAAACACTAGTCCGTCCCATTCTGCAGCTCTTCCGAGGAGGTTTGAAAAACACTGGAGGGGTCTGATAGCCTTCCCTGTCCTAAACCCCAGCAGCCCTAGAAACGGTTCAGGATTTTCCTTTGCAACGTGGTTTCTCCAATGTTCCAATTGCCTTTTAAATTCAATAATATTACCACTTAAAACCCAATCCCTTTCTCCACGGAGCTGAGAAAACCTCTTTAACAGGTTCACTTGATGAAAAATGACTGATAACACTCACTTCTGCATCTTTCCATAATGCTCTTTGCCTTGGAATATTCTGAAACTTTATCTTACAAAGTTCATTATTTCTTAGAGCATTGTTCAAAAGCTTTTCACCAAGTACCTGGCTGTGAAGCAAATCACGTGTTGTGACAACAAATAGGGTTTTTTTGTTTGTTTTTGTTTGTTGTTGGTTTCAACCACAAGGCAAAGCCTTGCAGAAGGTCAACAATTGACGGTGTCTGTACAGATGCTAATACCGTTTCTCCAAGATCTTTTGTTTCTGGACAGAAAAGCAAATCATGAAGTACATCTTGGTCTTTGCCTTTTTAAAGCACCAACTTATAGCAGAAAGTTTTTTTTTTTTTCTTAAATTTTTACCACCATTTTTGTGAGATCTTTTGACTGTTACCTTGACGGAAAAGCTGTTTCATAGAACAGGGACGCGTCATCAGTGTGTTGAGTGATCCTGCGGGGAGCAGATCTATTCCCGCTCATCGTGCTGCATCGTATCTGGGAATTCTCACTGTACACTCACTTCAAGTTTTCATGCCACGTTACTGAAGTTTCACCAACTGTGTGACTTTACCTTTTCTGGTCAATAAAGTCTGCCTCTAAGTGACTGGCTTCCTGAGCCTTTTCACAAGTGTGACTTCTTGCTTCTCAGCAAAAGCTTTACTCTATTTTCGATTCCAGTAGCTGCTTAAAATAATCAGCACCATTACATGTTGAGTGACTGTGATTTGCAGTTAAGTGTCTTCAATTTCACCCGAGCCTGCGCTGCGTTTGTAAGTTGTCTTCCACTTGCGATGCACAGCGAACGGGAGAACTTCGATTTCCCATGTAAAACCCACAAGTGGCTTTCATGGGAACGACAGAATTCCTTTTGTGTTGCGTGTGACCTTAGTGCAGTGAGATGATTCAGAAGATTGTAATTCTTTATCACTACCCTTATCCGAATTGCCTGTACACCTAGAAAACTCTTGCGCTTCACACCCCATCTTTAGAAATTGCCACGTTGGTCCATCAGGGATGCGTGCCTGACATCGGTAGTGATAAAACATAAAACCGCAGGGCATCACACACCATGAAATAAGCAGATCGTGAAAATATAAAAACGTCCCAGTAGCATATACCTGGCCCTCTGCACGAGTCACACTTTACAGTCTATACAGCAGCATCAATGTGTGAGGCCGGTTGGGTGAAGGTGCATAAAATTTTTTTCTTTACAATGAAATTTTTGTGCTATTAATTTATTGCAAAATGGATCTTATTTACCTTTATAAGCCACTCAGCCACTTAAGGGAAATTTGGGGTGATAATTTAGGAAGGAAGGGGACAGCATCAATACAGCTCTCGGTTTACCAGCACCCTCCCAGCCTCACGTCGGAAATCACGAATAGATCCGGCCAAATGAAGAGAGCCTCACTCTGTGCTCATCTGGGGGCACTTCCACTTCAGAATCACTAATGGATCTCTCAGTCTGTTCATCACCGGGAGCATTAGCAGCATGTAGTAGGTGAAGTTCCAAACAGCAGTCTCACAGAGCCACCTCCTGTGCTTGCCAATTAAGGAAACCCGGGTATTGAACAGTTCCAAGCTAGATATGTTGGTGATTCAAATGAATTAAGTGAGAGTCAAAAGGAAGATATAGTTTTGAGAGTTATTTAGAAGGTGAAACTAATAGGATGCTGCAGGTGGGAGTCGGAGGGAGAGATTGTTTCTTCAGACATTTCTTTGAGGGCCCCCAAGTGCCTTTGTAAAAAAAAAAAAATATATATATATATATATAATATAATATATATATATAATATATAATAATTTACATACAAATATATATTATCTATTATATAATTGTTTATAAATATATATATATATAAATTAGATACTATGAAATATATTTACTCTGTAGCAGAAGTACCAGGTTTCTCCTGGCCCCCACTGGCGCAGAGCTACCATTTTGGCCACCACAAAACAGAGCTCCTCCTTTGCCTGAAACTGGGAATTCCCAGCCCCTGATTCCAGAATCCCATCAGTCTTTTGTTTCTGAATCTACGGGGCTCCTTATCAAGAAATAAAGCCCCTTACTCATAACTGAACAATGGCATACATATGGAAGTTTAGGGGAAAATATTGGGCTGCTTCTTGGAATTAAAATTTCTTGAGGCATTTCCCATTAAAACCAAGGAGTATGTTTTCCATGAGAAGCAGGTGTGTGCGCAGTATAGTATATAGTATACTATAGTATAGAAAGCACGACTGGGAATGCTGCGTGGGTCCAGTATGCCCCGGTGAGTTGTATACGAATTACAATGCCCTGCGAGGACCAGTCCGGGCACCCAGCCCTAGCTGAGTGTTGATTCTATGGAAAAATTAATTCCAACTTTCTAGAGGCCAATTTGGAGTCACATATTGAATTGAAAGCCATTAAAATCTGAGACTACCTGTATTTTAATCAGAAAGCAAGATCATCTAATAAGCAAAATTTTTTATCCAAATATATAAGACCTCTAATTCTCTTTTCTAGGAGTCTGCTTTTCTGGTTTTGGAATCAAGTTGTTGGCCTCATACAATGAGTTTAAGAGTCTTTTCTCCTCTTTAGTTTTTTGGAAGAGTTTCAGTCAGATTCATGTTAATTCTTCTTTCAACATTTGGTAAAATTCACCAGTGAAGCCATCTGTCCTGGTCTTTTCTTTGTTGGGAGATTTTTTTTTTTTTTTTTTTTTTAGATTTTTTTTTTTTATTTATTTATTCATGAGAGAGAGAGAGAGAGAGAGGCAGAGACACAGGCAGAGGGAGAAGCAGGCTCCATGCAGGGAGCCCGACATGGGATTCGATCCCGGGTCTCCAGGATCGCGCCCTGGGCCAAAGGCAGGAGCTAAACCGCTGCGCCACCCAGGGATCCCTGTTGGGAGATTTTGGATTCCTGATTCAGTATCCTGCTAATATCAATTGGTTAAGTTTTCAATTTCTTCCCGATTCAGTCTTCTAAATTGTAGGATTCTATGTATTTTCCATTTCTTCTAGGTTGTCCAGCTTCTACTGTATAATTGTTCATAGTAACCTTTTACAATCCTCTGTATCTATGAAGCATCAGTTGTAATTTCCCTTCTTGCATTTGTAATTTTTTTTTTTTAATTTGAGTCTTTTCTTTCTTCCCTTGGTGAGCCTAGCTAGGTGTTTGTCAGCTTATCGTTTCAAAGAACCAACTCTTGGTTTGGTTGATGTTTTCTACTCTTTTCCTGTTCTCTATTTCATTTATCTCTGTGCTTTAAATAATCTTTATTATTTCTTCCTCCACTAAATTTGGGCTCAGTTTGTTCTCCTGGGAGTTCCTTTACATGTAACTCCCTTCCTTTCTCTTGCTGACTTTTGACAGTATAATTATAATGTGTCTTGGGGTAGCCTTATTCAAGTGCAACCTAGTTGGGGTCCATTGTGCCTCGTAGATCTACATATCCATTTATCTCCTCAGGTTCAGGAAGCTTTTGGCCATTATTGCTCTTTATATACTTTCTGGCCCATTCTTTCTTTTCCCTTGGAATTTCCATGTGTATAATTTTTTTTTTTCTTCTTCGAATTAAAATTTCTTGAGGCATTTCCCATTAAAACCAAGGAGTGGCAGCCCGGGAGGCTCAGCGGTTTAGCGCTGCCTTCAGCCCAGGGCATGATCCTGGAGACCGGGGATCGAGTCCCATGTTGGGCTCCCTGCATGGAGCCTGCTTCTCTCTCTGCCTGTGTCTCTGCCTCTCTCTCTCTCATGAACAAATAAATAAAATCTTAAAAAAAAAAAAAAAAAAAAAAAAAACAAGGAGTATGCTTGGTTTAATGGTTCAATTATGTGTTTCATAATTTCAATAGGCTTTCTTCACTCTTTTTCATCTTTTATCTTTTTGTTCCTCTGATTGGATGATTTCCAGTGCCCTATCCTTCAACTTGCTGACTGTTTCTTCTCATGGTCAAGTCTACTTCCAAAATGATTAAATTCTTTATATCAATTATTGTGCATTTCAACTGTAGAAGTTTTTGTTTGTTTCTCTGTTTTGATGATTGGTAGTTTCTTCTAGTTTCTCATCAAACTTCTTGTTTTTGTTCATAAAGAGAATATAGACCATTTCATGGATGTGCCTGTCATCTTTGTTCAGGGACCGTGCTAGTCTTCTCTTGGTTATTCCAATTTTAATAAATGTGCTGCTGAACCATGCACAAAATGTATAAAAATACAACATATTGAGCTGATAAATTAAGCCACACACACACACACACACACACACACACACGTATATACTCTCTCTCATTCTATATAACTCCCCGTTGTTTGGGCACCTGGGTGGCTCAGTTACTTAAGTGTTGACTCTTGGTTTCACCACAGGTCATGATCTCGGGGTCATGAGGTTGACCCTGTGTAGGACTCCATGCTGAGCAGGGAGTCTGCTTGAAGATTCTCTTCCTCTGCACACCCCCCTCCTCACTCATGATACACACGCACTCTCTCAAACAAATAAATCTTCCAATAAAAAATAACTCTCCATTGTTGAAATAAGTTGTCTTTTAATTAAGGAATACAGCTATGTAGTCTTTTCTGCCAGGAAGGTTTAAATATTATGTTGTTAAATGTGAGACTAATCCATTTTTTTAAATTTTTATTTATTTATGATAGTCTAGTCACACAGAGAGAGAGAGAGAGAGAGTCAGAGACACAGGCAGAGGGAGAAGCAGGCTCCATGCACCTGGAGCCCGAGGTGGGATTTGATCCCGGGTCTCCAGGATCGCGCCCTGGGCCAAAGGCAGGCGCTAAACCGCTGCACCACCCAGGGATCCTGAGACTAATCCATTTTTACTTATAAATTCTTGAGAATGCATTTTTTCTGAGAAAAGTGGCTATTTATGTTTTACAGATTTTTCTTTGTAAAATGACTATTAAATATCAGGAAAAAAACTATGATTTTACTTAAGAATCACAGAATACTAAGAGGCACTTGAAAATCCTTATGACCGGCTTACTCATTACAATTAAAAAAAAAAAAAATCACATGGGGGACCTGGATGTAGCAGTGGGTTAAGGTCTGACTTTTGGTTTCAGCTCAGGTCACAATCACTGGATCATGAGGTGGAGCCCTGAGCTGGGCTCTGCACTCAGCACAGAGTCTGCTTTAGACTCTCTTTACCCCTAATTACCAGCCCTTGCTCTCTCTCTTTTTCTCTTGCTCAAATAAATAAATCATAAAAAAATTTTTAAAAAGCACACATAAATATTAACATTTATGTACCAATACACACACATACATTATTTTATCTCCTACTTAGTGCTAAGAATGGGGCCATTCACTATAGCAGATTACAAATAACAAGTCAGAGATAATTTACTACGGTTTGTTATATGTTAAGGTCTAAACATAGGTCATTTTCACAAAATTGTATATTTTGAAATTAATTTTATTGATTTATTATTTATTTATTGAAGTAAACTTTATACTACCCTAATAAATTTCTCTGAGGGAGGAAAAAAAAAACACAGAAGGATCAAGGTGACATATGACAGTGAAGAGAAGTAAGGTATTTTAAAAACTTTTAGATTCTATATAAAGTGATACTTATTCACAAAGATATCCATATTTATATTTTACTAACTAGAGATGTAGGACATCTTTGACTAATATATTCCTGGAATCCCCTACTTACAATTGTTTCTTTCTTTTTAGGGGGGAAAAAAACTATGTTAAAAGTTGGCTTTATTACCTATGTCCAAGCCTTCCCTGGTCCTCCTTGCTCCCATCTCAGTCAAGGTTCTGCTCTTCCCCCACACTGCAGCAAACTGGCTCTAGGCAGGTCTACAGTCTCTGGCCAGGGAGTCAGATTTGCTGGCCCGTACTCAGTCATACACCTTGACCTGTCCTTAGCCCTTGACGCAGCTGATCATGCCTTCCTCTCTGAACACCGCCTTCACTGCCGACTTAGACACCCCTTGTTGGTTCTCTTCCTGACTCTCTTGCCTCCTCAGTGCCTTCACTGGTGCCACTTGGCGTCCTTCACCCTTGAATGTTGTGCATCTCAGGGTCTGCTCTTTTCCCATCGATATTCATTCTATCTTGTAGGTTGAAATACGATAATCTATAGGTGGACCTCTTGCAAAAATTTCTCAAGTCAGATAACTCCTCTGAACTCCATGTGCATACATCTGATTGTCTATTTGACATCTCTACTTGTATGTTCAATAGGCATTTCAAACATAATGTGTCCAAAACAGGCCTAGATTTTCTCTCCAAAACCTGTTTCTGCTATTTTCTTCTTGGAAAATGGCAATTTCTCTTTCAACTATTTAGGCTAAAACACTTAATAGCTATTTTTAACCCTACTTTTTCTCTCATACCCCGCATCTGTCAACAAATGCATAGAGATACTCTACCCATCATAACCAGTGTTCACCTTTCCACCACTTCTATTGTTAATCACAACAGAGGTCTCAGCGACCCTCATGCTTGCACAAAGTATTGCAGTTCTCTCCTAACTTATTTTCTTACTTCTGTTTTTGCCCCTGTTCAGTTTATGCTCCACACAGAAACTGGAGTGATTCTTTTAAAAGTTACTGTACATCATTCTTCTGCTTGAAACCCTCCAGCGACTTGTCATCTGTCTCGGTAAAAAAAAAACAAAAGTCCTAATGATGTTCTTCAAGGCTCTGCATAAACTTCCTCCATCATTCCTTGATCTCATGCCCTGGTGCTCCAGCGCCACACTGCCCCAGCTCATCAGTGTCCTTGCAGTTTCTCAAACACACAAAGCACACTCTGCCTCAGTGCTTTTGCCTTCTCTGTCTGAAATGATCTCCTCTCAGGTATGTGCAGGCTTACTGGCCATGTGCTGTCGGTCTGTGTGAAGCCTTGTCTGGAAGCAAACACCTCCTTTCTTCTATACCCATTACACTGGATTGGTGTTTATCCCTGGTCCAGCCAACAAGGGACATGCAATCAGTCATTGATTTGTTTGTTGGTTCTGACTCTGCCCTACAAGGCAAATAAGGGCAGGGCTGTGTCTGTTTCACTCACTATCGTACAACCAATCTGAGAACTTTGTTTAGTTCATAGCAGATGCTCAAAAGTACTTGTGGAATGAACCATAATGGAATACTTACCTTCAGAGTTGTGAGGGAAAAAATAAAGCTAAAGAACTGAGGTGACTGATGTATTTTACTTAAACATAATGTCTTCCAGGTCCATCCATGTTGTTGCAAATGGCAGGATTTCCTTCTCTTAAGGCTAAATAATATTTTGCTGTATGAATAGACTGTGTCGTCTTTACTCATTCATATGCCCATGCATATGAATGGGTTGTTTCCATATATTAGCTATTGTGAATAATGCATGATTCTTCTTACATGAGGCATTTAAAACAGTCAAAAGTATAGAAATAGACAATATGGTGATTATTATGGATTGGGGGAGGATGACATGGACAGTTCTTGTTCAATGGATATAAAATTATTATACAAGATGAGTATGTTTCTGAGATCTGCTATTCAGCATAGTTCCCATAGTTAACAACAAGATATTGGGCACTTAAAAATTTATTGAGAGAGTAGATCTCAAATTAAGTATTTTTCCTGCAAAGAAGGGGGGGGGGATTGAGAATAAGGATACTTTTGGAGGCGATGGAAATGTTTATTACTTTGATTGTGGTGATAACAACATGAGTGCATGCGTATGACCAAACTCATTAAATTTTATGTATTAATTATGTGCAGATTTTGTGTGCCAATTATATTTCAATAAGCTGAAAAAAATAAAAGAAAAATAATACTAAAGAACTTAGACCAGTACCTGACAAATACCAGTCGATTAATAAGAACTAAGTATGGATGTTAAGGTCAGTCAGAACCCTTAGGATTAGAATGCTTCATAATGATGTAACTCTAAAGGGATTTCCATAGGAAATAAAAAAAGTCTAGTTGATTTTCTTAAAAAGATGTGGGGCAAAGTAAAATAAATAATATGTGTGCACAAATGCAGAAGTAGATGATTAGGAACAAATTTCAACTTTACAAAGTGGTGTTAAAGCTGTGTCTAAAAATAAGGTTTTTGTTTTTAAAGAGATTCAGCGTATAGCACCAACGTGATGCAAAAGCTCCAGGTACTTATAACAAAAACTGTTAGTACCTAATTTAATTAACTCCCTCTGCTGTGTTGCCAAATGAGAGCATTGCTTTGTTCGTAAGTGAAATCAGGAGATGTTGGTTAAAATTCAGAGCTTAATAAGCCTGAAACACTGGGGGAAGGCATTTTTTTTTTTTTTCAAAACTAAGCTGTCATCGTGCTGCCTGCCATTCGGCTTAATTTCCAAGTGTGAAACCTCTGTCTGCAGCAAACAAGTTTACAGGCAACTCAAACCAGGAAAAAGTCCATTTAGAAGAGAACACCATATTCTGTATGTTGGCAAATTGAACACCAATAAAAAATAAATTTGCTATTAAAAAAAAAGAAGAAGAAGAAGAGAACACCGTGCTGTATGAAGCAGGGATCACTACAGCATGGCGCTATGGTGTTTCCAATGCACATGTCAGAATGATTGAGAAGGTGGTTGCTGGGTCTAGGAACAAGGTACATAGAACAGGAGAGTTATCATCTGGGCATGAGGTGTTTTGAGGCTGATTTAAAGGAAATCACTTTCTAACAGGTTGGTGAAATTGTCCACTGGGTTCAAGGTAGCTTGATGCAACTTGAGTTTTCCATCATTTTCTATGGGTATTTTCTCTCCTTTTTCCTTTCTAATAAAGAAGGGCCAGACCCTCTTATTTTCAGAGTGTTGTCTATCTTTAATTTCATGTCACAATCCCATGCTTTATTTGGCTCATGAGTGTGTGACAAGATGACCAACGGTGAGGTACAGTGAAAGCAGCTTTGAAGATTTGGGGTTCGGTAGAGCTGCTTGAATTCAATTCGTGAGCAAGTTACATGGCCTCAGAGCCAGACTCTCACTGGCAGGTGGAAGGAGAGACTCTTTCCAGGAGCCGTTCATATGTGACTTATGTATGGTCCTCTTGCTATGAGCTCTGCGCTGCTTTAAGCACCGGAAATAGAGATTCGGACACACAAATATCCAGTCATTGGAACTTCTAATCTGGTGGGTAAAGATGTCAGCCTGCAAACAAATAACACGCATCTTGTCAAGAAGCTAAACCCAGGGATGGAGCAAAGCCTATAGGGAAGGAGCAGGGCTGTGTCACCTCTGTTAGGCATGGGGGTCTTCAGAGAGAAAGGGTGAAGGGTTAGTGATGAGCAGGCGGTGGCCTGGTGGGGAAGCTGCAGGCAGAGACATCAGCAAGTGCCAACGCCCTAACCCAGAGGAGGTGGGAGGACAGACACAGCGTTACTGCAGGGGTAGGGCGACAGACAGGTCGGGTAGGATTGTGTGAGAAGCTGCTCCCTGACGGCGGGGTGACAGCTGCCTCGAAGGCTGTGGGAAGTCTTTGGAATTTATCCTCATGGCAGGAAGGCTACTGCAGCGTTTCTGGAAGGAGGGTGCTTTGGTTAATTTGGGACCTTAGGAAGATTTCCGTGACGGCCGCGTGCAGAACCCTCTGTGGCCGGGGCAGGAACAGACATCGTAGCGTTCCAGGCGAGAGGCCACCAGGTCCCCAGTGCCGGTGGGGAGGTGTGGCGGCTCTGGGGGAGCAGGAGATCCACTGATGCGCTGCATGTGGCCGCGACGGATCCTCGTGGGCTTCGCTGTGGTGCTGGAGGGGATGAGGCCGGGCTGGCTGCCTACGGATGGGCTGGTACATCTATTCCAGGTGTGGTTGCCATGTGGGATGCTACGTAGGCTCCGCTCAGCCCACCTCCTAATAGTTCCTTTTATACAAATATTTTTATTTATTTATTCATGAGAGACACAGAGAGAGGGAGGGAGAGACACAGGCAGAGGGAGAAGCAGGCTCCATGAGGGGAGCCCGACGTGGGACTCGATCCCAGGTCACAACCTGAGCCAAAGGCAGACAACCACTGAGCCACCCAGGTGCCCCATCTCCTATTTCAAGGGAGGTTGTTAATCTAGAATTTCATGTGTGATCCTCATTTCCAAGTGTTGGCTCAGAAACTTGAAACACTCTGCTTTTTAAACTATGCAGGTAGGATTAAGCCATATGGCCACCAGTTTTGCATCCTAAGCATAAAAAGTGCTTAGCACAGTGTCTCGTGAACTTTTCTCTAACGAGGATATGATAAATGTCAGACTACATCATTACCCTTAGTAAATAAACAGCTTTAATGGAAGAAATACTCATTATTCTACATTCAGGAAAAATAAAAGGAACACCAGTGATGAAATATGGGAGAGGAGGATGTTGAATTAATTAAAAAGCGTTTATTGAATCCCGGATATCTAACCAAGTTTGTGCCAAGTGCTAATGGATGAGATGTCTTTGACTGGTTACGTGTCCCTGATTTCCTGCCCTGCTGTTTCCAGCTACCCCTGCGTAGTTAAAAAATATTTTGATTCTTGATAATGTGTGAGGTGATACATGATGTGCAAACAGGAAGTGTTGTGTATTCAACCTGGAACGTGTGTGAAGAAAACGATGCTCCATAAATGTCTTGTAGGCACATGCAGCGCCCGTCGGTACATCGCTGAAGCAGCTCAGCCGTCTAAAGCAAACATGTAAATAGCAGTTTTTTTTTTTTTAAGATTGATATGGAGGAGTTTGTCCAAGCATTTACAAACCATTGTCTTAAATTCCCGAGGAAATAATTTCAAATATATAATATTTTTTACATTGCACTTAGCTGATATATTATGCACAGTCAGTTTCTGGAATGAGGCGGGTGCAGTATGTGGTTTTACTGCCTGATACCTTGTGTTGTGTAAAACAGGCACACTGGACGATAAAATATCACAGGTGTGTTTGGAACATAAGCCATGTAAGAAAGAGAATTTGACTCATTGCTCCATGACGCTGCATGGGGAGGCTCTCAATAAATCCTGACTCCTGCCAAGTCCGATTTCATTTTCTCAACCTGGATTTCTCATGTGAGCTACAGAAGACAGACAATGTCCGGATGCTTGTTTCCGACTCCCCCGGGGTTGATACCTGGCCGGGAGCATTCTAGCTGCTGAAGAGGGCAGTTGACCCATGAGATATGGGGGCACCTTGGGGCAGCAGGGCTTGTCGCCCACATAACAGGAGAACAGAACATGCTCTAAGGGTAAACAATTTTTTTTCTTTCTTGCACTCCTCAGTGACTACATTTCTGACCACTGCCACTAGATGGTAGTGACAGTTCATGCTTCCAAATTTCTGCTCTCAGCCATACTCTGCCTTGTGAAGATTATAAACACCATTTATTGAGTTTCTACTATGAGTCAAGCCTATTCCTCATGTTGGTAACTATCATCAGGTAACCCCCATTCGTCAAAGCCGAGACATGGCTCAGAGCCCCACATACAGCGGGCCTTGTCTGGTCTCTGTGTGCATTGCCTTCTTCCCCTTACACTTGGCAGACTCCTGAGTTATGGAGCTCCCAAACCTCCCTTATGTGTTTACCTTAAGGCCAGACGCTGCCCTTTCCAAGGATTTTATAAAGAAATTGGATAAAATAAATACAAATACGCATCATACACACAAACTGATGAACTCAACTCATTTAGAATTTACGTTGATGCTTCCAAATGTGAGAAGCAAAGCTGCCATTCTCCGTGAACATGTGCTGGCGCTCTCAGGTTCTCCCGGCCAGGAGCTGGTGCCACTGTAACAACCACAATCATATGCAATGTTCACTGAATGCTTCCTAGACACTAGACCTCATATGTATATATATATGTGTTAATCCTGTACCCTCCCCACCAACTCCTTACCTATCCCACTCTACTCCGAGCCCTCTTTGCAGAGCCAATAAAATATTCTTTATTATTTGAATATATATGGGATATATATATATATATATATATATATATATATATATATTAATCCTTGTAGGAATCATAACAGTTATGAACTCCAGCAATTCCCTTTTACATGTAGGAAAAGTAAGAAGTGGAGAGACTCAGTAGCTTTTCCAGGATCTCAAACACACTGTAAGAAACACACTGGGATTCAGATCTATACTGACTTACCTAAAGCCACTGCACTTGCTTACAGTCTGACTTTTGCACACAGTACACTGCCAAAAATTATCATTCTTGTTAGCTGGATCAAGATTATTACTGGTCACAGAGAGGGATGATGATAGTAAAACAAAAATATCCTTCTACCAGTGGATGTTTACTCTGTAGCTGAATACTCGTAATTGTTCCCATGTGGGGATGTGCATTATAATTAGGATCTTGGGCTCTATAGCCAAGCAGGCCTGGGTTCAAATCCTAATGGCAGTTACTCTCTGCTTCTGATCATCGGGGTTCCCCCCACCTCTCTTTAATTCCAAGAAGGATGTAAACAATGGGTCCACCTTGAAGAGCAGTTGTAAAAATTGCAAATTGTGTAAGATGGAAATAACCGAGCATAGCACATGGCACATGCTAGGTACTCACATTGGTATTTTCATTACTATTAAGTTTATGAATTTTACATTGGAAAAATCGGTCCCGTAGAATACTTCTTGGAATGATTACTGTATTTGTTTGGAATACTTTTTCAAGCCCTTTGTGTTTGAGATGGAAACTCTTATGTATAGGATTTCTGCAAAATTTTAGCAAAGATAAATTAGTCTGCCTTCAAATAATAAAGACTATTTTATTGGCTCTGAAGAGAGGGCTTGGAGTAGAGTGGGATAGGTAAGGAGTTGGTGGGGAGGGTACGGTGTCTTCCTAAATGTCCTTAAAATCATTAGAAAAGTTACACTTTGCTTGTTGAAGGAGTTTGCTTTGTAAAAACACTGTGAGAAGAGGCGCTTCCCACTCAGATTAACGTGGGGCCAGTATTCATCGTCTACTGCTGTGCAACACATCACCACACACTTGGCAGCTTCCAGCTCCACCCTCATCATCTCACACTTTCTCTAGGTCAGAAGGTTGGTGTGGTGAGGTTGGGTTCTCAGAAGTCTGAAAGGGAGATGTTGGCTGAGCTACAGTCCCATCTGGATCTTAGAGGCCTTTGGGGACTCATTCAGGTTGTTTCAAAATTCAGGTCCATGACGTTGTAGAACCGAAACCCTCGGTCACATTCATGATGGCTGCTGTGTGGGAGTCCTCTCAGCTATGAGGACACCTTCAGGCCTAGGCAGGTGCACCATGGCAGCAAGTTGTTCAAGACTGGCAGGCAAATGCCTCTCCACGTGGCTACGGTGGAGTCACGTCTATCAGAGGGTAATGAAGGGAGCAACTATCCCATATAAAGTCACCTAATCAAGGGAGAGATGGCCCTGTGACACTCACAGACCCTGACCACGCGCAGATGAAGGGATGACCTAGGGTGCGTACATGGGGAGCATGCACCCTAGTGGCCATCATGGAATTCTTCCTACAACATGATCAAAGACCACATCTACAGAGCAAAAAACACTTGTGGGGAAATCAAACCCAAACTTGATACTGAGTGAGAGTTCTTCACTGGTAATGCTGTGCCTCTGCTAAAGCCTGAATATGATCAGCAAAGAAATAGTGTTTGTGGTAAATGAACACTATTTCCATAATAGGCCATCAGAAATGAGAAGAATCAAAAAAGTTATTTGGGGCTCCTTCAAGTTAGGTGAATTGGAAGAAATCACACGTTAAAAAAAGGAAGCAAACTGAGTATAATAGAAAGGTGTTAAGATTCACTATGAAATCATTATTTTATGTAAAGGTAATGTAAGTAAAAACAAACAAACAAACAAAAAGTGAGGTAAGAGAGTAGCTCCCCAAACCTGTTGTATCATCTGTAAAATCTTTCCTTCTAAGGCTAGAGAAATGAAATTCAGTTAACTATCAATCTATCAATCATCCATCTCTATCATCTAATCATCTATTTCTATCATCTATTATCGATCTATCAGCTGTCCATTTATCTATCGTCCTTATATATTGCTGACATATAGTAAATACTAAATTCAAAATAAGAACTAGACTTCCTCCGGGAATATTTAATTATATAAGTCTGCCTTTGGACAAGTTGGGATGACTTGAGCTCCCCTGCTTACCCTACCTCCCCACACAGTCCCTTCTTTGGGGGGGGTGCTCCTCCTCTATAGCTCTGTTTTCTTTCCAAAATTTATCTTGAAAACATCTGTTTTACACTTCACCCAACAACAGCAAACTACACTGTTTTCTTTTTTCTTTTTTTTTCTTTTTTTTTTTAACTACACTTTTTTCTGATGTGCACATGGAAGCTTCTGCAGGATAAACCATGTGTCAGGCCACAAAAGAAAATTCTTAAATAATTTTAATATTTGAAATAATGCAAAGGATCTTTTCCAAACACGATGAAAATTATCTAGAAATCGATGGCAAAATAAAAACGTGAAAATTCACAAATATGTGGAAATTTAACAATACCCTTCAAAGAACCACTGAGTCCAAAAGAAATCCGAAAGGAAACTGGAAACCAACTTGAGACAACTGAGAATGAGAGCCTGTGAAACCAAAGCTCTTGGGAAACAGCAGAAGTGGAGCTGAGAGGGAGATTGATAGCCTTGGGCAATTGCTTTAAGAGAATCTCAAACCAACAACCCAGCTTTACATGATAAGGAACTGGAAAAAAAAGAACCAACTAAATCCAAAACTAAGAGCAGGAAGTGATTAACACAGATTAGAGCCAAGATGAATAAACAGGAGAGAAACACCAATGGAACCAAGAGTTGTTTCTTCAAATTCAGACCAACAAAATTGACATTTAGTGAGATAGACTATGCAAAATGCTGGTTTTGGAATGGAACATTCAAAATGCATACCTGCACCCCATTCTTCTTATTCTTATTGAAAAAAACGTCCTAACAAAAAGAGCAACAACAAAGAAAGCGATAGAGCACATCATTATTAGGCGTGCAAATGTACCACGCATGCGCTGATAAACACCATTTGTGTGCCAAGGGCAGCACTGATGGTTCACAAGCGGTGTGCCCTGCTCTCCCATTTCCTACAACCAATCTACTCTCCACGGACGCAGACAGCGACTGATGACAGGGACGGGAAATTCAAGGCGAGGGCTGCTTGGAAGGTAAAGAAATCACATGGATGCCCTGTGCAGGATGGATTCCGGTTTTGTGTGGATGAGGCATCAACCACAATGTTCTCCAAGATGTATTTGTAAGTACAAATGGGTTCGTGAACTCCTCTGAGGAGCCGATGTCTGTTCCCCAGCTCAAGCACCGGGCTTTTGACAACTTGAGAACAAAGAGTCAGGAAGATGTGTCCCTGCCCTGGCTGTGCTCTTATAGCACAAGGTCTTGGAAGGTACAGTTACGTTATCTGAGCCTGAAAGTCCTCGTTTGTAAAACATTAAGTCTGGGTCCCCTGACCCTTCTCTTCCTCTAACTCCACGCTGTGGTTGTATCTTATGAGAATCCCTGCTGGATTCTACATTTACTGTTTTCTCTTCCTTTGATATGAAAATGCTATCTCACTTTAAGAGCCAACTATTCTTTCTTGAATTAATTTGGTACAATTAGTCGGATGGTCCTTCAAGTGAAGTCACTTGAAGCTTGAAAACTGCTTATTTTGCATTCTTATAATTAGTGCCAGAAACTATGGAAAAAAAAAAAAAACAACTCGCATGAAAATATGAGCTACTGGCATTTTACATTTTAGTAACACAACTCTTGATTTCAGTAGTCTGATTTAGATGAGAAAATCTGAACCAATACGATATGTGTCACCTTACATTATTTAATATTCTAATGAAATTGAGAAGTCTAGGGCAGCCCGGGTGGCTCAGTGGTTTAGCACCTGCCTTCAGCCCAGGGCCTCATCCTGGAGACCTGGGATCGAGTCCCACGTCAGGCTCCCTGCATGGCGCCTGCTGCTTCCTCTGCCTGTGTCTCTGCATCTCTCTCTATCTTTCTCTCTCTCTGTCTCTCATGAATAAATAAATAAAATCTTAAAAAAAAAAAAGAAGTTGAGAAGTCTAGTTTTTAAAGAAGACAGTATGTTATATTGAAATTATCTAGTTTATAGCTTTAATTGAAGTGAGCATTGTTCAAAAGTTTTATTGCGGGGGGGGGTGCACCTGGATGTCTGTCAGTGAATCGTCTGCCTTCAGTTCAGGTCATGGTCTCAGGGTCCTGGGATCCAGCCCCATGTCAGGCTCCATGCTTAGTGGGAAACCTGCTTCTCTCTCTCCCACTCTATCCTTCCTCCAACTCATGCTCTCATTCTCTCTCTCTCTCTCTCTGAAATAAATAAATGAATAAATAAATAAATAAATACTTTAAAAAACAAAAAAAATATTGGGAATATCATATTTGGGGGATGTGGAGACACGTCAGTATGACTGTACATTAATTGTCATACTTTTCCATGACAAAATTATGTAAGGCTTATGTTATTTATCGTATTTTTATAGAAAAATGCAAATGAAATGCACATTTGCAATACATAAATTGTATTAAAACTTTCATTAGTCACATCCTTACATTTACATAGATGGCTGTTTACAGAAATGGTTCTATCCAGGTGTTTTCTATCAACTTTCAGTTTGGTGGGAAGGGATAGTCTAAATAACTTTGCATCAACTGTTTCAGTTCCTCAAATTTCCAAACTACATGGGTCATTTTTTTTTTCTCAAGGGTAACTACTCTGTCTTAGAAGTATAAGCAATCAATTCATACATATTCATATTTTGAAATTCAAATTGTATATTTTACACAGTTTCGAACCACCACTCTGATTAATTTTATAAGAATGGGATGGATACAGTAAGGAAGAGAGTCCCACAGGTCCCTTAGGGAATATTTGTTCAACAAGCTTCAGAGGCCAGAAAAAGTGTCATAGAAATAGCCACACAGCCCTCCTCTGGCCCCCGAGTTCCAAGTGCCCACTGCTTTTAAGACATTTTATGATCTCTTGCCATTCTCCCCTTCATCTTGTGAAAATTAGGGGAGGAGAAGCATCACTCAGCTTTAGCAAAGCACCTCAATAATATGTGAAAACTTGGTTATTTATTTATTTATTTATTTATTTTTAAAGATTTTATTTATTTATTCATGATAGACATAGAGAGAGAGAGAGAGAGAGAGGCAGAGAAACAGGCAGAGGGAGAAGCAGGCTCCATGCCGGGATCTGGGACTCGATCCCAGATCTCAGGACCACACCCTGGGCCAAAGACAGGTGCTAAGCCGCTGAGCTACCCAGGGATTCCCAAACCTGGTTATTTAAAATGCATTTATATCACTTCTCACAAAAGATAGTTCAGAAAACAGCACCTAATTTGAACATTTATGCAACAAATCTGATTTTAATTCTACTGGAGGACTTAGCCACTTGGAAGAATTTTCTATCAATATCTTTTGTAAAAGGAAGAATCGTTTTCCATTATTCATAACTCTGCTCCAAATCGGCAGGCCCCAAACAACGATGATTGGGGCCACCTAGGGGTTGTGCCATAGGGTCTGGAGACAGACATTTCTGGGTTGTCACATAGCAGGGGAGAAGTGGTACTAAAATCCAGGGAGTCAAAGCCGAGGGGTTGGCACTTGCTGGATGCTGCCGTGCACAGGATTGCTGAGAATGTCAATGGTGTTCACTTTGAGAAACCCCATCCTAAACCAAGTGTACATATCAAGTGTCATCAAATAGGACACTGTCTAACTTTTATTTTGAAGCAATTATAAATTCAACAGGAAGTCGCCAAAAGGTACAGAAAGAGCCTGCGTACCCATTACTCAGATCACACAATGACAATGACTCATCTGCCCTTCGTAGGACATCAGAATGAGCCAACTGGCCCTGGTATCGTCTACTGATTTCACCAGTTTACATGCACTTGTGTGTGCGTGTGTGTGGGGGTGGGGTGCTTCTATGCGATCTCTCCACATGCGCTTCACCACCACCACACTCAACCACAAAACTTCCTCCATGAATCACCACCCCACCCTGTACTGCACTCGTACCACCCCACACTGGCTGTAAGCCTCAGCAACCTGCAATCCATTTCCATCTCTGATTTTTTCATTTCAAGAATGTTCTATAAATCAAATGTAGAGACTTTTGAGATTAGCTTTCTTAAAGTGCGTGAGTACCTTTAAAAAGAGGAAACAAGTATCATGTCAGACACTTCACCTGAATTTTTCCATTAAAATTTCACAACATCTCTCTGTATCAGTTAGGAACTGTATTTGGTTCTGAGTCATGAAAACCAGAAAATAGTGGCTTACAGAGCTAGGGCTTTATTTTTGTTTTCCATGTGATAAGAAATGGGATAGACATTTCCAGGTTAATAAATTGATTTCACATGGGATCCAGACTCTTTCCAGCATTTTCTCTGCTCCCCTAATATAATAGTGCAGCTTTCAACCAGACCTGTACAAGATGGCTTCCATCGCAGCCATGTCCCTCCTTGAGGGGAAGAAGGAGCAACAGGACAGGATAGGATGGGACTTTCCAAGGAACCTCAAACAACCTCCACTGATACGTTTTTGACAAAGATCTTTTCATCTGACTACCCCCAGCTGAAAGAAATACTAGGGAATGTGATTTTTTTGGCACATTGGCACTTCAAAGAAAACTGGGGATTGGGTAATTTAGAAATCAAGAGATACCATGTTATTGTGTAGACGCCTAGGGATATTTGCCACACATTGTATGAAATACATTTTATAGGTAGAGATATCGAGTTTTAGAAAAGTTGAGTTGAAGTTGATATGGTTGATGAGGGGTCACTTGGCTTGGAAGCTGGGTCTGTCTAGTTTCCAAACCCTTACATTCTGTTGCTCTGCTGCGTGGCTTCCTCTAATGTCTGGTGGGCTCTCTGCCGAGGTGTGGGTGGGATCAGATGGCAGCTACCAGAGAATAGGGGACCTGTATTCATTGGGATTCCCCAGAGAAACAGAACCAACAGGATGTGTGTATGTAAAGAAATTGAGTTGGAAGGATTGGCTCATCTGACTGGAAGCTGGACACGCAGGGACCAGGGGTCCTGGTCCCCGGTCAGGAGAAGACCAACACCCCATCTCAAGCAGTAAGACAGAGAAAGAGAACTCTCCCTCCCTCTGCCTTTTGTTCTATTCAAGCTTTCAATAGATTGGATGATGCTCACCCACATCGGGGAGGGCATTTTCTTGTCTCAGTTTGCTGGGACTTTCTTCTGTCAACTGGAAGCATCCTTACAGATGCCCAGAAATAATGTTCAGCTGGCTCCTTGGGCAACCAATGGACCAGTCAGGTTAAAACATGAAATTACTCAGCACAGGATCAACCTATGGAACCAGTGGAACAATGTTGTTGGATGTTTTTTGGGGGAGTCTCACTCATTCTCATAAAGGAGAACAGAATGCCTAAAGCATAGAAAGTATATATTGATCTTCAAGACGGGCCTAGATGAGGCCAAATATAGACACATAACTCACTCCTCAGGGCAAGAATTGTTTGCCTTCTTCATTGTCCTGTTGCCTTTTGGGTGAAGGTAGCCTAGACCTACGAGGGACTCCAAAAGGACTTATAAGTAGATAATGTATCTGTGTCCTTTGTTGCAGAAGCTCATGGAGACACTGATTCTGCCTACGTCTGGGCAAAGTATATAAAATATTGATAGAGAAGGCAGTGAGAGAATTAAATCGCATTGCCTATAGGATAACATATTGCCTTAGAAAGAACACAGGATAGTGATTCATTGGTGGCGCGCGGGGGCCATTACTGTTCATAGAGGTTTAGTTTGAGTGTTTTATGCCTGACACTCGGTCCAGAGAGCAAATTCTATAGAGCAACCAGTCTGTAGTAATATATTTGCTTTATTTAAACTGTGCAGAAACTTTAGCCACTTATAATCTAAAATATTACTTACATTGGAGAGGGCTTTATTTCTTTTGACTAATACAAAAGGGATTTGGAGTGTCCATTTACACAAAAATTACACCTTAGACAATTTTCCTGTTTGAAGGAGTATGCCTTTCTATATTTGCTTTCCCTGTGATAACCTTATGTTTTAAGACAATTTATATTCTATAGAGAATTTGGGAAGAAAAAACTTTACTTTTATGATAGATGGGGAAGTGTCAGACATATTGCACATGACCACTGTTTGTAAATATAAATTAAATACCAACGTACTGCTTTCAAGTTCTAAAATGAGAATATAAGTTGTGTGGTTTTTTTAACCTTATTCAGCATTTTGATGGCTCTTTGAAGCTCCATGTACCTAGCTTACTAATTGCTTGATTTGGGGTAAGTTATAAGCCCTATGATGTGTCCCCAACATCTATACAGAGGGGCTGATATCACCAGCATTAAAGTAATTGTAAAGTTGAAAATAACATGTTAAATGACTGGTGAGCAGAGCATGCCCAATACATTCTGACGTGGAAATCAAGTTAATGACACTTTCTCGAGGATGTTCCGGTGACCTAGGGCACTATTGATTTAATTCCTTCCCCAACTTAATGGTAACAGCTGCGTATCACTATTACAATTCTTGCAATGCATTGTTCCCACTCATTTCCTCTAAAAGGGCTTTCCCACATATAGATGTTAAAATCTGAACGCGTCATAGGAAGCTGAGTAAATAGAGTAGCATTTAATTCCATTGATTGCTGTCCAGATGAGATTGATAGAATGTCAGCAAAGAGGCTTTGGAGATACAGTGGACACCCTGGTGACAGGCTTATTCCTCTGCTGCCTGAACTGTCAAGAAAGGCAAAAGCTTCCACCAGCATTTTCAGAGTAAAATCAATGGCATGATACAGCATTTCGTATCACAGAGGATAATTCTCCATGTCCTGCTGTCAGTTATAATATAGCTCGGCTTGTACATTTTTGTGAACTCAGTGCCTGGAATATTACTATGATTACCTTGAAATTAAATCCACGGTAGAATCTTGATCCTTATCCTACTCCCCAGAGTGCTTTTGAAATACTGCCCTTCTCATTGAAAATGCTAATTCCCTTTTAACCTGGCCTACTGCTTTGAAAGTTTCTGAGTACTTTTAAGGGCCCTCAGCAAAGAAATGCCATCTTACCTAAGAAAGGTCAAGTCCTCAATGGTTTCTGACTGGTGGAGTCCCAGATAGACTAGAAAACTCTACTGTTACAGGACTCACTGTGTACAGTTTGCAATTTATATGTGTATGATATAGTCAGTCAGGGTTTAAAGGAAATACTGAAGAACAATGATATGTCACTATACCCCTATCAGAGTGACCAACATCCACAGCCCTGACCACACCAGATGCTGGTGAGGATGTGGAGCAATAGGTGCTCTCCATTCACTGCCGGTGGGGATGCAAAATGGTGCCACCACTTTTGTGGTTTCTTACAAATCTAAGCATACTGTATGATCCAGAAATTATGCTAGATGAGCTAAAAACACATGAAAACCAGTTTTATTAATTAATAAAATTAGGGTTACCAAAAAACCTGTAATATGGATGTTTACAGCAGCTTTATTCATAATAACCAAAAATTGGAAGTAGGTAAATGGATAAATAAATCGTGGTCCGTCCAGATAATGGAATATTAGTACAATACTAAAAATAAATAAGCCATCTTGTCATGAAAAGACATGGAAGAAACTTTAATTCATATCACCACGTGGAAGAAGCCAGTCTGAAAATGCTACATACTGTATGATTCCAACTCTATGACATTCTGGAAAAGGCAAAACCTTAATAAACACAGTAAAACAACCAGTGGTTGTCAGGAGTTAGGAGTAGGAAAGGTTGACTAGGTGAAGCACAGAGAGTTTGTAGGGCAGTGAAACTATTCTGCATAACACTACAATGATGGGTACATGTTATTAACATTTTTTTAAACCTACAGGATGTATAACACCAAGAGTGTACCCTATGGTGGATTATCCTGTGTGAACGCAGGTTCATCAGTTATAACAAATGTACCATGTGGTGGGGATGTTGATGGGGAAGGTATCCGTGTGGGGGGAAGAGTGAACAGAAAATCTCTGCACTGTCACCTCAATTTAACTGTGAACCTAAAACTATGCTCTAAAAATATATTCTGAAACAAATAAATAAAGATGACTATTCCATGAGCCATGAACATTGTATGAAAATCAAATTTCATTATCTCCAAATAAACTTTTATTAGAGAACAAAAAAAAGTGAAATATTCATTCTAGTTAGCTTTTTAGTTAGAGTTCCACATACCATGGAAACAAACAGGGATTAGAACAGGAAAAAAAAGAAAAAGCCAGGCTGAAAATCACACATTGTCATTTCCCTTAGGGCACCAAATTAGTACACAGCTGTGTCCTTTTTAGGAACATTTCTTATATCAAATGACATCAAATTTACTATTTTTTAACTCTACCAAAAACTGATTCATAAACACAGTGACATTAAAATAAAAATGAATTTGTAAAGATTAAGTAAAATAATAGCACTTGGTAATCTATCTCTGAATGCTGGTGATCCAGTGTGTGTGTGTGTGTGTGTGTGTGTGTGTGTGTGTGTGTTAGATTGCCTTTCCAATTCCTCTTCCACAACTGTGTGATTTGGAGCACAAGTAGCTTACTCTTTCTGGGACTAAAGACTAAAGCTGTATATCTTGGATGTAAACATGTATATTTCTAACCAAAATGTCCCTTTCCTCTCCAACATTCTCCCTCAGGTAGTCTCTAAGTGAGAATGTGATGCCGCCATAGAACAAAATAATTTTGGTAAAAACAAAACCAATTACGGGAGTAGGTAAAAGTAACTAGGATTTATTTTAAATATTGTATGACATATAGGTAGATCTTATTAAATCTATAATATGCAAGATGATTATAGACACAGTTATATTAGCTCATAAGGAGCCCATTACTCTACTTTGTATCCAAGGAGGATAATTCTCTGCATGTTTAGAAAAGAATTTACAGAGATGACTGTAATCTTGAATGTAGAGTCAGAGATTTGAATTCAATCTTGCTTTCTTATTATTAAGATCAAAGGGGATCCCTGGGTGGCGCAGCGGTTTGGCGCCTGCCTTTGGCCCAGGGCACGATCCTGGAGACCCGGGATCGAATCCCACGTCGGGCTCCCGGTGCATGGAGCCTGCTTCTCCCTCTGCCTGTGTCTCTGCCGATCTCTCTCTCTGTGTGTGACTATCATAAATAAAAATTAAAAAAAAAAAAAAAGATCAAAGACTACCTGACTCAAGCCGTCGTAACACATATAAAGTAATAGCACACCCTTGAGGAGCCCGAGTTTAGGTGTTTAATATAATGAAAATATGAAGTGTTCACCACGACACACTTGTCATCTGTCTTAGGATGGTGGTTCCACCAGAACTATGGAGTCTTCTGGAGACATGTTAACTCACTGGGGCTGCTCTACAGACTGAGAGTTATGTGTGAATACATTTAGTAAGATAAATGTGGCATTATCGAACACGCGGCACTCCTGAATACAAATATCCAGAAGACAAAATATGCTTAGATGCCTGAACGTTTTCCTTCTCTCTTTAAGGCATGTAATTAATTTCTTAAAAGACATTCTGAAAACAAAATTTAAAAAAATAACACATACTGAGTTAGTTTAAATATTTGAAAGCACTCGTGCTCATTATTTAGCTGAGACAGGAGGTCATTACTCATGTGCTATTTTGCTAATAGTTGGTTTTATGTGTATGTATGTATTATTCATTTTACCATTTAAAAACTAACTAGGGCATCTATGTCTTCAACTAGATCTAGACGCTGATTACAATAAAGATAATTTTTCTGTCCACCTACAGACTTATCTATGCCATATAATGCAGACATTTAAATAATTATGCATATTTAAATTTCTAGTACTGTTTTTGTTTTCTGCTTTCTGTGAAGAGCCCATACTTTCCCTATCATTACTAAGGCTATGGATAGCAAATTTGGAAGGATAGTCACATGACTTAGAAGATTATGATAGAATATCATTAGAACATTAACATGGATTCTGGTTTCTAACTTCCTTTTCTGTCATTTTTGTTACACTAAAATGGATGAGAACTTTGGAATTTAAGACTGAGTTTCCTTATATCCTTTTGACTTTTTCAATGTATTTTTACAGGAATATAGACTTTATTTTTCAACAATTGGAAGGACGTTGTAAAAACTTCTACAAATTTCTGTGGTACCCATGATATAGATATAATTAAGATGTGGTCTTATTTATAGGAAGATAAGATCTTCTTAAGACAAGAATTTAAAACAATTTAGGACCATTTTGTACTTGTGAGAGTTAGACTATAAATACATTGAACAGAGCTATGACTTGCTAATCAGCCGTGTGTTGCACACTTCTTTGTAACAACCCTAGGAGATTTTTCAGATGAGGAGCTTGAAGTTCAGAGCACTTCCAGGGATTCTTCTAACTCAGCCAAACTCTAACAGACACGTTACAAGATAGAACTGTAGTGCATTGTGAGGGGACAGATTCAGGAAACACCGGACTCAGATTTGACAGCCTGACAATCCCTGGTGAGTTGTTGACCCTTTTGATGAGCTAGTTATTTTTTTAAAGGTTTTATTTATTTATTCATGAGACACACACACACACACACACACACACACACAGAGACAGAGACACAGGCAGAGGGAGAAGCAGGCTCCATTCAGGGAGCCCGACGTGGGACTCGATCCCAGGACCCCGGGATCATGACCTAAGCCGAGGGTAGACCCTCAACTGCTGGGCCACCCAGGTGCCCCTAATGAGCTAGTTAAATACCAAACAACATCTTTGTCCTTTATTAATCAAACTTATAATTGATAAAAGTCACAAATTGGAGATTGTTTTTTAGAATCCTGTATTTCAGAAGTAGCAGAACCTAGGCAAGTTCTGATACCATGGAAGCACCTCCTGGGACTAAGTGGAGCCTATAGTGTGCTTGCTGGAGAAGCAGCATCCGAAACACCCGACCTTTGGCCTTATTCTCTGCGTGCCTTCTCTTCTCCCACATTTCAGTCTTCCCTGCTTTTCACTTTATCTGCCACCTCTCACCTCAAAATATGACCCTAAGGAAAGGCACTGTTGGTATTCTTCTGTGCTATAGCAAACAACCCCCCCCCCCCAAAAAAAAAAGATTTTCTTTAAGGCTGTGCTGTTTGGAAGTTTGTCTCCTCCGTTACTTCTCTCCTCATAAGCTAGAAAACTGGCCCAGAAAGTTTAAATTGCCCTTGGATGTGTGAGATAAGAGAGAACCGAAGGTCCTGATGTGTAACCCAGAATGGTGTCTACGCACCATAACAAAAGCTGTTCTTCTGAAATATGGTGGAGAACCAAATCTACCAGTTTTTTAAAATAGCTTTATGCAAATTAAGCAAATTAGGCAATATTGGAAAATACCTTATTGAAGTAAGATACTGAGGAAATGAGAACTTTAAATAGAGTAAGAAGAGAAGGGCTTTAAGATGACTTTTTTTTTCAGACTCCACAAGTGCCCAGAGCTTTATATGGTATTCGTTTGGGACTTACCTCCTAACTCCAGGAGATATGCCACAATATGCCCACCTAATGAACAAGGGTCCCACACGCAGAGGAATTACGTAAGCTTACTTGAAATGGCACAGACAACATACGGATGATAAGTTTGGGTACTTTTTGTGCCTGAGTAACTATATTTGTTTGGTTAGGGTGTATTTATGGTGGGCCACTTGGCATCATTTGAAACCCACGTGCAGGAGCCTGGAAGCACTGCTGGAAGGGAGGGGTCGGGCTTCCCAGGCTGGGAAGCAGTGGATCCGCTCCTCACTGAGAACCACACAGCACCACATCTGTACTCAGAACACCACCATATGGGCGCCTGCGTGGCTCAGCTGGTTGGATTTCGGCTCAGGTCATGATCTTGGGGTCATGAGATTGACCCCATGTAGGAGTCTGTGCTCGGGGGGAGTCTTCTTGAGATCCTTTCCCTCTGCCTCTTCTCTCTCTCTCTCTCTCTCAAATAAACAAATCTTAAAAAACAAAAACAAACAATAAACAAAATACCACCATAGCCTCTGCACGTTGGCACGTGCAGCCCATCTCCTAGGGATCTGGATGTGTCCACATTTTCCTCTTTGTAATAAGCTTTCATTAATTTAAATTCATACAAAGCTTTATAATCAGCTTTCATTCTTAGGCTTATCCCTTCTGTAAAGGGGTCTTCCTTCCCAAAGTTATCCCTTCCCACCGCCCCCCCACACACACCTCTTTGTCCATGTCCAGCCCTATAACACATACGCTGTGCCTGGGTTAGTTAGGGACCTTCCCCTTTTGGACTTAGAGCTGTCTCTGACCTAGGAATGGTTTTCTTGTTCCTTTCTCCATCCTCACAGAGAAAGCAGAGCTCAGGGGTCCACCAGAATTCCAGCAAAACAAATTCTCAAATATTTTATAAATTCTTATGCTATTTTAAAATAAATATTGCTATCTTGCTGTCTAAAGAAATTCAGATCAACAGATTGATGCAAAATTCAAGTGATTTTGACCCATAGGGTGGAAGCTGTATGTATTTTTACACTTTAGCATTATACATATAATATAAACAATAAAAATCTAAAATTAATCATTCAGAACTATTTTTCACACTCTTGAACACTCTGAGTAATTGGACTTTGCAATTAGAGAAGTAGTTTCAAGAAGAGAGAATTGATTGGGGGAAAAGATAATGCAATCTAGATAAACATTCCAAATATCTACAGGGAGAAAAAAAGAATTATTCACAAGCAACACTCTCATATAATTGAGATAAAAGATAATGCAAATAAGGATGTGTTTATACTTTGTAGAAATAAATGTTTTGTTAACTACATTTTTCATACTTTAATATATGCATTGAATAAGGATTTAATTGCATTTGCCTTGGCTCCCATCAACACAAAATATGACATCAAGTTATTTCCTGATATGAAAATATATATCTATATATAATACATTTTTCAACTCAGAATTTTTAATAAACAGAATCTATTATTTGTTAATGAAATAATTACATTGTTTATATGTAGTGGGAATGCAATAAATGAGAATTTGCTTACATCTCTGTCCTCCTAAGAAAATTTATGGGTGATGTGGATAATGCTTAATGTTCTTCGAGTTATAACATTGATTCATTAAACTACTTGTATATATACATTGTTCTAGGCACAGGGATGTTAATAAATACCAGAGAGAAACAAATACAGTAAGTTATAGATTCACCTTAAAAATAGCTTATGATCTAGTTGATGAGATTGGATGCCCGTGCAGACAATTCTAACACGAGGGACACACACTGCCAAAATAAGGGAATGATGACAGAGGCCATGGGATTTTGAGGAAGGTGAGCTTTCTTCCTCAGTCAAGGAAGACTTCATGAAGTCGAGGGTGCTAAAGTTTTGCTAGGATTTGAATGTGGAAGAAATAGGGTTGGCATTTCAGGAGCAGGGATCATAAGCAAAGAAATGGTCATGTATAAACAAGTATGTGAGAGAAAGCAGCAGTTACGTTGAATTTGTGTTACACAATGCAGTGTTATCAATGATAGTCATCCTAGTAGTAGAACTTGGATGCTGTCACTAGCAATAATGATAATAACAATGGTCAGTATGTGAGGCAAGAGATTTGTCAACTGTACCTCAACAAAGTAAAAAAATTAAGGAGAGATGGGAAAAAGATTATAGGCAAGTATTGAGTGCACGGAAGGAATACTGAGAAATGACTAGAAAGGTAGGCTGGAGAAGTCACTGAGGAGACCAGTGGCCATGAGAAGTTAGTGAATCTATTGAAGCAAGGGAGGTAGGCGGCCATAAGATAATTTGTCTGTTTTAATGAATTAATTTATTGTAGTGTATAAGGTGCATTGGGATGGTGAGTGGTCGAAGGTGGCAAGACTGTTAGGGAGTTAGTGGCCATCAGTGTTAGAGGTGAAGGGTGGCAAGGTGCACAAAGTCATGGGTTGGAGAGCAGAAGGAGCTGGTGATCCCTAATGAGTTTTGACTTTGAATGACAAGTGACTTTTCATGGAGCACAGAGGGTAGGAGGAACCAGAGACAACCTTCAAGTTTTGAAGCTCAGTGACCAAGAGGTAGTGATGCCATAGAAAATAGTGACAGAGTCCAAGAGAGGTTTAGTCTGGCTGAGGTTGAATGTGAGGTGCTGAGGTTGTCCTGGTGGAGCTTGGGGAATGGGCTGAAGGTCAGTGAGTGTGGTGGTAGGAACAAAACTGGCCCTAGAAAACAGACCACAATGAACACACAGAGGGTAAGAAGAAAGTATGACTTGGGGTTGCAAGGGAACCAGGGACAGGTAATGAGTGAGCCAGCGGAGGTGGGTGGGGGGTGGGGGGGTGGCACTGTGTGTTAGCTGTAAATGTGAAATATATGCAGAGTCTAGAACCGGTGAGAACACAACTGAAATTTGTTATGGGATTGTCAAGATAATAAACCTTATAATATCATAATCTAGTGAGAGTGACTCAGTACTTTAAATTATTTTGTTTTTCATGTTTAAGGTTTCTTAGATATACACTGAAGTCTTTGGTTTTGAGGATCATGATTCTTAATGCTCTCAAATTTTCCTATTCATTGGATGATACCAGAACTAGTTCATCAACATTGGGGGAAGGCAGGTTGAAACTTAACACTCAATCTACTATTTCTCCTTTAGGTTTCCTATTTCTTTAAACTTCTTCTACATGGCATTATTATTAAAATAATCATAATTTAAATAAAATTCTTTTTTAACCTGTCCTGGTTTCATGACATTAGTTCTCAAAAGCTTCTTTTTTCCTATCAAGGTTCTAAGAAATCATCTTTAGTCTAGAAACATAAAACATGCAATTTCACCTTTATTATTGTAAAGCACATTACACATACAGAAAGTAAGTTATAAAATCTCTGCCTATCTCCTAGCACAGTTAGTAGCTTTGAGTTTCAGAAAGTTGAACTGTTGTAGAAGTCCATCGTAAATGTAACATGAGTAAAATAATTACTGTTAGCTGGAGGTCTGGACAGTGTGGTAAGAGGTATAATCAAGTTGGAAAGTGAATTTATTTAAAAATTATATGAAATCTGTTCAGCCAACTTGCTATTTTTACACGTGTTACAGAGAACACAACCTGATTTTGTAGAAGGTAAGCTGCTTTGCTTATTAAGTTAAAGAAGGCGTGGGCTTGCATTTTGCCTTGTAAGAGGTCTCGTGCTTGTGCTCATTACATCCTCCTTCTTCATGTTTCACTGTGCTTTCCACCAGCCTGCTCATGGGCCACTAACTGCAGGTGAGGCCGGGAGGAGACTCCTGAAACCGTTCTGTTTACCAGACAGGCTGGTGGAGGTTGAATTCAATCTCAATATCAGTCTCATACTTTGCTCTTATGTGATCAGAAAGCTTCATGAATCCTCCTACAGCCTCCAGACTGTTCCATTGATATGCGTAGCCTTTAGAAATCCTTTCAATACAGACGTTTCTGCAAATAATCTTTTAGTTGTTAATGCAAGGAAGAAAGTAGAACTATAATTACTTGGCAGACACAAAATCATATTTTTCTAGGTGAAAAATGAAGATATTCATTCATATCAAGGATCTGGGGTTTTCAAACAATTGTGTAAATGTTACAGCTTTGAGAGTCAATTTCACAAACAGAATGAATATCATGACAGCTTTCCTTGATATATGGTAATTGACGGACAGGTCCATGATTTTATCTGAAATGTAATAACAGGACTCCCTATTTAATCCTCACACTTGCTTCACAAAGTTAAGGCCAAGGCTAGGATTTTAACACTTTGCTGCATGTTTCTTTTTCCAGCGACAAAAAGCCTTTCACTTACCTAACAAGAATTTATAGGAATTATTACTGTTCCAAGCACAATTGGGAATTTACAAAATGATTACAATAAAATATTACTTGGAAAATGGAGAAATAATTTTGGACTAGAGTAAGATATTCAGGAAAAAGAAAACAAAAAACAAATGGAGGAGAGTATGGTGAACAGGGAATCCATGCGAAGGTATCCCTGCCACAGAAGGAACGTGGCTGTTTCGGGCGCAGTGTGGATCACGGGGGCAAATGACAAGGAGCCCCCAGGGTCCCATTGGCCATATGTGGCGGGGCATCAGGGCAAGTTGACAAGGATCCTGGTGTCTATTGATCATGCCCAGAGAAAAATTGTGAAAATATTTGTGAAGAGAGGAGATGACTCACGATGGTAACAGCTATAGGGCATGTGGTCAAGAAGCAAACATACAGAAAAGAAGCTATAAACCATGGTTTCTTATAGATTAATGAATTTGGCTCTGACTTACCTTCCCTAGGCTCTTACTTTCAAATGCTTCTGTATCTTGCTCGTCTTCTAGTGTTATTATCGCAGAAGTTGTCCTAAGTATTCTCAAATTTCTTCACACTTGGAATATTGCCACCTCAGGCCCCTGAGTTTAAACATATTTGAAAGTAAAGGAAATGGGTAGTAGCCAATTGTAGAGGCAAAAGTAAATTAATAGAGAGGAAGGCTACATAGGATACCTAAGTGGAGGTAAAGAAGGTGACCAAGTTTGGTTGTCCTGGATGCCCAGTTCATCTGCTGGAAATGAGAATGGGGTGATGGTGTCCACGACTTGAAGGAAGTTCAGAAGATTTGGGAGAAATCTGGGAGTATTTTCAGAGAAGTGAAATAAGCAAGAGAAAAATGTATTTACCAGGGGAAGTTTTTGTTTCCAGTTCGTCTTTCCTGCCATCTTGAAAGAGAAAATAGAGCAAGCAAAAGAAGCTGCCATTGAATTAAAAGACACAGCTATTTTTTTAGGAAAAACCCATTACTAGTGAAACATAATTTCCATATGCAGCAGAAGAAAAAAGAGTTGATAATTTTGCCCATTGGACATAATTACTCATTGTGTTTAAAATGAAAGAATACTTAGCTTGTTAAACCTATATATTTTTCCTTTTAATTTGTGAGTTACTCAAATATTTCCACAGGGAACCATACACCACAGAATTTGAATTCTTTAGCTTTGGTTTAAAAAATGATTTTTTAAACATTTCAATAGGAATGAAAGTTAGCTTACAAACTGTTTAAAAACGGATAACTTATTTATTAATTTTAAAACTGTTATATCATATTCTCATTTTGAAACTAAAAAAAGAGACAATATGAGGAAATTCAATAACAATCAGGATAAGCTTTTTATGATCCATCATAAATATTATAGCGATGTTGTCCCTGGAATGACTGCAGATATAAACGACATTTATTAGGTTGATTTATCTAAAGTTTTCATGGTGACTTGTTCGATCTAATAATTAATTCTAACAAACAGAACATGTAATGAAGTTTTCAGTTCCACAGCCCTCGCAGGAGTTTGAGAATCACACCAACAACTTATTTAAATTATTCTTTGGGGCATGATTAGTCATTTCTCATTTGCTTCATTTGTTTCTTCCTTTCACTTTTGATACCCTACATTAACTCCAAATTCTGAATTATTTTGAAATATGCACTGTGCTGTCACATTCTAATTTATTCTTACATGGAATATTGCATTTTATTTTATGAAGATCATTGATCCTTACCTTTTAGTCATTTTTCAGACATTTTTTCTTGAGTTTATCAATGGCATTTAACAAAAGCAGTGTTATTTCTACAAGTTGTTGTTAAAAAATACTTGTGCATCTCCCATCTATAATCTAAGGGTTTCTTTTTTTCTTTCCTTTTTTTTAAATTTTTATTTATTTATGATAGTCACAGAGAGAGAGAGAGAGAGAGAGAGAGAGGCAGAGACACAGGCAGAGGGAGAAGCAGGCTCCATGCACCAGGAACCTGATGTGGGATTCGATCCCGGGTCTCCAGGATCCTGCCCTGGGCCAAAGGCCGGCGCCAAACCGCTGCGCCACCAGGGATCCCAATCTAAGGGTTTCTTAAATGTCTATAATGAAATGGTCATTTACTATATGATGTTGATGTGCAACCCCACATTTTAAGCTCAGGAGGAAATTGCAATTATCCTCAGTTGTTAGTTGAATTGATTTTATTTTATATGATCTTATTTTATTTGAAAAGTATATACATTAATTATGAAATACTGAGAGTACAAAAAAAGTAGAAAAAAAAGAGTCAGTTACTGGTCCATAATCCATTGATTATGGAGTGTTTGGGGGTATTTCTACATTTTTTTAAATACAAATACTTAAGTTAATATTGTTTTATAGTTATAATCTATAGTTATCTTGTTTTATGTTATAATTACATTTTCTATACATTTACAAATATAAAACAAATTCTACCTCTTGAATTCTTAGTATTGATTAGTCTCTTAGTTCTATGGGTCATATCATCCAGAAGTTTTATGTAGGTTTTTTTTTTTTTTTTGATTATGACATTTTTCCCCCCTTAGCCTTGGATAATAGGAATGCCTTTATTTTTACAAGTGAAATATGACCTTGGCTAGTTCTGAAATTCTTTCAGAAAAACGTTTTCCCTAAAAACATACATGTGATACTACTACCTTAATCTGTGTTTAGTATTGCAGAGAACAACAATACTGAGTCTTTTCCCTTCCCACAGTGTCAGGTGTGACCTTAACACCCGAGACTGTGCACTTTACATCAAACTATCTTTATGAGCAAATCTCCCTAGTGATGTTAAATGAATGTGGACAGTGTAATGTAGAGAATTCTTCTTGGTTTGGATACTGAGATCTTTTTATCAGTACAGTAAAGAAAATATTTTTAATAATGTATTGTTCTACTTTCTACCTTAAATTTTACCATGATTCTGTTTGTTATCAATTCTATTTATCCTGTTCTTTCCTTGTTTTTCTTACAATTTATAACTCTGTCTTAAGTTTTCTGTCTAATCAAAGATTTTATTCACTTTCTCCCTGAGGTGGCAGAGGTTGTCCAAATTCCAGTCACCTCCATTCCATATCTGCTTGACTTGATAGGCCTGCTTCTGTTCTCCCCAGGGACCTGCTCCTAACATCCTGTGCTCAGTGCTTCCACTCCCATCCTTACAGAAACATCTTCCCCGACCTTGAATGGGTCTCTGTAGCTACTGAATGATATTCAGGCAGAAATGTCTTCTTTTGATTTGATTCTTTCAATGATATGATGAAGAAAATAAAATAATATAATTGGCTTTTCACAGCCACTCCAAGAAGGTATTTGACTCATTCAGCCCAAAGTGACTTGACTAGTTTGAAAACTAGTCTCAAATCCAAGGCTTCTGACACACACCTCTGCTTTTTCTCCATTATATTAGACTTTCTCCATTGTACTAGACTGTCTTGTAACTTTGAGAAAAACCATCCATCTGATGTGTTGACATTCTTCAAATTATTTATAATACCAGTGCCTGGCATTTAGCTAGAACTCAATAAATAGAATTGTGAATAAGTCTTCCACTTTGCAAATGTTGCAGAATGTTCCTTTTTGGAAAAGATATCTTTAAATTTGGAGGCAGTATTAGTGGTTAAGAACATGGGCTTGAACTCAAAATATCTAGATTCAAAGTTTTGCTTGCCAGAAGACCTTTTTTCAAGTAAATGGACTCTTTATACTGTAGTTTATTCATGTGTCAAGTGGAAGACTCTAATAGGATTTTCTCTACAGGGTTGTTGAGAAGATTGAATACAAGACTGATTTTAAACATGTGAAACAGTGACTGGCATCCTGTAGGCATTACTCAATTGTTTGCTATTGTTTATTATTATATTTTTATTCTTCCTTCACAACAAAACACTTATCCTTTCAAAGTGTGCCTTGAGATGTTAATCTTCCCCACAATTACCCTTCTCTTGTGTCCCTGCCCACAATATGTCACTCCAGTTCCTAGGGTGAGGAAGGACATTAGCATATGTTCAAATCAGCAGTTAAGTGAACTGGGGTGGGGGGAGGCATAAACAGGGATTAGTGAGTACCAGATAAAATTCTCATTTTCTCACAGATACTTGGTTATTAACTTGTTCCACGTTAGTCCCTCATCCCCAGCAGTACGCAAAGTCCAAGCACCACAGGCGTACATTAGATTGAGAGCTTTCTAAATATGATAAACTGGCCATGGAAAACCAGAATCTTGCTTTTTTCTCTCCCTCTTGACATATTGTGCCTTGATTTCTCTTTTTAAATGATAGTTCTGAGCAAAGAATAATTGTGTATATTCTTCTTCTCAAAGTTTCTATCTAGGGAGAACAGGTGATGTTCTAAACTCCAACAGGATCACAAAAGTCATAAATTTAGTCTTCTTGAATATTACTCAGTGGTGATCTGGGGCTGCTTTGGTGTATTGAACAGAGTGCCAGCATCCTTTCACGTATCACTGTTTGTACCACTTATTCCAGAAAAATCCAGATGCAGTACTTTCATTTATATTAAAGACACACATGATTGTCAAATGAAATTAAATGGCAAGTGTGCCAACTCTTTAAAATTGAATTTAAAATCTTTAAAAATGAGATTTTCCCAACTCTCCTAGATTTTTGATACTTATTCAAAAGGAAAGTAACATTGATGACACCGGCTTAAAAATGTGTAAAACCCTTAATTTATTGACCATACTGCCATTTTGAAAAGTAGATATTAAATATAATTTTATATTAGAAATATAAGTCCTATCTATCTATCTATCTATCTATCTATCTATCTATCTATCTATCTATCTATCTATCTATCATCTATTTATTTATGATTTTATTTATTCATGAGAGACACAGAAAGGCAGAGACACAGGCAGAGGGAGAAGCAGACTCCATGCAGGGAGCCCAATGTGGGACTTGATCCCAGGACTCCTGAGAGTCCAGGTTTATCAACTGCTGAGATCTGTTCATCAGTGAAAATATCCAAGAAAACTCTAACAGAGAAGGAACTGGGTTTCTCCAAGTGTTAGAACCTTACCACCGAGCTAACTCTGTGATAGGTTGATGCAAACCTGATCCTGTGGTATTACCAATTTCATTATTTTTGCAATAAAAAGAGTTACAAAGAGGAAGATATTAGCTGTGACATAATTAAGATGGAATCATGTTGGCATTTTACTTGAATTTAGCTACACTTAGGCAACAATTCTCTTCATGACATTCTATGCTATGATAATGCCATAAATGATGGAAGATTTCTTGAGTTGATTCATTCCTATCTTTAGGTGCTATTTGGTCACAATAAAGTATTTTTTCACATGATTGTAAAATGTGTTGCCACGTAACTTCAAATTACATGGCTGAATTTGCTATGCACAGTAAACAGCTCTGGGTGATGACAGTCTTGATATTTTTGGCACCAGAGCACAGTAATATGTCATAATAGTTGGAACCAATCACTTTTTCTCTTCCTTGTCAATTAGGTGACCATAATAAAAATCTTTAAATTCTTGAATTTCCAATATGGGTTAATGAAACCACTGGTTCAGTATGTGTTCCTTCAAAGTCATTTTTGTATGTTGCCTAAACATTATAGGATGATGCCCAGGATATAATGAGAAGCCCCTTGAAGTACTGTCTTCATCCTCCTCCTGGTTGATGATGGTTGGTTCATCAATAAGGATTATTCAGTAGTGATTATCTGCAAGCTGATAATTCAATGCTCGATGGGTACAATATTTTCACAGATTTGCAAGACATCCTAGACCCCCTAGAGAGACCATCAGCTGGTGTGTGGTATATGAAGAGTCACAATAACATAAGAGCAATCAGACATCTGGCAAAAAAAAAATACCTATTAGCAGCAATGTCCTGAGAATGTCTTTACAATGTGCCATTTTATAACAGCTTGCTAAGAAAAGGAAAAAGAATCTGAGACTGCCATTCTTGCTTGCCATCCTTGAAACAAGAGAATAGCCTCAAGAAGGAGCTGAGGTGATGTAGATGGGCTTTGTGTCCTGAAAGAGAAGAGGATTGAGTGATTATCTACAGGAACCACATAATGGGGAGTTATCCAGAAAGCATGTGTTCTGCCTTAAGAAAATGACTTTTCTGTACTCTAATGGAAGGCCTAAGTTAGAACCTATTCCCTCATCCACTTATTAATATTATTACTCTTACTCCTCATTATCTCTTCTTTTTTTTCCTGGCTTGCATTATTCTGTAGTTATAACCTTTGTGCATTTTTCCATCTGTTTATGTCCTAGGATTTTGCTTCCAAGTCTGTGATGCTTTTCTCTTATAGTTTATTCCTGTAACTGAAATGATATACCCTCTAGACTTCGTGTTCTTAGTGAAACTGTGTTCTCCAGTTGATGTGTTAGAGAACCAATACATGAACTGTGTAGGCAGGTGACCTTGGTACCCCAGCATCCATATTTTGTGGGCATAGAGACACACTGTCCGGTAGGCTATCTTAGATGATGGGGGCTGAGCAGTGCATTTTAACATATGTTCTCTAGAACACTGGATATGGTCACAGAGATCATTGTTGGACCCACCCTGCATTCGGGGCCAGCTAGGCAGTCACATAATAGACTAGCCCTGTTTCCTGTAATAGCATCAGAAGTGCCCTAAAGTATTCACAAATCCATAACTTGATGTAAGGATTAAAAGGAAGTGTGATTGACTAAGACAATTGACCTCTCACCAACAACCCATTCCCACTCCTGAGCAAATTCCACTAACATGTTATTTGATTAACACATGGAGTGCTTAATGCTAAGGCTGGATTTTCAAGTCTCCTCGACAACAATAAGAGACCTTTTCCTGATTCAGCTTTCCAATGCCAAAACAAGACTCTGCCGCCATCAATTTTATTACTGAAACACCAAAGAAGGAGATACCCCAAATGTCCTCATCCATTTGACTAAAATTAAATGTAACGGGTCATTCATATTCATGGAATTCATGTTTTTGTTGGAAAGTGAAACTTTGAAAAAAAAAAGTTGTATAGTATATTTGGTATTTTATTTGATATTTTCCCCACATGCAGTTTTCAACATCATGATTGAGTCTGAGTATTTTACATTTATTTGTGTCATGTCTCCTGAGCATTCCATGACATGATTGCTGCCCATTTACAGCTCTATAAAGTTAGTCTTGTGTTTATAGCTACAAATCACAATGGTGCTATGAACTGTAGTTATTTATCGTCTAGCCTCATCTCTTGCTGCTCCACATGTCCACTGTAGAACTTCTTAGTGTCTCATCCCATGCTAATGTGTCTGTCCACATCACCACAAGTTGATTGTCTGCATACAAGACCAGGTGGTTGGTCATCTTCAGGGGATGAGCCAAAGCCTTCCTGAGAAAGCAGCCCCCATCCCTCCAGAATGCTCCGGATGGTCCCACTCTGCTCTCCTGCAGATCCTAGCCCATCTCTGTTGACAGAATGCCATCAGTACTGCTCTATCCCCAGCTATAGACGAGTGTGTGGAATTCTACATGTGTATCGTTTTTTCAAGCAAAATGCTGGTAATGCCTGAAGACACTAAGTGTGCACTGAAGGAATGAATGAATGTGATGCACCCAGGGGTGGGAAATGTAAAGGATGGATGTTTTCTTTGATCCTCTTAAGGTTCCTGGTCAGTTCTGCAAACTAAACTGACAAGACAGGTCACAGGAGAAAAGGAGAAATGTGCAGAAATTTTATGTGTGTGTAAGATTGCCTTCATGACAAAATAAAGACCCAGAGAAGTGGCCAGAGCAGAAAGCTTTAAATCTTCTAGACAAAATAAATGAATGTGTAAAGAACTGATAAAACAGAGGGATTTGTGCTAAGAGTGATAAGTGATGCAGAAATAATTGGGAAAATTTGCAGAGTTTAATAAGGTTGGCTGTACAACTTTCTTGTCTCCCAAATCTCCTGTCCCTGGTCTCTGTCGATCACAATGCCTTCCTTCCTCCTAGTCTGAGGAAAGCACCTCTCACAGGAGAGGTTCATGATCATTTCAGGGATAAGGAATGATCAAGGCAGGACAGAGTGACCATGATGCTTCTGCCATTTTTAAACTTCCTTCAGCATAGGATACTGAACATTCCACGGCGGCATGATTTGAGGTACCACATGTGATCCTGGTCATAATAAAATGTCATGAGAAATGAATCCTCATCTCCAGAAACTTACAGTTCTTAGGGAAGCAGGACACAAACACATGGACCAGCTGCATAATAGTAGAGGGCCACAGATATTGGATGTGAGGCAGGAGCTCTCCCTACTGAGCATTAGCATGTCTTAAATGATCATTCAAAAATAATATTTGAAATTTCAGATTTTTAAACTTTTAACGTAGGTAAGCTTGATTGTAGCAGTGGAGATTCTAATAATGGAGAGCTGTTTTCATCATCATGGTCCATCCTTTGAGTGAATACACAGGAGAGGAAGATAGATGATATAGCAGGATAGATAGCTAGACAGATGGATAGATGATAGACAGACAGGTAGATATAATGTCTCTTTATAGCTTCAGTTGGAATTTGTAGATTTTACTCAGGCAAACTTTAGGGGAAATATCAATTCTTTGGCTTTAATTTAATAAATCCCTGTTTGTTTTCCTGTTTGGAAATTGAGTTATTTATTTATTATTTTGTATTGCAAGAGACTATTTTCTGAGTCAGGAAATCCCTGGTTAAGTCCTGGGTTTTTCACTTGCCTATTGATTTTGAGCAGCCCACAACTTATTGTCTCTCTGTGGATAGGTAATAGGGGATCCCAAACCTCTCCAATGCCAGTCACAGAATGTTTTATCCTGTCTCAGTATCTCAGGCAATCTCAAATATGAAGTCTTTTTATTCTGTGCTATTCTTCTTCCAGAGGGTAACTGGCACTTCTTGAGGCATTGTTTTGTATTGGGTAAGTGCTAAGCATCTGATAATGTTATTCCACTTAATCTTTTCAAAGACCCTCTAAGAAAATGATTTATGGTAGAGGGCATTCGGGTTAATAACTGGCCCCATATCACACCAAATAAGGAATAGAGTCTAGATTGAAAATATTAGTCTGACTTAAAAAAAAAAAATGAGGTGCCTGGGTGTCTCCGTTGAGCTTCCAACTCTTGATTTTGGCTCAGGTCATGATCTCAGGGTCATAAGAGATGCATAGGGGCTCTGAGCTCAGGAGGGGGTCAGCTTGAGATTCCCTCCCTCCCTCTCCTGCTGCCTCTCCTCCTGCTACTCACAACTCTCATGCTCTCTCTAAATTAAATAGATCTTGGGGAAAAAAAAAGTCTGACTTTAAGGACAAATTTTTGTTTTGCTGTCCTAATCTCTCCCTGTCTCTAATTTATGTCTCCTTTTTGTGATTGGGGAATGGGAAGGGAGGAGAGGAAGAGTGAGGACCCAAGGCTTCAGGTAGAGGATGGAGAACATAGAAGGCAGTGACCAGCCTGGCTCTACTTGAATTCCTTGGTTAAAACCCAACCAGCAGAGGACACACTACTTGCCTCAGTCTTCAGAAAAGCAAATACATGGATAAGTATTCTCTGTCAACCAGGCTTCAGGTGGGAAAATGAAATCTGTTCTAATTAATTTTCTTAATCCTCACCAGTATTTAAATAATTTAGAAGGGAAATAGATACATAACTTGTATATGTTAATTAGAAGGATGTATTTGTATTTCCTTTTCACACACTAAAAGCAAGGTTCTATATGTCAGAGAGTGTGGAATGCCATGTGGGTTAAGCTTTGCACTTAGCATTTCATGAGGGATCCACCTCTCTGTTGCCATGGCTACAGACTTGGGTACAACCTGATGATTGCGTTCCTGAGCAGGCACCCTTGCATATGACTGGGGATGCTGACACACCTGTGACCATCCAAGAAGTGAGATAGCCAGTAGACCCAGTGTTTTTTTATTTTGTATATTTTTTTTAAATTGGAGTTCGATTTGCCAACATATACTATAACACCGAGTGCTCATCCCATAAAGTGTCCCCCTCAGTGCCCGACACACAGTCACCCTATCCCACTGCCCACCTCCCCTTCCACCACCCCTTGTTCATTTCCCAGAGTTAAGTATCTCACATGGTCTGTCACCCTCTCTGATATTTCCCACTTATTTTCTCTCCTTTCCCCTATAATCCATTTCACTATTTCTTATATTCCCCGAATGAATGAGACCATATAATGTTTGTCCTTCTCTGACTGACTGACTTCACTCAGCATCATACCTTCTAGTTTCATCCATGTCAAAGCAAGTGGTGGGTATTTGTCGTTACTAGTGGCTGAGGAATATTTCATTGTATACATAGACCACAGCTTCTTTATCCATCATCTGTCGATGGACACTGAGGCTCCTTCAACAGTTTGGCTATTGTGGACACTGCTGCTGTGAACATCGGGGTGCAGGTGTCCTGGCGTTTCACTGCATCTGTATATCTTTGGGGTAAATCTCCAGCAGTGAAATTGCTGGGTCATAGGGCAGCTCTATTTTCAGCTTCTTGCGGAACCTCCACACAGTTTTCCAGAGTGGCTGCGCCAGTTCACATTCCCACCAACAGTGCAAGAGGCTTCCCCTTTCTCCACATCCTCTCCAACATGTGTTGTTTCCTGTCATGTTAATTCTCACCCTTTTCACTGGAATGAGGTGGTATCTCATTGTGGTTTTGATTTGTATTTCCCTGATGGCCAGTGATGCGGAGCATTTTCTCATGTGTGTGTTGGCCATGTCCATGTCTTCCTCTGAGATTTCTCTTCATGTCTTTTGCCCATTTCATGATTGGATTGTTTGTGTCTTTGCTGTTGAGTTTAATAAGTTCTTTATAGATCCTGGATACTAGCCCTTTATCTGATACGTCATTTGCCAATATCTTCTTCCACTCTGTAGGTTGTCTTTTAGTTTTGTTGACTGTTTCCTTTGCTGTGCAAAAGCTTCTTATCTTGATGAAGTCCCAATAGTTCATTTTTGCTCTTGTTTCTCTTGCCTTCATGGATGTATCTTGCAAGAAGTTGCTGTGGCCAAGTTCGAAAAGGGTGTTGCCTGTGTTCTCCTCTAGGATTTTGATGGAATCTTGTCTCACATTTAGATCTTTCAAACATAGACTCTTGATGTTGATTCAGGTCATGATCTTAGGGCCATGGGATTGAGGCTGGAGAACTTCTCTCAGCTCCATTGGGTCTACTTGAGATTCTCCCTCTCCCTCTCCCCCTGCCCCTCCTCCCACTCCCCCTCTTAACCAGTCAATAAAACATTAAAAAAAAAAAAAAAAACAGAACTGGGTGAAAATCTAGAGGCAGACTTAGTATAACAGTCCAACATATTTACTATACATGTAAGGACAATGAGATGAGAAATAGTTCAGTTACTTGCCCATGACCAATGTCTCAGGAAGCCAGCACCTCCAGGATGTTTTTCTGAGGATATTTTCCCAAATTTCCTCCATCATTGATCAATGACTGTTCTTATCATAAGATTGACTTGAGTAACAAAACTTAATCATATATAGTAAAACACTATAGTTGAAGCATAGGTTGGTGAAAGCCTTAAAAACTAATTTACAGTCATTGAACATGTCCTAATCTCCTTTAATCTCTACTTGTTTCTAGAAATCAACTCAGATTTTATTTCTCACTGAATTTTCCAGTTTACCTTGACAGTCACTTTTACTTGATGTAGGAATTTCTAAGTTTATTTACTGAACACTTACATGAAATTCCTATGAGAACATTATTAGGCAAGAATCATTTTTATCTCCTTTTGAAGATGCTATGTAAGGTAAAAAGAGGTGAAAGGGTAAGTTGCTCAAGGACAAGTGGCTAGTAAGAGTCAGTTGGCATGTGCACCCAGGTGTCTTGCTCAAGTCTGAGCTCCTAAGTGCTATGGATAAGAGAAGTTTAAGTTCTGAAGAATCTATTTTTTCTTCAACAAGTGCCCGTGGATTGTTGTTCTCTAATAGTAGTAGCTGGTCTAATATGTCTTGGGCTCACACAACAGGATAGTACAACTGATTATGTCTACTTTCTATGGTGGGACAAGTGTTGGTGGGAACAATCTGTAGAGTTTTACAGAATTATCTTCTCTGTTTGGCTTAGATAGAATACTGATTTTATTCAGTTGTAAGGTTAGTGGAAAATATTTATAAAACATAAAACTTGCACAAAAAATTAAAAAATAAAATAAAACTTGCACAATTTCTTCCATAAGCAGTAAGCTGGAAATATAGTAAAACCTACTGAATGAAATTAATAAGAGTAAAACTTCTCTCAAACATCACACACTATCTCTGTGCCCTAATTCATTGAGCAGAGTTTCTTCATATCTAGTGCTAAATTTAACATTACTTTTTAAAAGATGTTCTAAGAATTGAAATGAAATTTCCGTTTTACTTCCAAGAAAAAAATAGATTTTATTGGTTCTTCAATTTTTCCAAGATATTTCAAATGGATTTCATGATACTTCATAATTGAATTTGTCTCTAAGCCACTTTAATCATCATTTTCAACCATGTAAATTCTGTTTTTCCAATTTCTGTGATTTCTCATGATAATAATGATTATTATTTATGAAACTTTAATCGCATACCAAGCTATATGTCAGGCACTTGGCATATCCCAGGTTTTTGTTCAGTCTTTATAATATTCTAAGATGAAAGTATTGTTATTAACCCCATATTATAGGTAAACAGAATTGACTAAATTAGTTAAATGAAAATTTATACACACCTAGTAAATGGTAATGCCAAAACTGAAATTCCAATTGGAATGAAGTAATTTTATTATTTTTATGTTTATTTTAATTTTATATTTGTTATAAATAAAATATATTTAAAAGTCATAAAAATAAACAAATGTGTAAAAGTAAGTAAATGACTGCCAAAACATCAATATAGTTGAATTTCCTTGTATTCTCCTCTATAGTCACGGTCTCCCTCTTCTGACCCTCAAAGTATCACTGATTTGAAATTTTTTTGTTCCAAGATCTTATTGCATACATCAATTTACCTAAGCAGTAGATTAGGATGGTTTGGGATGTTTTGTATAAGATCTTCTGAGAATTGGGCAATTATAGATGTAAGTGGCAGCTAGATATTTTGATGCTTTCAGTAAGTAGAAGTCAGGTCTAAGGAAATGTTGGAATGAAAGAAAACAGAGCAAAATGACAAAGAGGGTCATAAGCATGAGGGTAAAGAAAGAGTCATGTAAAGGAGCAGTGTTTTGAGTTACAGCGACCGAGGTCCATGGTGTCCATGGATGTTAATACCAGCAGTCCCCTGTCACAGGGCTGCCATGTGTGCCCTCACCAACATGGTGGTGGGCACCTTGGTTGAATGGCACTGATCAGGTCAGCATTGGATGTTGGCTTCATGTGGGACAGCCCCACCATGCTCCCCCAGTGCCAGCAACACTGATAACAGGTTCTAATCCATTGCCACGTTCACACGTAGTCACAACCAAACACATATCCTCGTGAAGCTCTACCTCGACCCTCCTTCCTTCATCCTCCTTTCCTCCCCCCCTTTGCCTTCCTCTTTCCTCTCTCTTGCTCCCTCCACCCTGTCTCTCTTCATTCCATTTCTTCCTGCCCACACAGCCCAGTCTCTGAGTCCTCAGCCCCTCTCCTGCAAGACTCAGCCCCTTCCCACTTGCCTTCCATTGTCATGGCTATGGAGCTGCACACCTGAAAGGAGGGGCGCCAACCAGAACAGGTGCACACACTTGGGGACCACTTTCTGGTGGTTATGATTGTTACTGTTACCAGCACTATTATTTACTGGCATTTTGGATTTCTCTTGAATCACAACCATGACTTTCTTGAATCATCACGTATTGTTGGCCCAGCATCCTGGTTAAAGTCTTCCTTCTTGGGATCCCTGGGTGGCGCAGCGGTTTGGCGCCTGCCTTTGGCCCAGGGCGCGATCCTGGAGACCTGGGATCGAATCCCACATTGGGCTCCCGGTGCATGGAGCCTGCTTCTCCCTCTGCCTGTGTCTCTGCCTCTCTCTCTCTCTCTCTCTCTATCCTTAATTAATTAATTAAAAAAAAAAAAGTCTTCCTTCTTGATGTCATCCACCTGCAACTCTTTTTTTTTCTTCATCTTTAAATATCCAACACCTGCTGGGTACTTATCCAGAAAAGGCCCAACTGTGTAGGCACATAAGTCACTTTAAGTGCTCATATTTACGATCTTCAGTGACATAGTCACAACTACGAACCTTCTATCCCTGATACATTTGATTAATTTTTTTCTTTACATGGAACATTTGTTTTGGAGCAAGAGCCTGGCTGATAGGGGCTCTAGAGCCAAGGTGGCCTGAGAGTGTGGAGCACACACACTGCATAGTCAATCCACACCTTGCTCCGGGCCAGATCAGGCAGGTTTTAAGTCAGTTTAGGACAGTTTTCCCAAATTTAATTATGTCAAAGAATCACAGAGGAAGCAGTTAAAATGCACCTTCTCTGGGCTCCATCCACCGGGAATTCAGGTGCAGTAGCGTCTTGACATTGTCTAAGAATCTGTATTTTTAATAATCACACATAGAAAATACTGATGCAGATGGTCTATGTATTCTGTTTCAAGAAATACATGGGAGGGAAATAACTTTATATAGACAATAGTGAGATAGTGCAGATTTTCAAGAAAGAGTGGTGTGATAGAACTTACTTTAAAGAAGAAAGCCTGATAGTTAAAGATATGTGCAATAAAAAGAAAGTGAAAGAGGACTGGACAATAAGTAGGCTGTTGCCACTGCCTGATCCCAGGCACGTTTCAATTAGCATAATTGGCATTTATAGAATGTTTACCATGCGCCCTGCACTATTTTAAGTGCTTTATGAACATTCGTTCTTTATTCCTGATAATAATCCTGTGAGATAAGTGGTGCCATTACGCCTATGGTACCTGTGAGATAAGATTGATATGATTAATATGGAATTGAGTTTATTTCTGCAGATCATACAGCCAGTCAATTGCAAAGCCAGTATTTAAAGCTGGATGAGGTGCAGAGCCTCCAAGTGGCCTCAGTAAGTGCTTGCAGCTCCAAAAACATCATTTGCAATACATAGAATACATTTTTTGACATAATCCCAATATTATTATCCCAATATTATTATCATTTGTATATTACCACAGAAATAAATGTTATCGTTCTAAATCAGTGTCATCTTGTACAGGTAGCTATAGGACAAACAATGATAAACACGGTTTAAAACATTTTTTTTTCAAAAAATATGTATACATCCAGGATGTGTGAGCAGATATGAAATGTACTTATTCTCTGGAGATTTGATCACTATTGCATAATATCGCCCTAGTTTCCCTATGTAGTAACAGAAGGAATCCTTTGGTATCACAACTAAAAGAAATCTTCATTCTGCTAATTTAAGAAAGTGAAATAACAAGAATTATTCTTTTGTAGTTTTTTTTTTTTTTCAATGAGACTGGAAAGTTGAGCTATTGATGAAATCTTATCAGTATGATGAACTAATTAATAATTTCTGAGTAAATATTTTACTATTTAACAATTCTTCTCTTATATGGAGTAGGTTAGGTTAGGTATGGCCATAAAGTAATCTACTCTTATTCTTAATGAATGGTAATTCCATAAGTCAAAGAAAAAGAAAAACAAATACTCTAAGATGCCAAGGAGGAAGGCTACATGATATTTATGAGTGTGATCTTTATCCCTTATTACGAAGTGCATCCATCTGACTTCGCTTCACAGAGCTTTACTGCTGTTCTGGTTTATACTGATGTAAACTCTTCAACTTTGGGGTTTAAGAATCTACAGATACATAACAGTCCTAGATTCTTTAGACTAAATGGTAGCACAAGAGGGAAAGGTAGGTGATTCAACAAATATTTGATTCAACAAATATTTATGGAACACTTAACACATGCCACATACCATGCTGGACTCAGTAGTGAACAGGGGAAAACAGAACGACTCCCATTTTCATAGATTTTACAGTCTAATGGGAAAGGCAGAGAGTAGATAGATAGATAGATGATAGGTAGGTAGGTAGGTAGGTAGGTAGGAAGATAGATGGATGGATAGATAGATAGATAGATGATAGATCAATCTCAGATTTTGGGGGTGGGGAATAAAAGTAGGTCACAAACATGACCGTCAAAAGATAGAGTAAGGGCAGTGCTCAAAGGGAGGTCAACAAAGACTCCATGAGAGAAGCTCACTCAAGTTGGGGGAGCCAGCTGTGCCCAGGGACATGGCAAAGAACTTTCTAGAAAAAGGAAAAGTATGTATAGTACTGGAACTAAAACATGAATGATTAGACATAAAAATCACAGCGGAGGGGAATTTTTTGTCTTTCTTTTCCATCAAGGCAGATATACAGGGTCAAATAATATATTACTCTTCAAGTCTTAGTTTGAAGCTTAAACTAATATCCATCCCTGGCTATTTCTGCTTGCTCTGCCTTTTCTCTTGATAGAAATCTGGATGTTTGTAGAGAGGTCTTGCCAAAAAGAGAAATATTTATAGACACCAAGCATCCATCTTGTCTGTTATTTAATATGTAAAAATAAATATATGTACTTTTATTTTTATCAACTCACCCCTTTCCTTTCTAACTTTGGAACGTCCTTTACATCATCATTATTCTATTTAAGCAGAATATCCTTTAGCTCACTCCTTAAAATCAATCTTGTTGTTGGAAGTGTCTTTCCGCCAGGATGGAGGTCAAGAGTGTGTTAATAAAATACCTGAGACATTTACAAATCTGTAGAAGATTTTTCTCTTCCTTCTCACATAAAATAACGTCTTCATTAAACAAACATGCTAAAAAGCACAGCTTTTTTTCTTTTTTATCTGGGACTTGCAATCTTGTTGATCCATCATTGTTAGGGTTTAAGTGTGTGTTGGAAAGAAAACAAAGCTACTTTCATTTGCATTTCTTCAAATATGAGCCATTCATTCTTCTGGGTTTGTGTGTGGGATTCTTTTGGTTATCTCAGAGTTAAACAGGAGATGCATGCCTTAGTTTTTTCTTGTTGCTTTCTTTTGTGTAAGTGGGGCCGCAACACTCCATTCTCAATGCTTTTATCAGCTGCAAAAAATGTGCCTTCTATTATTTTTTTTAATTATTGACTGGCACCCTTTGTTCCAGATACTTCTTGGCAAACTTTAATATTTTCTGCTTTTATCTATAGATCTATAATTTTCTCTCGCAATTCTTTCATCTCTTAGACCTTCAAAGCTCCAGGTCATTTACTGCACGTACCTTCGGTTGATAGATTTCAGTTGTTCTGTAAATGTTAATTCTGCATTTCATCACATCTAATCATGCCTTGATTTTTTTTTTCTATCGTGGTTATTGTATTGTATTCTTAAATTCCCAGTTCTCTCTGTTTTTTAATAAACCGCTGTCTTCTTTCCTGCATCTGAGAATATATTTCAGTCATTTTCTAAATAGTACTCTGTGGTTTTTGCTTGCTTCGTTTCAGGGACTAGTAGAACTCTTTCGGGGATCTCGTTGGTTTGTTCTCTCGTTTTACACCATAAACCACTTTTAATGTTCCTCCATCACTGCTTTGAGTTTGCTTCCTTCCCCTGGCAAGCTGGTTGGTCTTTGTCATTGTACGACGAGGATTCTGTATTTGGGCAGTTTTATTGGCATTTTGATGATTTCTGCTTGAGGGATTTCATTTGTAATGTTCACCTCGGTCATGTTCACACACCCCCAGACGTGCTGCTTTCTGGAAATTTTGCAGATGTCTCTTTACTCCTTATGAGTCCCCGGTACCCACACCTCAGTGTGGCCAAGACACTTCTCAAGAGCGGCACAATGCTATGCCATAAGGCGGGAGGTGTGTAGACAGAAGCTCCTCTGGGTTGGGAGCCAGGAATTGTTGTGCCAAAGCGGATGCAGTTTTGTTTGGTTGTATAGACTCCTGAGGTTGGGATGGCAGGACCCCTCAGCTTGGCGGCAGCATGCGGCCTGGCCCGGCAGGCACGAGGAGGTTTGCAGGGGGGACAGGAGCAGGTTACCTTTGAAATAGCGCTAGGAACCCCCTTTCACTAGCAATGCGTGGAGTTGTAGTTTTTAAAGGATTTTAGTATGTATGTATGTATGTATGTATGTATGTATTTAAAGATTTTATTTATCCATTCATGAGAGACACAGAGAGAGAGAGAGAGGCAGAGACACAGGCAGAGGGAGAAGCAGGCTCCAGGCGGAGAGCCCGACATGGGACTCGATCCCGGGACCCCGCAGTCACGCCCTGGGCTGAAGGCCGGACGCTGAACCGCTGAGCCCCCCGGGCTGCCCAGGATTTTAGTATTTATATGAGGGGCAAGATATAAAGTAAGGATGTCTCAGAAATAAATTTCTCCTAAGTTATTTCTTTTAAGGTTCTTTTTCTCAGTTGGAACCAAATCCTGAATGCTATTTGCAGATATAAAGCTTATTTGTACTTTTCTGTGGGAAATTTAGATGTATGTTTATCTGGTCTTGATGGTACGTACATTTGGACAAGATGTCTCTCTGTAACTAATTGTGTTTTTTCAGTTGTTTCACGATTGTTCCTCAGAACCTCAGGCTAAAATGCTTAAAACATATTTTTAAAATTTGATAATTTTTGTTTCATAAGAAAGTGTGAACTTTCCTTTATGATGTGTAATAAATTGCTTTGACAGTCATGTTAATAATTTCCAGATATAGATGTGTTACCATGTTCTCCAGGAAATTCACAGTTTGAAAAACTTTCTTCTAATAAATAATTTATAGTTGGTGAATCAGATATAGCTTCTTTTTGTTGGAGTTCCTATCTTTGTGCTCTAAGTTCTCGTTCCCTATCCTGTTGACTTCAAATCAACAGTAATTAAGGCATTTGCATATTATTTTCTTCCAAAATGTAAGGCTTTTTACTTATTTATTCTGTGCTATGAGTTTTGCATCTTGGAAAATTTTAAAAATGTTTTTTCTGTTGCCTATCTATTCCTATCATTGCAATTTCTGGCACAAACAAGAGTTTCAGAGAAAAATAAATTTTGAACATCAAAACAACAAAGGGCAAATAAAAAGTAAGGCGTTTGTATTCACTCAGGAAACACAATGTACATGTGTATGTGCTGTGCGTGTGTATATGTGGTATGTGTGTGTACATGGTGTGTGTGAACTAGCCATACAGGAAATAATTGCTGAATCTGTATTGTATTAAATCATTCGAGATTGTGATCAGAAAAGTAAGACAGAATGACAGTAGGCCAAAATTTTTGATGAAATACTTTAAAATAAGTATGTTGAAAGAAAGGTGAAAAAATATTTTTGAAAATGGAATTGGATTTTATAATCTCTACTCTTAAACCTTCCTCATTTATATATGAATGTGGAAACAAAGAACTAAAAAATACTAAATCAAGGCTCAGGAGTTCCCAGTGTGAGTTCCACATCTTCCACTAATAATTGCAAAATAAATCCTTTGTCTTCCCTTGCTTTGTTTTGTTTTGTTTTGTTTTGTTTTGCTTTTGTTTTCCACTTCTGAAGACAGAGGTTGTTTTATATTAATATTTTAAGTCTTTTTATATTCTATATTCAACGTTTGATTGCACTCTACTGCTGACCTCACCTCATCCTCTATGGAAAACTTATGAGCCAAGGGCCCTGAACGCCATGATCTTCCTGCCACCAGATCACCCCACCTATGTTCATACTCAATGTGGTTTTCCTTTACATTGTGGGGATTAGTGTGTATCCAAGTAAAGTCAAAGACATATTCATATTTCCATTCAAGTAGCAACAATTTCTTCTCTCCTGAGAAATCATTTATATCTCAGGTCACTGAATCATCACTGTGCAGTGCATTCCAGTGTTTTCTATCTTAAAAACAAAATCTGCCCGTGGAGACACATCCTCATCCTGCTCACCCTTGTTAGGGAAGTACTCCGAGATCTCCATAGTCCTATTCTTCTCTTCTCTATCTCTCAGTCTCCCAACTGCATACTCCAGCACATCTCCCATCCCTGCCATGGTGAGATTTTTTTCCTGCCGTCGTCACTCGTGTTCTCCATCTAGCCAAACTATGGGTCTCATCTGTGTCCTTCTCTATTTAAGTTTTCAGGCATATTCAACCCATTTGATCACTGCCTCCTTCTCAAGAACTTCAGTTTTATGGTGCTTCCACAGCAAAACTGGTCTTAGGTCCCTCTACTGCAGGATCTTCTAATGCATCCTTCCTCAATGTCATGACTCCACACATCAGGCAGTCCAAGGCTCTATCCTCTACTGCCCTACTCTTGGCTACTCCACTTTCATCATTTTCTGTGGTTAATGGTTACCCAGTTTGCTTCTAGTCCCCAGTCTCTCCATAGTTCTCAACTGTTATGTCTAAATGGGCACTTGGCATCTTGATTTTACTTAATATCTAGGAATGTCCAAAAGTCATGTAAAGCTTATCACATTAAAAAGAAAACTCTTATTTTTCTACCCAAATTTTATCCCCTCCGTGCACAATGATAAAATGTCCTTGCCTAAGAAAAAAACAAATAATAATTTTATTTGATCACTGTGTTTTAGTAATTCCCATCAGCTATGCCATCATCGTACTCTATGGACAACTCACATATATCAAAGACTTGCCCCTTCCCCCACATCCCCAGCACCAGCTCAGGCCCAGCCACCATTATTCCTGATCGAGCTCATTTACCCATGGCTGAACCCAACCTGCAGAACCCCTAGTTGGTGTGTTCAGTGAATGAGTGAGAAGGGAATTTTTGGAAAATTAAGAAAAGTGTGATTTATTATATATAATGCCTTCATATGCTTCTGGTAATAATTTGTCTTTCCACATTAGTAACATAAGCAGGATGAGGACAATAAAAATACCTATTTACTATGCATTTCCTATCAGAATACTTTGATGGAAAATGGTAGGTGGATAATTTGGGCTTTGCATTTTTTTACTTAAAATATTTTGTGAGATTGTAATCATTCAGTTTGCTGAATAAGTCAGTGTATTTTGGGGACACCTGGGTGGCCTAATGGTTGACAGTCTGCCTTCAGTTCAGGTCATGACCCTGGGGTCCTAGGATCAAGTCCTGCATCAGGCTCCCCGCATGGAGCCTGCTTCTCCCTCTGCCTGTGCCTCTGCCTCTTTCTCTGTCTCTCTCATGAATAAATAAATGCAATATTTTTAAAAAAGAATTTCTATACTGCATTATTATATAACAACTTTTGATATCCATTATTTATGGATATAAGCATATTTTTAACCTATATAAATATATTAAAGGCCTTGTCACTTAGCAAATAATATGTATATCCCCATGGAGTTACCATTAGGTGTAAATTATTAATATTATAGATTGGAAAGAACATAAAATGTAATTATAGGTTTATATGAATATGATGACTTCTAAATTCACCATAAATTATGGTAAAATTAATAATAATAATTAGGGACAAGCTATTATATCAAAAGCATGAACATACGTAGGAGAAAAATTAATTCCATTGGCCTTCAGGTACAGATATGGATACCCAGCATTTTGTAACTATTTAGGGATATCAAGAAATCTCTTTTTATTTGAATAATGTTTGTGACAAATACTTCCTAAGACATAAATGACAAACTCTAACTTAATGGTGAGACGAAATAGTATGTAACTCATCTATTTTGTCACAAAGCCTGTATCCACAGAAAGTATAGGAATTCTGTTTCTGGCCTCTTTGAAAATACCTGGAGTTTCAGTTTTTCCACACAGCCACCAAGGTTGTGTGACGTTCTTTGACCCTTGGCACGTCTTTCGAAACTACCCTGTCAGCTGAGCTTCTGAGAATAAATATGTGATTCGTCATATCTTAGCATGAAAAGAGCAGATCCTGCTGTGCTAATACAAAAATTATGATATGCTGGGGTTTGACGACTCCTTGGTATGTCCTTGGGAGAGCACCTTTGGCTCTATTTACTTCAGAAAGCAGTGTGCACATGTGTTTGTGTGTTTGCACATTTGTGTTTTCTTCTTTTTTTTATTACCCTTTTTTTTTTAAGATTTTATTTATTTATTCATTAGAAATACACACACACACACAGAGGCAGAGACACAGGCAGAGGGAGCAGCAGGCTCCCTGCAGGGAGCCCGACAGGGACTCAGTCTCAGGTCTCCAGGATCAGGCCCTGGGCTGAAGGCAGCGCTAAACCTCTGAGCCACCCGGGCTGCCCCATTTGTGTTTTCCACGCAAAAAAGCCTTGAGGAAGTTGATTTTTGGAGTGCAATTGAGGTCTCAGTCTTAAACAAATAAATACTTTAAAAGGCAGATGTGTACCACAGACCAGCATGGGACGATCCCTCATGGCGATCATCCAACCAGAGAATTTTCTGGAGAGACTTAGAGCAAACAGGATATGGAGAAGGAGGAGTTATTTCTTGCCCAGGATATGTAAACTTCTAGAAAGGGTAAGGGAAGACCTGCCTTGAGGGAACCAGTTGCCCTTCTTTCTGCTTTTCCTGGGCAGCGAGCTGCAGGGTGGGATATGGAGCCCCCAGGAACACCCATTCATGCTCATGAGTGTGTCACCTTCGGCTCCTGTTTCCAGCAGCAGGCAGATCCCATCCGTTGGCAGTATCATGCGAGCTCGTAAAGGGGCCGAGCTGCGGAGAAGTTCTGAGCCCCACTGAAGAGAGCCAGCGTAGCCGAAACATTCGGGACAGTGCAGTTTTGAAAGAGCGTGGCTGAACATTTTAGCTTTAATCCTTGCTGCTAGCTCTGCTGCGCGTTTGGACTGCCCGGTCCGAGCATTCTAACCCTGGCTGCACGATGGTGCTGCAGAGATGGGAACCATTTGGGAATAGACTTTGCTTACTTTACAGCTACCATGAGGACGGAGTCCAGTCCAGCCTGTTTCCATGTAGTGAGATATGCCGGAGTTACAGATGAACTCGCAGCATCACAGTGTGGGTCATAGGCCATGGTATTAGCAGAAGAACTAAAAAAAAAAAGAAAAACAAACAAAAAAAAAAACAAAAAAAACCCGTTTTGTTATTTTTCTATTTAAATTTCTACTTGCTTTCTTATTAAGAACGCTGAAGCATAATTAGGTAGAAAAATGGTGTGCACCCCCCTAGCAGAATTAAAGCAAGTGACTTGTATGGGAAATATTACATATAGGTTCTTCGGATTTGGAGATTTTTTTTTTTTTTTTAAGTAGAGCTCATTTTGATTTAGTTGTATAAAATAAATTATCCAGACTCTGATGACAAAATAATGTTCCCATCAGACTTGTATGGGAAATATTACATATAGGTTCTTCGGATTTGTAGATTTTTTTTTTTTTAAGTAGAGCTCATTTTGATTTAGTTGTATAAAGTAAATTATCCAGACTCTGATGACAAAATAATGTTCCCATCAGACAAAAAAAAAAAAAAAAAGATTTCCCTTTTATAAGAAACAAAGATTCTATTCTTTCTTTAAAAGGAAACAAACTTGTATGTTTTAAAGACTTTTTAAAGCAGTCTTAGGTTCACAGCAAAATCAGGATGAAGGTTCAGATTTCTCGTATACCCCGTAGTGCACGCACGCAGCCTCCCCCTCTGTCAGACTTCCCACCAAACGGTACATTTGTCACAACTGGTGGACCCACAGTGACCCATCACCATCACCCAGATTCCGTTTTTTTACATTACGGTTCACTCCTAGTGCTGGACATTCTATGAGTTTGAAAAAATAAACATGTACTCACCATGATAGTATCATACCGGGTCTTTCAGAGGTCCCACAAATCCTTTGTGCTCTACCTAAAAACTTGTATTTGTTGGCATCTCCAGTCTGTCATATTTCACGTAAAACAATGCATAACCATATTACACTTGGTTTATGTCAGTTTGGCAATTCTTTCCTTCCAAGTCTTATTATTAATTAAAAAATAAGACAGAGATAGTACATACAGATTTACTTAACACTAACAATAAATCACTTTTTATGCTTTAATTTACTCAACAGTCTTTCATGTGAAAGGGCGTCATTCATTTCTACAATCCAGGTGAATAAGTCTATAGACACATGCACAGACGTGTGTATAAAAGGGGTTGCTCCGTGTTCCCTTTACTGTCTCCCTCTGGGCGTCAGGGCCATCTCTGTCCAGCCTGGGGTCAGAAGAGGGAGCCTGAATCAGGAAAGGGAAAGGGGCCATCTCCCCAGCCCTCCCGTCACTATTTTAATGCTAATTTAAATTACAACAGCACCTGCTGCCTGATTTAAATGGTTCTGCTTCGTCTTGAAATGTGTTTTTGTACTGATAAAACTTAGCATTAGGGACAATTGATTAAGTACCTTGCTCTTTGAAGAAGACCCTTTGTTGATAAGCACACGGCTAGCCTGAGTGGTGGGAACAGTGTGTTTAAAATGTACTTATACAAATGAAAAGATTTGCACAAAGCCTGTTCATGATAGAGGGCCGGGACGTTAATTTGCCTTGAATATATGAATAAATGAGGAATTAATGAACAAATGGAAGCACAGACAAGGGGAGATATGGAAGAGTCATGTAGGTAATTAATATTTAAATATGTTTTTAATTGTTCCCAGAAGATAAACATATTGGAATAAGCTCACCCCAGGATGTATTTTATAGATATTGTATTACATTTCTTTTACAAAGGTTGAGAAACAAGTCTTCTCTATATTTTTAGAAGCACTATTTTTAGAAGATTTAGAAGTGTTTAAACAGAGGGTAGTGTTTTATAGGGGTTTTGATGTGCTTAACAATACAAAAGGAAGCTCATGAGGAGGACTTACTCAGATCAACTGTTTTACAGCAGTGAGATGCTGAAAATTGGTAAAAATATATGTATTATATATATATTTTTATATTACATATATGTAATTATATATGTGATATATATTATATATGTTATATATAAATATATATATATAATATGTAATATATATATATATATTACAAAATGCCAAGAATATATTTTTTAAATTGCACGGAAGTCCACACTGAGTAGCATCTCTTTCTCATGGCCTGAGAGTCTGTTCGGAGGTTGAAGAAGTAAATGATTTCATCTCTTGTCATTAAGAAGTCTTTACTTGTAAATGTTAAATTCTATAATTATTCTGCATTTCTCAAGTTATCTCCCATGGGTTTTAAATTTTTTAAAGTCTCAGAACTGTGTCCTTTTTTTTTATTTTTCTTTTTCCTTCCTATTTTGTCTACTAAGGAATCTATATCTGTAACAGTTAGGTTTTGAAATTACTCTGTTTATCCGAATACCCTCTTGTAGACATCAGTATGCTTTTTTGAAGCCAGAACTTTGTCCATCTCCTCTTTGTTTCACTTCCTAGCACTGTGGCCTGGACAGAGTAGGCATTTGGTGAATCCCAGGAGACTGAGCCACTTGTTGCCCTCTATCCCGCCCCTCTGCTCCTAATCTCTATGTCTTGCTTTCTCTCTCAAATAAATAAAATCTTACACACACACACACACACACACACTTTCGCCACTGACTTCTGAGCCACTTTGGTCCCTGAATCACTCAATCCCAAATATATGTCAGAATCATTCATTCTCCCAGTAGCCAAGATATGAAAACAGCCTGTGCCCATCGACAGATGAATGGATAAAGCAAATGTGTATTTGTGCGTATAAACACATACACACAGGAGCATTATTCAGCCTTACAGCAGCACATCCTTCCATTCGTAACAGTCATCGGCAAACCGGGAAGACGTCATGCTCAGTGAGATAGATACGTAAAGAAAACAGCACTGTATCTCATTTTCCTGTGGAATCTAAAGAACTCAGACGTGGTAGCAGTGAGCGGAGCAGTGGAGACCAGGGGCCAGGGAGTGGGGGACGGGGGGATGTGGGCCGAGGGGTACGGAGTCGTGGTTCTGTAAGTGAGTGAGTGGAGAGCTCAAACAGTGGGCAGCAGGGCGCCTGCAGTCAATACTGTCGTGTTGAGAGAGGGAAGTTGGCTGACAGTAGAGCTTCCCAGCACACTCCGACAACTATTTGCAGAGATCAACTAGCTCGACGGCTGTAATCATTTCACTATGTATACGTGAACCATCATGACGTACACCTTACCTATATCTCATTGTAATTAAAAATGCATTTATTTGGGGCGCCTGGGTGGCCCAGTCAATTAAGCGTCTGCCTTTGGCGCAGGTCATGATCCTCAGGGTCCTGGGATCGAGCCTCATGCTCCCCGCTCAGTGGGGCCTCTGCTTCTCCCCCTGCTTCCGCTGCTCCATCTGCCGCACTTGTTCTCTCCCTCCCTCTCTCTGTGTTCTCTCTCAAATAAGTAAAATCTTTTTAAAGATGCATAAACTCAGCATTATTTTTCACTTGCATCTCTGTCCATCCCTGATTGAGAAATGATGACAAGCTTCATTACAAATGTGTATTTCTGTTTTAATACCAAGTAGGATATTTCCAGAATGCCATGCTGACACCCTACAGGTTGTCTGCCCAAGACTGGGTGTGCATTTTCCCTTTTTTTATGGAGCATTAATAGCATGGCATACACATCATCCTGTGACAACAGGCTCTGGCTGATTGTTGAGCCTAAAATGGACAAAAGCCTCTCTCATACCCTTTGCCTTGGCTTGGAAGAATCACAAAATGGTCATTTTTACGCCCCTAATGAAAGCACAGTTATGGAGGGAGCCCCCCGTGTGTGCCTCATTATGGTTGTCCAGCCACAATCCTCAGCCATGAGTGGGTCATGACGGCCGCGCTGCAGGGTGCTCCACAGGCGGGGCCCCGTACCGGCGTCAGGAGGGGATGGGGGTGAACCCGCCGCTCTCGATGACAATCCTTCAGCTCTTTTATTCTCTTCTTGTTGGACCACAGTCATTTATAAATAGACCCATGAGAAAGAAAAAGAGAAAAAAAAATAAAAAGAAACACAATAAAACCATGCTCGGGTCCCAAGCTTCACATGCAATATTGATCCTGGTTTGCAACAGCTACTAACCTCTACACCTGTTTCAAAGCGGATTGCTAAAATAATGTATTCACACAAACACTGCAATTTGAAAAAGTAGACTTGTAAAATAAATTATAATAACTTACACTAATTTTAGTAGGAATTTCAAATAGAAAAATTAATGTATTCCATATTAGCATTGCTTGGAAGAACACCTGGTTAGGCCTGCTCGGGACTGTACGCATTACGGTGGGCGTTGGTCCCGCCTTCTTTCTGGTGCCACGTACCCTTTCCTCTCAGTCTAACAAATGGGCATTTGATACTTTTTTACAAGATTCCGGAGTCTCAGATCTACTCTGAAATAGATCCCATCAAAATGTATTTCCCGTATTATGGTTTCTGTTCTTCCTGCCTGTCTTCTGCCTCTGATTCGGCCTCTCATGTTTCGATCTTTTCTATCTTCTTGTCTATCCATCTACCTACCTGTGATTTATGTTTTTTCGATCTTTTCTATCTTCTTGTCTATCCATCTACCTACCTGTGATTTATGTTTATGCATTGATTATCTATCTCACTTTCTTCTATTATCTCAGTCATCTCTCACCTATCTCCTTATCTTTCTATTGGTTGATCAATTGATCTATCTCTGTATCTCTCATCAAACTTTTATCTGCATCTGTCTCTTATCTCTCTACCTATTACTTATACATATCTATCATCTATCAATGACCTTCATCCCTTGTCTCTATCTATCATCTGTCTAACTCCCCATTCCTTATTCTCTTTGCAGCTCAGGATTCTAGCCTAGTTTCATGACGTCCTTCCTCCTTGATCACAATATTGGTCAGAGAAGAAAGCATTTCTTCTAGATACATCTATATGGACATATCAGACATCAACTGGTCCTATCTGGTTGATGTGGTGTCAATCACCACAACAGTGTTCTTTATAAAAATAAAGCTTCAAGGCTTTGCAAAGTTAAATGGAGAGGAAAACTTTCTAGCCTAGGGATATCTTCTTAATATGTTAATATAGCTAATTAAATAAAATCTGCATATGACACTCTAAAAATACTTATTTCAGAGTGTTTTGGTGTCCTCAAAATATATTAAAATAAATATTAAAAGAATAAACGTATGAGATATACTAAAAAAAGAATTAATGGACAATTCTTTTGCTTATATTAAGTTATCTCTGGGTCCTTCTAACCACTATAGAGGTTAAAATAAAAATTTATAGACATTTGACTTAACGCATTATATGAGCTAATTTCGCTTTTACAGCTGATAATCAGTATCTTTAGAGTGATAGCCATTTTGAACTCTTTAAAATTCTGTAACTGAGGGTTTTCAAACATATACAATTATCCATACACTTACTTTTAAAAACAGCTTGAAGTTGTTTGAAATATAATGGAATTAAAGAGCAAAACTTTATAATACAGCTGGATATTTGCATATTTAAAGTCTATTTCTATTTGCATATAGAAAGTTCCTGTGAATCTAAATGAAGATCTTTGCTTTATTTAGGTCATCAAGCTTGCATTTGAGGAGTTTGAACTGGAACGAGGCTATGACACCCTTACGGTGGGCGATGCTGGCAAAGTGGGCGACACCAGGACGGTCTTGTACGTGTAAGTATGGAGCGAGTGTCTCTTCTCGAGCGTGTGCGCCCGCTGTGCCAGTGTACACGGATACTCGCTAAGCTAGGGGCGTCCAAATCTGATTTCACAGGACAACTAATTGAGGATTGCATTTCATTTGTTTTAGTCTCCCCCCCCAAATCATGAAAAAATATGGCAAAATTTAGACTGTATGGAAGAGTAGAACATAGAAACGGTAGTTTCTCGAGCAACCCCTCCTTCTTAGCCCTCTCTCTCTACTTCCCTGTGGCATTACATTATCAGTGTTTTTGCAATGTATTTTGCGATGTATTTCCACGATGTATTTTCTATAATAGTTCTGTAGGTCTTGCAAAAGCCCTTGCAGCCTGCAGGACGGCGCGCTGAAGCTTACAGGGTAATAGCGCTGGGGTAGCTGGCTGCGTATCCGTGGCAGTCGGTGGCCAGAGTCCTGAAAAAGATGCAATCATGGCCTTGATGATCAAAGTCAGCCCAAGAATCCCTGCCCTGCCACTTGCAAGAGGAGGCACCGTGTGGCCTCCGACTTGTGCCCCGGATGCCTTTACCTGCTCCCTGATGTCGGGCGTGGAGGGTACGTCTGTCCCCTTCTGAGGCCCCTGCTGTCGAAATTGAAAACATGATCTGAGAAAATCATTCCCCATCCAGGTTTCAGCGAGGAGGGACATGTCTCAGCAGCAGCTTTTCCACCAGCTTGAGCTCCTGGCCTCACTGGCTCCCATTCGTGGAGTGGCTCCCATGACTACTTTTTGTTTGTTTGTTTTTTAATTTACTAATACGGTGTTCAGGTTTGCTTTTTATTTGTGGGGGATCTCGCCCCTGTTACTGTTGCAGGGTGACAGGCTTCTTGGCTCGCAGAGTCGAGGAATGAATCGCATGGACACAAAAGGGTGAAGGGGAAGGAACGGTTATCAAGTGGAAGTGAGAACAGAAGGGAAGACAGGAAGCTCTCGAGTCCGTGGGGTCCAAGTGGCGGCCACTGAGGGCTTTATGATGGGTCTTTAATAGGAAACTGACTAGGGAACTTCCTAAACGTCTCATCTGTAACATTTAGGACGGACAAGTTGGATTTGCAGCTGTCATGTAAACGTCTCGTCCATAGTTGGGACAAACAAGGTGACTGTTAGGTTCCCTCCTCTCTGGGGAATATCTCATCGAGAACATCTCTCCGGCCGGGGGACTTTTGTGAGCCTGGCCCCATAGCCCTTGGTGTGAGGCTCCTCAGGGGAATCAGGCCCCTATCTCTCCCTGCCTGTATCTTAACCCCTTCCTTACTAGGTACCTTCAACATCCTACTCTGCTAGAGGGAAACGGCACTGGCTGTTATACTCACTTGCTGTGTATCTACCAGTTGCTTAGGAGGTGATCCACAGTTAGGAAAAGTGCTGGAGAGGAACATGCGGTCGGTGCCTTTAAGAAATGAGTGGGACCGTATTCTGACTACATCGCGACGATACTCTTGTCCTGTATTATATATGGGACATCTTTCCCTACAAGTACGTGTCTCGATCTCGTCTTCCTATGGATCAGTTACCTTTTTTTTTTTTTTATGGATCAGTTACTACTGCTACTGATGATTATAATATTGCTGGCCCACGATTTATGATAATAATTATAATAAAAGCATTAGTAATAGCATACTAATATTCATTGAATATCTCATATATCATGTGCTGTGCTAAATGCCTAATAGGTATTATCTCGTTGGGTCCTTACCTCAATCCTGTACGTTAGAGACCTTATATGTGAGACAACTAGGACGTAATATGATGAACAGATTTACTCCAACCTGCAAACCTCGTGTACATTGATGTGTAAATACTTGTATACACTGGATATACGTAGGTATTTAAATCCAGTCATTCTTCTCCAGTGTCTGCTTCTTTTTTTTTTTTTTTATTATTTTTATTTTTTATTTTTTATTTTTTTTATTTTTTTTATTTTTTTTTATTTTTTTTTAGTTTTTTTTCAGTGTCTGCTTCTTATTATTACATATGGATATGGCACGTGTTTCAAGGGATTCCCATTGATTGTCTTATGCCTTCCCCCGCATACCTCACCCTTTCCATTTGTAAAGAGCGACGCAGTGAACGACTTGGTACAAACACCTCACCACACTCGTTTTGTATGTCTTTGGGAAAATTTGCAGCAGGTGAATTTCAGGGGTCAGGGGTGACTTCATTTACATTACTACCTTTTTCTAACAATCCCCATAAAAGTTTCTATTCAGTCCATTCTGTTGCAGTATATGGAGGTCCCTGCTCCCCCAGCCTCACCACATATTCTTTTTTTTGCCAAATTATTAGACAAAAATCCCATCTGTTTATAAGAATACAGATATCCGCAGGGTGGGGCCCAGACGCCTGAATAGTTCGTAAGCTGGCCCTGTGATTGCACGCCCACAACCCGGCTTTGGTCCACAGTGGGGTTCGAAGCACTTGCGGAGTGCTCGGGGACGGGGCCAGAAAGCCAGGATGGAGTTTCTGGCTCTCGCTCTGCTATTAACTACCTCTGCGACCCTGAGGGAAGTCACTTTACCTCTCTGTACCTCTGTTTTCATGCCTATAAAATACGTATAATAAACTTTCCCTGCCCGTGGCAAGGAACAAAATGAAAGAATGCACGTAAAAGTGTTGCAGAGCTAAGAAATGTAGCCCACAAGTGAAGTAGCTTTATTATTTCCATAACAGCTAATTTAAGAAGGGGTGTCACTAGAGCAAATGAGAGAAAATTTTAAATAAATGCAAAGCACAAAATATAAACCAAGCAAAGTCATGCCATGTAAAATCCCTTAGGCCATTATTAAAGATCTAAAGTCAGGCACCCATTTTTTAATGCAATTTGTTGTTAAGAGAGCAACAGCAAACTATGTATTACATTGACATAAGTGTTATTAGAACTTCCTCTCGATAGCTCAAATCTATAAATGAAAAACCAAATAGCCAACTGAATCAAACTGAGATGCCCTTTGGGAGACATAATGTAGCAAAGATCAGCTGGGCATTTAATCAGCGGCAGAGAGAAAAGGGAAGTCACTGATCTATTTCCTTAGTATATAAAATTACAGGAAAAGAAAGAAAATAGAATCACAGCTGGTGTCTTCAAAGAATCAGGTACTTTTGGAGAAAAACGTCAACACATATTTTTGAGGATGTATATGCTAGACTTTATTCTCAGCACGGAGGTAAAAATCTAATTGGAGAGATGGCAGGTACACGGGGTAGTTTTGTACCAGACAGGGTATAAAATCATTGGATCTCATGATGCAAATTTCAAATAAAATACGAGCCAAGAAACGTCTTTATGCAAGACTGGTATTTACAACCTCAGGCTCACTATGTTATTAGTTTTTTTTGGGGGGGGGGCGGGTGTGGAACAGGAGTAATTCTAGTCCTGGATTTTCAGGAAAAGTGTGGAGAGTGAGCTAGCCTAACCAGCTCATCCTAAATGCGGTTTTCAATTTTCCAATTCTTGTTAATGGCCTTTCAGTTTCTTAACATTCTTGACACAAAAAGAGAGCAACTGAATTTAGGAGACCCCTTTAATAGTCTAATCTTCCCAAGAGATGAATGGATTTACTCGGGTTATTTTTACAGAGGGACAGGCTTAAAATTAAGTAACTTGCTTAACGAATCTCTTTTGAGATCTCTCCAAGAATATATATTGATAACTGTCTTGAATTTAATTTGCAGAAGAATTGCATCCGGAGTTCCCTCTGGCCTTTTCGGTTATTAGCGATCGGTGGCCAGGAGATTGGTTTAATTTCAGATTATAGGTTTTAAATGTCTGTGCCTCTGTGGGGATGCATAGCCAACCTCGGGGAAGTCCGCTAGCAGGTCGCCCGCCTCCGCCCAGTCACACTTGTGGATTGAGTCCAAGGGGACTCCTTGTTACTTAGGGTCAGTTAATCTGTTTCTGAAGCTGCCCCAGCCCTCGTAGGACGTGGCCACATCCCCCTGCTGTTGCTGGCAAGTCCTGAGCTGAAGGGCATCATTCTCTTTTCATTACAAGCCCATGGAACAGCCGCACAGCAGCAAACACTAAAAACATGTTTCCGTGTTTATGTGTCTTTGACTTTATCAGAGGAGCCCATCCACATACCTCGCAGTGCTTTGGAGAAAAGCTTGAGCACTTTATGTTAGGGACCCATACATACGGATAGCCACTTAAGGCTTTCCTGATAAAAACCCATGTTTTCACGATCAGCAATCAAGTCCATTCCGGAGGCTCTTGGAAGTCTGGCATCACGTGATCATGACCCTTTTCCTTCGAATCCTCCTTCTCCCGAGGGCATTGCCTCTGCATGGGGTGCATCTAAGAGCGCAGATCAGACCCCACTGCAACACCTCCTTCGCTAGGGCTGTATCCATCTTGGCCTTCCTGTCTCTGCCCGTTGATCTAGAAGCTTTCTTACCTGATTCTTTGAGGGAATATTTATTGCAATTCAGACGTTGTAGTAGGATTCAGGAAGGGCTTCGGGGGAATGGTCAGTAAGTCTACACAGCCTTCATTATGATCCCTGGAGAGGGTGAGCAGAGCAGGACTCTGTCTCCATTCCCTAAAGTGTTCAGATACTTTATCCTAATAATCCCATCAGAGGGGAAATAGAGAGACTGCTGAACATCATTGTTTTAAGTTTGGGATGCCAGCTGTTTCCGAGGTGTCCGGGAAGGCAGGCCGATCCAGGACCTTGGGGATCCCCAGCAAAGCTGCCTTTGGATGCAGTCTTTCTCTAGAGGACGATCCATAGGTCCCAAGGGAAACAAGCTCACCTGCAGCACCTGCTGGAGGTCGAGTGGGGTGAATTCCAGCCGGGTTGGGGCCCCAACAACCTGAACCATTTTCCAAATGTGCTGCTCATTATTATATCAGCAGTATTGACTCACTGTGGCTGCTTTCTCTAAGAAGCCAAGAAATGCATGTCTCCCTTACACACTATTAACCCGAAGAGCTAAGGGTCTCTTTTCCGTGAATCATCAGTCAAAAGCATTTCACATTTATATTGTGGGTTTTTGACATTAAATTAACTCAGAGGCGAAGTTATTCTCTTCTGGGGGGTATAGGGCACTTAAAACAATACAGGACATCCATTTACAGTGCAAGAAGCCTGGCTCCCTGTCTTACGCCTTTCAGCCTCAAAGGATTGCTGGAAGTGTGAAATGGAATGGTTAATAATAATTTAAAAAATGGTTTAAAAGCATTCGAAGTATAATGCAACAAGAAGACAGTATTATGTTACTATGGCTATTATTTCTGCTTTAATGTCATGAACCATGCAGGGCTAGAGAGGGTTCTGAGTCATCTTTGGAAATGGAATGTACTAGAAAGGAGGAAGGAAGGAGGCAGGGGGGTTGAACTGTCTTTTACTGGACCTATTTGTACCTGCATTGTCTCTTGGTGATCTTGTGATGAAGATCGTCTTCCCATTTGCTACATGAAAACAAGCAGAGCTCTAACTTAGGGTCGTGAAGGCAGGAGACTGCTCAATGGATAGCCGAACCTGAGATGTTAACACAAAGTGATAACTGTTCCCTTTTTTAATCTATAACCAAACATCACAACCAGGATATTGACCCTGATACCAACTCATCCATCTTAGACTATCCAGGCCTTGCTTCTATTTGTGTGCCTGTGTGTGTGTGTTAAATTCTGCGTTCGGTTCCTGTATCCACCACCAGTCAGGACACATGCGGTCGCCATCTCACAAATCTCACTCATTTGCCTTTTGTCATCACGTCTGTCTCCCTCTCCCCCCAATCCTCCCTGACCCTGAAAGCCACTCTGAAGTCCATCTTGAAAATTGCATCATTGCAAGAGTAGTGTTTACGTGGAATCACGGTGTATGACTTTTGTGACGGTCTTTTTTCTCTTGGCAACATTCCCTGGGTAGGGAAAAATAATCGAAGGATATTTCTGTCCTTTTCTTGACTGACTCAAATTCCAGGATATGGAGGTGCCACTGTGTGTTTAACCTCTACCGCTGCAGAGCATCTTCCATTGCTTCCAAATTGACTATAATTCCCGCAGAAGTTTTAGTGTGAGTGCGTTTCCATCTGTCCCAGATAGATCCCCGGCACTGGTATCGCAGGTTGTGTGTTAGTTGCATGTTTTGTTTTATAAGAAACTTCCAAATGATGCTGAGTATTTTTCTTTTTTCTTTTTTTTTTCCATCTGTACATCCTGTTTGGTAAATGGTCGTTATGTCTTTCTTATTTTCTGATTGGATTATTTAACATTATTTTTAAAGAATTATTTCTAAATTCTTGGGGTGCTCACTGAGTGGCTCAGGCACTCAGTTAAGTGTCCGACTTTTGGTTTTGGCTCAGGTCATGACCTGTGAGCTCTGCACTCAGACTCTAAGCTCAGTAGGTTCAATCCCAAAAGCCTACTTGGGATTCTCTTTCATCATCTGCACCTCCCCTCCCCATTCACACTCTTGCTCTCAGTCTCTCTATCTCTGTCTCTCTCTCTCAAAAACGTTATTTGTATATTCTAGATAATAGTCCTTTATATAATATGTGTTTTGCAAATATTTCCCCTCACTCTGTTACTTGTATTTTTACCTTGTTCATATAAATATTCACAGATCAGAAATTTGTAATTTTGCTGAGGTCTAATTTATGAACTTTCCATAACTTGTGTTTTTAGTATCACATTTAAGGAGTATGCTTTTCTTAGGTAGTTAGCCCTTTTTGCTGTTTTAGTGCCTATGCTATTCTATATAAATTTTAGAATACCTTTGTATATATCTATAAGTTCTTGGTTGGATTATAAGAGGAATTACATTACATTGTTGAAGAATTGGGAGAGAATTGAGTCTTCCAGTTCATGAATATAATTATTCTTGCCATTTATCAAATACTTTTTTATGTGTCAATTGATGTGAAGATAAAATTGTCCTTTGTTAGTTCATACCATGGATTACATTAGTTGACTTCTGACTATTGAACCAGCCTTGCATGCCTGGAATCAATTCCACTTTGTAGTGGAGAATAATTCTTGTTGCACGTTATTGGGTTAAATTTTCCAGCATTTTATTGAGGATTTATGTATCTAGGTTGATGAGACATATTGGTTTGTAGCTTCTTCCTTCCTTCTTTCACTTCCCTTTCCCCTCCCTTCTTTCCTTCTTTCCATTGTCTTTCTCTGGTTTTAACATCAGATGAACATTGGTCTCATTTAATGAGTTGAAAAATATTCTCTCTTCTGTTATTTTACAGAAGAGGTTATAAAAACTGTATGTTAATTCTTCTATAAAAGATTGGTAGAATTCTCTAGTGGAACTGTCTGGGTCTGAAAATTTCTTTTTGGGGAGCTTCCTAATAGCAACATCAATTTCTGTAATGGTCATAGGACTATTTGGATTGTCTATTTCATCTTGGTTGAATTTGATAGTTTGTAGTTTTCAAAGAATTGGTTCAATTTAATAACTTGTCAAATTTCTGAGTCTAAAGTTGTTCATGATATTTTCTTATGCTCTTTTTAGTGACTGGTGAATCTGTAATAACATCTATTTTATTCCTAATATTAGTAATGTCCTCTTCTCTTCTCTTCTCTTCTCTTCTCTTCTCTTCTCTTCTCTTCTCTCTCTTCTCTTCTCTTCTCCCCTCCCCCCATCTTTTTAGAAACTTATCAATTACATTGATTTTTAAAGATATAGCTTTTGTTTTCTTTTTTCCTTTTTTTTTTTTTTTTGCAATTTTATTGACTTCTGATGTTTATCATATTCTTTTCCAGTTTGTCTGGGTTTATTTTGCTTTACTTCTTGTAGTTTCTTGAGGTTGGAACTTAGATTATTATTTAATTCCTATTTTCCCCATGTAGTGTAGTTATTTTAGTACTATAAATTGTCCTGTTTGCACTGTTTTAGCTGTATCCCGCATATTTTAAAATATATTTTGTTCTCCTTTTGAGTCCATTTATTCTTCGTCTGTTTCACTTGAGACTTTCTCTTTGGATTGTGGATATGAGTTGTTTAATTTTCATGTGTTTACAATTTTTCCTGTTGCCTTTTTGTTAAGAAATTCTATTTCAATTATATTGTGGTCAGAGAATACATTCAGTACTATTTCAATTTCTTTAAATGTGTTGTGGTCCATCGTCTAGGGACATCTGGGTGGCTCAATGATTGAGTGTCTGCCTTTGACTCAGGGCGTGACTCGGGTCCTGGGATTGAGTCCCATATCGGGCTCCCTACAGGCAGCCTGTTTCTCCCTCTGCCTGTGTCTCTGCCTCTTTGTTTCTCTGTGTCTCATGAATAAATAAATAAATAAAATATTTTAAAAAAATGAATGTGTTGTGGTTCATCGTCGGACCCAGAAAATGGCCTACCTTGGTGAATGCTCCATAGGAACCTTATGAAGCATGTGTGTTCTGCTGCTGCTGGGTACAGTGTCCTGCATACCAGTTAGAATCTGTTGATTAATTGTACTGTTTAGATCTTATGTAACCCTGCGGATTTTCTGTCTAGTTGCTAAATCAATGCTGTTAAAGTGCTCAACTATCCTGTGGATTTATTTCTTCTCTCAGCTTTATCAGTTTTGTTTCATGGATTTTGATGTTTTGATCTTTGTCATGTGCCCATTTATAATTTGTGTATCTTCTTGGTGGATCAATTGTTTCATCATTGTATAATATCCCTCTTTGTAGATTTTTTTGGTTTATTTTTATTTTATTTCATTTCATTTTACTTTGTATTTTTTAGAGCACAAGAATGCACACAACCTGGGGACAGAGTTTTTTTTTTTTTTTAATTTTTATTTATTTATGATAGTCACACAGAGAGAGAGAGAGAGGCAGAGATACAGGCAGAGGGAGAAGCAGGCTCCATGCACCAGGAGCCTGACGTGGGATTCGATCCCGGGTCTCCAGGATCGCGCCCTGGGCCAAAGGCAGGCGCCAAACCGCTGCGCCACCCAGGGATCCCAGGGGGACAGAGTTTTAAGCAGCCTCCACACTCATCACAGAGCCCAACACAGGGCTTGATCAATCATGACCTGAGCCAAAATCAAGAGTCAGACTCATAACTGACTGAGCCACCAGGCACCCTAAATTTTGTTTGTTGTTGTTCTCAAGTATAACTTTATCAGATATTAATGTGGCTGCTCTTACTTCTTTGTTATTAATATTTGCATGGTATATCTCTTCCCCTTCTACTTTCAAATTACCTATGTCCTTGACTTTGAAGTGTTTTTTTTTTTTTTTTTTTTGTGAACAGCATGTATTAGGGTCATGATTTTATCCACTCAGCCTTTGTCTTTTGATGAATTAGACCATTTACATTTATTATTACTGATATGTTATTGTTTGCATATGCCATTTTATTATTTGTTTTCTACTAATTTCCTCTGGTTCTGGTTCTTCTGTTTCTTTCATTCTCTCTCTCTCTCTCTCTCTCTTTCTCTCTCTCTCTCCTTATCATTTATCTTAACTTCCTGTGGGTTACTTTAACTTTTTTTTTTTTTTTTTTTTTTTAGGGATTCCATGGTTTTCAAAATAGTTGCTCTAGGTATTATAGTATACATTTGTGATGTGTAACAGTCTACAGATATATGAGTTTCCTATACTGCTGTAGCAGATGGTGACAGATGTGGTGAGCTAAAACAGAAATGTATATTCTTATGGTTCTGGAGGCCGTAAGTCCGCAATCAGTTTCACTCAACCAAAATCAAGGTGCCACCAGGACCACATTCCCTCCAGAGGCTCTGGGAGAAAATATTTTCCTAGGTTCTTCCAGCTTTTGATGGATGCTAGCATTTCTTGGCCTGTGGCCCTATCACTTCCCTCTCTGCTTCCAAGTTCACACAACTTTCTCCTCTGAAACCTCCCCCTGAATCCCTCTTATAAGGACACTTGGGATGGCACATAGAGCTCACCTTGGTAATCCAGGATCCCCCCACCTTGAGATGCTTACCTTAAGCATATTTGTGGAAGTTAATGCCATATAAAATTCCATACACAGGTGCTATGGATTACGATGTGCATTAGTATGGTATCATTCATCCTATTGCAATGATATCAATGTTTACCACTTGGCCATATAACCTCACTTCTGTTTAGATGCCTTAGCTTCAACATTTAAATGTTATCTAGAGTATCAGGAAGTGTTACAATTTTTCTATCATTAAATATGATTTATAGAACTCAGTATGAAAGAATAATATACTTTATATTCCTGTATTTTCTTACTTGTCCTGTGTTCCTCCTCTCTTCTTGATGTTTCAGGATGTTCGTTACCATTTCTTTTCTTTTTGAAGAACTTCAAGTAACCATTCATTAAGGTTTGTTCTATTAGCAGCCAATTCTTTGTCTGACATTTTTTTTAACCCATTTATTTCTGAAGAATACATTCACTGGATATAGAATTTATGGTTGGTAATTCTTCTTTTTCAAAACTTTAAAAATGTTTGTGACACTTTCTTGTGATCTCCAGTGTCAGAAGATTCACTGACATTCAAATGGGCAATTTTGAGTAAATAATGAGTCCTCTCTCTCTGGCCGTCTTCCAGATTTTGTTCTTTGTCTCTAGTTTTCAAACATTGAGTTAGATGTGTCTTGTCATACTTCTGTTTGGATTTATCCTGTTTGAGGGTCACTGAGTTTCTCAGAACTCTAAGTTTATGTGTCTCAAATACCCTTCACTCCATGGTCTTGCTCTGGGACACTGATGGTACAAAGGTTGGCCCTTTTGATTCTGCGTCCCAGGTCCTGGAGGCTTTGTTCACTTTTGTTCAGTGTAGGGAAATTCTATTCATGTGCTCTCAAATTCATTGATATTATTACACATCTCTGCCATCTGTCTTCTAGCGATTTTTATTTTAATTTATGTTGTATTTTTTAGTCCTATAATTTCCATCTGGTTCTTTCTTTATAATTTCCATTTTTTCCCTGATATATATTTTTTCATCTGCTTGCAGAGAATTTGTAAATGACTGTTGCGAAGCATTTAATGATGGCTGTTTTAAAACCCTTGTCAGATGATTGCAACACCTGCTTCATTTCAGGTGTTGTCAGTTGGTTGTCTTTTCTCATTCAAATTTTGATTTCTTAGCTCTTAGTAGGATGATTGTATGCCATTGTATACTGGCTATTTTGTCTATCATGTTAGGACACACTGATACTATATAAATCCCTCATTATAGCAGCCAGTGTCCCTGAGTAGGCTCAGCAGATAGGTCTTTGCCAACTGTGTGGGCCTGGGTTTCAATGACAGTTAATTACCAGAGACTTTAAGGTGTTGTCTTGGTCAGCTTGGTTGATCTGGTGCCACTGGCTCTTGTCCTCATCCTTACGTGGATCAGGATGTTTCTGGGCGGGGTGGGGGGGAGGTTGGTGGAATTCCCCCTACCAGTGCCTCTGTCCCCATCGTACCTGGTGCCCTTTACCCTCCCTCTGCCTGTGTTTCTGGGAAGAGAGGGAAGTATCAGCTTCCCATGTGCAGAGACCAAACTCTTCCTCGATCAGGTCACTGGTGTGGCTGGGTCTTCCTTGCAGGTTCTATGCATCTTGGTATCTTTCCTCAGAAAAGGGAACCTGTGGTCCATGGGGAAGGGAAGGCTTTCCTGGGACACTTAGCATTGTTAGGGCCCTTTGTCCTAATAGCTACCTCGCTGCTTACCATCTACCTTGCTCCCTGATGTTGTTAGAGGGATATCATTTGCATTCCAGAGAAAGATGAGCTTATTTGGAACCCCTTGTTGCCTGGTCAGGGGTTGGAAAACATCAGTCTGGTTGGTCTTCTGTTTGAGGGAGCAAGACACTGGTGGTACACTGTTTCTCTGGTCCTGAGTCCCAAACCAGCTTTCCTTCCTCTCCTTCCCATTAGACCCACCTTCTGGTTATCTCTTGTGCTGCTCCCAGGGTTTATGCCTGTGCCTAGCAGGGAATAAAATAGAAAAAAAGTGTCTCCAAGTCTGAATTGGTAGTTGATATAGCTTTAAATTGTCTGGGCTACCCTCAAAAGTGGAAACCTATAAAATAAATTTAGTCTGGGCCTTAATAAATGTTTTGATGTTCAATATCAAAATTTGGATTAATATTTTATCTATAGTTCCATGTAGAAAGATTTTATGGTTTAGACTCTGCTTCTGGAATTTGAAGTGGAAGTTGCAGATGACTTATGTAATGCACATCATCTTCTGCGCTGCCTGGTTGGAGTGACTTCCTGCATGGAGAACAAAGCTGGCCACAGCACAGTGAAACCTGTGCATGAGTCAGTCTCATATAGATGCCAACTGGGGAAATCATGATGGCCTTAGCATAAGCGTAGATTACATCCAGGTTTAACATAGTGCATTATAATGTGGTGATCATTCTATAAAGCCACAGCCCTGACTTGTTTCTCAGAGTCAGCTTGATTTGGAAGTCAGAGTCCTATTTCTCTCGACTTGTCCCGGCTCTCTGTGCTGGTGTATATCATGTAAGTAGACATGGTACCTGGTGCTTTTCAATTGCCCAATTTACAATTAAAATGAATACATTAAAGGTTTAGCACACCGTTTTCCTTTTAGACACCTACCAGATGAAAATAGGTATAACTTACTTCAGGGCTTCTGTTATATTAATTTCATATTTTGACAGCTCTGTGGCATGCTCACTGTTGGGTATATATATATATATATATATATATATATATATATATATATCCAGGTTTGAACAAATACTTTTTTTAAATCAAAATACAGTAAAATAGAAGCTGTTGATGTACAGATCTACAAGAATCAGCACATGAACAGATGTGTTTAAACACCACCAGAATCAGGATACAGAGTGATTCCCTTGTCCCCAAAACTGCCAGCCCTTTGTAGCCGCACCTCCTCCTACCCTGAACCCTGGACAGCTGATGTGTTCTCCATCACCACAGTTTTGTCTTTTTTTGAGAATGTCACAAACGGTAGTTTCTGATAACACAAGGGGGGATGTAATGTGGTACATCTACCCTGGGAAACAGGCAGGCAGCTCCCTGTGAACTTAGCATACATTTATCATAAGATCCAGCAATCCCACTCCTAGCTGTTTATCTTAGGGAAATAAAATGTACCCTACGCTAATGTGTACACGAACTCTATTCCTGACTGCCAAAGACCTATAAACCACGCGGATGCCCATCGAAGGAGAATAGACAAATATACTGTGGCATACTCACACAGGGGAGTTCTACTCAGCAGAAAAAGGGCAAACTATTCACATATGCGATAACATGCGGATTGACGGAAGCATTACATTGAGTGGACGTTATCATGGTTGGTTCAGCCATCCTTTCTAGCAGACATATTTCATGCATTTAGGGACAGAACTGTTGAATCTTTTAACAAGGGCCAAAGAGAAGATCTGTTCAGAAATGAGAGCACTCTTCTATAGACTATAATATTACTAGCTATCAAAAAATCATAGAGTCACTGTGTCATATGGGTGCACTTATGGTTTTAAGAACCTTAATCCCCCAAAAAAAGAAAGAAAGAAAGAAAAAAGATGAAAGAAAGAGAAAGAGGTAGGTAGGGAGGGAGGGAGGAAGGAAGGAAAGAAGGAAGGAAGGAAGGACGGACCCTAACCTATTTTGATGTGAAAGAGTTGACATTTTTATCAATGCAATGTGTCTTGTTTGTAGGAAAGGAACAAATACATAATCAAAAGTCATTTACTTCACGTTGGCAAAATCATTTAATATAATCGGAAATTATTGTCATAAATACTAGTTATGTCTATTCAACACGAATACTGACTGCAACAAATACATCAAACCACTGAATGTGAATCAGCCAAACCCTCTCTGAAATCTATCAAAAAGTCAGAATTTTTAGATGTCAAAGATTACTTTAATATAACAATATAAGTATTTAATATGTGAAGTTGACATAGAGATAAAATAATTTAGCTTAAATTAGGGGTGAATTAATGACAGAACCATAACAGGACCCCAAGTGCCAAGTCCTTGGTATGCTAAGGTACAATAAAGATTTAAATCATCATTTGGGAAATATTCCTATAAAATTTTAACTTGTGGGGGCACCTGGGTGGCTCAGTGGTTGAGTGTTTGCCTTTGGCTCAGGTCGTGACCACAGGGTCCTGGGATGGAGTCCCGCATTGGTCTCCCCGCAGGGAGCCTGCTTCTCTGCCTCTCTCTCTGTGTCTCTCATGAATAAATAAATCAAATCCTTAAAAAAAATTAACATGTGGGTATTTAATAAATTGTAATGAGGGCTAATTTATTTTTTTCATTTATGTATCTACTCCAAAAATTCTGGATGTTATATGCCAGAGTCTGGGGTCAAGACCACGATGTAAGCTTACACTCAAGGAAGTTCAGAATTCAGTAGCTGACAGATGTTGAAGTAGGTGTTTTAATGCATTTGTCTTAAATGAGGTATATGCAGAATTCTATAGTGGCCTAAAAAAAAAAAAAAAAGAAATTCTTACATTGTCTAGGAGTTAAGAAATGGCTAGTGAGAACCCTCAGATCTATGAATTCTGATTTGCCATCCAAGAAGAATGGGCATCCTAGGGATTGACTTCAGTGTTTGCCAAAAGCCTGGAGGTTGAGGAATGCCAGTATTTTTGGAGAATGGTTACAAAGGTCGATATGGCTCAACATCTTATGTATGGAACAAGTTGGAAATTCCAATGGAGAGATGGAGGGCAAGAGAAATCCCAGGGTCTCCAATATGATTTATTTTTTTCCAAAAGAATATTTTGTAGTTTTCTAACAAATAAATCAAATTACCTAGTGTTTAATTAGAATAATTTTGTTTTTAAGTTTCAACCAAAACATTATATACTCTAAAGAAAATTTAGGAAAAAATAAAGGTGTCTTAAAGAAAATGATTAAAATGTAGTGTTAGGATGACTGCTAAAGCATTTTATCAAAACAAACATCTGTCTTATTTTTAAGGTACTGATATATTTTTTTTTAATTCTGTTTTAAACAGATAAGCAGTTGCAAAGGATAACAATAACATTTGCTCTTTGTTTCCAAAAACTCATTTGTCAGTGCCAGAAAAAAAAAAAATTGCCCCCAAAACATGAAAAAAGATAAGAAGGTAACTATTTTCCTTTATTTTAAATAATAGTACTATAATTTTAAGATTAAAAATTTAACACATGGGATCCCTGGGTGGTACAGCGGTTTGGCGCCTGCCTTTGGCCCAGGGCGCGATCCTGGAGACCCAGGATCGAATCCCACATCAGGCTCCCGGTGCATGGAGCCTGCTTCTCCCTCTGCCTATGTCTCTGCCTCTCTCTCTCTCTCTCTCTCTGTGACTATCATAAATAAATAAAAATTAAAAAAAAAAAAGAGTTTAAAAATTTAACACAAAAATACTTATAAAAATTTTCAAGTAATTTTTAAAAAAAAGAATCTTAAAATATTAAAAAAAAATAATTGTGAATGCCATCTTGCAATTCTGTTCATATATAAACCAGTTTAAAAAAGCGGGCTTAAATTCTTTTTTTTCTTTTATTATTATTTTTTTATTGGAGCTCAATTTGCCAACATATAGCATAACACCCAGTGCTCATCCCGCCAAATGCCCCCCTCAGTGCCCATCACCCAGTCACCCCAACCCCCTGCCCACCTCCCCTACCACTACCCCTTGTTCAGTTCCCAGAGTTAGGGGTCTCTCATGTTTTGTCACCCTCACTGAAGCAGGCTTAAATTCTAAAGAGAAATACAGACCATCCTAATCTGACTTTTGATTGAATGAACTTTGTGGGAAGTATAGCAGTACACCTGCTTATTCAATTTTATGTGAATCAACAGACTGACATAGAAATAAAATAACAGATAGTACAGAACTACAAGAAATTCAAACATATGCACCAGAGATATTTCTAAAGTACTAAATATGGCTACATAGATCTTTTCAAAGTGTGAACACTTTCTACATGATAGTTCAGCTTTTGACAATTTAAAATTAAATCCAGTGCCTAGAAGGGAAGGGATTCCAGACCCAGGAGGCTATTAGGAGGCTGCTCCTGTGTTGCTGGCCAGGGACAATCAGCACTCAAACAATGGAAATGGAGACAAAGAGAAGTAAGTGGTGTGATTAGTAGGACTTGCTGATGAATGGGATGGCAAGGGAGGGAAGGCAAGAGGAGGCACCACCTGTCTCTACTTCTAGTGACGAGGTGGTGGGTGGGATCAGGAGGGGCAGGCATTTCATACTTGATTGCCTAAATGTTCTTCCTCCTATATTTACAAATAAAGTTATCTGCAGAGAAAAGGGAAATGGGATTGGGAAGGTGCTTGAGAAACATGATGATAGTCTGGGACAACAGCTAGTGGAATGGGAAGGGGAAATACGCGGAGTGTGGCCTGAGGAAAGAGCCTATGTTGCGTGGCTGGCAGGGATCTGGAGACCGTAGGTCTATATGGGTGTAAGTCAACAAATTCTTCATCAACTTCCAGGAAGATGGAGTGACTGTTGGGTTGATCCTAAGCAGGTTTTGTCAGGTTGTGGAGTAGATGCTAAGGATATCAAGAGCGCTGTGGGGGGACGGCTGAGGGAGTGTCACAGAGTATCAGCCACATTGTCCAGGGCATGTCAAATATCCAGGGCATGTAAAATATGATGAAAGCAATAATAGAGGCTCCAGGTATTTGAAGAGTGGGTTTCAGTGGACTGCAAGCACATGACAGTTTAAAGACACTGGTGGTCAGACAGAGTGGTTAGAGCCTAGGATTTTTATTATAGAGTAGCGAAGTATAAGATATGACCAGCGTCTCACAGCTTAAATGGAGGGTCTGGTCAGGTCACTGGAGTTGAAAGGATCAAGGAACTGTGACTCGTTTGCTAGATTTATCCATGTGGACACTCTTAACACCCACAGGTAAAGATGTCAGTCAGCCAGTGGGCTGCAGAAGGAGATGACAGAGATGAGCAGTGGGGTGGCGTTGGCTAATGTTGTGAATCTCAATATCAAGGCACTAGAGCACGTGTGTAGAGAGTGGACATGGGGAATGTAGACCAGAAGGATGCTGACTCCACCTCTGTGTGGTGTTGCTAATTTCCAAAAAGATGTGGTGTGTATGCAGACACACACACATACACACACACAAACAAATATTCCTCAACCATTAACACAATCAGCACTCAAACAATGGAAATGGAGACAGAGAGAAGTAAGTGGTGTGATTAGTAGGACTTGCTGATGAATGGGATGTATGTAAGCATGTAATTTTGCCATTGGCAACACCATGGCCGGAATGCATGGACATAAAGTATATTATACTAAGTGAAATAAGTCAGAGAAAGATAAATACCATATGATTTCATTTATATGTGGAATCTAAATATAATAATAATAAAATAACAAACACAAAATCAGAAACAGTCTCATAAATCCAGAGAACAAATTGGTGGTTGCCAGCAGGGAGATGACTAGGGGTGGATGAAATATATGAAGAGGATTAAGAGGCAGAAACCTCCAGTTGTAAAATAAATAAGACATGGATACAATGATAATGGCATAGAGGATATAGTCAACAAATTGTAATAGTGCTGCATGGCGACAGACGGTGACACCATGGTAAGCACTGCAGAGTAGGCAGAATTGTTGAGTCACAACATTGTACACCTGAAACTAACACTGCATGTCAAACATACTTCAATAAAAAAGAAGAAATTAAAAAGGGAGGAAAAGAGCACTGTCTTCCACTTATCCTACATGTAACTCAAAAGCTAATATATATTAGTGTGTAAGAAAAATCAGTGGTTACAATACTTTCTTTTTTACGTTTATATAAACTTTTTTTAAGTTTTTATTTATTTATTCATGAGACGCAGAGAGAGAGGCAAAGACACAGGCAGAGGGAGAAGCAGGCTCCCTGCGGGAAGCCCGACATGGGACTCGATCCCAGGACCCCGGGATCATGACCTGAGCTGAAGGCAGATGCTCAACCACTGAGCCACCCAGGTGTCCTACATTTATATAAACTTTATGACAAAATGGTACTTGTCCTTTTCTCTTCATTTTCTTACCCAAACAGTGCTTTTTAAAAGGATTTTATTTTTAAGTGATCTCTATACCCAATATGAGGCTCAAACTCACAACCCTGAAATCAAGAGTGGTATCCAACTGAGCCAGCCAGGCGTCAACTCAAAACAATGAATTTAACCAAAGATACAACAGGTAGCTGTTTATAATGCCTCTGAGTAAGACCAGGCGTCCCTTTGTATATTCACATAGTCTAGAGAACATTATCTGAGAGAAATAAGAAGGGAAAATAAAGAAGCCAGAGAGAAAATGAGCAACTGGAATCTCCCCTTCCTCAAAAAATATCAGACATAACCTCTAACTGAGAATAGTAATGGGATGCCTGGGTGGCTCAGCAGTTGAGCGTCTGCCTTTGACTTAGGGTGTGACCCTGGGGTCCGAGATCAAGTCCCGCATCGGGCCCCTGCAAGGTGCCTGCTTCCCCTTCTGCCTGTGTCTCTGACTCTTTCTTTTTCTGTCTCTCATGAATAAATAAATAAAATATATATATATTTTAAAAGAGAATAGTTATGAAAGCAGAGTATAATAACCAATAGGCAGATCTTTCAAGGCGTAGGAGAGTGATATAAGGCGGCCAGGGGTTTTAGAAGATAGAAATCAAAGAAGAGCAGCTATGCATTTTGATGAATCTCACATTTCCTAAATAATTTCCCCTGAGGGGCATTTTCTGATTTTCAGTTTAGGGCATCCCGGCAAACAGATATCTGTGACTCTGAGAATATAGTTTTGGGAGACACGGGATATGGGACCCCCGAATTGGGCTATCAAAGCACTGAAGACTTGAAGTGCCAAGATATCAAGAAAATGGGAATTACAAGGGTGCAAGCATGGCGTTTGCTTGGCTTTGGTTCTTGATGTATTTGCCTATGTCTAACTTTCTGGGATTAGAAGAAAAGAACCCAAAGCAAAGCTTTGCCGCTATAGGTCTACAAAGCTCAGGAGAACTTTTGGGATTTTCAAGGCTAAGAAGAAAAAGATTGCTGTCCAGGACCTATTTTTTTTCAAGGAGGAGATCTAGTAAATATCGTATTCTCTGGATTGTGATATAAGAAGGGATAAACACTGGGGAGACCACGTACCTGGAATGCAGCTGTGGATCATTCCAATGACTGAATGGGTCAAGGTGGTCACTCTACTGTCAGAAAAAAATTAAATAATCTCAAAGCAAGGTAATAGCATACAGAACTTCTAGATGGCTCATACACAATGTCTGGCATTCAGTCAAAAATTACTTGAAATGTCCAGAAACAGTACTCAATGACTCCAACCCAAGAAAGAGAGAACACAGAAAGAACAAGATACCCAGACATTGCACTTATCACTCAGAAACTCTGATAATTAACTATTATTCCTACGTTTAAAAAAATAAATGAAATAATCAAGAAATTTACCAGAAAACTGTAATCTATAAAGACAAATCAAATGGAGGTTTAAGAATAGAAAAATACAATATCTGGTATAATTAACTCAACTGAGGTGGCTTGAACTGGAAGATAGTTTAGTGAAAACTATTCTAACTGCTTTGGGGAAAAAATGCACAGAAATTATGTGTATCCTTGGAGTTCAGGAGAAAGAGAGTCAGAGAAAATAGGATATCAACCAATATTTGAAAACATTATCATGAAGAACTTTCCAGTATTGACCACAGACATGAAGGAAGAGTTTCTTTTTTTAATATATTTTTAAAAGGTTTGTATTTATTTATTTGAGGGAGAGAGTGCACAATAGCAGGGAGAGTGTTGGGCAGAGGGAGAGGGAGAAGCAGTCTCTGAGTAGGGAGCCTGACACGGGGCTCCATCCCAGGACTCTGGGATCACAACCTGAGCAGAAGGCAGACAGTCAACTGACTGAGCCTCCCAGGTGTCCCAAAAGAAGAGTTTCTTGAAATCTCATAAGCCAGTCAGGATAATACAAAGAAAACCTTACATGGTACATTACAATGAATCTGCTGCCAAAAAAGGACAAGGAAATATCTTAAAATAAGCATAAGCAGAGAAATATTTTCATAAGAGCAAATGTAAGACTGATAGAGTGTTTCTTAATATAAACAAAAGAAAAAAGCAGAATAACATATTTGAAATGTTAGGGGAAGAAAAGCTATCAAGAGGGTTAAATAAAAGATAACTACCCAATGAAAAAAGGAAAACCAGGGGAAATGAACTCTAATTCATCATGAGAGTATATTCTAAATAAAAGCCGACATTCTCTGGTTAGATAAAATAGTATAAATAAAATAAGTAAAAATAATACAAATTGATTATATGGTGCTTACAAGAGACAAACATGCAACGCATGCACACAGAGTAACTTGAAAGTAAAAGGTCAGGAGAAGATACTCCTGGTAAGGATGAAGGAAAAGAAGAAAAATGTTGTGTCTTTATAGACATAAGTCAAAGTAAACAGACATCTATGCTAGACATTTATGTTCTGTGCACTTTTTGATGTGTCACATTTCAGTAAGAGGAATGCATAAGGAAAAGAGTCTCTTCAAACCAAACAAGCAAATAAAACACCACATATAAAAGAATAATCTCTCTAACAAAGAAAACTTTTCAAAAATATATTTTTAGTGACTGCAGATTATTCACTGAAATTCTGGGTTTTCTTTTTTTTTTTTTTTTCTTCTTTAACTGGTGTGTAACATTGCATGAGTAATTCCCATGTGATGAGGATTGTCCATCTTCCTTTGAAGAAGCAGGTTTTCTGTACCGCCCAAGGTGAGAGCGTTGGATTGATAGATAAATGATAAGATTGATGGGACGAATCATGTGTTCATATTCCCCAAAGTACTTCGCTGAAAGCAAAGCTTCCTATTTGATTAGAGACATTTATTTTGGTTGAATTGATTCTTTTCTCTTACTCTTTTTCTATTTCAACATGCTTTTTTTGTCAGCATGTTGAGTTCAGTCAATGGATTTAGTGTTTCTTTGCACCGGCTGACAGCAGCCACTATGTGACTGTTTTATTAACACGCAATGAATGCTTCATTGAAACTTCCATTTGGTGTGACCTGGACATTGATATGCAGAGGGAAAGTTCAGGAAACTTGCCAAATGTGTTTCAGCTGTGCATGCTGTTCTTGTCGATACTCTCTAATGTATGGCTGCTTTGGGTTTTGTGTGTGTGTGTGTGTGTGTGTGTGTGTGTGTGTTTCTGTGTGTGTATGAGCTGCTTTAGTTTCATAGCACAATTAAGAGGAAGGCACAGATATGTTTCATGTACCCCCGTCCCATTACACACAGTTTTTCCCACTATGGACATTCCCCACCAGTGGGTACATTTGCTACAATTAATGCAGCCACATTGGCCAACCACTGTCAACCCAAATTCATGGTTTATATTGGGATTCACTTATACTACTTTGCATTGTGGGGGTTTGGACAAACACACAGACACGTGTTGACCATTATAGTATCATATAGGGTAGTCCCACTGCCCTAATACGCCCCTGTATGCCACCTCTTCCTCCCTCTTCCTACCCTGGGCAACCTCAATCTTTTTGCTGACTCCATGGTTTTGCCTTTTCCAGAAAGTCATAGAGTTGTAATCACACAGTGTGTAGCTTTTTATTTTTTATTTATTTATTTATTTTTATTCTCTAAATATTTTATTTATTTATCCATGAGATACACACAGAGAGAAAGAGAGGCAGAGACACAGGCAGAGGGAGAAGCAGGCTCCTCACAGGGAGCCTGATGTGGGACTCAATCCCGGTACCCTGGGGTCATGCCCTGGGCCGAAGGCAGACGTTCAACCACTGAGCCACCCAGGTGTCCCAATGTGTAGCTTTTTAAGTTTCTTTTCAAGGCTTGATCAAATCAGCTCATTTCCTTTTAGTGCTGAAGAATATTCCATCCTATCATGTATTTCTAGAAGAGATATGGTGGCAAAGGTACATGATAATTTCAAACTAGAAAATCTAAGCATTTTGTGAATGAACCAGAACATTTCTCAGCGTAGAGGTATTGATAGTGTGATGTTATTCATGTTGATGGTGTGATGTGTACAACCAGACAGCCCTAAGATCTGTCTCTCCTCCACATGCGGGTTACCAGCTGTTCTGGATTCAGTATTAAGGGTATGGGGAAGCCCTTCAGTTCCAGACAAATAGGATGATTGGTCACCCGAAGTCAATTTTAAAAATCAAAGATAGACATTTTCAATCATAGGAGAAAATAATTACTGTAAAATGCCTGTAATAGTGAGACTTAAATATAAATTACAAGTGGCTATTGATTCTTTGAAGGAGGATCTTAAGGTACACACCTATACTTGTTTGTTGAAGCTGCAAGACCTTCAAGGTAAAAGTAGTGATATTTGGCGATTCCGTAATGGTTTTAACGCTTCTCTTCTGTGCAGACTCACTGGGTCCAGCGTCCCTGACCTGATTGTGAGCATGAGCAACCAGATGTGGCTTCATCTGCAGTCTGATGACAGCATTGCTTCCCCTGGATTTAAAGCTGTCTACCAAGGTAAGGCCGGAACCCACCCACCAGAATTTGACACCAGCATGCTTTCAGAGGGCAAGCGCCGTTCTCCGGGGGTTAGATATAAATAAAATTGACGTGTCAGAATAGTGTTTTAAAGTAGGGAATGATTTTTTGCAACTATCCGTAAAGTCCTACTTACAGTTTGTTTTGTTTTGTTTTGTTTTTTTGAAGAATTTTTAACTTGTTGAAATCTTGGTGTGTGCTGTCATTAGGTCAAAACAAGGAGTAAGACTGAGTATGAATGCAAGCCATGAAAGGTGTGCACAGGTGTGGGTCTTGGCATTTTATCTCTTCCCGAGAGGCAGCTGCTATGCTTATAACTAGCGGAAAGATTTTGAACAGTGAATCAAATTAAGCTGCATTATGTCCATATTCATGTACAAGTGTGTGTGTGTGTGTGTGTGTGTGTGTGTGCATGTGTTGTTTAAATGGAAAACAGAGAAATATATATATGAAGTTGGAGGAAAATACTATCAAATTTTCATGTAGGAGGGATCCCTGGGTGGCGCAGCGGTTTAGCGCCTGTCTTTGGCCCAGGGCGCGATCCTGGAGACCCGGGATCGAATCCCACATCGGGCTCCCGGTGCATGGAGCCTGCTTCTCCCACTGCCTGTGTCTCTGCCTCTCTCTCTCTCTCTCTGTGTGACTATCATAAATAAATAAAAATTAAAAAAAAATTTTCATGTAGGAGAGAACTAAATATTGTTTAGAGTTGACTTATAATTCTCCAGAGATGTTGGCCTCACCTGTGAATTCATGTCCAGGAGTCATTATATCATCAGAGAGTGGTTTGCCATTGTGCGGCACGGCTGTGTGGTCCCATAAACCAGGGCCCTGTGTTTAGTGTGATGCATCTTTAAAAATAACCTCACTGTATTGTTCTATATCTGGAAGGATCTCATAGGTTGGAGGTAACTTTTAATCTTAACATACTGATGGGTGTTTTTTAAAAGAAAAACAGTTTTTTTAATTGAAGAAAATTTCATAATGGGAACTGAAGTAGAGAGAACAATGTAAGAAACCTGAGATGACCTGTATTTGTAAACTTTTGTAAGCCTCCCAGATATTTTGCTGTTGGCTCAAGAATTGGCTTGAGACCTGGCTACCTGACCCACATGCTCTTCTAGACTATCAGCCTCAGCTCAATCCTGCCTCTGCTCAAGGAACCTGGAACATCCACTGGGAAATCTATCACATTTCCTACTATTAGACACCACCCCCCCCAATGCTAGACACATACACAAATCTTCATTCAATAATTACCTCTTTAAAAAGTAGATTTTTTCCTTGCCCCCAAAAGAGAAAACAAGAACCCTTTCCTGCCCTACCCCTCGAATCACAGGTCAACCAGCCAGCCCATCATTCCGGGTCTGCCGAGATGTAGTTCACGCAGCGCCACCTGCCCATGTGTGCTCGCAGGGTGACTGGCAACAGCCAGCTACCAGCGGGTGTCACGTCAGTTTCCCTGAGCACACCACCACCTTTCACGTGATTTCTCCCGAGATCCAGAGGTGGCAAAGAAAGGAGAGTGAAATACAGAAAGGGAATCTTTGCCTGGGATGCAAAGAACAAAAATGAGCATCATAACATCCTGACCTCAGGGCCCCTGGAAGACCTATATATAGGCACCTCTGTCTTAACTGGCAGCACACACACACACACACACACACACACACACACACAACAGACCATCTTCCTTTAGCTACACACTTCGGGGTTCTCCAGGTCAGTAATCAAACAGCTAGACCCAAGAAATAAATATGAAAGAGGATTGGGAGCATGTTAATGTTTTGATTTTGGATTATACAGGAGAGGGGTGTGCAGCCTCTGTCTTCAGTTCAGATCCTGTATTTATCCGGCAAAGAAAAAAAAGATGATTCTCTTGTGCTCAGAGACTAAATATGTGTCCCCAGATACAATAAGATCATCTCAGATTAAAATGTTTTATAAATTATTTTATAAAACTAGTTATTTATTACACTTTAAAGGATATAGTTAAGTGGTCATTTGGATATGATCCCATATTTTCAATGAGTCACAAGCTGTTCTGGAGTCATTTTCAGCAGGATCGAAAAGAACCTATTACCATCTTGAATGCAAGTCAAGAGAAATCTTTTCAGGGTCAACTTTGTACTATCACACAAATGCCTGTGAACTAATCATCACTTTATCAAAATAACCAGGAAATTGCATCTTAAACCCATTCATTCATTTTTGTTAATGGAAAGAATTTATTATTAAAAAGAAACTATTTAAACTAGATTCTAAGAAAATGTACAGTGACCATTCAGAATAAGACAGAAATCTGTGTTTTATGTAACTATGTGCATTTTCAAAACATAGATACTTTCATTAAGTAAGGTATCAAAATTTTAGAGAAGTAACAAATTACAGAGTACAGTAATATGCCAAAAATGGTGATGATTTTACTTGGATTGTTTTACTAGAAAGAAATTATTTGAAAGAAATAATTAATTTGTAAGTGTTATTGTCAGGAACACATTTGAAGTTGCCCTGGGCAAAAAAAAATTGCTAGTTATCCTCTCGATGTCTAGCACACTCTTTGTGGTTAAAGGATGGGGTAGTGGTCTGTGCCTTTCATTGTCCTTGAGCTATGTTACTACTCAGAAAGTGGTAGAAACTTGACAGCAGGGGAGGTGATCCCTGACCATGGAAACACGGGGAAATTTGTATGGAGGAGACCATCCATGATGGCCCAGTGGCGACAGATGACTTTGGCATCTCTGATCAAATTCATGTCAGCATCGCTAATTGTGTCTGTGTGCGTGTTCTTTGAAGTCTCCTTTGAAATAGTTTTTTCCAATATCTTACAGGTTCCTTCATCAGGTGCTGGGTTTATTGCAACCTTTCACATGATATGTGTGTGTGTGTATTGATGAAAGTTAGACAAACGCATCTGCAGAGTAGGGATTTTATTTTCTTCAATTTTACTTTGTGAATTTGAATAAAGGGATAGCATGCCTTGATTTCTAAAGGTGTATTGTAGAGTATTTAAGAGCTGAAAATATGTAATGAGAAGTTATTACATATCCAGCCAATGAGGTAGAGCATTAAAAAGCATCTTCCAACCCTAAACAATAAGCAGGGGGACAGTGACAGCGTCCTGAGCTCGAGTGAACACATCCTGGCACAACTGCACTCACCTTTTGAGCTGAAGTAGTGAAGACACTAAAAGGTTCTATGGTGGGGAGGGCCCAGCATCAGCATCCTTAACTATGAACTGTGAAAGATATCTTCTTGCTGGAAAAATGGGGTGAGATGGGAGATTGATGGCTCTTCTCAAATAACAAGCACTTCAGCCGAAATGATAATACATCCCATTCAGTGGCTGGGACTCAAACGCACAGGTAATTGCTGACTACTTCCTGACATTTGGATATTTGGATCTGACCTTTAGTTGAACGTCTACCTGACTGTACAGCTATTGAAAAACGCGTGGTAGAGGTGCGATCCTTTCCACATGACCTATACTGGCCACCGCCTTTGGTGAAATCTAAAAGCATCCGTGAAATCCCAAACACTTCCCAACAGGGCAAATTGCAGTAAATTAACTCCAGCAGCATAAAGACACACATCATAAGGTTTATAGTACGAAGACTAGAGGGACTAGCATCGTTGCCAAATTGTGGATCCTTGACTATTAAGAGATAAAAAGTGTTCTCAAGTAAAATATAAATATTCTTCCAAGTGTCATATTTCAGTTTGAATGGCCATACAGCACTAATTATAATTACATTTAGCTGTAATTAGTACTGTGTTTACCGGCTCACTAGTCTATTAATAGTTAAGGCTCGAGATGTCATGGAAACGAGGATGGCCATCAATCCTTCAGAGATTGCCAATTCAAGGCCACGTATTATCTTTTGACAAAATCACATTCCAAAGTCAAAAAGATAATTAAAATAAAGAGCTGGTGTAATATTTGAAGATTTAAAAAAAAATCTAGAGAATGCTGTATATCAGAAGAAAGCACTGTAGAAGCATTGTTTCTGGAGTGCTCTATTAAGCTGACAGATAAAATAAAAACCACTTGTAAAGGCTATTGTCAAAAATAGAAATAATTGCATTATTTAAACTATCGTTGTTTGTGAATTATATTGTCGGAAAAATCTATATAGTTGATAGTTACACAGGATTTAACTTTCTAGATGTTTTTTAAAATATATCTTATTTCTTTATTTAGAGAGAGAGAAAGTAATTGGGGGGAGGGTCACAAGGAACCCAGAGCCCAATGTGGGTGGGGCTCGATCCCAGGACCCCGAGATCATGACCTGAGCCAAAGTCAAGACTCAAATGCTTAAGTTATGGAGCCCGTGAGGCACCCCAGTTCTCCAGGTTTAGAGTTTGCCTGGCTTTAACTCGCATATGGGGTGGTGGCTGAGAACTTGGGCTGTGTAGCTCTACCACCTATTAGCTGTCCAGCTTAGGACTCATTTAAACTCTCCACACAGCAGATTCCACATTTAGAGAAAAGGGAGAGTATAGTACAGACATTTGCTTCCTCAGTCTGCTATTATAGAATTCGAACGACTTAGAACAAGGAAACCCCATAGCACATAGAATAAGAAATGCTGCCTATTATCTGCATACATTTTCCTTGTTACTTTTGAGATGTTTCTGTAAGTATGGTTTTTCATTACATAAATATTAGAGCTCATGATAAAATATGTAAAAAATAGAAAGTGGCCCTTTGCTTTGCCTTCTGACTTGGCCAGATAGCTTTCTCGAAGGCCATGTCCCTCAGCTTCTTCCTTGTGTGTCCTTCCAGAATTTTCAGTGCATATAACATCAGATCTAAAATCTCATTTGTCTGTTTGTCTACAAACTCCAGGGGAACTTTGATTTGCAAGAAATGGCACGTCCTATTATTTTAAAACCAACTTGAGTTTCTTTCAGAGACTCTCTCCTAACAGCATGTTGGGTGTGTGTGGGGGCACATTACCCCTTCTCTGCTTATCACCCCCATCTCACCAAAGGTTGAGAATTCATCAAGTGTTGTTAGGGATGCAAAGGTTTTGGGGAGCCCTTAAATCCTTGGATCACACCTGTTACCCTGAAATGTTCATGGTCTCTGCTACTTTGGGCACCGGGCCCGGTGGACCCTCTGCTGGCAACACCTCCTCCCCCAGCACACACGGTGATGCTCAAGTGCTTCCCTGTGGGAGAGCCCATGTCCACACCACCATCACACCAGGCTCCTAGTCCGGGGTGTGTCCCTGTTCCCTGTATTTGCTCCTGTCCCTGAGCCCTCAGAGACAATCAATGATAGCTTCCCCCAAGATGCCTATTGCATACATTTGATTAACTTAGTCTTTTTAGACTTTTTAGAATTATCATTTATTTGAGAGCAAGAGAGAGAATACTAGTACGGGGAGAGGCCGAGGGAGTGGGAGAAGTGGGCTTGCTACTGAGCAGGGAGCCTGATGCGGGACTCGACCCCAGGACCTGAGCTGAAGCAGACGTATACCCCACTGAGCCACCCAGGTGCCCCTGACTTAGTCTTTAAAAGAAGAGTTTGTGTTACAGTCCCCAGGAGAGGAAGCACTGAGCACAGCCTGGATAATCACAGTTTCAAGGGAAACTCGGAGACTATAACACCAACACGAGCACTGCCAATGATCAAAGAGCAGCGGAAGGAAATTTCAACAATATAAGATCGAGAATACGCTAGGCGATAATTTGCTATAAGAGAATTATTGAATAAAATATGCAAAGTTGGAAAAAAAATGACAATATTTTCGGGAGGTTTGTTAGACGTCTAAGAAAGTGATGGAGGGGAGGTAAGATACTTTGTTCAAAGGTTTGTTTAAAACCTTTGTATACATGAAAAATATTTAATGCAAAATAATCTATTCAAAATTCAAAAGGTAAAAAAAAATGATGTAAATAATCATAGCTGTCTAAAGCAATGCTAATCTATTAACCAATCAGTATGACTTAATATATATATTATATAATTTTATATGATATTGTAGATATACATATATGACAGAAATTTATAAATATGTAAACAATATGTGTAACATATGTATCTGTAAGTTACATATCTGTAAATTATATTTACATCACAATTTACACATATGTAACTTATTTGTAAAATTATATGTAATTAATTATGTAATCATGTATATAATTTACACATATGTAACTTATATGTATAGGGAAATCCATCTAAACAATATATAGGGAAAGCCAACACAGGTTTCATGCATAGTTTTTCCACCGTATATTTTAAATTTATTAAAAAAATAAATAAATAAAAAATAAAAATAAAAAAAATAAATAAATAAATTTATTTTTTTTTCTCACTATAAGTTACAAAAGTTAACTACTGAGGATCAAGAAATGTTTTGCAAACCAATCTTACATTTAATAACACGATGGAATTCTTTTTAAAATATATAAGAATATCACAGCCCGTGCAGTCGCGTGCATCTACAGCATGACCTCTGTGACTCCCACGTGAGGAAGGGTGACGAGAGGCAAGCTCAGTGCCTGGATGTCTGCCCCGCGTGTCTGTGGCCTCACAGTCTGTAGCGAGGCGGCCTCTCTCTGGATCTCCTTTGGTCGCAGAAATATTGTTCAGTTGGCGTTCATCACACATGTTGATGAACTGCTTTTCCACAAATCATGTTTTATGTAATTTGCCATAGCTATTTAAATTTTTAGCAGGGGGTAAATTAAAGGAAATGTTCCCTGTGATGTGCTGCTGTGTGGTAAAAACAAGATCTATTTTAGCCTCACACTAAGAATTATTTCAGTGAAACAATTTGAGTTCAGCATTACTGTTTTGTACCAGAAACACGACTGTCTTCCTGTGTCTCGTGGACAGGCTGGAAACGGGAGTCGGGGGAAAATGCGTTTGGGTCTCTTCCTCTGTACGCAGGGGTCTCTGCATTCGTGGGGAGTGGGGAGGGGTGGCCCCACGGGGCACCGGGTACAGGGGAGTCCAGTCCGTCACTGTCATCCTTGGAAGGCAGCACTGCATGCTCGCTGTTGATGTTGTACGACCTTTGAGATACTTGTGATGGTTTATGTGTCACCCCGATGGGACTACGGGGTGCTGAACACCCAGTCAAACATCATTATGGGTGTGTTTTCAAGGCTGTTTCTGGACAAGGTTAAAGTGTGCATTAGTTGACTGAGTAAAGTAGATTTCCCTCCCGAGTGTGGGTGGGCCTCATCCAATCAGGTGAAGGGTCAACTACAGTCATACCTTGGAGATGTGGTGGGTTCACTGCAGGAAAACAAATATCCCAGCAAAGAAAGGCCAATGAGTTCTTCTGGCTTCCCAGTGCATATAAAAGTTCTGTTTACACTGCACCATGGTCCGCTGGGTGCCTAATGGCATTACGTCTAAAAATCAATGTACGTACCTTAATTTAAAAGTGCTTTATTGCTAAACCGTAAAGGGTAGCCATCACTTCAGCTTGCAGCAAGCCATAATCACCGATTACAGATCATATGACAAATACGAGAATGAAAAAAATCTGAAATGTTGAGAGAATCACCAAAATGGGACACGGTTCTCCGAGCAACTTGCCTTTTAGGATCAGGATGGAAGGTAACTTTAGGTGATGGTAGCAAGTGGAGAAAACAGAACAAAGGGTACGAAAAGGATGCAGAGTAAAATATACTCCCTATCTAGCTAAATATATTCATGCGGTGTTTTTTTTTCTTTAATTTTTATTTATTTATTCATGACGGGGTGGCGGGGAGGGGAGAAGCAGGCTCCATGCAAGGAGCCTGACATGGGACTCGATCCCGGGTCTCCAGGATCAGGCCCTGGGCCGAAGGCAACGCTAAACTGCTGGGCTACCGGGCCTGCCGGGGCTGCCGGCATGTGGTGTTAAATATGTTGATCTTACACCTCTGCCAATGAGTTGAAGCCGCACAGTAGCTTTTAGCTTTATACAGCCATCTGCCTTCTAGCTTTATGGGGTTTTGTTTGTTTGTTTGTTTGTTTTTTGTTTTTGTTTTCTTCTTAAATCTTTTCCTCTCTTGAATATGCCTTCAGCGTTTTAAATTTTTGGTTGTCATATTCTTGCTGGGTTATTTTTCATTTATTTGTTTTCATTTTTGCTACCGTAAAAGGATTCAAGTCTATGTGTGTGTGAAATGGTTAGTTTTTGACCATTTATTGTGCCATGCTTATATATGTGCATGCATATGTTTCTATACGTTAATAGACATATATGCCATGTTTATATCTATGTCTATTCATTTACATATATAATACCTGAAAATGTTGAGACTAAAGCATTCTCCACTAGGAATCAT